>NW_027266264.1:33342971-34542971 GCF_022045235.1 Haliotis cracherodii
AACCGACAGACATACATCCACACTGTTAAACTGAGTGGAAATGTATGTAGTCGTGCCTAAAAGGTTACAGAAAGTAATGAAGTGGTGACGGACAACTTACGAAGGTTGCAGATAACAATGGTGTCACATGACACTAGGGCAAAGGTCACAATGCCATTGGGCAACACCCGTGCTGTTCCGCAAACGTGAGTGAGAAGGAATATGCAGAAGTGGTGAGAACTGCTCTTGGCATTAAATGTTGAATTCCTAGGGTAATTTGTTGGAGGATTTAGTGGCAGAAAAGGGAATACTGTCAGGATAGCATGGAATGAAGTAAGGATTGAAGAAGGCTTAGGCATTGCTACTTATGCCATGTGTGTTTGAAGCATATCTGAGCAAATGTACCAAGAGACTTGGGATGGAAGTTACATGACAGATTCCTCTAGCCAATGTATTCCACCCCAAATTACAAAACATTTTAGTGTGACAAGTAACTGCAACTGAAGTGTTGAATGAACAGGAATATCTTGACAATTGCATTCATCATTTCATTGTTCATTTGCAGACTTAAACACTTTGGCTATGCTTTAAATGCATGATAATGGGATTCAACCCCTCCATACCCTCTCCACAGCTCTTATACATCCTTGTCATTATAACCTAATTGATGCATTGCACAGTACACAGATAGTTTTCGGACCAGCAAATTATGGATGATTTCTGTATACGTGCAGCATCAATAATTTATTTCTGTGCCACTGTGAACACAATGACCACATTTACTGAATCAACCAAAAATAACATATGTATTTTAGATCCCATTTATAAACCCTTTTGCCCTGAATTTAGGTTGAAACTGAAAAACAAAATTATGTCGAAAAAATGCTTTCATATTAAACTGGCACTTGCTAAAATATGAGCTCAGGCACACCCAATAACCCCAGCCACCCTGATGTCACAAGTATCACCATGAGCACTTCTAATAAACACAATGATAAACAGTATTAGTGCTGGCTTATTACATATTTACAAACGTTGCCGATGGACTCTTGCCCTTGTGCTAGCCCTGCAACTGAACTTTGTCTTACCTGGGAGATCTTGACTTTGTTGCCCTCTGAAGCACTGCCTGCATGGACAGTGGGCATGCCGAGAGCAGGAACCCCCGCTGCTACACACAGCACTCCTAGATGGCGCCCTCGAAAGCGCTACGCAAAATATTGAAGTTTTAGTATTATTACACATCAGTTGAAGTCAAACGGGTTTGACACCACTTGCAACAGTTCAGCATATTTGCAGAAGTTTTAGGTAAATGATGTGAGAATTATTGCAGTTTGGGACATTTCCTTAGTGCTATAGAAAAGCAGACCCATGCACGTGATGCAAGCAGAGACCATATAATAGATATCTATTATATGGTCTCTGATGCAAGGTTTAGGATTGTGATAGCAAGATAGACCAATCCCTAAGGTATTGTTTGTTTAACACCGCACTCAGCAATATTCCAGCTATATGACGGAGGTCTGTAAATAAGTGAGTCTGGACATAAGCGAGTCTGGACCAGACAATCCAGTGATTAACATCATGAACATTGGTATATTGGTATACGATGACATGCATCGACCAAGTCCGTAATGTATGGGTTGCTGAAGACCTATTTTACCCCGGATCTTCATGGGTCCATCAATAAAGTGGGAGATAGGTATCGTTATTAGTGAAGACGCATCTAAAAATACTGACTGCATGAGTCTGCATCAGAAACGCAAAACATGTGCAGGAAGCTGACTTAATCATGTTAATAGTAATAATAACCTACGTTGTGACCAAAATGCATGTGGAATATTCGGAATGCTGCCAGTTGACAAATACTTGGCATGTGTGTATCGGCCCCTGTGTATCTGCTATGAAATTGAGATTTTCTTACCAAAAAGTGGCAATATCAAAACTAACACTTCATTTTCAACACGTTCAATGTCAAACATCCACCGGCATGACCAGTGGTCGTGTTTTCCTGATTCAGTATTTTCGATATTGTTGTTAAAATATCGTTATAATATCGCTTGACAAGGGTAATATCTCTTTGTTTCGATTCCCGTGTCAACAATTAGTTGCTGCCCTGTCAGAGAGCGTTGAATTACAAGATATTTAGGTTGTAGAGGTCAGATATTTATACTCACTCTCAAGAACGTCATCTTGAAATGAATTATCTCCCTTCCAATAATTCAGGTACTTCCGGTATGTCGCGCTTAATAAACGTGCAAACGAAGCGCTCATACAATATATTATACCGACGCTTGGTGAGGTTAGTGCAGTAATAAAATGTATGTTGAAAGCATTCATTTATTTCTTCACCATAAAAACAAAAATCAGTAGGTTTTAAACCTATTAGTAAGTATTTCCTACACCCATTACAATTTGTTTACTGGAGTTAAAGTATTACTTTTAGTGGACAATTATAATATCTTTCAAACTCATCTACAAAGTCGGTAGGGATATATATATATATATATCTACAAGTATAGGTAACTAAATGCAAAGTTGAAATCAACCAAGAGAATGTATTTAAAGTGTTGGGGACAACAGAGGGCTTGGAGCTATTCTATATACGACGGTGGCGTCATATATTTTGCGTCACAGTAGCGATATGACGTAATAATGGTGAGTCGCGGTGTAGAACAAAAACATTTCAAGGCTTGCTTAGTTTTTTTAGCCGGAGTGTGGGGTGCACGCACCATCACGTTGCCGTGCTCATATGCTTTAAATACCTGTCACATGTTCGAGTGAAGTATAACGGTGTAAATAAACTGCTTGCGCATGTAGAGCTAAATATTTTATTTAATGGATTCCGTAATTCAGATCGACATACCACTCAAGACACTGGACCCATGCCGCTTCACTAAATATATTTGGTAACACCAAATAGTTCGCGTTTTGTTAAGTTATGGTAGAATGGAGATATACATACTGCGTTTTCAATGTGGAGCTAGGTTACCTGTAGATTTGACCGCGAAAGAATTAACATTTGAAGCCTCACGCTGCGCGTTCGGTTCCAAATTTAATTTAGCTCTACATTGAAAACACAGTATGTTTATCTCCTAAACATTGTTCTAGCATGACGTCATTTCTAGAGATTCGCACATACTTTCGCAACTTGATGACGTTATTTTGAGAGGGAAGTGTCTAGTGAGTTGTTCGTCATAGATATAGCTGGGCAATGCAGATAAACGCAATGGCCGAACGATCGCACCCAAAAGTGGGAGAAATATGACAATGGGTATTGGGAGAAAAGGTTACAAATAATCGCTGTGACAAATGCGAAAATATCCGACTTGTCCGACATTGCCGAGATCGAATTGTATTCAAGAAGTCATCATTATTTAAATACGGGTAAATATTTTCAAAGCATGCTCATTTTATTAACATCCTTGAAGAGGAAGTTCATAATGTTGATATCTCATAGAAGAAATAAACGACTCGGGGTCGTTGTTTATCTCACAATAAAAACACAGCAGGGAACACAAAACACTCGGGGCAGCGCCCCTCGTGGTTTATTCTCCCTGCAGTATTTTATTGTACGATAAACAATTCCCACTTGTCGTTTATTTCTTAAATAATGAAACATTTGAAATTGTTATAATATAAGTAATTTTGTAATGTGCAGTGTGAAGTAACATGGGATGCTAATAGAAAAAGGGACAAACGGTAATATTACCCATAAGACTAGAATAACTGTGTGCATAATAACTTTCCAATTATTACACGTGAATTTTAGCAATTCTCTAGCTGATTGTTCGATTGCAGACATATGACGTCACAATGCTTCACTGATAAGACAAAATACGACATGACGTCATCCATTGTTCACGACATCACAACTTGATCATATTACGTCACCTCGGCCCACTTGCACAAAGCGATCTTAGTGCTACGACTATTGTAAGCCTATGTTAAAGTATGGTAGTTAAGATCATCTTAGCGCCAAGGCTGCTTTGTGCAAGTGGGCCCTGAACACTGACTGCCTGTTTCTCTGTAGAGTGGACATTTCATAAGTTTTTTCTTCATTATCGGTCCCGAAGTGTCAAGGAGTAATACATAGAATAAACTCGGAATTGTGGATTATATGTGTCCATTTAATGGATGCTGTAAATAACTCGCCGAAGATTCGGGATTAACACCTTATTCACTCGGGACAGGTAATCCGTAATTCCTCGAAGCTCGTTGACTATTCTCTAATTATCGTTGGCTTTCGTTTTTATGTCGGCAGCTATTACATAAATACTAGCGGGAAACTGTGCTTCATATAAAGTGCTGTAAATGTTATGGTATTGAAAATAACAACATTATATTTGTTCATTCGTCTGATCAATGTTTTATCATAACACATTTATTGACTGACTGACTGTCTGAGTATGGATTTACGCCGCTTTTAGCAATATCCCAGCAATATCACGGCGGGGGACACCAGAAATGGGCTTCACACACTGTACCCATGTCGGGCCTTCGGCGTGACGAGCGAACGCTTTAACCACTAGGCTACCCGACCGCCCCTCATTTATTGACAAAACAAATACGTGACATATGGCGAGGATAATAATGCCACGTGGAAAGTGAACAGAACTAATGTACAGACGGTTATCTCCCCAAACCCCTACATCACATTTCCCCTTTGTTGTCTTAAGCTGTAGGGGAAATGGGATGTAGGGGTTTTGGGAGGTTACCGTACAGACACATCCTAGTAGTGTGTATCATCTTCTTCACCTTACACATCCTGCATTCTAACCCTTCATTTCGACATCTTTTATTGATAGCAGGTCAACATATATCCCGAAATAAATTATTATAAGGTTAACTAAAGATATCTCATAACGTAGCCTCGTCTTTAATTCCGACTACTACTTAAAAGAGGATGAGTATTGGTACCAAGGGCTGAGCATAGGATGTGAATTGATTAGGGTGAATGTCATATTAGCTATATGCTCTTTAAAAAACACTATATTTCCAGTTTCCTTATTGGTTCTTGCGGTATTGTACATTTACTTTGAAAGTGTGGTTAGTGAAATCATTTCGCGTGTCTGTCTTGATATTGATACATGTGCTATAAGAAAACGGCATGCTGGGTTGCACGCTGCTCATAATATCAATCACTGGTTTATACTGCACCCTCATATAGATGAGTGCGGCGTAAAACAACATATATCACGAAGACGACGTATTTACAGGGGACTAAATACAGCGGCTCGACCATTATTGGAAAAGGTCACAAGAACCACATGTTGAATGGGGAGATACAGTAGTGTACGAAATAAAAGGCAATTACTTTTGCGGTCGTTTTCTCAATGAAAGCATCTTTAGTACAAACAAGAAGCATCTAGATATCCAGATAAAACATTCGGTTCGTGTTGGTTTACGAAGGTTAATGATTGGCCTTTCCCCAAGACGATGAATCCCCATACAATGACATTTTCTTCTTCTAGGATGAATGTGTGTCCCCTGGGGACACCCGGGTCAGATTCAGTGGGTCCCAGTACCTCTAGATTGTCGTAAGATCCCACAACACTGGGATAGAGTGTTATCGAGATGTTTGTTGGAATATTGCGACAAGCGGCATTGAACAACATTCAATATGTGATCATCGCAAGTTTCAGAGAAGTCGGTAGGAAGGTGAAGTGTTCCAGGTTCAAGCAGACAACTGTTGCTATACAAATCAACAAATGTGTCCATTAAGCACTTCTGACCAATAAATGCATGCACTTAGTACGCCGCTCAGCAATTCTTGTGGTAAGAATGAGACTTTTTCATGAGCAAGGTTTAAACAGGCTCCATACGCACTCACCTCATCAAAGAGATGCGTGTCTCTGCAGGAAATTGATGTCATTGCATAGATAGATCGGATAATTGAAATGCGACTTTACTCGTCTGCCACCCCCAGTTTTATAGTCTACTTCAAGCCTATCAGCAGCCATTTATCCAACTTAGGGCCAATGTTTCATTTCACGCAGGCTGCAGTGTCTATAGGTTAAGACTGGTCATTCGCACCAGACCAATGTGTTGGAGGTAAAGATACCGAGTCCTTCTCCTGGCACACAAAGGACATGTGACTACAGTGTCAGAATTACTTTTACCCCCACCAATATGGCCTACACCAGACACACGGTTTAATTGTAGAGCATTCAGTTAACTGTAGTAAACGCTTCCAAAATAGAACTGAGTGAACACATTTCATTTTTCGTAAATATATTGACTGTTCACCATCCACAAAAACAATGTATGACATATGTATACATGCATATGAATGTAGGTTTAGGCTGCATACAGAAATATTTCGTCATATCATGAAGGTTTGAAAATAATCCGAGTTTGATAATAATCAAGTTTGATGGTTGTCAGTTTCCCCGGGACCCCACCATGACACACGTCCTCAACCAGGAAAGACCACTGGACAATTCAAGGATGGACCACCACTTTTAGAGGAGAGTCAACACCAACCTGGATCCATATAACACAAGCACAGTTCATATTCTGTTTTACCCAAGACTATAAATGTTCTGCTCATCAACTTCAATAAGTGCATGGTTTTTCCATTAACCTTGAGGCTGATCTTTCTAAGCATGCATTATGCTGCCACACATACATTCTTCACTTCCTGCTGCTGTGAAGCCGCAGTCTAAATGCATGCTCACCATCTAAACTTACCCAAATCGATTGTCCATGAAGAAATTCAAAACACTTACATTGCATATAAAGCTATATTGAAAGAGCCTTTGTCAAAACTTTCACTCACTTATGAACCAGACTGCAGTTCCAGAAGAGTGAGTGAGTGAGTTGGGTTTAACGCCACCGCTTTTAACAGTATTACAGATATATTGGGCATGTCAGCTTAATGTTGGAGGAAAGCCTGAAGTGATGCAGGTCTCAGACCTATACCACTTTGGTGAAACCCAAGGACATGGGCATAGTGCTGACAAACCTAGAAACGTAATTGGGGCAAACCGGATTCGAACACACAATCATGGGTGTCTGGTATGACAAAGGGACGCAACTCTGCACAGTGAATCAATTGAGTGAGTTGGGTTTAACGCCACCGCTTTTAACAGTATTACAGATATATTGGGCATGTCAGCTTAATGTTGGAGGAAAGCCTGAAGTGATGCAGGTCTCAGACCTATACCACTTTGGTGAAACCCAAGGACATGGGCAAAGTGCTGACAAACCTAGAAACGTAATTGGGGCAAACCGGATTCGAACACACAATCATGGGTGTCTGGTATGACAAAGGGACGCAACTCTGCACAGTGAATCAATCTGTTAGTCACCTCTTTCGACAAGCAAAGTCGCCTTTTTAGGCAAGCATGGGTTGCTGAAGACCTATTCTACCCCAGACCTTAACGGATCGGTTCAGCTTAGAGACATTCACTTAAACAGCCTCTGTAGATCAACACCTATGTTGCCATAAGATAGATTTCGGTTTACAGCAAGTACAATAACCTCTTCATAAGGAAACTTCGCTTGACTTGTTGATTCAAATACCCAGATTTCCCGATGATTCTTTATTTGTCAGCACACTGTGGGTGGGTTTCACCGAAGAGGTTAATGTCTCAGACCAGCATCACTTTGGACTGCCACACATGCAGGCTGACATGCTGATACATCTGAAACACTGTTCATAGCAGATTCCTCGACACCAAACTCACTCTTGAAGCGCAAAGAACACAAATTCTCAGATACATACAAGACAACCCTGAAACAATCTATGCCAGTATAAGCGTGTCAGTTGTACTGAAGTAAAGAAAACATAACATCACTTTCATATTTGACAATATATAGTTTTTATTTTATAAAATTTGACAAAATACTGTTCTGGAAAATACCCTTCCTGGCTATGCAATCTGTCTAACATTAAACATCTATATATTGCCTTAGGTATCAGACATAACATCATTTTGTGCTACAAAAATAAACTCAGAATATATGTTTGAATGTGAGCAGTCTGGCAGTGTTGGCAGATCACTGACCTTAAGTAACGGCTGGGATGTGACCATCGAGGTGGCGGTAGGAAAGCAACCATTGAGCACATAATGGACAAAGTGAAAGAGGTGCAACATTTGGGATGGAAGTTATTTGCAAAGCATAAGTTCTTAACAACGCATAATTTTAAAAATCAGGAATGTCACTAGTAATCATGAAAGGTGAAGAATTAATGTCCATGTTTTTGTTTTTAAAAGGTTTTGGTGGGAAAGTACCAGTATGCTAAATATGGTTCAATACCCAAAGAATATTACCCATATTAATTGCCTGTGTATTACCACCAAAAAAAAAAGCAAATGGTAATAACAAATGTTTGTGTTCAATTTTTTTATATAGAACCGATGCTTAGAATTATACCACAATAAAAAAAAAACTGTTGACAAGACTGGAATATAAAATTGAAATTCCTGAATGCCTGTTTGCATGATTTTGCATCAAGTGCTTGCCACTACTTCCATACTGGATGCAAGGGTGTATAATGTCATAACATAACGGACAGTCGGTCAGTCAGTCAGTCAGTCAGTCAGGGCCCCACAAGGAGATGACCTTGACCTGCACTACCCCCTCTGCCAGCACTGCTAGTCCTGCATCCTCAGTCCCCACCGCCATGCTGGGTGGTATAACAACATGAACCAATAACAAGAGAGTGCCGTCTGTCTGATCACGGCCGTCTACAACACAACACCAATCATCAAACACTACAAGACGCACTGTCCAAATGCAGGACAACATGCTAGTTTTACACTATGGCAGCACTGTCGATTTCCTTAAACCATGGACCGAACAATGACAGTGCACATGGTTGAATGAAGTATAAGCATCATGTTTCTCATATAGTATACTACTCAAACTAATGACAAATCTGAATGGTTTTCATAAAAATAATTTTTGGTAACCACGACAGAGACAATGCAAAGGATCACCTACCATAACAATATAGGGCCAAGCTATGAAATGCATTTGGAGTTATCTGCCCCTGTCATTGAAAAAGATTCTACAATGGGAATCACATTGGCAGAAATGAAGAGATGTCTTATATCAGACTAATAGTAGTCCTGAGCAGCCTACTAAAATCAAAATGGAATTCTTAATGGCTGGTGTTGTTTGAGATAGTCATTCTGGTGAATAAGGCCAGGAGCGTACACGAAGCAGACGGACGGTCAAACAGACAGCCTCATGCAGACAACAGGAATGCCAGGGAGAGTACTACTAGCAGTTTGACATGGGACCAAATTCTGGCAGCATTCTTAGAGACAGTTCACACAAATCTGCAACAATTCATCTTGTCCAAGAGAAAACAATACTAATAGAAGATGACAAATCCAATAATGTGTTTTGTTTTAGAGTACCAGTTGTGAACAGTTCCCTGTAGGTTCTCAGCATCAGAACTCCCACAACTCAGAGTAGGATGCCATATGAAGTCATGTCATCTTGTGAATCTACTGAAGCTGGTATCCCTTTGACACATGTTGGCTTTTATCAGAAACATGTTAATGACTGCTGTCTAGGGGCTTAATTAAACAACAGTCATTCAAGTGAATCAAAATCAGACAAAATTTGATGCTGAAATTAAATATTCAAAAGGTAATCTGAAAGAATTAAATTAATCACGATCTCAACAAAGCCCAACAAAGCTTCATGGCTGACAGATTTCAGTCTACAGCAATAATATTTCTTCCTTTTCCTTAACACAAGCGTATTTATTGGTGTGAATATAATCCTTACAATGAAGTAGGGAAAGAGGAAGTCATATTTAAATGTAATTCTTGATTAACTTATTTTGAACTCCAGAACCTTCAATTTTAGATTTGAGGTAAAAGCATGACAATGATTATTAGAAAATTGTTGATCCTAAATAATTCAAATACACTTCATGAGGTAATACTTTCAGTGAGACCAGTTTTTGGTTTCTATTTGATGTTTTTGGAATTATATACCAGGCAAAATGAAACACTAAAAAAAATTAATTTACGAAAAAAATAAAAATGAATACACATCCAAATTAATACGCTTTATTTATAAGTATTTGTTTTGATAATGCCCGTTGACAAAAACAATATTTTTTCTTGTCTTCAAGAAGGTCTTTAAGTTTAAAGAAGACAGGTAACAAGTAGTGGCTTGAAATAATACTTTCAAATGTAGATCCCATTTAACCTACATTTAGGGCAGACAGATAAGAGATTGACATCAATAATCTCTCCCACTTTCTCACCCTCATTTTATTCAAATATTTAGGATCACTATTATCAGTATTTCTGATTAGAAGATATCAATTTTTATGCAAACAAAAGATAAAAAAGAGATTTAGTAGATGGACAATTGATCAAACAAATATTGAAAAAAAAGATTGGACAATACATTATCTTCTTGTCACTGATCATGTCAACATTTACGCAATTTCATTGGAATTCGCATTTCCTTCCTCAGTGCAATCCACTGTCCACATTTATGAATCCACCGAACCCATCTAGCCCGATCATGGGATCATACTGACTTGCCCAACTGTAAAGAATGCTGTTACAAGATGGCCTCCAGTGACTGCAAATGTCTCTACTGTGAGAAACTGTTACTTGTAGGAAAATTGGTAGTTAACAACGACAAATATCTGTCTACTTACAATGCTGCTCTGTTTGGTGGCAATATCAAAAATACCGTATTTCTATCGTGTGACACAATGTGAGAGCTGATGTATAGCGTTGCACATGAGGACTGAGATATGTGCAACAATTTGTCTCAATTTTCCAATACATAACAAACAGGAATAGCTGGTTCTAAGTCTAGGATATATATATGAGAGAGAGCTATATGCCTCTTTTAATATACAGCCAGGATAAAACAACTTTGTACACAAAAATTAAATATAAAATCCAGTGAAATGAGGTAGGTTAAAGTCTGTTCATTATTCATATAAGAACCAGTAGGCAACACACTGCAGTGAGATGACCCTATGAACAATGAATCTTTCTTTGGTAGAAAGGAGATGATTCTACAATGAGTACGCTACAAGCCACTGCTCCCAGAACAACACAAGTTTCATGTTTGCTTCACAAAATACCCTTTAATTTGATTTTTGTTAATAAAATGTTCCCCAATAATGTCCATCACCAGTTAAAACTACAACTGCATGGCAACATCAAATTTATGATTTGAAACAAGGGTATTTTGTCAAGTTAGACAACTCTTCACAGAATTGCAATGTGAGTGCTAGGACAGAGTTAGCTCCCTTTACACAGTCATGTGCACCAGATACTTTACCACACACAATCACATCGTCATTTTTTTTTTTCAACAAAGATGAATCATCACTTGTATAAATGTTTCATGAAATATCATAACATCTTTACAGTAATGCTGTGGATCACAGCAAGCTTGTTTACTTCATCCACTCAGCATAACAAACTTAGCAGAACTTATACAACAATAAAATATCTTTAACAAAAAATTCAATGTAAAAAATCTGAGGTCTAAAGTTTAATCGTGTACAAAAAAATATACCAATTACTTGGACCTGAATTACACATTATACACATGAGGCTAGATAATAATGATTTTGCGTCATCATGACCTACCTTCCTACAATGCTAAAAGGGAACTTGTCTCAGAGAGAATTCAGAGAGAATTCTTTTACTAACACACGCTAGTCAGTCAATTAAGTCAAGCAAGCTTCACTGTTATTTTGTCAAAAAGCAAATGGACAGACACGAGTTGACAGACAAGTACCCTTTTAAAACTGTATACAATGTAATACCTGCAATCTGTAATTCAATTAAGGATATTTAACAATAACAACAAATTATCCAAGTTTGACATTGGCTTGAGTAGTCACACCACTTAACAATGCAGCACTAACTTGCAACTGGTGCACAACTGATGTCAAAAGTTCAACTGACTTGATATCCATTCAACCAGTACTCCAGCCATTTTGACAATACTCCAACACAATACATTCATTCTCCAGTCCAACATTTGCCTTGATTGTCCAACTGAGAGTAAGTGTAAGCTGTGTACCACCCTACTCTCACATCAATCAAGAAGACCTCAGTGGCAATGATTACAACGGTGATGGCAATGTCGCCCAGGAGCTATGTCTGGCTAGCAAACAACAATGAGCTATGTAACTACAGTGACAATTATTACAGAGTAAAATGCAGACCTGAGTTTTGTGTAGTTCATTCCCTTCTTCATTCAGCATCTGGTCCTGTCAAAACACTAACAAGTAACACCACCATAGTATATACAGTGTTTGTGTAGGCAGTAATAATCTATGATATATAAACTCTCTTACACTAGGTGTAATAATATAGCTATATAATACACATACATACATCAAATATAGGATATACTGGCCCCTCCTGAGGATGTCAAATGTTCCTTCTGTCAGATCTCTACATCAAGTCAAACAGCAGTCTCACCCAAACATTACTCCTTACTAAGTGCCATGTTCTTCTGGTCTAGTTATAACATTTAGACTAGAATGCTCATTGTGATTAGCTTGTGAAGCCTTCAGTTGATTTGATCATTGCTCGGACCTGATTGAAGCTGTAGAGTATACAGTAATGCTGGTGGGTAAGGCAAGGTGAATCTTCTGCAATGTCAGTTCTTGTAGTTGTATTGTGTGTGTGTGTGTGTATTGTGATTCTATGGAGCCTGTATTATGAATGTGTTTAGGAACCAGTGGAGTACTCATGTGCCTCGTTGTGGTTCAGCATTGGGTGTGGCTGTGGGTGTAGGTCGATGTGGGTGTGGGAGTGGGTCGATGTGGTTGTGGGTGTGGCTGTGGGTGTGGCTGTGTTCTAATGAGGATTCTGTGGAACCAGCAGAGTCATTTAATTGGTTTTCTTTCGTCATGATGATCAATGTCTTTGTGTCCTTGTATGGAACCAGTGGTGCTGTGGATCCAATAACAAATCAAATTTTTATTGTGTAATGAACAAAAGGTTGTGTTTTCCTGGGAGATGTTGAATGAATCCTGTGAACTGTGGAAGGTGATGAGTGAAATGTGAGCTGTACTCTTGGAATTCCTGAGGAGTCAAATACTAAACAGCTTGTTGAGCCACAAGAGCTTTCCTGAGAAGTCAAATGCAGTGAAGGGTTTGAGTTTCTTGAAGGCTACATCTGCCCATGTGATAAATGTTGAGCCAATGTGATTGACTGTCACAGGAGTGGAGCATCTGTTTGATAACTGAAGCTTGGTGAACTAGTGTCTGTGTTATAATTTGAGCTGGATGAACTAGTGTCTGTGTGATAACTGGAGCTGGGTTAACTAGTGTGTGTGATCACTGGAGCTGGATGAACTAGTGAGTGTGATCACTGGAGCTGGATGAACTAGTGTCTGTGTGATAACTGGAGCTGGGTGAACTAGTGTGTGTGATAACTGGAGGTGGCTGACCTAGTGTGTGTGATAACTGAAGCTGGATGAACTAGTGTGTGTGATAACTGGAGCTTGGTGAATTAGTGTGTGTGTGGTAACTGAAGCTGGATGAACTAGTGTGTGTGATAACTGGAGCTTGGTGAATAAGTGTGTGTGTGGTAAATGGAGCTGGATGAACGTGTGTGTGTGCTAACTGTGGAGCCAACATTCAGCACCTATATAGTGGAGCATGTCAGTGGCTACCGGTATGTAAATTCTACAATAGCTGCCTGGGATTCAATACCCTTAATGTGAAGTACAACTGATTTAGCAACAGAGTTGGAGGTAAACAAAGTTGGGATTCTACAGAAATCCTGTCTCAGTTCATAATGCCCAAACAGTTTCCAATGTCATTCGTAGATAGAACTGTTACAAACTGTGAAACTAAACATCCGAATTTCATGAATGGCTTTGATTTCTCCTTCAATACGTGTGTCGAATGTACAAACCGTCATGTGGACTCAATGCTGGAGATAATATTCAAGTTTGGGTGAAGCTATAGAGTGTAGAGAAAGGACAGTTTTCCTGAGGAGTTCATCCCTTACCTAAAACTACTACATAGTGTAGGTCTTGCACCAGCCTACATATAGTGGTCAAGGCAATAACAATACAATAACTGAGATTAACATAAAATGCAAGTCATACATCCAATACATACAATATAGGACAAATAAAGGAGTCTCACCATCTGTGGTAAATGAGGACAATTACATACAGTGATATATTGAGGTATACTGAAATAATCAGAGCCAGTGCTGTCCAGTGCCTCCCCTTCTGCCAAAACATGAGGTAGACGAAGTGACAGTTCTCTCAGTCAGCCTGTATTCCCAACCTCGGGCCCCACTCTTCACTACCGCCTGTCAACGGCCCCTTAGAACAGGTCCCCTCAACCCTCACCCAAAAGCAGGCCTATTCCACTCTGACCCTTTCACCAGGCCGCCAACATAGGCCTTCCCTACACAAACCTGACACTGAAATCTAACCCTTCAATGGACCATCCCCAATCTGGCCCTCCCAAACCTAGCCCTTGAACACTTCATCCCAACCTAACCCTCTAACCGATCCCCTTAAACCTAACCATTGAACACTTCATCCCAACCTAACCCTCTAACCGATCCCCTTAAACCTAATCCTTGAACAAGTCATCCCAACCTAATCCTTGAACAAGTCATCCCAACCTAACCCTTCAACTGGTCCCCTTAAACCTAATCCTTGAACAAGTCATCCCAACCTAATCCTTGAACAAGTCATCCCTACCTAACCCTTCAACTGGTCCCCTTAAACCTAACCCTTGAACACTTCATCCCAACCTAACCCTCTAACCGATCCCCTTAAACCTAATCCTTGAACAAGTCATCCCAACCCAACCCTTCAACCGGTCCCATCCTTGAACAAGTCATCCCAACCTAATCCTTGAACAAGTCATCCCAACCTAGTCTTTGAACAAGTCATCCCAACCTAATCCTTGAACAAGTCATCCCAACCTTATCCTTCAACCGGTTCCCTAAAACCTAATCCTTGAACAAGTCATACCAACCTAATCCTTGAACGAGTCATCACCAACCTAACCCTCCCACCGGTCCCCTTCAACCTTACCCTTGAACAAGTCATCCCAACCTAATCCTTGAACAAATAACCACCAACCTAACCCTCCAACCTTAACATTCAACAGGCCTTCCACACACAGGTAGAGGACACTGGACTGTGTGCACGAATATGCTCAACCAGAACATAACAATCAAAAGACAACAGTGTTTAACGCAGTAAACACAAAGTATGAGGTATGAGTGTAAGACAGGGGGGAAACCTTTTGCCATCACGTCCAGATACTAAGGAATTACATAAGCATACAGTGAAAACCAACTTATCTGGACAATATCCATTGAAAGATCAAAATGTTTCGACTCACAACTGCTCTTTCCATCCATAATTCCCTAGTTGTCAATGACCAAAGGGCTAAAGGTGCATAAAGCTGGTTAGCAAAGAAGGCCATTGATTAAGAGTGATGATGTTTTGGGGTTTAGATTAATGAAATGTTTTTTGTTCAGGTAGCATGCGAACTGATTAATTTGTGTCCATTAATCTAGAGATAATGAGTAACTGTTAATAGAAAGTCAGCCTACAGATTCTTATTCACCATGTCCAGATAAATGGGGTCCCACTGTACAAACATCCTTCTCCATGACAGATTGGACAGGGCATCTTGGTGGCAGCATGTACCACACCACAATGTCCCCCAAACCAACATGGTTGCACCCCTGTCATGACAGCAGACTTGTTGCCTACTTGTGGCCTTTCTAACAAGAAGACACATTGGAGTTGTGATGATTCATTTTTGTTTGCAAGAAATATTACTTCATCTGTTTTGTTTTGTTTCTTTAATGATAAAATTCGAGACAAAAGATACTGATTTGAACTTGGATAAAAAACTAAATAGTTTCAAAGACACTACCATACGGTTAAGATGTTGCTTCACACTGATAAAAATCCACTATCATATAAGGGGTACAATGTACAGAAAAGATGTCTGTTTCGCATTCCTTAACATCGACTACCATGGTAGGGGCACAGCATATGGTCATGATGTCTTTTTCATATGTTTAAACACCCACTACCATGGTAGGGGCAGAGCGTATGGCGATGTCCGTTTCCCCACTATGGGACATTCACTACCATAGTGGTACACAAGAACAACTATTTCCCTCTCTAAGGCACAAGGGAGGACTGTACACATCACTAGACTTCAGTCACTATGTCCCTGACACATTTCATTGTAATATACTCACCCTAAAACAGAGCTTGTAATGCACTAGTCTATTAAGACATATAAGGAACCATGAAATCTGGTGTTTCCGTGGTTACCAGCATTGACCCGTAACAAACACATACATTCTACAATTTTTCACGTATTTACAGCAGTACATCACTGTCTTTAAACAATGCGTGTTTTACACATATCTCTCAACAAAGGCCACTTTGAGCTATCAAAGATCAATCTATCACAGGAATAAGTTTAACTTTCATAAATGTAGTATATCTACCCCAAATGCAAGCACTAATATACATTTAGTAAAACAGATCTTTTTAGGAGAAAACATGAAGTCACAACTTTCAACAATTTTCTTTCACATTGGAATTATCTGAAAAAGGGATATTGGTCTCATGAGACAGAATGATGCTAACAACATACATCAGTTGGTTTGGAAAGATACTACAGGTAGATTTCAGGCCTATTATGGAGAAAATCATTACTGATTGAAATACAGGTGCCTATCAAGAGAGCTTACACAAGCAGACATCAACAACTTAGATCCATAAATCAATCATTGAATAATGCATTATGACCATAAATTCAACAAGTTGAAAGCTGTCTATCCTGAGACAGGCAAATACCTTAAAAGCAACAACAATAATAATAATGATGATAATGCTAAAATGAGGTAAGTTTGAGAAGGTGCTTGTCTGTTGAGGTGGGTCACATGCGTAGGTGTTCGTAAAGATGCAACGCGTAGTACATCTTGTCATGACAGTCCTCAAAACACACAGGACACAGGAAGGGTCGGTTGGCATCCCGTGCGTGCAGCTTCTGGTGAATACGGTACATGGCATACTCAGAAAAGTAACAATCGCAGTGACTGCAACGAAACAGGCGCCCCGAACTCATCAGCGTGGATACAGATTCCTGATTAAAGTTTTCTCCCCCTGAACTCAGCGAGGGACTCGTTGCTGTCGTCCCGGACCCGTCAATATTAAGTGGACTGAGAAGTCGGTGGTCAAATGGCAAAGTTGCGAGGAGTGAGGTCTTATCGGTACAGCCACAGAGGTTGACCTGCACCCCGACACTAGCACCACCCGATGTGCAAGTGTGGGAGGATATGTTGCTCTTGCTCTCACTTCCTTCTGCTTCATCCTCGGAGGTTTCTGCTATGTCAGCAGCAGCAACAGCAGCAGCAGCAGCAGCTTCCATGGCGTCCTTGGTCACGCTCAGGTTGAGGGCATCAGCCTGAGGTTCTTGACTAGCAGTGTAATTGGAATAGTTAACATTGAAGTGTGAGGTAGATGGATATGTGTGATAAATACTCTCGGGTAAGGTGGCTACTGCTGCATAGCCAGGGTACATGGTACTCGTAGTCAGAGCGGGCGGTCCAGAGTACGCTCCGCGTTCATAGTTCACTGATTTGTCTGGCGTTACTGATGCTCTTGTGGTTTCACCTTGTGTTGACCTTGAACTTGATATTTCTGGAGAAGACTGTCCTTGACCTTGAGTCTGCACTTTCAGAGGGCCCACTGGTCCCTTCTGCTTTGAGACATTGTTCTGTTTTCCTGAGGAAGCACCCTTCTGGACAAAGAAATCCCACACACTTTCCGTGAATATCCCATGGCGCCGAGCATGGCGCCGCAATGTAGAACCACGTGTGAACTTTGCCCCGCACACATGACACTGATATGGTTTTATTCCAGCATGGAGCTTCATATGAGATTTCATGTTATTCTTGTAACCAAACCTCTTGTTACACGTAGGGCATTCATAGGGCTTCTGATCAGCATGGAGCTTTTCGTGATATCTCATGAATGATTTGGGAAACTCTTTCTCACACAGCTTACACCATTCCTTCTCTTTTGAATTGCCTCCAAGCTCAAGCTCCATAGCAAGAGCTAGATCTTTGTTGGACTGTGCAAGCTGGTCCTCTGGAGTTGTTGGTACTACTGCATTTTCATCGTCTTCTTTGGCACCACTAGCATCAGCAATGCGCTCCCCTCCTGATGTCCCGAGGTAGTGCAGAGACTCTTTCTCAGACTTGGGCAGGTTGTGTGACAGCAGATGGCTCTTCAGAGTCTGCAATGTGTACAGCGTCTTCCCACAATATCGACAAAGACATGGACCATCGGTATGTCTCCTTCGCATGTGAAGCCGCACACTGTACTTGCGTGTGAACGTCAGGCCACAAATGGCACAGACGTATGGCTTCTCTCCGATATGAAGCCGTTCATGCGCAATACGCATTGATACTTTGAGGAAACGTTGGCCACAGAAACGACATGCATATGGTTTGTATTTTGTGTGCAGCTGTTCATGTATGTGAAGCTGACGAGGTGAATCAAATGTTTTTCCACAAATACTGCATTTGTTGGCAAGAACAGATTTCGGTGTACGCTCCTCAGATTTGGAGTCACACATATTATCGTTTTCCTGAGCCATGTCCTGATTGAAACTGCTGCCATCTCCTGAGGTACCCTGAGAAACGGTGTTATTATATGAACTAGTGGCGATCCCTGAGTGATAAGACGATTGTCGCGACACTTGAATGTCCTTGTACTGCTGGTAACCGGCATTGGAGTTGCTGTAAAGGGCATCAGTACTGCCGGCCCCCAGATCAGAGGCTGTGCTGTGGTCCATGTTATCTTTGAACACTAATGGTTCACCCGTATCTTGATGATCTGAGGCAGTCTGGTTATCAGTCTGTAATGATAATGGCGATTCGGAGGAGCGGTCCTTCATTGGAGGGGAAAACATTAAAACCTGTTGATTGGCTGAATCAAAATCAGGGGTGTAACGTGGGGTACTAAGATCTCCTTGGCTAAAACTTTCAGAATTTGAGGGCGATGGATCTAGCATCTCGTGAGGTTCACCCTTAATCCCACTAACTGCATTTCGATTTTGGTCCACAGCAGCAGTTGAGGTAGATGCATATGGCTGGGAGGATAAAGAAGCCAGTGCAAATGAGGTATGTTGACTTGAGGAGACGGTAGTGTGCGAGGTATTTGCTGAAGCGTAAGATGGAGAGGTTTCGGTCTTCACTGCTGCTGCTGCTGCTGCTACTTGAGTTTCGTTCTTTAACAAGCTACCAGCAGCTCGCAACAGTGGGCACCGCTTTTCATGATAACGACGAGTTGTGGATCGAGTGAATACTTTTCCACAATAGCTGCACATCCTCGACTTTCGAGGAAACCCGTTTGACACATAACTATATAGTTCACTGCTGTAATTGTAGCTAGGCATAGCTACACCACTTAACCCGTATGGAAAGTCCTGCATGCGAGGATATGCTAAAGCTAAGGAGGGTGGGGAGGTCTTGTCTTCACCACGACTGTACGCAGCGGCAGAAGGTTGCCCAGACTTCCCACCATTGGGTAGATCATCGTACGGATAGTCTGGGGGCTTGCTCTTGTCAGGTGGGTCATAGGGGAATTCCTGCACTCGCGAATATGAAGCTACTTGCTTAGGAGACTCCCCTGGAGCCATAGCGAAAACAGCCGACTTGGACTGTGAAGAATTTTCTTCCAAAGACAGGCCATATGAAGTAGATTTGGAAAGCGACGACAATGTTTTGCTGGGCACAGGATCGTATGGGAACTCTGGTACACTGTTCCTTTCTGTCTGTGGAGGGCTGACGGTGGTGTAAACAGGCATCATCCTCTGCGAGGGGAGGTAGCTCTTGTTACTGCCACTCATGGTAGATGGGTAATGTGGGGTGAGGTAGTTGACAACAGGTAGGAGAGACCATTACACGGACTGGAGGTAGATGCTGCATTTACCTCCTCACACCTCTACCTGAAACAGACACAAGACTGTCAGTACACAGCTGGCACTGGAAACAATCACAGAATCTCATAGTAATTCATCATCTATCAAAGCCCGTCCGACTTAACTCATTTCACAGATTTTCTTGGTACAAGGGCCTACATTACAAATTAAAACATAAAAAAGTTATAAATATACAGACAGACAGATGGTCAATCAATGTTCAGTCTAACACAGCATTTAATTTTCCTTTAACAAACTCAAGATCGACACACTCTGTTAAAGAAGGAAATAAATCGGACCTGGTGTTGTTTTTTGTTTTCTGACAGTCAAAAATAGTTACTGTCAGCATTGATATCAAAAAGAAATTAAAAATATATTAGAAATAATTATGTTACTAAACAAATACCAAATGTCATTACATTCTGAACAAGGTGCAGTAATGGCCACAAAAAGATTTTTCATTATGGCTGCTATTTAAACCTCTTGAATAAATTGGGGTGTTCTGAGGTTTCTGAGATGACGTTTACAGTGCGAGGAAATGCTTTTCTAGAGAATTTAGGAGCATGATAAACTAAAGTGTGTCAACATCAAGTGACTTCTTTCAGGACAGTTTTGTCATATGACTTGTTTTTTCTTAATTATACAAAACTGCCATACACACATACTTTGCATGCGTTTCATTGAATCAGTTGGTCCAAGTGAAAGGTTTATGAAGGCTTACTGAGCTGCTTGAAATATGAATGTGTATGTTCACATGACAATTGATGGCAGACTGACAAGGATGACAGATGACAATGCAAAAGACGAGGAGAATGACACAACGACACAAGCTGACACTGGCCTGAGGCCAACACTGCATGAATAGTAATACATGCCCCACACCACACACCACACCACACACCCCATCCCACACACACCACACACCCCATCCCACACACACCACACCACAACACACCTTCACCCACACCCACACCACACCACACCACACACACACACACACCACACCACACACCCCATCCCACACACACCACACCACAACACACCTTCACCCACACCCACACCACACCACACCACACACACACACACACCACACCACACACCCCATCCCACACACACCACACATTCACCCACACCCACACCACACCACACCACACACCCCATCCCACACACACCACACACCACACCACACCACACACCCCATCCCACACACACCACACACCCCATCCCACACACACCACACCACAACACACCTTCACCCACACCCACACCACACCACACCACACACACACACACACCACACCACACACCCCATCCCACACACACCACACCACAACACACCTTCACCCACACCCACACCACACCACACCACACACACACACACACCACACCACACACCCCATCCCACACACACCACACATTCACCCACACCCACACCACACCACACCACACACCCCATCCCACACACACCACACACCACACCACACCACACACCCCATCCCACACACACCACACCACACCACACATTCACCCACACCACACCACACCACACCACACACCCACACACACCCACACACACCACACCACACACACCCACACCCACACACCCACATCCACACCACTACACCTCAAAAGGAGGTACAGTAAACTATGGTTATAACGAACACGCTTATAACGAACTAACGGATATAACGAACTAACTTTTTAGTCCCGACTACTTGCTGTAGTTATACTGTATATATGCTTATAACGAATTACGGTTAAAACAAACTAAAATTAGTAGTCCCTTTGAGTTCATTATAACCGTATTTTACTGTAGTCTCAAATGAACTTTCTTGATATGAATGATTGAAAAAAATTGCATATCTGAATCTCGAAAATGAAGGTTATATTGCCATTATATTGTTGCGATATTTTGTTCACCCTGTCGTATCTGCTCCATGTATCTAAACCCAAAAGAGTACCATCAAAGTCTTGATTTTCCGCCAAAACACAATTTTATGGGGTTTAAAAGGCAAAACAGTGATGGAATTTATACGAATATATCAATGAAAATCAGTGATAACACTATGTGTTACCTGGTTACTGTCATGGGTAAGAATTGAACATGAATCAACATAAGATTGGCTCAGGAACCAACAACGCCTCCTTCACTTGAATTGGGCAGTCAAATTCACAAAGGATTCACTTGGCGTGACCTTCTCTGGTGTCCTCAGATCTTAAAGCAGATAGGATCACATCGAAATAAAAGATATAATTTTAATGAGATTGTATATCATATATTTATGAAAATACCCAAACAAATTCTATTGAACCTGTTTTCAAACATTAAAGATAAGCTTAAAATATTTCAAATTTCATTTTCTTTAACTACTTAGAGTAGGAATTTTTAACAAAATGAAAAATTGAAAAGGTTTCTGTTTGCCAACACTGCAGATATGTTGATATTACTGTTCTGCAAGACAGACAATATAAAGATGCTTAGTACATGTCTAGGCATATCTCATGTTGTAGAAACCTAACCATAATCATTGACATGACTTTGGGTGCCAAGGCATTTCAGTTTGGTTCTTATAAAATGAACTGTCAGTACACATCACATAATGAAATAACTAAACAAAATCTCTATGTATTTCTACATATGATGAGTTTACATGCATTCACTGTCAGAAAGACTGAGTGAGTGAGTTAGGTTTAACGCTGCCGTGGTAGCTTAATGTGGGAGGAGAGCCCGAATTGATGCAGGTCTCAGACGTTTACCACCAGGGTGAAACCCACGAGCACGGGTATGGTGCTGACAAGCCTAGAAACATAATCAGGGCGAACCGGGATTTGAACCCACAATCATAGGTTTCTGGCGTGCCCAAGGGACATAACCGCACAGTGAATCGCGGTGGCTTAGACGACTGGGCCACCCAGGCCACCCACTGCCTGACGGAGTGTGGAGTCACAGTCACTGCTTAAAACAGTATTGAAGAAGTATTGCTTGAACAGTCAGACCAGGCAGTCTCCGAAAAAGACATTACAGAATATTGTTGGGTTCTCCATAAAATGTTGCTTATGTGTGCAGCGTTGTGTCAATCAGTCCTGCTGTTTGATTCATGGCTTGCAGTTAAATCTATTGAATACATGATTTTTTTTTGTAGCGAACACATAACTTAGCATTCAGTGGAACACATAAATATCCCAGCTCCAGAATATATTTCTGTGTTCCTTCACTGAATATAGACTCAGGAAATCCAGTTGGTGGTTGTTCCCAAACTGTTTTATGTTTTAGATGATGGGCACATCTTTTTGCTTCCAAAAATGACAGAATTACCCCATATGTGACCAAAATGAATTGACTCAGGGATTGTATGCATAATACTCTGACCAAACCTCTACAGTAGGTCATAGGAACATTTATTTTCCTCATTTCATGTTTCATTATTAAGGCTAAATTTTAGTATTACTCATATAAAATTCCATAATGTTAAATATCTTTTCTGAAGGAAAATGACACATCAAAATTAGGCAAATCCTATTTTTATTGACAAATCTTTAATAATTTTTCAAAAAGAAAAATGTATAGTAGCTGAGAAAGAATAATAATCAGTACATTCAATGAGGAAGATTGATCAGATCATTCTTCCTGCTATTTCTTAATGACTTGCTGCCATATGTTAACACATGATACTAGACAAATACGAATGGTGATTACTGCTGGGAATGTGTCTTTGTACCCAAGATTGCTTAATTCAGACAATTTCACATGGAATGCTAGCTTCTAGATTGACAGGCATTTACTGTACCTCCTACATATTTACAGTAGTCCAAACGCTAGCATCACATGTCGAGCTCTGGATCCTATCTAAGAAGTTGTCATACAACCATGATAATCTAACTCCCATATCCTGATATATCTTAGGATGGAATAGTGTTTTGCTGGGTCCAGTCTCTAGACTACATAGATCAACACTGTCACACTAGTTCAGGTTTTCAGGAGCAGGAAGGCAGGTTGTGTGTATGGAAGAATTCAAGTCCAATTTTATGTCGTGTCAATTTTGTGTAACATGACCCATGCACACCCTGTACATGTGTCCTGTTCATGATGTAGAGGATTCCCATCTACAATATATGAGCAAGTGGACTTATCTAATATAATCAGGTCTTCAATTCAAATCAGAGTGAGTGAGTGAGTGAGTGAGTGAGTGAGTGATGCTTTTAGCAATATTCCAGCAACATCACGGCGGAGGACACCACAAATGGGCTTCACACATTGTACCCATGTCGGGAATCAAACCCAGGCCTTCGGCGTGACGAGTGAACACTTTAACCACTAGGCTACCCGACCGCCCCAATTCAAATCAGAACCTGTGTCAAATACTTATAAGGTTACGTATTACTTTTCTGTCACCAAGCAGACATTTTACTCTACTTGTAAATGCATATCATTTACAGTTCAATATGCACATAAAACTAGTATTAAGGAACATAACATCAATTCAGCAGTTCACTCTTTCCATCCCTTTCTCAGCACAGAACTGTGAACATTGAGTCATGAATAATCTTATCTCAAAATATTTCTGTAGACAGCAGTCTTGTACAAATGTACCATTACTGTTCAAATGCTCATACGGATGGGGTAAAATAACACACAACAAGCAGAAACACCTATCCATCCACAGAATGTTGAAGTAAAAAGTCAAGTGTTATCTCCGTTCTTCAGGCCATGACTGGAGGTGGACTATGGTACATGCTGGTCAACACACTGCCTGATGCATGATGGGGCATTATGGCAGGTGCCCTCAATCCATGGCCTCTTTCTCTATACCACTGACCTCCTGCCTTGCCCCTCACCCCAGCCCACCCGATCCAACATCCGAATGGAATGGAATGGTCAGTTCAGGCCAGGCCATACAGGTTCAACTGTCATGCTCATGTGTCCTGAGCTTGTTTAATTTTCATAATTGTCATTAAATCTATACATAAAATTTTCCATGTAATACTCCTGGAAAGGGACCTGCATATGAGTAAGCTGTTTGTTTAGTGCAAGTCTAGTGCAAGTCTAGTGCAACATATATCCACCCACTTCTGTCACAATCAAACAGAAACAGGTCAAACAGAAATACATAATCCTTGATTTTAACCTGAATAATATATTAAAATCTTTAAGATAGGTCTACTTGGATGTACCTCAAGTGGAATCTGGTCATGTATTATTGAGGGTAATGCATCTTTTATTACTGTGAGATGCTGTGCAGATGAAGGCACCAGAGTTCAATCCAACTACATGTACTTCAATGCTTATTAACGGCTCAGTTAACAAAGGGTAAACGTCTTTGACAGATCAGTCATAAACGGATTGTCACACATCAGCTGATGTACTTAATTATCTAGTATTAATATTACAATGTGTCTTGTGTTAATGTTACATACATACATACTTTTCTGCCAAACATTTTGTTAATTTTGTGTGAGAACAAAATATGGAAGTGTGGGGAATTAGAAATTTCAGGTTTCTTTGGCGTCCTCAACGTGCTCAAGACGTTATGTGAAGGTGATGACATATGTGATGTGTTTATGACATATTCTTTGCAAAAAAGATGTAATGGTGAATATGAAAGTTTGCAGTCAGTGGAATAATAAAAATAGTTCTTTTCCAATATTATTTTATTTCCACTTTTCATTTATTAGGATTAAGTGATCTGTAAATAACTTATTAAACGTATGTGCGTGACTGTATGTTCAATATCATCTTTTCTTGAAACCATAAGCATAAGTTACCAAGTTTTTTCTGTGCAAATGGTAAGGAATGGCCTTTTCATAATATTTTCATCTTTGACATAGAAAGGACAGGCCCTGATTCATTGCTCAGGATGTTGAACAGCTTCAGAAGGATTAACACTTTAAAGGCTCATGTCACAACAAATCTTGGGATGTACTTAAGGTCAGGCTGTAACAGCAGAAACGCATCTTCACATTCGTGGAGGAGGTTCCAGGTCAGGTAATATGATTTCATGGTGCTCCAGTTAAAAATAAAAAGTTCTGGTCGACCATGAACACCATCTCATAGACCATTCAGCAATCACAACCAGCACAAAACAAACTCCACAAATTCAAAATCTTCAGCCATGCCTTAGAAAACAGACAGGTCTATAGTTAATCTCTGAAAGGAGAAAAACATGTACTAGTCTTTCTACATGTTTATGCCACGCTCTGCTGAACAACCTCCACTGCACATCTAGGTCAACTCAAGCCATAGATTTTATGGCTGCCTGATTTACAACATGTCTTTTTTCAAACAAAGTCATATCTCAATGTAAATTCTCATTTGGTTTCCCAGTTTGCTGATTGTTATACATCCATGGGTGTTCTTTACTAATACCCTTGACATGTGGGGTGAACTTCACTCTGCAATGAACATGTACAGTCAGAGCAGAAAGATATCACCTTCAACAAAGTTGTGTCAATGCCAACAAATCAGATTCTATATACCCTTATGAAAGATATTTGATATTTTCACCGTAACATGAACACATACACAAATGTTCTCAATATCAAAATGATGGTAGTGGTATGCAAATATATACAATGCAATCAAGCAATAATTATCTGAACAGTTAACAATTACTTTTTGTTTGAGCTTTGAAGCTGAATCTTATTTTATAACCTCACAAAGACAGAGCAGCCATAAAAACAAAACTAACTTCAAACTATTTTTATCTGACTGGTTTTTGGCTCCAGTCAGTTGAATCCACAAACTGAAAAAAAAGGAAGAAAAGTGCCGCCTCAATTTGACTACATGCTTATCCTCAGATAAGGCTAAGTTGGCGGTTGTATAGTTATACCACTCCTGTGTGGCTTTATTATCGACATTTAACTGTCACCCCAACAGCGTGTGTGTCATCACAGGGGTGATGTATATGCGACATGGACAATCCTGATGTCAAATGCAACAGCTGTATATGGCCATAAGAAATGTTTAACATTTAAACACACACTAACAAGGCCATAAACAATAAACGCACGTCACTGTCTATTTTCACCACATATACGTTCCTGATGTTGAAACATGGTTATCATACTGTATATTCCTTTTTTAAATACCTAATTCATTTCGGGTGTTCGTTTAATCAATATACTCCTTAACATTTCCAAAGGTCCACAAAATATACCAGAGAGGACTATTTTGGTCCTTAGTATGTGTTGAGTGGTATATTTCATACAGCCAAAACCTTGTAAACAAGCAACTAGTTGGCTTATGACGATGCAAATGCATAGTCCCTTGCAGGATCCTTTAGCGCCACTATGGTTTAAAACTGTTTTCATGGTATTCACTTACATTATAGGTTTCACAATACCCTAAACAAATTCTTGTTAGCAAATTCACATAAATCTTTTCTATCCCATAAACTGAGTAATAGCAAAACATTTAAATACAGTTCAGGCAGCAATAAAGCCAAGTCTGTCACTCACACTCGATCTTGTCTATGCAGCCTGCAGCATATCGCATATCATCCTTGCATATCGCATCAATTGTCATGGCTTAGAAGCTAAAAGACTCACCATGCACATCAATCTTGCAGATAATGATTACACAAAGACACTTGCTAATTTTCCACGTAGTACCAGCTGCACAGTCCAAAACATGACTGGAAAAAGGATCCAGATCATTGTGACAGAACCCTCCAAATTTTGGATTTGTGTTAGTTATCATGTGCATCAAATTCCTATAATCTATTTCGCCCCTTCATAAAAACAGGTGCATGGTTCATGATAGGATGATCGTCTCGATCACATACACATATCAGCCCTGTGGACAGGATCACTTGCAGGACACGCCCACTTTTGAACATCTTTATTCTATATGGGTATCGGGTTACTGAATGGCACAGGCCATATGAATGGAGCTATCACAAATATCAGATAGCGTGTGTGTGGCCTCAGAGAAAACCTGGTTTAGGAGAAATAAATGATTACCTTGATTCAAAACGTTTCAATGATTTCAGCAGTCTAATGATCCTAATGTTCAGAACCATTTATTAATGTAGACAGACACAGCACTGACAGCTAATAATGATTTACTAAGACCTTGCCATTATTTAGTCATTATTTCAATATTATCATATTTATGGTAATGTGTAAACAGTGTTAATAGTACAGTAAGGTCAGCACGCTGTCATGCGTTTTGAATTGTTTTAACAGTTTAACATTAACAATGTGAGAAAGTAATTTATTTATCATTATTATCTTAACACTTGCACATCATGCAATGGACAAAATATAATCCGAAAAGGAAATTTCATCTTACCTTAATTCACGTTAATGCTCATTTTTTCTACAATCACTTTGATAACACAGAAGAAAAATATATTTAAATAGAAAGAACTCTTCATAATATATTTTGCTTAAAATAATCTAAAATTCACGGTTGTGTATAAACCTTGACAGTGCCCTGTCAGCACTGGGGTGTTCCATGTAGAAACAGTAACTTTCCCCTTATCACAGGTCAGTGACCAATAAAACAACAATCCTGTTTTGCAGATGTTGACCCTATATAGGTAACTAGTGCTAACCACATGTCATATCTCAGATGTTTGTGGAAGGAGCTTGCATGACACAGTGGCAAGCTGCCCTGGAGGGTACTCTATAGGTCTTCAGTGGTTGATGCTTGAAACATCTGCCAAATGTGGATTGGGTGATCACAATGGTATCCACCGAACACAGCCTGGGTTGTTGCTCATAGTTGCTCATAACTAATAGTTTGTCTTGTCAAGATTTGATTACAGACCAACATAAAATAGTTATAATTTAGATGAAAATAACACTCACTGAAGTTTTCCATTTGCTAATAGACACCAAATCATATTAAAGTTTGTTTAGTTGTTGATTAATGCAGCTCTCAGCAATAATCCAGCTAAATGACAGCGAGCTGTCAATAAAATCGAGTTTGGGCCAGACAATCCAGTGATTGACATCATGAGCATCGATCTACGCAATTGAGATACAATGAAATGCATCAATTAAGTCAGCAAGCCTGACCATGACTGATATTGTGAGCAACGATCCACACCAAGGGGGTACGAGGACACGCAATCAACCAAATGACAATCTGACCTTTTTGGTCGCCTCTTACAACCCGCAACTGTGGCTTCGGATCTATTCAAACCCGGAATCCACAACTATGAGAAAGGAGACAATCATTATATTATAAAGCACCCAGAATACTACACAGGTGTTAAACAACAGTCAAGAAGCGGCAATACTCCCCATCCTTGTCCTGACATGTATTCAGGAAGCGTGGGACCTACCCCGTAACTAGCACCCACTTCATCATTAACAACAACAGTGACTGCAGTCAGGACTATATCTCTATGTCTCACATGAACCTCAAATTAAAGAACTGGATAGGATGGTTCAAATCTACTAGATATTTTTTCACTTATCATAATTACAAAGGGACATTACTCAAATTCCCTGAATTTTCGTGAGTGAGTGAGTATGGTTCTATGACACTTTTAGCAATATTCCAGCAATATCATAGCAGGGGACACCAGAATTGGGCTTCACACATTGTACCCACATAGCGAATTGAACCAGGTCTTCGGCGTGATGCGCAAACGTTTCAACCACAAAGCTACCCTGAATTTTTTCAAGAGCTTTAACATGTTACTCAAGGTGAAATAAAATTCAGGTTAGTGGGCATATTCAAATCACAAGCAAACATGTGAGGACACTTTCACAATAAAATCCATGAGTGTTAGTCCCCTTGCTTATTCAAACATTCAAGTACTATCTATCCACAGCACACTACTGGTGTCCAGATACCCTTTTCCACCTTTCATAATAAGCAAGGGCACAAGTTCTGCCACAAATCCTACCAGGGGCTCGGTTTCTACAAATCAATAGCAGTGCCTGTGTCCACCACCCACACAACGGCCTCTGCCCTCCTTGAGACTGGTGACACTAGAATGCAACAAGACCCGCTCCTGCCCCCATAGTGGGGCTAACATACTATCTGTCTTGTTAAACGTTGACAACCGGGAAATGTGACCAAGTAAAATCAACGACTGTAAACCAACTGTCACAGATTTAGTCCACTATTTTCCAGACAACTATCATTCACTGCTTATCGCCATATAATCGATTTCAGTTGATTTTTTTATGTTCAACTGGTAGTAATCCTTCATCTACATGATCTATGCTGCTATTTAAACAGTACAGATAATTTATTATCTATAATCAGTCAGTGAAGCCCACCCATTCATTATTTATTCTGGAAATACTATTTTTACCCCTCCATAATCTACATACATGATATATAGAAGCAGTGTTTGCATTTCACAACGCAGAGTTATGGCGACTTTACACAGTGTACCAGCTCTAGAAGGGACTTTTCAATGGACTACCGGTATGCATTTTCAACATGTTCAAGGTTATGTTTAATTCAATTGCAAATGTTTAACATACAAGTATTTTTGCATAGCAAATAAATGACAATGTTTATCATGTTTATAACAATATATAAAAAATTTGGTTATTGGCAATTAAATAACACATTAAATGGTGACTTGTTATTTTCTATGTATGTTAGATATTATCATGAACTGCTCAATCACCAAAAGAATTATTCTTCACTAGATTTACCTGTAACATGTAAATACAATTAATGATTGACAATCAATCATGTTTGAGGTATTAACTTGCCTAAATAAATAATCAATCCTGGTAGTATTGACAAAATAGTTTTGCTCTACTTTTGTATAAAACAGATAACCACAAAGTGACAGCGAGAACGTCGCACCTATACCAGTGAATCTATACAACCAAGAAAAGACAACTCTCTTTGATCCAGTGTTTCCAAGTTGAAATGAAAAATGTGTAACAAGTTTTAGGCCTAAAGGGTGAAAATTGCTACACAATACTGTATGTCCTTACTCTACTGTAGCAGCATGTTAACAGTGTGCTCCATACTCCTGTGTCACACACATCACTTGCCAGCTCACTGAAATACTCGACATACAGCACCAGCTTAGTGATAGCAGTGTAAACACCCTGACAGCATGTCATACGGACACTTTTAACTCCGATCATTGCAACTATGTCTTGAAAACTAAGAGAAAATATTTCCAAATCAGGCATGTGAAAGTTGCTATGTTTATTTCATAATAATGATTATAGAAACGTGCGGACAAAAATATTCAAATTCCACAAATCAATCATCTCATAGCAGTGTCTTGTAAAAAACAAAATAAGGCTTTCTTTAAGAAGACTTTGATCTCCTTCAGCGGTGTGACAAGCGAGCGAGTCAAAGCTGCAGGACTACTGAGAAAATGTGTATGGTTGTACTTGCCTAGCAATGTGCTGATGGTGACCACCTACATTCCAGTGTGTGTTTGGACTGGCAGTGGACAGCAGCCAGAATGTTAGCAGAGACATTCCTCGCTGACCAAGGCTGCAGTGTGACCACAGAGTTGCTGCTCATCCCGACAAAGTGAGTGGCTGGAAGATCTCCGCCAGCCGGACAAACTCACGACAGCCACACGGACCACGGACCGGTCACTCCAGAGACCACATACCTCCACACCACATGCTACTCCGAGTGGTCACTCCATGTAGCTGGTGTGGAATCACGTAATACCTTCCGCTATCGCATTGTCAGCCTATTAGCTATGCAGCAGTCTGTGGGGCACAAGCAATGTCAGGGAGGTCTTAGTTTGAGCTTAGGTGCAAATTCTGTGTTCAGTTTTCAGGATTTGCGATTTGAAATCATCTTATCAGAATGAAACACTGACATTGACAAAAACGTATTAAAAACCTGTTTTTGTTCATTCATGAGATATATAACTCAAACCAATCAGAATAAATGCTCACTCCATGACGCTAGACTGACTATTAAATCTAAACAAAACAATCATAATCTAACTTTATACTACATTTCGGATAACATTTCAAGTTTCGACAGAATCAAAACAGATAATCAATAAAAAATAAAAAATCTATCAATGAAAAAAGTCATCCAAAAATGCAATGAATTACAAGTCTGTCTTCCTCATTGGTGTGACAGTGGAGCGAGTAGGTTTAGCTGTGGTATGTGCTGTGACAAACACATCCTGTGCACGCTGCGTAGTAAGGACTGACCCTGACTAGCGCAGGACATTCCAGCAACCTGATGCAGGGCGAGAGCCATGTGACCACTGTCCACCAAGCTGATCTACCACACACAATGCAAACTGTATGCTTCCTGGCCCAATGCACACACACGCAGCACACTGTAATGAACCCAGCTAACTACATATTTCAGATTGCAACTGTCACTGCACTGAAGCAAGGAAACAGCTGTCTAAAAGTATGTTACATAAAGAATCCCATATGCACATCAATGCAACCTAAAAAACACCCTACACACGTCATAATGGGGCAGTTTGGAAATGGTGGTTTTCATTAGTTTTTAGGACAGCATTATAAAGGGGTAATGACAAGTATTTTTGTTTAAGCATGTTCATTCTTTAGGTAAGGAAAGTTGTAGAGCTTAAAGCTTATTAATGTTGAATTTTTTATGAACTTACTTCAAGTGTTCAAGTGCTAGAAAGCAGGTGCCCCTGATACACAAGGTTACATGATGTGGTGATGGACAGCTGAGAAGGTCAAGTACAGAGTCAACTATGCATGTTCTGCATGGAGGGACCTATAGGCCTCAAATCAGGAACACCAAGGGTAGAGTTACCCAGTTGGATGTGAATTTCTCTCTGATCCTCCCTATAGTGAGGGAGTGCGTGTCAAGTGACTATGCACATCCTGCACCAGTGGTGAGGTGTTATAGTGAGGGAGGTGGGGAGAGAGGTGTGGACTGAGATAGGAATGCAGTCCCGCCACTAGAGCCACCAGTGCCTGTCACCAAGGGCCCTGCAGCATAAACAACACCCCTGCTTGAATAGCACTAATGAGGCTGCCCTAGGTATTTCACATTGACCGCTGCTGCACAATAGACAACGTGCTGCCATGCTTCACAGAGCAGGAATGAGATCACCCACGTCACGCTGGTGTTGTGATCCCCTCCTTGCCCCCTGTGCCTGGTCACCCCCCTCCCCCCACACCCAATCTTGCCATGTTATGTTCAAACACAATGTTGGGTCTCCGACCTTTTCATCCGAGTCAGTGATGCAGCAAGGGAGGCCAATGCCTTCCCACTCTCTACTTGAGAGTTCGATAAACATTGCTATTGTATTGTGCCATGACAATAGGGTCCGATGACAGACAATACTGCTCACAATAGCCCCTGCACAGTAGGGTGTACATGTGCACAATGTTTCACAACCTCACCAGGCACTCTCTTGTCAAACATACTTAATGGATTCCGCTGACCACTGTATAGGGCTAGGCTCAAGCAAGGGTTGGTCTTCACATTAATTAGGGGTGGTCAACTATAAGTAGTATTCTGGTATATTGGATAGAAAATACCATTGAAAATACACCTTGGTGTTAAAGATGTCATGTATTTGACAGATAAACTATACACATAATAAAAACTAAGCTGATCCAAAGAAAACTTCCATCCTAAACAGGAAGCACATGTTTGGCAAATTATAGTAGAAGAGAGTCCAGATAATTAAAGCGTGTTTAGTAAAACACTTGACATCACATCATGCCAATTAGACTAACACTTAGTCAATGAAAACATTTCTTTCAAATATTTGTCATTTTTTTCTTCAAAGAACCTTTCATCTATGCTTTTTTCATATGGAATCAAGGTTTAGTTTGATCTAGACTTGCCTAAGCTTTCAGTAAAAATAAATAATATATATTCATAAGATAAATATGCAATCAATCGCAAAGATGTAGATATCTCACATAAGAAATAAATTCCAGTCATGGTGCAGGACTACAAGCTAATATATAAATAGTTGTTATCTAACAGAATACAAAGTAGACAATTTATGGATAACATCTTCTTTATATATTATTATAGCAACGTTTCGGTATAGATCCTTCTGCAATGAAGCATGACTGCTTGACAACAGTACAATACCAAAACATCGCCATAATAGCATAATGAACATGTTAAAGAAGTTGTTATTCATAAATTGTATCCATTTTGTCAACTTCTAAGAAATGCCCATTCGAGAATACAATGAAAAGCATTATTCAATAATGCTATGTTCCTGTATTTGTTACCATCAGTATATAATACTTATCAATTTTGTTTTTCTTTCCAGAAAATCCACCTAGCACAAATACAATAGACCCAAGACCGCCTTGTACAGTGTCATACATTGTTCTTTTACATTTGGAAGAGAAACAGTCATTTGGGGCACATCTGCTCATGAAAAACTGATGACTGCTCTTTCCCCTATGCCATCAGTTGTGCTGCATGCACAGTGTGCTATTTCCTCAGAACTTGGACATGAAACATTCACAAATCAGAGCAGAGACACAGCATAGCCGATAAAGAAAGAATTATAGCAATTTTCTTTGTCTTGGAGACATGAAAATGATGTGAGACAGAGTATTTGGTGGAATCCACTGATGAATATTGAATATGCATGGCGTTATGTAGGCAGTTGAAGGATTTGACCTTGAGATGGAAAAATCTTCTCTTTCTTTTGATCACATCTATTGAAATTATTCATCAACAATTAATGTCTAATATTGTTATTTCATCTTTCATCCAAGATCAAGAGTCTGATCAAGAATGAAACCTAAACATGAATATTATTTGGCTTCAGTTTCAGTTTCCACTGAACAGAACATGCAGAATAGACATGTGAACACTGAACGTAATGCTCAGTGCAGTAAATTCTATGGCATAAACATGATGACAGTGCATATATAGTTACGAAGTGATGGGTATTGGCCTGACATTCATATAGTAATTTATTGCAATAATTATTCATGTATTGCGACACGTATAACAATATATTGCATGTATTCTTTCATCTGTAATTTGCTATGAACCTGAATAGAAATAGCCCCAATGGGCCCATACATAAGACTTTCCCTGCACACAATGGGCAACTTCGTACTTTCATTGAATGTAACTATTATCCTGATTATCACATAGGTGGTCGTGATTAGTTCCACAGGAATCGATTGCTTATTACTGAATTTCAAAATTTCAATTTGATACACTTATGTAAACTTTTCCATAAAGATGAAAATATGCCTGATTTAAAAAAGAAAAAATATACCGGTATAATCCAATAACATGGAAATATCAAAATATAAGGCAAACATATATGTTTTAATCTTTTAAAATCAAATATTCAATATAAAGGTGAATTTTTAGTTTCCTTTTGAAATCAAACAATCAAAAATGATAAATACTGAAACCCCTATACTTCAGTAGTATATTTTTTTAATATTTGGAAACAAATAGCCTTACTATCAACAGATCAACACACATTATTCAGACTATTGGGCACTATTGTAATATTTCACCTGCTGAATAATGGAGTACAAAGTCTGTAAGTACATGAAATCAAAATCATAATTTCTCTTAATATGTTTCGTTTGCTATGTTTGGAAAAGCAATAAATAAACTATCACCAGCTCACTGTTATGTGGCCATAGAGAATGAGTCAACTTGTGAATCCACCATGATGTGGGAAACAAAATATTATTTTTTTAGAATAACATTTAAATTAATAAATATGGTAATTGATTATAACAAATGCATGATAAAACATACACCTACAAACTTTTCTCATTTGACTAATAGCATTTACTTACAACCGATAAAACTACATTGAGCAGAACATATTGACAATGCTAAAAGCAACTAAAAGAAATATATTTGTTTATAATCAGCAAAAAGAGACAATTTCTCACAGTCATTATGTTTCCCCATTCATTTCTTTCCAATCAAAATTTCCAAAGTGATAGAAACTGCAAAAGGCCAAAAACACATAATATCTTATTCATGATGAGAATATGGCAATCTCAATGTCATCTACCTACGCTCAGTGTTAAATATGAACAAGACCAGATAAGCACTGTGCAAACAGCAATGAAAGCTCCATCTATATGGCAGTACATATACAATGAGGCGCCTCTCTGAAGGAGAGCAGCCATTGGGTTCAAATGTATAATAAATTATTCAATTACAATTGGCTGCAAAGCTGTACCAGTCCAATGAGCAATTACTGGTTACCATTTGAGGGTAAATAGTAAATGCCCACTTGATGTGTGCAAGGCTAAAACTTTGTCTTGTAAAAAAAAAAAGTAAATAGTTTTATTCTGATTTTGTATAAAATACTATAGAAACATTTATCATCATTTCAAAAGTGAGAGTCAATATTGCAAGCACTGCAACAGCTAGTGATGGGTGATGAATTTTGTATTGCAATTCACTTCAATAATCATTAATGTATTGTCATACATACCACAACATATTGCGGGCGTTCTTTCACATGTAATTTATTATGGACCTGAACAACCAAGCCACCCCCACCCCACCACCCCTGCATTATTTCGACAACTTCAAAGTTGTTAATGTTGCTATGGTCACAAAGCATGTGAAGTAGACACATCATATGCAGGAAACTGTCACAAATAGTTTCAATGTTTTGTGCACACTGATGCAATCTAGACTTGCCAAACTATCACAGACGTGCATGGTCAAAATTGGATATTTTTGTATCCCGGTCTTGGTGACCCGACTTGACAGATTATGTCCAGGATGACCCTAATCGATCCATGATCCCCCATTGATTACATTGATGAAGGCTGCCAGAGAACCAAGCATCATCAAATTAGCATTCCTACCATCCATGTTTCAGCAGAAATATGTCTGTCTTACTCTTCCAACTCCAATGCCTCATCTCCCTCTCATACAAACATTCATACATCTGTAGCATTACACCAAACCAGTGCCAATATACCACTCTCACCATGCCATACACTATGGGCTACACTCAGTGAAAATCATAACCTCAAATTTTGTAACTTCATATATCATTCAAGATGATGCAGTTTTCACAATTCATTTTCACTTTTCTCATCTAATATTGGTAATTGCTTGTCTCAAACTTGACATTTATTGTCCATGGAAGTTGATTCAGTGAGGTTTCACTAAAACACAGCAGGTAACAGAAATATACACGATATAGGCATCCCTATCAAAAGTCTGTTATCAGAGTCTAAGACTGGAACCTGGTTTTGGAACATCTGTTTGACCTGGTCAAGAAAATGAAAAAATTCTCCAACCCTCTCGTTTTCTTTTAAAAGAAGGGGATGTTTGTTGTTGCTAGTTATTTCTCAGGTTCTGTTAAATATGGATAAGTGTAACATAGGTATGTCCAAAAAAAATTTAATTCAAATAAAGACTTTCTCAAACAGAATGACAGTCTGGTTATGTTATTTAAACTGTAAAGAAAAACATCTAAGAGCATCTCAGAAACACTACATGATAAACATGTGTTTATGTACATCGATGTTTCTACAAGTTGTAAGACACAGACTGAAATATTAACAAAAATTGTTACAAGCTTGTCGGAGCCCTTGAGGTCCATACTCCACTACTATCAATCTATTGTAACATTGCAACACAAAATGTCTGTTGGCATACACCTGAAAGTACATCGCCTACAGGACAGGATCAAAAGTGCTCAGATGTTCCTTGGATAAGATTATAAAGCGATCATCTTCCACGTTCCCTCAACCATATAATCACTAAAAATAATGCTTTTCACTACAAAGAAAGCAAGTTTTTTTTCTATGATGACAACTGAGAAAAATCACGTCTCATGTCTGACATCAACTTTTTTCTGCACCTTGTCATCCAGCACATCATTGCTAATTAGGACATTATTCATATTCATATTTTCACAATTAATAATCCATAAGACTATTGCACTGACCTTTCAATACTATGAATCTGTAAGTTAGAGTCTGCAAAACACACCACATCAACAGTAACTTGCAACAGCATTATTCCTTACTTCTGAACCATTGTCTCCGAACATACCTTTGGCAATCATGTAAATTAAACATTTTTCTCAACTGCATCGACATGTATACATACATTTTTAAAAGCAAAACTCATATCATCTATCTCATCCCTTTTCTTTCCACTAAGCGAAACAACCAACCAACCTGAACTATTTGTTTCATTGACAAGAAAGCTATAGAGGACAACTGGTGTGTGACCAGTGTCCACAGGGTGGGTATTGATAAGTTCTGCTTGTACCTACCAGCAAGGAGTGGCTACCCAAGCACTCGGTGCTGTGAGAGAGCAGGTGGCGATTACTAGATACATGCCAGCCCAGCGACCTGGCCTGGCCGACCAAAATAGCCAGCCATTAGAGCGTCAGGCAGGAGAGATCGGGAACACACAGTATGTGTAGAGAGATAGGGGGAGGCATGACCAGCTCAGTGGGCAGTCAAGGGCTGATACCTGTCCGATCTAGGTCTACTGTGACACACTTTGGTGCACAGCTTTAGGCCTGCCAAGCAGGTAGTTTAGGGAGGTCGGAACCCTGGCTTGGAGAGTTGCCTCCAGCACAAGCAACACATTCCTGAGCTAGCATGATAAGCAGGGCACATCATACGGGGCAAATTATTGACTTGACTCGGTGATGTACGTCAATATCTTGGAAGAGGCTCGCTGCACCTTCTTACCAGCGCAGTGCACTTCAACATCGCAGCCTCAGTGTAATGGCCTGTCCAGCTCGTTGCAAATATCATCTGTGCTCAATAATCACCACCATCTAGGCTACATATTTAATTACGCATTTGTTAGCCAGGTCTTGTTTCATACAAAAAGTCCAATCTTACCACAAGTTTTGTTAAATATACATCTATTAGCCACACCCAGTGATTACAACAATTAGTCCATCTTGCAACAAATTTGGCCTGAAGGACATCTATAAGTTAGCCTGTGTCTTTGATTGAAGATGGAACACCCTATTGTTTATGAACTTATCTTGCCACTATCCTCTAACCTGACCACAGACACATGTTATTGGAACAGAATCCATATCAAGCTATGGGTATAGGACACAAACATACAGCACTTGAACCATCTTCATTACAATGATGGATATGTCTGTATATGTTCAGGAATAGCACTCCTCCTAACAATATCAGAATACCCTCTTAAACAGGAACAGAATTTAGGAATGTTATCCTTATGATAACCTAGGCTTAGCAGCATTTAGTCAAGTTCCGATGTTGCTTTTCTAGATGCAAACAGTTCTAACCAAGATGCAACATTGTGAAACTTAAAATGGTTCTTCAAGAAAGAACATGACAAAACCATGCTTCAAGGAACATTGTGAAACCTACATCTCTTCAAGACGGATCATTGTGAAACCTACATATCTTCAAGAAGGAACATTGTGAAACCTACATTTCTTCAAGAAGGAACAATGTGAAACCTACATCTCAAGAAGAAACATTGTGAAACCTACATCTCTTCAAGAAGGAACATTGTGAAACCTACATCTCTTCAAGAAGAAACATTGTGAAACCTACATCTCTTCAAGAAGGAACATTGTGAAACCTACATCTCTTCAAGAAGAAATAAGGTGAAACCTACATCTCTTCAAGAAAAAACAATGTGAAACCCACATCTCTTCAAGAAGGAATAATGTGAAACCTACATCTCTTCAAGAAGGAACATTGTGCAACCTACATGTCTTCTTTAACACACCTAGTTCACTTCAAACATATATTTGAAGATGGTGGAACCATGGCAACATGACAGTCCCAGTAGAATAGTTATGGACACAATATACCAGCACTCAATACACGTTCTCTGTCCCGTTGGTTAAGCTGGTGATACAATACATGTATACTACATCAAACTGCAGCACAGCCCCAATCAAAGTAGTTTTTTTTTCAGCCTCTAATATTGGAAGCTGACGCCAGACATCTGTTTGGCCTGGTCCAGAAAAAGGCCCAACACTTTTGTTTCCGATCAGGGATTGTTTGTTGTTGCCAGATATTTCTTGGTATAAAAAGATATGGATGACTCAACCTGAACAGACAAACATATTCAAATACAGATTTTCTCAAACGTAAACAAGCTGGGCTATGATGTTAATCATGGATGGACTAATTTGCCTTACCACATACATATTTATTATTTGCAAGCATGTGCAAAACACTTACACAGCAGAATTGTATGTTACAAAAGCACATCCTGCATGATGAGGATGACGTACTATACAGAAACAAGCCAGTTCTCATGAAAATCTGTGGTAGAGTATGAAGCCATGCTTGCTGTAAAAGGCGACTATGCTTGTCGTAAGAGGCGACTAACGGGATCGGGTGGTCAGACTCGCTGAATTGGTTGATGTATGTCATCGTATAACAATTGCTAGGATCGATGCGTATGATGTCAATCACTGGATTGTCTGGTCCAGACTCGATTATTTACAGACCACCGTCATATAGCTGGAATATTGCTGAGTGTGGCGTTAAACAACACACAAACAAAGAAACAAATCATAACCATCAAGTTCCACCGACGTGTTGCACTGTCATGACATCAACACTTGTATTGAAGACACACATTATGGCCCATATACAGAGACTAAGATTAAGTTTGGCCTTTCAATCTGGTTTACCAAATCTGTCCTATTCCAATTCAAGATGCTTAAACTATAAGGAAGTACCGTATTTTCTTGAGTATAGTGCACACCCATGTATAATGCGCACCCCCCTCTAGCAGGTTCCTATTTTGGAAAAAAAATATATTCGAATACAAAGCGCAGAAAAATATTACACCATACCCCTTCAGCGAAGTCCGGCAAACGAACGGGTGAATTTGAGATAAAAAATCACCAGACACGTTGATTTACCGTTTAAATAGTATTCATTGTTCTGCTTGGCATTGTTTTATATCCAGGGATTAAGATTACCTTCTGTATTTTCTCGTAAACTAAGCCGGAAACAGAAATCAGCTGTACACACGTTTTCTTGGAATCGACCCTTGATTCGGTCAAGACACACCCAATGATATAACTTTACAGGATTTTTATGCAAGGATCGGCAAAATTGTATCTGAATAATATATTACAATATCCTGTTAATTCAGATGCAGCTTTTACTAAACATTTTTAAAATAATAATAAGCCTAAGCGAAGCAGCTGATCACTATTCTCGGGTATTATTTTTTACATGGAACCAGTCTGACCAGTCACCGTCAAGGCTCACGTGCACATGATCGCAAGAATTACATGTTGACATAGAATCATCAAACAAACAAAAATATGACTTTTAACGAGTCAAAGTATGGCATTTATGATATATGTATCCATTCTCTGACAACTAAATTTTGTTTCAAGGCGTCAATAGCGGTAATCTGACAGTGGTTGCTGTTAATAATGGTGAGTTGTATGATCTTCCGATCGCTTCACACACTATTTCACAGAAATTAATAAAAACAATATTAAAAGGAATTTTGAATAAAATTAATGAAATGAGTTACAAACATAAGTCCAGATATACAAAGAACACTTTTTATAGCCAGACAGTGTAATTACATGATTAATTTGCATACTTCAGTATGGATTTGTTGACATGGTATTTCCGGTGTTTCGTGCTCACGGGAATGTCTTTCCATGGGGGGAAAAAAAAACTTCCAAACTCATAATGCGTGCATTTTGCGCACCCCCTTCTACATAGCTGTGTTTTTTGGAAAAAAGTGCGAACTATACCCAAGAAAAAACAGTACATACTCATCTCATTTTTTAGCAATAGGTGTCCTTTACCTTTGACAGATGTTATCAAGCAGCTGTCGTTAAACAGTGGGTGGTATCAACAAGAATACCTCATTGAAACATTAATAGCAATCGGATATACGTTGCATCATCATCATTACAAACATCCTTTTCAAAAGCATCATCTGTATAGTTATCAACAACACGGTCTAAAAAGGTAATAAACATGACAACTGTTAAACAGGTTATCTGTTCACAAAATGTACTGAAGTAAGTCTTCATGGTCTTAAACCCGTTTTTTTCATATATTTCAGCCATACCAGACAGGAATTATAAATACAGAGACATTTTCAATATGACAACGTGCCTCAGCCTCAGCCTCAGAGTGAGTGAGTGAGTGAGTGAGTGAGTGAGTGAGTGAGTGAGTGAGTGAGTGAGTGAGTATGTATGGTTTTACGCTGCTTTTAGCAATATTCCAGCAAATCACTGCGGAAGACACCAGAAACGGGCTTCACACATTGTACCCACGTCGGGAATCGAACGCGGGTCTTCGGCGTGACGAGCGAATGCTTTAACCACTAGGCTACCCGACTGCCCCTGAATGAGTGAGTGAGTGAGTGAGTGAGTGAGTGAGTGAGTGAGTGAGTGAAGAAAATATCATGTAAATAAACCCAGTATGGCAACCAAATGAGCATCAGGTACTTTCAAAACTGCAGCAGTTGATGACACACAATGAGCCAGGACAGCCAACCATGTTACACAAGCAACCCATCATGTACATACACTTTGCCAGTCTTACGATTAACATGGTGAGACGGGGGACCTATTCTGTCTTGGAATCCCTACGCTCACATCCAGGCTTCAAAAAGCCAGTGGTCAGTATACACAACAATCATTTGACATCATTCACACAAACCACAGCACTTTACAGTCCAATTTTTTACAAGATTTGAAACAAAACAACAATCGGTTTATAAACACCACATGTAAACAATGTTGTTTGTGGTCCCCTCAAATGGAGGTTATTGACACAGGGTATTTTTAAATGGCACCGGCAATATGGACTTGCAGCTATCTAAATGGGGAGACACATGCAGAGCCCTTGAAAAGATAGAAGCCCACAACCAAACATGTACACATGTGGTATTTACCCTGGAAGTTGATACTATTGACTCAGCAATCACATTACAAAAAAAATAGCCCCTGTAAACATGGGCAACTTACACAAGTTAAAAAACTTTAAAACATTTCATTCAAATATTTTGTATCCTACTCTTCAAAAATCATGCTTGCACAGAAAAAAAGTTTGATTGCATGTGATATCCATTGATATTAGTCATTTCCTTAAATATGTAATCCATGTTAAGGTAAAAAACGCAAAACATACTATTAAGCTATGCTTAATAAAACATTTTGCAAAAATCAAAAATTTCAAAATTCTAAGCAAAAGACATGATGGAAGGTAATAGTGAGTGAGTGAGTTGTGTTTAACGCCACTTTTAACAGTATTCAAGTCATATCACGGCATGTCAGCTTAATGTGGGAGGAAAGCCCAAAGTGATGCAGGTCTCAGACGTTTACCACGTCGGTAAAACCCAGGAACACGGGTATGGTGCTGACAAACCTAGAAACATAATCGGGGCGAACCGGGATTCGAACCCACAATCATAGGTTTCTGGCGTGCCCAAGGGACGCAACTCTGCACAGCGAATTGCGGCGCCTTAGACGACTGGGCCACCCGAGCCCCCTGGAAGGTAATATCAAAATTGGATGAAACAACTGTATATTATTGATTAGATGTCATTAACAGTCATTAAAATACTGACATATAAATATATAGCAGTATGGTTGTTTTTTTATACTTCTTTGACATTTAATATGCATGGTAGAAGTATCAAGAGTCATGTCAACAACAAACACTTTGTCAGTCAATGTCTCATCTTCTGGCACAAGGTGAATAAACACCTCTAACCAAACATTTGGAAGCTAATAAAAGAAGTTAACCACAATCTTGACCACCATTTAACCTGATGCATCCTGTGCGCTATAGATGTGCCACCTCAGTGCCAGTAACATATCCTTAGTTAAATACTATTGCAGTAGTGATAATTCCAACTTGGCATCAACCTATCAAATACATCATTAAATGGATTAGCAGAATAAACAAATGACAAGACCTACATGATTAACCCAATAGACAGGACAAACTAAGACCAGAGAAATTCTGGTGCATCAATGTCAAAGTTTTATGGATTTTCAAGATCACCTTTGTCAAGGTTCTTTCTAGGACTAGAGTCAAAATATGTGAAGCTAAAAAAACAAACAACGTTGAGCATGCTGAGGAAATTCAATTCTCAGGACTGTTATGTTTAACATTTTATTCCGGTAAAACATACACTACCTTCAATAATAGTTAAAAGAACTTACTGTTCTCAGTTATTTACTGAAGAAATGTCTTGTTTTGAAGTGCTTACAATCTTCTGTGTTAGAAATTTCATTCATTAATCCACACCCCTCTGCAGGGATTAAAATATCTTTTGACTCTTGGTAAGGAATGATGGGAGAGTAACTGAAGCATTTCATGAAAGTTCTCTTGGTATTTCGGAAAACAACTGTTTTTGCCCTGTCTCCAACAGGCCTGACAAGTCACTGTATTTAGTACATGTTTAAATATCAAGGCTTAAATGTAAATGTAAAAACCTGTCAGTTATGGCCTTGACAAAAATATGAATGTACTGTACTTTGACTCACACTGATGAATGAGCTTTCATTACACATTTGCATCCCGTTTAGGAGATTAAACCTGTTCTGTTTTAAATGTTGAGGAGGTTCATCACAGTTGGTCTTACATGACAATTAGTCATGTCATTTTGAACCGAACATGCTAGAGTGAGGTTTTAAAAGTAACATTTTTAGCAGTGTTAAATCAAGATGAACCACCTCAATTTTTAAAAAGAACAGGCTTATCTAGATTCTACCAAAACTAAAATGTGTTTCTTAAAACAGACTCTTTCTTGCACACCTACCAACTGCAAAGATGCAGTCGGAATAATGTTGACCACCATTACTTGGAATGACAATAGTACAGCTCATTGTTAGGTAGGGGTCTCCTTGAGAGACATGATAACTGAACGATTTGGCTTTGGGTCTTCATTGTTTACGTCATATGTACTTGTAGTACAAAACAACAGGGAAATAGCACAATATTGATTAATCCAGGATTTAGGTTTGCGTGGGGTCATCATTAACAATCTGAAAGATCAGTCTGTGCACCAAGTTCAAACTTCAGTTGCAAAAGTAGATGTTGAAAACAACACTACTGTTACCAATTTGAAATCAACCAGACATTCCAGCCTGGACAGCAAGAGTGCTACTGGCATTTTGGGACATATAATTTTGATCAACATTCTGCAAGATAGCAGAACAACGCAAGTTCAGTTTTTGATCACCAAACAGTGGACATGGGATTGGGTTTTTTTGTTATATGAGAGGGATTGATTCAATAGCCCCTTGCAATTATTTGAACATATTTTTGAATTAATAACAGCTTTAATTCTATATATCCGTCTAAAATGTTGTTAGTGTTGCCGATTATAGTCTGATAGACATGCAAAGTTTTGTTAGAAAGTTTTGAATAGGTTTTGAGTTATGCTCCGGAAACGAACTCTACCCTATGGAACCTAAGTCCGACTAGTTGCCTTGGAAACCTTAAAAAATAAAAAATTTAAAATTCCTAAATAGCAAAAGGCACAACTTCAGTATGAGACTGACGGATTTGCCAAGTTACGATCAAATACAATGAATGGTTTTCGAATTCTGCCCCGGAAATTGAATGCCAGGGGGATAAAAATCTATCCATAGTCCTAGCAGATCAGGAAACATGTTTGGTTACATTAAGCCAGGGTCATCCCATGCAAACTATTCCTACACGACATGAAGTGGCCAAAAAGTCAGAAGTGGTTATCCCTCATAAACCAACAACTTCAATCACAGTAAAATGAACTAATAAAATTAGATCATCCTTCAATGTCATGCTGGAATAATAATTCACCACATACATTCACTCCCTTACAACAAATAGTGCAAGTATACCAGTATTGATGTATAGTGTTTGAAATAATATTAAAACCCAAGAGTCATAAGTGTTGCCTGCCCACCTTCAAAGTTACCTGCCCACCTTCAAAGTTAACTGCCCACCTTCAAAGTTACCTGCCCACCTTCAAAGTTAACTGCCCATCTTCAAAGTTACCTGCCCACCTTCAAAGTTACCTGCCCATCTTCAAAGTTACCTGCCCACCTTCAAAGTTAACTGCCCACCTTCAAAGTTACCTGCCCACCTTCAAAGTTAACTGCCCATCTTCAAAGTTACCTGCCCACCTTCAAAGTTACCTGCCCATCTTCAAAGTTACCTGCCCACCTTCAAAGTTACCTGCCCATCTTCAAAGTTACCTGCCCATCTTCAACATTTTTATATATTCAAAAACAAGCTCAAAAATAAGAGAAAATCATGCCATGATTCAGTTAAAATAATGCAAACAATTACTTGAGCATCTAAAAGGAGTTATGATAAAACTAAATACGACAGTAGTCTTATAATTATCTGCAGGGGCAGGTGGAGGACAACTTCCTTGAAACCCGACAGAAAAGTTACCAGCCACGGGCAGGTGGGCAGACCAAGTTGATGTACATTATCTCTACTACTTCTGCCATCTATAGTAAAATACTGTTCACCTTCCTACAGGTTTCATACTGTCTTGCTGAGTCTTCTATATGACTCATGAATATGCATCATTCACTGGAAGTCAAAAATGAAACCAGTAAGTGAAAAGAGGGTCATGCCAATTTTCATTCACTTTTCAACAAGTCAATAATTCTTTCAAAATACAGAGCTACATGGCAATGTCTTTTGATGTTACATTCAAAACAAGACACATGTTCTCATTTCCATCCAAAAGTGAAATGTTTAAACAAAGATGCACCAGTAACAAACAATGAATGAATATTGTTTAATGCCTCGTCTGCTTCTTTCCAGCTATTCGCAGCAACAGTAACAAAAAGTATTGACCCTTACCCAACACAAACATTATCTAACATTTCTCTTTTCAAAGTCGAAATGGATTTCAATTTTAATATGTTTAAAGATGCAATTATATAACAAATAGATTTAACTATGCACTGCAATACTAACCTCAAGTTACAACCTTCATTCAGGATAGATCCATACTGTTTAATCATGTTATTAAATAGCTGAATAATCGGTAGATCAGACATATTAGATAGTCTTCAAATTGGTCTCATCAACATTGTCCATTATGCAAGGGATCATGTTCTGGTGCGTTTTCTTAAAGAACATGGGCATCTTACAATGTCTAACATCCAAATGTAACAAAAATGTTTACCACCTGATTCTTTCATATTACCTTAGTTAACTTGTCATTGCATGACAGATTAACTATACTACAATGTAAAAATGGTGGTTCTTTCGTGGGAGTAGTATACATGTATATCCTATCATGCTTTTAATGCACCATACCCAACATAAACACAAATGTTTTACTTACAAGTCACACAGATGGATTACAATCACATTATCTAATGTACTGAAAGAAAGTAAAACATAATCCAATATGTAGCAGAGAACACAATGTCAAATCCACTTCCTATAATAATTTCTCCACCCCCGAACCTGTCAGTGATCCCCTGACATTGTATTATAGCCTCATCCTGATTGATATCATCATTTCTTGCAAACATCTCCCCAATCGATGATATTTTTACACAATGAACTGTAATTAATCAGTCTGTTTTCCTTCCATTATCCAGGAGACAGTGGACACTATTCTCCTAAAGGCTACAGTTATTGATGATGGTCCTCCAGTGACACCTAAAAGACCATGTGTCAAGATGGACCAAATGCCGACAACCACGACCTACTTCTGTCATAAGTAGTCCTGTAAAAACACTCATCAAAACCACCCCCTTCGTTTCCCCTTGGACTGAAATTCTAGTCAGACAAAAAAACTGTTTTTTTCAAAGGGTACCTACAATCCCTCATTACCTGAAGAAGTAGGCAGAGCATACATTATCCCCCAAGCCCTTCAGGTGAATGGAACATAGTCTTGGGATCTAATGAGGCCAAGCTGCCCTAGTTTCTCCGACAGCAGCTGCCTACAAAGGCCATCCTGTTTTCTTCAGGAATGGAGCAAAATCTGCATTTGAAAGTTTCAAGGAAATGCCAGTTCTATTATTAGAAACTAATTGGCAGATATTGAAATTGGAAAGATTAATTGGAATTACTTTCAGAAATTTGGCTCAGGTCTTTATCAGTTAGTGTCATGTGAAAGTATTTCAAACAGCAACTAAGTCGAGAGGACCACAGATCTCACTGATCTTTTCTTTAGCAGTTAAGAAGCATCTTTGAATTTTTTAGTAGTGAAAATCTTAAATGTGAGAAATACTTACTAAATGAATGAAACACTTAATAAATAAAAAAGATTCATCTCCTGGTGAAAAAAATACACCAATCGATTATTTATTAACGTGAGTGCATATCCAAATAGATGAACGTTGTTGACCTTTTCAAACTCGAGAATAGTCTATAAAATGAATGGCTTTGTGTTGGAAGGAACCTAGCAGGGTTAATCAAACCATATATAAACATTTAGCTTGTTATGTTTCAGCATATCACATTGATGTATGTAGGATTAAAAAATTAGCAGCAGCTTGTCTTACAGATGTCCCATTTCTTATAAACATGATAAACACTATATTCCAAATCAATTATGTCTTTCTATTACTCTTTTGGTCAGGAAAGGAGCTTCTTTTGATCTTTAATAAGACAAACACTTAGTCTAGGAAAACATTTCTGAAAAAATAATAGTAATTTCATTTTTCAAAAGAACTTTTTCTCCTTTTCTCCTTTGCTGTTTTCATACTCTGTAGATCAAGGAAACGAGACTTGGTTTCGTTTGATTTGCCTTCAATTTTAGCATGTTTAGTAAATAATTGAAAAATATAAATTCCAGAGTCATGGTGCAGGATTAATGTGCAGTGAAGTAAACACATTGGTGAAACACTTTACCACCAGGCTAACCACACTGCCCTTGAGGTTTCTCGCCAACCTGCCTGTGGAGTCACAAATTCAGGACCAACTGCTAGTTGCCTCTCATATATAAGGAAGACAATTTGTGGATGTCAACTTCTTATTATGAGGAACATGTCAACAGGTGAAGAAGTATATACTCGGAAACGGTGTGTTTATCATAATAAGTTGACATCCATAAATTCTCTTCCTCATGTGTATCACTTCTAAATATCATTCAATTCCAATATACAGTTTATTTCCTGAGAATCAAGCAAAAGAATAGGATTACTCCAACTTTAGCAGTGAGTCTAGGTAGATGGTCAGCAATATTACACTTCCCATGTTATCACATAACAAGTTAAAATCCACTATCAGTGTCAATCCCATCACTTGCCAAAACATTTATAGGTCAGTTTTCAACTGTTAGTTCAGCATTGAAATTTATTGTTTCTTCATATTGATTCTTAATCATCACATCCATGGTAGAGAGATCAAGCCTTGACCACACAAACCTAAAGCTGTATTGTCAGCAATGGGGTACGTCAACACCACCAGCCAAGGGTTACAATTGAGAGCTGATCATCCAAGTTGGTCACCTAGGCAAGTTTGTTGTTTAACGCAGCACCCAGCAATATTCCAGCTGCATGACGGCAGTCTGTAAACAATCGAATCTGGACCAGACAATCCAGTGATTAACATCATGAACATCGATCCACATAATTGGGATACAATGACATGCATCAATCAAGTCAGCGAGCCTGACCACACAATCCCGTTAGTCGCCTCTTATGACAAGCATAGTCGCCTCACCTAGGCAAGTGCCATTCATACACAAAAAGGCCTTTTTTAAATCCCCCAGGTATATATGAGAACTGCAATGACATGACCATCGCCATACCTATAGTCATAGGAAACAAATTGTGTGTTCTTAAAACAATTTAAAAAACAAAATACAAATAAGAAAACTGCCCTCTAATACTTGTAATACACCATGTTCATAATCTAATCTGTGACTATACCATGGTTGGAGTGTATAGAAAATAGGTTTACATTGTGTTTGAACGACAAATAACCATTCAGCGAGTGTGTGTTTGAATGACAATGGATCGTTCAAAGGACACCAAATCAACCCCATGTGTCACAGCTGCTTGATCATAATGTTGGCCATGTTCAATACAAAACATAATCACATCAGACTGCCATGTAACAAGCTACCAATTGGTCAATAACCACAGGTACAACTCTACCTCAGGGCCATGCTCTGTCATACATGAGAACCAGTTGTAGAGCTCTACCTGAAGGCCATGCTCTGATATACCTGAGAATCAGATACAGAGTTGTACTTGCAGGCCATGCTCTCTATGTCATGCCTGATAATCAGTTGTACAGCTCTACCTGAAGGCCATGCCCTATGTCATACCTGATAATCAGATGTAGAGCTCTACCTGAAGGCCATGCTCTATGTCACACCTGATAATCAGATGTAGAGCTCTACCTGAAGGCCATGCTCTATGTCACACCTGATAATCAGATGTAGAGCTCTACCTGAAGGCCATGCTCTCTGTCATACCTGATAATCAGATGTAGAGCTCTACCTGAAGGCCATGCTCTATGTCACACCTGATAATCAGATGTAGAGCTCTACCTGAAGGCCATGCTCTATGTCACACCTGATAATCAGATGTAGAGCTCTACCTGAAGGCCATGCTCTGTCACACCTGATAATCAGATGTAGAGCTCTACCTGAAGGCCATGCTCTATGTCACACCTGATAATCAGATGTAGAGCTCTACCTGAAGGCCATGCTCTATGTCATACCTGATAATCAGATGTAGAGCTTTACCTGAAGGCCATGCTCTATGTCATACCTGATAATCAGATGTAGAGCTCTACCTGAAGGCCATGCTCTATGTCATACCTGATAATCAGATGTAGAGCTCTACCTGAAGGCCATGCTCTATGTCATACCTGATAACAATAGGTAGAGCTCTACCTGTTGTGCCCCGAACCCAACCAGGGACTCAAGTCTTAAAAGAGGGAATTATTATTTACAAAATACTAATCCAAACTCTACCCATATCTCTCTTTTTAAATAGAAAACAAATGCTGATGTCCCTGTAACTGTAATTATATGTACCCTTACAGTTGCGTAGCTAGCCCTAAGTACAATAAAACCAACAGGCTGTAAAATTCATTTTTCATTATATATGTATTGTAGATGGCAATTAGTTTACATATCATGTGATAATGTTCAATAATTGCATCTGTTTTATTTCTGATAAATCAGATGTTCAAAAACAGAAATCCTAAAATTAGGAACAACTTTTATGTATTATTATAATAAATGGGTGGTGTCCAATTATTTGGCTAGATGGAAGATATAGAAGATAGAGGAGAGAGACAGAGAAGAGGTTCCTGCATGGGAAAGTCACGTTCTGACAGTCTTCATTCGAAACTCAGATCACAACAATTTCATCATATGACAATATGTGACTGTGACCATGTGCATATATAGCAGAGATCATTTTCACTAGTACACTGGAATCCAGCCATAAACATTGGGTTTTTTTAAAATAAAAAGATATTTTATTTCTCTTCTGAATTGTAAGTGTAGGCACATGCCTATTGTGTCTATAGGCAACTGTAGGCCCCTGGAGATGATCATCATGTGTGATGGTTTTACACCGTTTTGGAAAGTATACCACAAAGTGTCAGCAGCTTCATGTGAGAGGCATGCTTCATCATCACATGATGTTTATTAATATTTGAACTGTACTGATCACCTTGAAGTTAAAATGTTAAGAATTTCTCAACCCATTATCATCTGTTCAGAGTTGGCACCTAGCCAGGTCAGGATCCGCCCAAATTTGCCCCGATTATGATCCTTGATCCTGTCTGAACCATGCCCATACTTGTGGGTTTCCCCAAAATAAAGTCCTTGAACCACTGTGCCACAGCCATTTTTCCCCCCATCAAACACTAAACTACTGAAATGCTGTTAAAAGCTGTATTAAGTCCAACTCACCTGCACACCATTCATCAGACAGGATGTGCACAGTCATGAACTTGTTATCAGGCACTGGTGCGTTTCAGCTGATATGTGTCACTAGGTATAGCCTGTGAACACCAACCTTGCATATTTACTCTTTCATAAACCCTGCTCAGGTTACTGACATACATCTTAACATTGCTGCAGTGAATGCAGCTCGGATATAGGCCACGATCAACTGTCACTGCATTTCAGTTTACTTGACAGCCACACCCAAGCACCAGTCCCAAACATACTACTGTCATACTACTACGTTCCATCATATCTAACAGCATGACCTAGCTTTGGATACATAACTTAATTATTTCATTATTGCAAATTATAATTTATAATTATATGAATATAAATGCAGGGAGTAATGCACCACTTGTCAAATGATATCCATCATCCTTCTCAAGACGATTCCCATAAAACTGGCTAAAGTTGCATAATATTTGCCTAATCACTGAAGACGTCAACAGGTTGTACTCAGTAGAATTTGCATACGGTCATGCAATGAATCTAGACTTGTTGCTGGCTTTTAATGTGGACTGCCACCTTTCTGATACGGAGATATTGCAATCTTTCTAATGATCTGTTTTTAGCCAACAGCCATTTGGGGATTGCCCTTTTCTTTCACACCAAATAACGTTGCAGGGACAAGTTTCAGGATTGGTTGAGTTGACACTTAACAGAAAACAGGAAACTTGGAAATCAGATGTTATGCCTTTAAACAGAGTATCCATTTTCCCTTTCATTAATAGGAATAATTCCCATATGACTTTAATAGTGGAACAATCCCATGTGGTAAAAGGTAGAAGACAATAACCTCCTGGAGCTAACGTAACAGGTTTGGACACTGTTGTTGTGTGAATGCTGGGAGTGTACTTTCCTGCTCATATTGGGACTTTGTATAAGAAGCTGCAGGGAGAGCAACAACTTAAATCTGTATGACATGTTTAATACTAGTGAAGGGTATTGGCCTGAAGATTGTATTGCAATTTATTGCAATAATGTTTCCTTTATTGCAATATGTACCACAATATATTGCATATGTTCTTTCATGTGTAATTTGTTATCAACCTGAATAAAAACACTTTCCCCGCATGTATTTGACAACTTCGTATTAAGTGGGATTCCGCTATGGTCACAAAGCATTATATACAGGAAGCTGTCACAACTAGTTTCACTTTTGCGCCACAAGAAAAAGTTGCTAATTTCCATTTGATTTGTCACTAGTGTAAAATCTTCCATAAAGATGATATACATGATTATGAACAAGACAGTATACGGTATTTTCCAAAATGTTGTGGTGCATATTCATTGGTATTTCACATCGTGGTATACCGGTATATCAATAACATCACACATCTCTATTTAATATGAGTAAACCGTTCAAAAATTCACACATAGAGGAATGGACAAGACAGCTTAATCAGATTCATTTCTGAGTCATATCTTCTCTTAAAATAAAGATAATAATTGTTCGTAGATTGGAAATAATAATGAGATGTTTACTATATTCTTCATGAACAGAACACCTGACATATAGCTACAACCACAATATACTACCAAGTCTGGTGATATTTAGGGTTGAAAAGATGCTTTATGGATATACTTTGCCAAGAACTTTTTATGTGATGATGTATTTTCAGGACAGAACAGATTTTGAACAATTTCATTTTAAATAGAAAGAACAACATCACATCAATGACATTACAAATACCCAAAACAAACCACACTACCATAAACACTGAAAGTATTTTCTTCATTAAACTCGGCCAGGTATTCTAGAGGAATAAACTGATCAGATTTTTCGGGACAAAAATTGTGACATTAAAATGTTGAGGTACCAATGTTTATTCGTTGCCTGCTGCTTGTGGTGCACGGATGATAATCAATAAGCGTGTGACAGCAAACCCTGGTCGCGATGTCCTTGAGCAGGGCAACATGGACGAAGGTACACGACAGGCCGTGTCACAAATGCGACACTGCCACAACAGATAACGTCTTACCTGATATGGTGCATTGGCTTGTGTGGGGGGCAAGGGTGGGGGGACCGACACGACCCCACAGACGCCCTAATATCCTCGTCGACTTGTACCACTGTGTCCGCTAGGTTCTCAGATGCCCACTTTTCCATTGTATGCACTGTAAAACAAGATGAAGACGGTCTTGAGGGCTGGCCAGCTTTCTAGCAAGACGAATCGCAAGCAGTATAGAGGGCAGCCATATCGACCTGGTTGGCAGCGGGTCCTACCTCACATATCTCCTACATTCCCGCATACATACGTTAATATACCACATTCCCTTTTCACTTACCCCTGTGGCCCTATACCACTTGTAGGCAGTCATTCTGTAGCGCTGTGTTCACAGACCAGATGATAGCTTAGGCCACATGCAAGTTAGCAGTGCAAGTCAAATGTACACATGGGACCAGTCCACTTCACCTAAGAGGGGCGTCAGGTCAGGTGCACAACAATGCAGCGTTAATGAGATAGGGGCAATTGGGCGTAAATGATGAGGCGAGTGACAGTCTATTACACCCCTGCAGGGACAGAACAAACACCGAGGCAGAAAACAATGCAGGGTAGAGGTATGCCCGGCAAATGTTATACACTGCTGGCTTCAAGGAATGTGTGTTAATGGGTCAGATGGAGTGTGTGGCTATCCGGATCGACTCGTAGTACGCAGTAAATGCAGCGAAGCAAACTAGTACCAGCCTTTAGCCTATCTGCTATCCAATGCTTGTGTGTCAGGCAATGGAAATCACCGTTAGGCCCTTTGCGTTCAATGCTATGCACGTATCGAACAAATTGACGTTTCTATATGGCTTCTCATGAATGGCGCAGAGTGCATTCTGTGCAGAGGCGCAATGCTATGTATACAATGTCAAGTGGATTTACGTGTTTGCTTTCAGCGGTGAACTGGACTGTTAAAACGCTTTGTATTCCGATTTGTAGATATATTTTAAGCACCAGCTACGTCCGGTCTTTGCTGCTTCTGTGATTTTTTTCAGTTGATACTATAGTATCGATGTGTTTGAGAGCGAGCGTTCGATGTTGTCGATCACATTATTTCATGTATATGGATTAATGAAAGTATTTGTATATCGGTGTTGGCGATACTGATAAAGTATGACGGAGTCGGATCATGATCGACTCTCAAGTACTAAAGGTCGATAGGCATATGCAAGTCATGTAGACAGATAAGAGCTTTGTCCAGAACACATGGACGTGTATGTTTGAACGGGCTTATTACCTGAAACACGTTACAAAAACTCACGACTTTCGGAGCGACTACAAGTGTGACAACACTGATATCTTTCATATACTGGGGCGGTCGGGTAGCCTAGTGGTTAAAGCGTTCGCTCGCCACGCCGAATACCCGGGTTCGATTCCCGACATGGGTACAACGTGTGAAGCCCATTTATGGTGTCTCCCGCCGTGATGTTGCTGGAATAATGCTAAAAGCGGTGTAAAACCTCACTCACTCTTCATATTCGCAATCGACAATTTACGCCAAATAAATACCCTTTCTCAACGAAATCTTTCAACAGAATATATGTAAAGATGACAAGAAATGGTCATAATTACGGGCGTAATATTTCATGATATTTAATGATATCCCATGATGCCCAACACTATGTGAATGCATTTGCGATAGGGAATTATATTTATGATTGAACACGTATATATTAAAAGCTTTACCAGTGTAATTCAAATAACTAGTTTGATAGAACTGTTATCTTTACCTTTGAATCCAAGTAATATTCTTGTGTTGGTAATATTTTATCTAATGTTGACAGCGTTCAATAGCGATGATTCTATATCATTGCAAGTCGAAATAATAATATAAAAGTACGGGAGCAGAAACTTGAGTACGAAAAGGTCGATAAGCACATGTGCAAATCATGCAGTCAGATAAAACTCAATGTTTTCATTGAGGAATTTCACAACTTGATACACGGACGCCATTTATATGCCATCCATTCAACTATGTAGGGTGTATATAACATGACGAAATATGCAGTTTCGTGATGTGCATAACTAACGCATATAACTCGACCAGTTTATAACCTAACCTACACCACATTTTCATTTAAAAAATAATAATAAGGAAATTCAGAATCGATTTTAAACGGGTGTTTTCTCAATATTGAAATTACATGTAAAGTTAGGAAGCGTATCAGTGCCACATTCTAAGAAAAACATCATGTACGAAGATGATACTAACATTATACTTGTCGCATCTACATGCATGATATTCTAATCTACCTTGAAGAAAGTATCATCTACTAGAGCAAACTATCACTGTAACGATATTCACGATTATGATACATACACAGAAGAAGTATTTCTTCTAAGTAGAAGTGAGTTGTATCATCTATTCGTAGATGAGATGTAAGTATCATCTATAGTATATATGTGATATTGGTTTTTTAAATACGCTTCCATGGTACAGATTTTTTTGTGTTTTTTTCAAAAAATATTTTTATTGTTCCCAGAGTTGGAGATTATGACAGTATTCCGTCAAAAACATATTTCGGATAGCATAGAATGGCACAATACACTCATTAAAAAAATTAAAGGGTTGGAAACAAACATTGTCCTATTTCAAATTCCATGGTACAGTTACTTATGTATATATGGAAATGTATTTCAGTTATGTATGGCCCTCCTGCAGTGGCATTACTTGACAGAAGATTATCATATATTTGCAAATCATAAACCATTGCCAAATCAAACAAGAGATTATCCTGTTACGAGTGAACGCACTTACCACGGACCCATACCGCACCCATGCAGGACAAGCCAAGAGTGAGCTTGCAAAATAACAGGAAATTGTATACACTCGTTCAGAAGCAGGTGGATGGAATTTGACCGCAGGGGTTTGTTCGAGGAGTTGATGGGGTATGGCAGAAGATGTGAGGGTGGGGAGAAAAAATGGGGGAAGGGTTTTAGAAAGGATGTAGGTCTTTGAAGAGCTTAAGGATGCAGGTAGAGAGGTACCTAATTAAAAGTGGAGACTCTTTACCGTATATACCCCGACTACGCCTAAAGCTGCCTATTGTAACACTGACATGGCATACCCCTGTCCTTCGTGAGAACCACCCTCGTTACCCGTCCCCTGCAGCGTCCAGCGTTCAGAACTGCGGTAATATTATACGTTGTTTTCATTATTCCCTCCCAAAATTGAATGTAGTGGACAGGAGTACCGCGTGAAGCGATTCTCTTTTACATTTATTTTTTATAGCATTATTTCAAATAAGAAAAAAATGAAATTAAACTGTTGTGAATTAATTAACACTATTGATATATTCCGATGAATTCTTTTTCGCTGTGGTGATGCGTTTTACATTTGTCAATCAGCTAGATATTGTACACATGCGCTACATATCTCGTACAGGGAGTTAAACAGTGTCGTAGCCAGCCGGGGGGCCAGGGGGGGCAGTCGCCCCCCCCACCCCCCCCCCCTCCCGGTGTTTTTTTAATATAGAAAACAGTTTTTTTTAAATCAAGTTGGGGTCAAGTTATACTTGTACAAATATTGCCCCCCCCCCCCCTCCCCCCTCCCCTTGTCCAAAAATGTTAACTACGGCCGAGTTAAATGAGGTTCTATGTTGTAGATACAGAAGATCTGCCCATGTCACGGTATACATGTACAAAGGTCAATTCAGATTTTAAAATAGTTTATTCCTGAAGTATGTAGATATGTGTCTTTTGGTATGATTTATATCAACTTGAGTCGATAAAAGTTTACACGTCCGTATCTTGCCGAGGAGTGTTCCACCTTTTTCGACGAGTGTTGATATTAATTATATCAAAAGACTGGCGGTTGAAATTTTATTTATCATCCAAAATCATTCTTCTTCCAGATTAGGTATGTGATAGTTAAGGGACAGCCCTTCTGTGTTTGTCGACTTGGAGACGTATCCCGGCGGTTGCTCTACTGTACATACGTGAGTTTCCCTTGTACACATATACACCTTGTACTCGTTAATGACATAATTGTTGTTTTATTATTTTAACACTTAGTCAGCAAGCTGAAATTTGACTCGATTCTTGCTATTTGATGTCACAATATACGAGGGGCGGTTGGGGAGCCTAGTGGTTAAAGCGTTTGCTCGCCACCCCGAAGACCCGGGTTCGATTCCCGGCATGGGTGCAATGCGTGAAACCCATTTCTGGTGTCCCCCGCCGTAATATCGCTGGAATATTGCTAAAAGGGGCGCAAAACCATACCCACTCACTCACTCACAATATACGAAGCCGGAGTCCATCCCACCATCATGCGATTCTGGCATTCTTAAACACTATTCCTTTTCTGAAGGGAGACAAACTTTTGTTTTACCCGCAACGCATTTTTTTCAGAAAAGCTAGCATGTCAGCAAGTTATCTTTGTAACAAGTAAAGGAAAATATACCGGTGTGATTAAAAGTCAGCGCTTATATATGTGGCCTATGTGATATATACCAATTTTGTCAGGTTAGCAGTTTTATTTTGTCATGATTTGACCAGTTCACAAAGGTCTTACAGAACAGTATCTCCCTATAAAGCATATCACACACTGTTCCTACACTCCTTTGTAAATGTTATGTTTTCACTAAAGAAGTCTATTTTTTTAAAACTACAATTATTTGTCCACAAAGCCCTACCTTTTTGGCAACTCCTGCCTAAACAGGATACTCGAATGTATAATAAACTCCCGGGCAAAAGAAAGGATGTATACACATGAAAATTTACACTCCACTCTATAGTTCTGCACATTGCCGCATGTGTAATGAAATTGCGAGCCCCGTGTGCACGTCGCCTGTCGTGAGTGAGTGAGTTGGGTTTAACGCCGCTTTTAACAGTATTCCACTTATATCGCGGCGTGACACCTTAATGTGGGAGGAAAGCCCGAGTGTTTAATAACTAATGAAATCCTATACAATAATACATGTAACCCTCTGATATCGTATTACTGTTATACAATATTGATCATATATAAGGCCAGTGGCCTCACGCACAGAAATATAGAATTGATTTAAGAGTATCTCTGCGCTGTTATTTTGTCCAGCTTGCAAACCCGAAAATCAATGTGCTAAACAGACGCTACTGGATTATGTATCATATATGTTTATATTACGTCGGCAACCTCCAAACGTGTCTACAAATACCACCGGAACATGTATATATAATGACTACAGGTGCATTATGCATAAAAAAAATACTGCACAACCCCGGTGGGCATTCCGTGGAAGTTTAGTCCCAAGCAACCTGTTCTTGGCGTAAAGTGGATGGGTGGTTACTTGTCATCATTCCTCGACGTTGCTCATAATATCAATCACCGGATTTTCTGATCACCACCCTGTGATATAACTGGATGCTGTGACCCGCGTTACAACAAACTCACTCACTCACTCTTTCAGCAATATGTCAGTACAAACAACACACGTCATCAACACATGTCATGCACACCAAGGACTAGGAATCGGCGTGCGGAGTGGACGCCTCAACCACAAGTAGTACCACCACAATACAAAATTGTAGGGGAAAGATGCAAATATTCTTTGCTGAATTTAGTGGAAATGATTTATTTTATTTATTTAAACGACGTTTACATCATTCAATTTTCAATGAGTGAGTTCGGGTAACGCTGGTTTAAATTATTGTTTCAGCAGTAAATCAGAATGAGTCAGCCTTAATCAGAACGTGTCAGCCGTAAGTTGCTAATATTCAGTCTAGAAGGGGACACACACGCACACGCACACGCACTTGCATACACACGCACACACACACACACACACACACACACACACACACACACACACACACACACACACACACACACACTTTATCAAATGGTCGGTCCCTTAGACTAGCATAACATCAAACAATCTGTAACGTGGACCAGCGACTTTGAACCCTTACAACTGACTTCACTTTAGCGCAGACTATTACCCTATTATTACGCTGACTCAAAGCGATATGCACTGTATTTGAACAGGTGCATTGCGCATTATGGCTGTCAAAGCACCTGTGTACACGGATAGTTCGATAACAGTATGAGTCAGATATAGTTCATCTGGGGTCATAGGTACACAGATCGTGCACATCCTACTGTCACGCATTACTATTATAATGAAAGCTTAAAGGTATTGCATTTTATCAGAAGGAAACCCATCCTCAACCATCCAGGGCATTACATCACCATTCAATTCTGATAAATACCTTGGACGCATTTGACACCATACCTTCGTTTTGAGTCCGATGTCGCAATGGCAAAGAGTAACCAATGAAATCACTCTCATGAGCGAGAGAAGGTCTGTGCTAAGTGAAATGGAGATTGTGACGAATGAAATGGAGGTTGTGACGACACTTCCGATACGAAGCTATGGTAGCGAATGCCAATAATATTTATCAAAATTAAATGGAGATATAACACATTTGGCTGTTTTCTTTCACGGTTCATATATTATAAGACTAAGGATATTTTAAGACATACACATTTACAAGGTGGTGTCGGTATATACCTAGACAAACGATAAGGACCTCTCGTTATTTATTATCATATATGTTTATTTGTTGTTCAACGCTGCACTCAGCACTATTCCAAGCTATATGACGGCGGTCTGTAAATAATCGAGTCTGGCCAAGACAATCCAGTGATTGACACCATGAGCATCGATCTACGCAATTGAGATACGATGACATGCATCAACCAAGTCAGCGAGCCTGACCAACCGATCCCGTTAGTCGCCTCTTACGATAAGCATAGCTGCCTCTTACGGCAAGCATGGGTTGCTGAAGACCTATTCTATCCCCGATCTTCAGGGGTATATTATCATATAACACGTGTTTCCACGTATAACTGCAAATACCGATACCTACTGGACTGTTAGGGAGCATCCGTATAGAGCTGTATCCAACAAACTATATATTTACGGCTTACCATCAAACAATCTATTCCTTTTTTATTATTACTGGGACACAAAAAGGGACAAATGGGTATTTTCCATAAAAGAAACTGTTCTGCTAACAGAAGTGAGGTCGCAAGCACTGTGTCGTATCCCAAGATGCAAAGACGCGTAGGAAACAGTTGATATGTAGTAAAATAACAATCGTCATAGCACAGTTACAAACATGTTCGATTATGCATTATTCAGTTTCTGTTTTCTGTTTCAGTTTCTGAATACGTCGACTTGTAACTAAAAATTAATTCAAGAAACGATTTAATTTAAATATAATATATATTATGAAGAAATTATATACTTAGCAGTGCTTAATTTTCCAAGTGTGTATTTCAGAAACAAGTTTGGGTTATGTATAAAGTGTCGTGACAAACTGCACATTTGATTATAAGAACACCTAGCCCTATTGTTGTCTCTGTATTTTAGGAGGCATAGGTGCAATGGTCATAAGAGGCGCCGTAATTAGCTGTGTAGAGTTGCTTCCCCTAGGCGTGTCAGAAACCTATGATCATATAGGTTCCAACTGGGCATTCCTCCTACCCATCGTGATATGACTGAAATATTGTCCAAAAGAAGCCCAGGTCACTTATTATGTTAGATATTTGATAATATGTACCTGCTTCTTTGATTGAAAGGAAGTTTATTTTGGGACCATAGTGAATTAGAGGTGGGTTAGCGAAATGCGGTCATGTCAGTTTGTATTCCGGTCATCCAAATGTAATCAGAAATACGGCTTGGGATGGGGCTCTGAATGACAAGTCACGGAGTTATCTCCCCTCCCATATCGATCTACAAGCTCCTTCCCAGCGCGTGACACCCTCGTTACACTCTCGGTATAGAGAGCTCCGCGAACGGGTTATCGCTGTGAGGAGCTTAATCGATCTACTGGAAGCAAATACCGCAGAAGGACAAAAAAGTGTTCTTAAAATATTAATTTTATTGCACATTCAAGAAATTCCATAAGGTAATAATAATACAATTATAAAGCGCACGTCGACTCACCTCATCCTCAGAAAGTCGAAATCCAACTGAATATGACAATGTGGAGCCATGGCATTTTAATCTGAATTGCAGTATGGCTGACAGGACCATTATTGATTTCATTTTTTTTTTAAATGAAAGAAAATCAAAATAGCTCACAGTGGGTTTTTTTCTTTCTAGAATGCAGATAATCTATCTTGGCTAAATCACGAATGCTACACGTATCTTTTGTATGTGAGCCATATCGCGGCTACTCTCTACCGACTGGCATTATTACTTGTATAAAATCTATTCAGCATGCAATGAGATGGGTTGTTTTCATATGATGCTTACGCCCGCAGATGTCAAAACGACGCCGAAGTGAATGCTAAACTTGCTGGAATGGGAAAACCTTCGTCGAATCTACTTTTGCTATTGTTTTCGATTAAATTGAATCAATAGTTATTGTCTGACACGATAAGTATATACTCGGAATTAATATACGAGATAAAAACTATTGCCTTAAACGAAACGACATGTCAGAATTAACGTTCTGTATCGCTACCAGTAAGCTTTCCTCATACCTACTAAAGGGGCGGCCGGGCAGCCTAGTGGTTAAAGCGTTCGCTCGTCACGCCGAATACCCGGGTTTGATTCCCGACATGTGTACAATGTGTGAAGCCCATATTAGTGGGATATTGCTAAAAGCGGCGCAAAACCACACTCACTCACTTATACCTACTAAGACGACAACAGCGGTTTCCTCACAGCATGGACGTGAAATACATATCGGTGTCTTACTGTCGATCGCATACAGACGTCTTGCACGTGGACAGATTGCAAGTACAAATGTATGTGGGCTGCACTCGTCCAAGTCTCTCAATGAACCTGCGAGTAGTGAAACCCCGTTAATCAATACTGTTCTAGGGAAGTCATCAGGATTAATTAATCATTGTTATAGGTATTGGTATTCTTTGTGTCGACATGAACACGTTCCTGGCTGTCATCACCTGGTCAAGGTTCGGACAAGCAGGGCTTCATGCTTCACTGTCAGTGATGTCCTATTTGTATGTCTGCATAGTCTTTAGCTGTATACGTGTTGATGAGGGATGGAATCGATGATGCAGGAGTAACATTGCTTTCGCCCTTCCGACACATCCTGATCTGTCTGTATCAGCACCTGGACGTTCTGAATGTAGGTGAGATATGCATGAGGTTAGTCGCACTCGTAAATTGTGCTATACACTTTATAAAGCTTCCCTAGCGTCTTCCCGTTTCTTTGCCGTAAAAGGCAACTATGCTTGTCGTAAAAGGCAACTATGCTTGTCGTAAAAGGCGACTAACGGGATCGGGTGGTCAGGCTCGCTGACTTAGTTGATGCATGTCATCGATCCCAATTGCGTAGATCGATGCTCATGATATTAATCACCGGATTGTCTGGCCCAGACTCGATTATTTACAGACCGCCTTCATATAGCTGGAATATTGCCGAGTGCGGCGTAAAACAACAGACCAACCAACAATCTTCCCGTTTCTACTTGTTACCAGAGAGAGACAATGAAAGTAACAACTATACAAGTATACACTTACGACAACCGCAGCGCTAAGATCGCTGTGTGTAAATGACAGTTGAAATAGATCCGATACGTAACTCCAGTCTATCACTACGACATGAGGCATTCGTGTATGTACTGTGTATATTCGTATATAATTTAGAATTGATTATAGGAGCATGTGTGGCATACTGATTTCCCCGAGCGAGAGCAAGTAATACACGAATTCTCTTCATTACTCATTAATTCCAATCGTGTTGAGCTCCCCTTTTTTTAAACATGTACTTATCACGACTGCCGTCTCAGAAAACCATTTTTGTTGACTGACGTCAACTATCTTCAGCTATGACGTCGTTTCTCGTGTGACGTCATTCCGACCTTTCGTCACAGTCAGATTCGAATGGCGACAACAATGCCGTCCGGAAGATGTACACATTACACTGGTGCACATGTGAATTGATATTTGCACCAGTTGCACATTCGATTTTTATTAACTCGGTTACCTGAGGGTAATAAACGCCTGTATAGCCATACGACAATCGTAGCGTTAATTAAGATCGATTTCGTAAATGGCAATTGAAATATGACCTAAACGTAACCCTAAACTATCACTACGACTTGCAGCTTACGTGTATACTTTAGCAAGTGCATGTAAAGACACCAACAGTCGTAATACTAAATTCGCTTTGTGAAACGTGTCCTATGAGTGTCCCAATGCGCTTGAAAATGCAGTCGAAAATAACCTAAAAGGAAGCCCCGCTTTATCACAAACCGACACCCATGCATTCTGAACCAGTTTATAGACTTGGCGCCATCCAGCATTGGAGTGTATGGTAACCATAGAACGCAACACCGAAACAAGACAGTATTTCTTCTCTGATCCTTAAACTATGCCACTCCCTTTTAGAACAACATTTGTTTGACAAAGAACTTGTTTTATCTCCGGATATAACAGTGGAGATCGCGATAAGACACGCAGGGGGCACGAAACCGATGAAGTTATTTGGTGAATGTCCACTATTGTGTGAAGAAGGTTATAACCAGATCAAAATGGGATTGAACACCGACACTGCCGAAGTATGTATATGTATATGGGTGAGTGAGTGAGTGAGTATGGTTTTACGCCGCTTTTTTAGCAATATTCCAGCAATATCACGGCGGGGGACACCAGAAATGGGCTTCACACAGTGTACCCATGTCGGGAATCGAACCCGGGTCTTCGGCGTGACGAGCGAACGCTTTAACCACTGGGCTACCCGACCGCCCCTATATCTATATGGCCTGGAACATACTGCGCATGGTGCAGGCATAAGCGCTCAGTCAGTGGGGTGACTTCATAGATGGGAGTACCCTTGATTATCATGTATGTTTAAAAAGAATGGAGATTAATATACTGGATGATGCAGGATGGAAGGGTGAGCTATTTTAACTCTTACACAGACCACAGGTGTACGTAGCTTTGGGAAAAAATATATCGACCCATGTATCCTACGAGTTTGAAGGAGGCCACGTACAGGATAAAAGGGTCAGTATGGTATTTTAAAGTTCAAGCTAAGCATTCCTGTGCTTTGACATATCCCATTCGGAGCGTTTGGGTAGCCTAGTGGTTAAAGCGTTCGCTCGTCACGCCGAAGACATGGGTTCGATTCCGGACATGGGTACAATGTGTTCAGCCATTTTCTGGTGTCCCCCGCTGTGATATTGCTGGAATATTGCTTCAAGCGGCGTAAAACCACATTTACTCACTCACTCACATAACCCATTCAGTCTCTACAGATTATGCGTTGAAAAGAACGATGGTCGTTTTTACCACGGATCTTTAGGTCCGTGTTTTTACGAAGCATTTAACAGCTGACGCAATTCACTGCGTTAACATGCATGGGGACAAACAGGTCCAACCGTGTGTCGAAACCTCAGTTTCTCGCTGGGTGAAGATCCGAAGACACCCCTATAAACCACCTACCCGCGAACAGCGGCTCCTTGCACGGCTAACAGACGAAAACACCTCACAGCTGGACGCGTTGGTGCCTTGGACCGCTGGGCTATCTGTGTCTCCACCTATTGCACAGGTGCCGTGCATTCACGTACAGTCTTCGTTGGCATCAGTGTCACACGTGGTGCTGTGTAGGAGACTATCCTAAACCATGCAGGTGTTCACTCGGACAGGCAACAGAAGGTCCTTACATATACACCCCGCTGGTAGTTTGTTGAAAACAGATCACGGATCGATAGAACGCGTGCACAATCGTATACCTGGGCTGGGGGATGGGTGTTTTGTTTGAAACAGGATATTTTCTCAGTCAGTGCTTCATGACCTAACTATTTTTTTCCAAAAGAACAGCCAAACAATGCTTGGGGATATGCACAACATTGCATGGCAGAACGACCATTATTATTGTAACGCTGAGTCTGGGAAAATATATCATTTTGGGAGAAGCGACTATACATTTAAATTGAAAAGGAACCCAAGTGTGATGGGAGCTTTGGAACCTGGGGCAAATCTAGACTTGCTTTATTAGGGCTTTAGCATTACAGTAAGGGATGGGCGGAAGGGAAATACAATTGTTTAGCGACAGTGAGACAGACTAGTCCAGACTATCTGGTTATCTTTTTTTTCAAAACCAGATCCATTTAGTCTCCTCATTTTGTCTCTCTACCAATTGACGCCCAGAAATGGCTGAATCGGACAAAAGTCCTAAGATTTCATTGACTTACCCCTCAGCAACGAAATGACACATTTGCATACTCTCCATCCGAGTTAGGGAAGTCGCCGGGATGTGTTGCCGTGTGTATTGGTGCAGACAGTGGTCACTAAGTGATGAGGTATCGAACATTCCGCTTCGAATCCCAGTTAAGCCTCCATAAAAAGGCATCACATATGAAGTCGACTATAGATCTGTGTCCAGGAGGGTCAAGCGTCCAGTGAACCAGTTTGGTCAAACTCGCTCCCGGCTGCTCGGGAAAACGGTCTAGGTCATTACTCGAGTCCATCATCGTAATTGTGTCTAACTATCTTTGCCCTTTCATAATACCTGCGGATGTCGTACTTTATCGCCTGTTTACATCAAAGAGAGATTATGTCAGGCAGTCTCGCTTCAACATCGATATGTCTGCCCGCGAATGGTCCCCCGCACGATGTGAAAGTTTGCAAGCTGAATACAGTAAACTACGGTTATAACGAACACGCTTATGACGAACTGACGGATATAACGAACTAACTTTTTGGTCCCGACTACTTGCTGTAGTCATGCTGTATATGTGCTTATAACGAACTACGGTTATAACGAACTAAAATCAGTAGTCCCTTTGAGTTCGTTATAACCGTAGTTTACTGTATATTCAAGACTTCGTCATAAAGCCATACGGTTCTACGGAAGGCACACCATGCATAAAACCTGTTTGACTATACCGCCTTTTAATATTGTCTCTAGGAAATGTATGAATGTTTGTTTGCATATTGTTTAAGGCCGGACCCAGCAAATATTCAGCTATATGATGATGTCCTGTTAATGATCGAGTCTGGGTCATACAAACCAGTGATTGATATCATGAGCAAAGCCCGACACCGTCGGACTACGAAGACACACATCGGAATCCTAACGGGACAAATGTATGAGTGAGTGAGTTGGGTTTAACGCCGCTTTAAACAGTACAGTTATATCACACTGAGTTAGATTAATGGGGGAGCATGGAAAACTCGATGTGATGCAGGTCTATGACGTTTACCACTTTGCATTGGTGAAACGGGTTTGGTGAGGCCAAATGTGGAATATGAAGCTACGGTAAGAAGATCCTGACATACACAAGGGGCGCAACTCTGCAGTCTGTTGGGGAAGATGACCATGTTAATACATCGTCTGAACAACATTTGTAAGGACAATAAGCAAAGACTCACTATGAGGATGAAGCTGGTCGCCTTGGTGTGAATTCATACTCAAGTGGCATAAATCGATTCATTTTCGTTACCAGTCATGGCAATAGCCTGTATTAGCTCCAGTGTATCACGTATACCTGTTTAGGTTTTGGTTTCATCACGTGGTGGTACTTCATGAGAACCATCTGTATTATTGAGGTGACGAATGTCAAGTAGTGTACCTGCTGCACTCTTTCCATGCGCTGTACATTCTAGCTATAGCATGCATATCGCCCACACATGCGTACAGCAGTCACTCGGGCAGGCAACAGAAGAAAGTATATATACACACATAGATAACAAAATTTACGCTCATCTTTATCAACGAAAATATGTATGCGAAGGTATTGTTCTCAATTATGTAGAACTTACAATTTTTCACGTTATTGTAAACCTTTCATAAACGCCGTGAGGATTCCGGGTAAGGATTCCACAGGATTTGGGTACACCACGAAGAGAGTGAGTGAGTTTGGTTTTACGCCGCTTTTAGCAATATTCCAGCAATATCACGGCGGGGACACAAGAAATGGGCTTCACACATTGTACCCATGTCGGGAATCGAACCCGAGTCCTCGGCGTGACGAGCGAATGCTTTAACCACTAGGCTACCCGACCACCCCGTACACCACAAAGAAAGAATCTGCCTTTTGTGTTTTGAATAGCGGATTTCTTTGCTAGTCTTATTACTGGTATTCTAGACAGAAAATGCATTCATTGCAACTTAAATGAGAATCCGGTGGTCTGCTAGTGTCACAAAATATTTTTCAAATTGAATGAAACTCACAAACGCATGGCTCACGCGCACACAGACACAGACACACACACACACACACACGTACGTACACACACACACACACACAGAGACGAAGACACACACCAGACACATACAAACAAAACTGATCGAATAAACATAAACATGTGCAACGATACATTTTAAAGAACTGTCTTGACCCGAAACAAATGGTCTGGTATCGCTCCATATTTAGAAACATAAAATTACCACTACCTTCTATATATATCCCCCCCCCCCCCTCTCCTATCCACTCTCTCATCTCTTTTACCCAATCTCATTCAAATCAGATCTTAGTTCTCGCCACAGCAAAACAAAGCGGTAGCGAGAACTAAGATCTGATTTTAATGAGATTGCTCTATTACCTATCTTATTTTATCTTTTTTATACTGTATAATATCGCCTACTTCTATTTCAAATGAGTGAAAATGTCGGTACGTGGTAATTACGATTTTCTCGCTGGACAATACAAAATATAGCTTTTCAGCATGACAATGACAGTGTTAACCAACTACCCATCAACTCGAAAGTTTTTGTTTTGTTAAATATTTCAGAATATATTTATCACACAAAGGTTAAACATTGACACAAATCCTCAAATTGCCTACTACAGCTTAAATTGACACAAACATGTTTCACGCCTTACTTGCGTACTTGTATGCTGTGAAAGTTAAAAAGAACCACACCCAGTCCTATTCACATTCTACATGTAAATGTAACAATTTACAAACATAACTTTATTCAATGTGTTAATATTCATATTCGCAGTCTGGATGAGTTCTCCGTGCATGCGAACGTACTTCCTGTTACTCATCCACCCATCGCCCATCCCTCTTAAATTAAAGAAAAGAGAAGAAAAAAACAACTTTAACAAATGAATGACATTCATACAGTTGGGTAGATCTATATTCTTGTCCCTTTCTTTCATCATTCAAAATTCCTGTAACTGTCGAACACGGGACGAGCACTTCACACATGCTGCAAAGGAACGAACTCTCCGTACCATCAACTTGACCAACCAACGATCAGCCTTGCGCTGACATCAAGTTTCTTCAGTAAACACACTGCATGGAGTATATATGCTATCAAGACTTAGCCTGTCCAGTGCAGCAGCTGTTACCTAGCAACAATGGTGTGGAGCACAAGCTGCAGGTCTCTACCCTCCCAAGGCCCGGTCGGCCACTCGCTATATCACGAAGGTTACGCCAGGTTACAGAGGGAGGGAGAGCGAGGGGGCGATACTATTTTCGGTTGACCTACATATCACATGGGCAAGCGCCGCAGGCCATTCAGCGTTTGTAGGCTATCTGCTCCGGAATACAAAGACGTTGTTGTGCATAGCGCGAGCGTGAGTCAGGTGCATGCTGGACAGTGGGTGGGGGAGAGGGGCGTGAGGAGGGATTTTTTTATGTAGAGTTTATTCGCTGGGATATAGTTGACTTGTCATAGGATACTTTGACAGCCAAAACTAAATTTGTACGGACGAACGCATTTCGGTATTCGGATACTTAACTGAAACTGACCCTTCTGAAATCAGGTCTGGTCAGGCCATTCTGAACAAAAGGGGTGGAAGGTTGGCTGACCTATATCGCCTAATTGTTATAAACACATGGGTGCAGTGTATATGCTAGGACATGTCAAGATTCCAAGATGAACGCTATTTGGAGGAGTGAACAGTTCACTACAGAAAGTTACCAACACATATTTAAATTACTCAGAATCAATAGTTTACAGTAACTCTCGCTAAAGACTGAACACTAAGTTCAAAGATCTCTGGCTTCTTAAGTGAAACAAAATTATGTTTTCTTAATATCCGATATAGAAAATCTGCATTACGAGAATGTAAACCAAAAGTTATCTACCGTCTCACTGCTCTCTTCTCTTGTCGATACCTACCAGCGTCCGAACCTCTTTCAATGTTATCTATGTTTAGTGGACCATATCAAATATATACATTTAAAAAGAAAATTTCTCTGCCGTAAATGTGGTCATGAATGATACATAGTCATTAAAGTTCTGTGTTTATGTCCAACTTCACCCTGAAATCAGATTTTTTTTAACAACTCAATAAACACGAAAGCTATCTTAAAAGGCTAAACCAGTATTCTAGGTCACAGATGGCTAACTGCACTTCATAGAGCTACGTATGTGTGTGTGACCTACGCGCAAGTCAAGGAACACACCCATATCTTCCACATGCTGTGGCGTTGTTATAATCAATATCGAGATAACGAATCATTGCCACATATACTAGTACTCTGTCAGTTTTGCATTTGGTCACGTGTCCATGTGCTACGATCTACATTTGAAACTCGCATACGTGATGGAAATGACCAAACGTTTGTTTCTAATATTTGGCTCTGTGACACCAGATTGCCGAAAGGTCACCTCGAGACTGTATTTAGCACTCGTGGGCCAGAGTTCAGATAAGCTTAATGATATGATTAATTGATGGCTGCACAAGCGGTCATTCAAACTTAAGAAAATACAACCATGTGCACACATTAATTTCAAATCACGACACGTTTAAGCTAAAGCAACCCACACATTATGAAACGATACCGTGGAAATACACATGAAAGTGCTGACTTGAAAATTTAACTTGAGTGCACTTATATATCCATGTTATATATGCGGTGGAAAGGTATCACGGTAAATATATATTTGCATGTGATAAGCATTTACAATTATTAATGTATGTCAATTAATAGTTTTATTCCAACAAACACGAAACAGGTGTTTTGTGTGAATGCAAGGAAATAAAATGTGCGAGTAGTTTATTTATTTATTTATTTGTCAAGACACAATCATTAGTGTAAAGGATTGATAGATTCATTATAGTGCCAGTCTTAAAATGCCATTAAACATTAAATTAGCTAAATCTCAAACATTTTCATCTAAGCATACTTGCACAATATACCTCGGAATAAATTAATATTCAGAACCAATGAGGATTGTACGTACGCTTCATTACAGTCTTAAACCATACACATTGCTTATCCACAGGGGACTCGCAAAATCTTGGAGCTGAGCAAAAGTGTCTTCTGGGTGTATATATTAGTCTATGATAGACTCACTGATCACAACCAGCGGGGATTCCGGGTTCAAACTGGTCCCAAGCAGTCTATGCTGGTCGTATGAGACGAGGAAATGGATCGCGAGTGGTCAGGCTCTGTCACTTATCATCGTAACTCGACTGCGTAAAACGCTGCTCATGATATCAATCACTGGGTTGTCTTGAACAGAATCAATTTCGACAAACAAACAAAGTATATTTACATACCTAAAATGACAATAATGCCAATAAACGGTTGATAAGCAATTCATACATGGTGTATATTGTATTGGTGACTTTATCAATAATAGCAAGTGGTAATACCTATGCCTAATAATTGTTCTCGGGTAATTCAGACCACCTTTTCACAGATCACTGGTAATTTCTTTCCACCCATTTCACAATCACGGATAATTATCGTGCAAATAAGTTCATATTTTATAGAGATAAGAAAACAATAATCCTTACTTATAAATATGATAGTGACTTTAACCATATGTTTTTATCAAGTTTATGATTTGCATGTATAAACTTAGACTGCATATTATATTATTGTAACATATAAACTTGATGACAACTTGTGAGATGGACCATTCTTGGCGTTTCTTAATATTTAGGTAACTGTCCCTCAAATTTACTGCATGGTATTTCCGGTTTCGAAATAAAAAACGATAACGAATAACAACTATTCACAAGAGAGAGAAAAGACATTTCACAGAAAACGTGTAATTTATTTGCAATTTCACGAAAACGGGACTGTTGAGAAATAACGTCGTAACGTGAAATATTGAATCACGGCAAATTGAAAGAGCCAATTACGCATAACTTATGTAGACTATCTCAGGGAACATTTATCATGAGATGCATGTATACCTTTCGTGATTTAACTGAAAATATAAAATCGATATTTCACTCGGTTGAAATTGAACTTTATGTTGGAACACTTTCAGTCTGTTTTTAATAAATTACGGTTTTAAGATTAAAATCGGTGAGACGTTATACAATAAACTGAGCATTTGAACATTTTCTTGTCAAATAGCATCTCTTTATTTGTAACTAGATAGTGCTGACAGTGGTTGTGCAATCACGAAAATAACTTTGTCTCGTTGCTAAATGACATAAACATGTTACTTCACAAATAACCAACATATATCCGACAGTTCTATTTAACCAATGCGTTGCGTGACAAGAGTTGACCGTTTGTACTGTATAATGTATGAGGGGGCACGGTTGGCCCAGTCGTCTAAGGCGCCGCGATTCGCTGTTCAGAGTTGCGTCCCTAGGCTACGCCAGAAACCTATGATTGCGGGTTCGAATCCCGGTTCGCCCCGATTATGTTTCTCGGTTTGTCAGCACCATACCCGTGCTCGTGGGTTTTGCCGAAGTGGTAAACGTCTGAGACCTGCATCACTTCGTGCTTTCCTCCACCTTAAGCTGACACGCCGTGATATAACTGGAATAATGTTAAAGGCGGCGTTAAACCCAAACTCACTCACTCTAATGTATGAATACACACATCCATAAATTCAGAAAATTGTATTAATGTGTTCGTCCATTTATAAGTATTGCATACGTGTTGAGGCAGTTGACTGAAATGGATAGTTGGTAAGATAATGTATTTTAATGTCCTATCCTAAACTAAAATCAATGGAGAGCAACAGATAGTAGACATGATGTCATATTTAAAAGCCTGGACTTAACAGATAAGCGTGAAAAGGCGATAAATAAAAACAACGCTCTTGAGCCAGGAAGCCTGTGCAAGCACCTGCAGTACAAAGAATAGATAGGCTATCACATCACTGCCGTGTTGCTTAGGGCGACCAGATAGGCGTGGTGATGTCGAATAAGGAAATGTAAAGAGTAACGCAGTCACATCTATTGTCATGAAGCAGCAAGGATGTTTTTTTCCGCCCTGTGTCATGGTTTTTACACCGACTGACCTGTACATAGGCAGTTGAAATCGTCATAAATATTTCTAATTCTCGTTTACAGGGTTAACAGTAATTACATATATTTCATTAATATTTTATGCATATTTTTGTTTATTAACGGGGAGAATACCTCTGTGGTCTAGTGGTAGAGCGTCCGCCCGGAGATCGGAAGGTCCCTGTTTCGATCATACCAAAAGACATTAAATATGGTGGTTGTTGTTACCCTGTCTAGCCCTCGGCATTAAGGGACTAAAACAAGGACTGGTCGGCTCGGAGACAGTATACTGTTTCTGGGTGTATGTTTTTTATGTTAATTTGCAACATGGTATCTCAGTGGGCTAGCACTATAAATCCGCATCAGTCCGGACACGCACGCACGCACGCACGCACACACACACGCACACCGCTATATCAGTGCAATAGTCTTGGATGCCACGTTAAACCCCATTTCACCTCACTTTATTGACGGGGATAGTTTATAAGGTTAAAGTACTCTTGCATGTTTTTGTAAAGAAAGGGCAGTGAACCATAAGGGTTGTAAGAGTTATGCCCCCTTAACGTTCTCCCGTGACACTGTACGATCACATCAATGTAGTCTCTTTCACAGACCCCGAGCCTATATTTAATAAACAACCACTCCCATGTCATTCCACCCTCTCCCCTTCTTAATTGTTTTAGCCTATCCTCACCCGCGCCTTTAGCTACCCATGCTTGTCGTAGGAGGCGTCAAACGGGATCGGGCGGTCAGTCTCGCTGACTTGGTTGATTTATGTCATCGTATACCATTTGTGTAGATCGATGCCCATGATGTCAATAACTGGATTGTCTGGTCCAGACTCGATGATATAAAGACCGCCGTCATATAGCTAGAATATTGCTGGAAGAGTGCGGCGTTAAACAAACATTTCTAGAAATTAAGAAACTTGAGGGTTCCTAAATACTTGAAGTTAATCATTATAGGATTAAGGTTATAGAACCGTAAACATTAATTGTTTCAAGGACTACATGTTAGTCGACTTTATTTGCAAGTGTTCGACAAATGACAAGATAAACACAATATCTTCGCAATGATATGTTTCACAACAGAAGGTATTATCAAACTGAGGAGCGAAAGAAACCATACCTCTCAGTTGATTTTATTATATTTTTGATTTTCAAATAAAAATATGTTAAGTTAGTAATATTAGATCCAAACAAAGAACTGTACTGGCGCATCGTCAGCACTCATAAAATTTTACTGTAAAACATGTGTTTGGTCTTAAAATCAAACTTGTAATAAAATCTGATATGTTTAGTATCTAGGCCTATTTAAAATCTAAACCTATTCCTATCTAAAGTTGTTTACAATAAAATCATTTTCATATCAATACTATTGTTAAAGGTGAAAATTGCACATTTAACCTTGACCAAAGTGCACGTTACTCTGCAAGGCTTGTCCGTATAATAACTGAGCAGCCTTATGCAACATGGTGTGAACAGTAGATGAAGGGAAGTCAGCGGGTAGATCCTGGACGTGGACACAATCCATCAGGTTTGTTGTATGTAAAATGTACCTAGTGTCACGGACTATATGCGAGTGGTAAATCCGGCGATTAATGCCTACTCTCTCTCTCTCTCTCTCTCTCTCCCCCCCCCCCCCCTCTCTCCCTCTCCCTCTCCCCCCCCCCCCCCCCCCCCCCCCTCTCTCTCTCTCTCTCTCTCTCTACTGGTCTCTGGGGGTATGGGTGGCAAGCCCGTCTTAGGAGCCGATGTGAAGAGTTGCATCCCTTGCGTTCCCGTTCTCGTGGGTTTCACCGAAGTGGTGATTAAACGTCTTAGGCCTGCATCACTTCGGGTTTTCCTCCCACATTAAGCTGGTACGCCGTGATATAACTGGAATACTGTTAAAAGTTGAGTTAAACCCAACTCACTCACATTAGTCACTTACTCTACACGTTTCTACTGACTATAAACTCTGATGGGAACTTTCAATGTTATCATTTTCATCTTCTCTGATATACTTCTTTTAATAATTTTGTCAAAGTTTCCTTATACTGAAATGCAGTACAGCGCTTTCCGAGAACAAATTACTGTGCCTAGCGAAAGTTAAATTTTCCGAAGCGAACGTAAAATATAAAATAATCCTTCGGGGCACCCTGCCCGTTAACCGGTATATTTCGAATGCCCCCATTCCCAATTCGTACGGGGCAGTCGGGTAGCCCAGTGTTTAAAGCGTTCGCTCGTCACGCCGAAGACCCGGGTTCGATTCCCGACATGGGTACAATGTGTGAAGCCCATTTCTGGTGTCCCCCGCCGTGATATTGCTGGAATATTGCTAAAAGCGGCGTAAAACCATACTCACTCACTCACTCACTCACTCCCAATTCGTACACAGACCAAAGAGTGTACACTAGCAGTGGCTCTTTATGTGATCATGGTTACATTGTCATAAACATTTAAATTAAAGTAAATTGTACTAGTCTGTGTAAGTATCTATTACGGGGACCCAGTCGTCCAAGGCGCCGTAATTCACTGTGCAGAGTTACGTCCATTGGGCACGCCAGAAACCTATGCTGAGTTCGAATCCAGGTTGGCCCTGATTATGTTTCTAGGTTTGTCAGCACCATAGCCGTCCTCGCGGGTTTCATCAAGTTGGTAAAGGTTTGAGACCCGTATTACTTCGGGCTTTCCTCCAACATCAAGCTGACACGCCGTGATATACTAGAATACTGTTCAAAGCGGCGTCAAACACAATTCACCCACTCTAATGCATATGAGGAAGGTGATATTGTAACCGGATCGATACTGTTATCGCAATATCAAGTTAGACTCTTGTTGTCTTGGTAGGTTTATGGCAATATGTCAAAAACATGTCTTCTGCGCGAATTGACACTTATAATTATGTTACAACAGCTCTTGTTTCCCCGACGTTACTCCCACAAAAGGCAAACGGTAGATGGCACTCCTAGGTGATATGGAATAGAACCATATTGGCAACGAGACCGTCGATTACTTTAACCAGAATTCCGTTTCCGTGAAGTATGTTAGTTCTAGAACAATGGTGCTTCCAGTGGGATGGTCCTCATTGTTGCATGTCATCACGCTTGTTAATTTGACGCGGATATGCAGATGAGAGTGCATTGTAAAACAAGCACCACATGGAAATGACAAATTGATTTTTGCATTTGTGAGAAAAAAATCAATAATGATTGTTACATTTCAAGAACGTCTTTTATGTTGTTTCATTAAAAAAAAAATTATTGTGTAATTTACTTTTTTTTAAACAATAAACATTAAGGAACTAACTCTCAAATCGATGCTGGCTCCTGTGCAATTCTTATATACTGCCGGGCAAAAGAAAGTATACACCACATTTGATGGTGGCTAAAAATGAAACAAACACGAAATTGTTATTTGAGGGCGATGTAGCGATACGGGTATCACAGTTGTGTATTTGGACCTTAAATTTACACGACTGTTTTCAGCCTAGTAACGTTTGGGTAAAGTTTGTAATGTTTTGGTCAAATCCAATTTTCAAGTCTATACTTTCTTTAACCATCAACTATGGGTGTATACGTTCTATTGCCCGGCATACAGTATATTACCCATTTACCTTGATCGTTTAGTGTGAGAAAAGCCACATGGAACATGTATTACTTTCTATCCTTGTAGCGGACGGTAGCTGTTATACAACACACATCAAGGGAATCTTTGAGTGGGATCGTCGACAATGTCAGATGATATTATGGCGGTTGGGGTAAAGCAGTACACAAGCGACTCATCGGAATAAATAAATTCATTGTGTGTTTTTAAACTTAGACACAATGTAAAGAACAGATCGATGCTTGTATGTATTAGGTGTACTCGACATGCGTCATTGCTATTGTTACACGTTCAACGGTTTTGCATCTGTAAAGTAGAGAGAGAGAGAGAGAGAGAGATCATACTGCGCTTGATTAAGAGGAGTGGCCATTTATTATATGGGGCGGGGATTGGTTTGGTTTGGTTTGTTTGTTGTTAAACGCCGCACTCAGAAATATTCCAACTATATGACGGCGGTCTGTAAATAATCGTGTCTGGCCCAGACAATCCAGTGATTGACATCATGAGCATCGATCCACACAATTTGGATAGATGACATGCATCAACCAAGTCAGCGAGATTGGTTTTAGGACTAATATATTTTACCGAACCCTCATTTTAAGTAACATTCCCATTCCCTATACTATTTTACCAGACCCTAGATAATGTTCAATTTGTTTTATTTGAAAATATATTGAGCTCTCATTTATAATTACCACCACCCCCCTCCCTGTAATGTTTTCATGAACACCTCTCCCTAACCGCCCAACCCACCCCTCCCCTAGGATAAATGACCAGTCCCTAACCATACCGTGCGATACATCAAACCAGGAGGTTTGTGTTACTAGCAAAAGCTTTGGGCTATACGAGAAGAACAAGGATTAATGGTCCAAGTGCCAGGTAGAACCTAGATGTGTTCCATTTTTAGTACATTACCTGTAGACTGACGGTTTTGATCGGTGTTCATGCCATCAACCACCGGTTTACCCATCCCAGGTAGTTTACAGGTCGTGTGATATAGTTAGACCGCTTAGGCGTTCCATCACTTACCTCAACAGTATACAGACGTTTGCGTTACAACATAAGTAGTAGCAGGATCACTTGGGGTATATAGGGTTTTATGCGGCCCACGTTAGGTTTTATACAACTCGCCGGACGCATAAAACCCTATGTATCCCATGTACCATGTAGTGATTCTGCTACAACGAGTTTATATTACCGATATGTTTTAATACTATCATGACATTTTAAAAGAATTTAAACCAATTTAAAATTGATAGAAAACAGCTGTTCGATTGAGAGGAGGTAAGCTTGTTCTATGACAAGTGACTTTCAGTTCCTCGGAAAAAGCGTGCGGCTATTTGCTTGGGAGCGGGGTATAAGGGATTTATTCTGCCTCTCAGAAATCCACGTGCAGCCTGTATTGCTCGTGACGGGGTATACGGGATTTATTCTTCCGCTTTATCAAAATCAAGATCAAGGACCAATCAGATCTCATCATTCTGACATGGAGGTATGATAAAATCTATTGATCCAGATGTCCCGGTCTATTTTACTGTGTACTTATGTACCTATAGGACGTCGGGTTTTACCCTGTCATGTATGCGTAATTCAGAGATTTATGTATTGCTGCTGAGTGTGAAATGTAACAGGCCTCTCATAACCGGCATACGCGAAACCAGAGACCATAAAATATATATTTGATGGCCTCTGGCGAAAAGTAATTTTTTAAACAGTAGCCAGTATGTTCAATATGTTCTTTTTGCGTATTTTCTAAAACTCAATAAAGTGTTCTAGGGTTATTGATGACGTTTCAGATTGATCATTGGTGATTGATTTGATACAGTACAGATACCTGTGATCACTAATGTGATGTGTTTCTTATTGAATTATCCGAGTAAATAACCGATAAATAGATTTCCAAATATACACGAAATTACGACGAGGATGGTGATTTAGTAAAATGTCAAAAATATAATCAATGAACCTAATTTTCAGTAATTTTGCTTTGCCTACAATGACTGCGAGTGATATCACAGAACAGAAAATTTCCCTCAGAATTAAAAAATATGAAGTGTATTTGTGCGCGTGATTTATGTTATGTTTTATTCGACTTCAAAGTGAGGGTTTAAGAGAAGGGACATATATGTCCCTGCATCTTCCCGAGGCAAAGGCGTTAACTGACTATAAAAGTCCAGTTTCCACTCTTGCCGAACTAGGCTGGAATTTCCAGACTCGATCGTTGCGCCACTGATGGCTATTATGAGTCCATACTACAGTATGTTCTTCAGTACCGGTCAAGATGATCTGCTCGATAGTGAAGATCTGTATTGTAATAAAACGGGTCTTAACCCGCAAAGTGCATCAAATCACTTGAGCACCTTGATTAAAAACCTTAAAGAATTTGCAAAAAAACCGTCAACGCCCAGTTGGCGGTACATATGCTTTGCAAATCATGCAGTCAACCGAAATTTGCACGTTAAAATCCATGTCGTTTAGGAACCGGGTGTCTCGTTCGTTACGCGATTTTGATTGGACTATGCATAGACTCGTTAGTCCAGCCAAAAAGTAACTACATAATTGCAGCCTAGTTCGGCCAGTGTGGAAACTAGACTTTTACAGTCAGTTAACTCCCTTGCCTCGGGAAGATGATGTCCCTGTGGCATCCATGAGGTTAAACCGACGTCATAGGTACCTTCAAATATTTGTCGTGCTATCGGTGTTTCGAGAATGTCTACATTGTATTTCTGCCAAAGATTCTGCCTGATCCAGATATTTATCATATAATGGGTAGGTTTCTCGGCAGGATAAAGCCAACGGATAAAAACGATATCCGTTGGGGTCATATGCGGATAAGGATGCAAATATCAAAGGTCAAGTATGACTACTTTCACTGTTTGTAAACAAACATGGCGTCGCCCTCGTCATTCGGCGATCGAGTCAGAATTAACCATCGGGAATTTGGGATAATTGCTATCATTATCAAAAGAACAGTCTAATATACTGAGAATCAGTGTCTAACTGTGACGTAACTAAGGCATTTTATAAGTTTTGGCAACTTTGGAGATATAAATTTTGAAACAATTTTGCCAGGGCACGAGGCATAGCCAAGCGGGATCAGTAGCCATATCTGTGCTTGTAGACCTCGGCGGCTTAAAACCTTCTCCACATATTAAAATAGTTGGATTGGGCCGAACTATGTTTGAATTGTTACCTTGTTTCGTGTTGTCGCTGTGTGTACATCTGACTACACTTCTGAACGTAATGACAGGACAGACCGACTGTCAACAACGTCTGACCGTGGCCGTGACGTCTCATAGACTAGGGTTAGAGTAGCTTCCCTTTGACAAAGGGCAGTTACTCTAGCGGACATACCGATGGATTGCCGCGAAAGGCAATTAAAAACAACTGTTGTTTTGCGTATATGTTGCTTCGCCACTGTATAGGAAACAGATTTCAGTTGGAACTATATTGGCTACTGTCACTGTCCGACTGACACATCACTTACCCTGTGACGTAATAAATATTAATGCGCGCATTCCAGGAAAACTCGCAATGTTTCGGTAATGTTTGTGAGAGAGGGAAAGCGATTTTGAAGCACAGAATTAAAGAACGACATTATATGATAAAGAGGTTATCACGCTTGTGTGTTTGGGGATGGTAAATATCCTGCATTAGGAATAAACACTATGTATTTAGCTCGCCAAGGCTCGCTAAATACAATGTTTATTCCTAATGCAGGATATTTACCATCCCCAAACACATTCGCGTGATAACCTCTATTTATCAAGTTAGGTTTCGATGTATATCACATATACAAATATGAACAACCAAATAAGGGACCGGTTTTACAAAGCGATCTTAGCCCTACGACTGACATACGTCTGTGTAAAAGTATAGAAGTTACGACGGCCGTAGCGCTACCCTTGTCGTACCTACCATACCTCGACACAGACTAATAATAGTCGTATCCCAACGATCGCTTTGAAAATATCCAATTGACTAACATCTAGTCCCAGAAATAAAGTAATCTTAGTTGAGAATATATATCTACAAACTACAAAATATAAATGCAAATGGAGCCCAGAACAATGCTTAATATTAGCTGAGGCAATCTAGTCTTACCACACTTTCCAAACTTGAGTGGGATTCATTTCCTAATTTATTCTCTAGGGTATGGGAGACAGGCAGATAACAACAAGTACCATATTTAAACGCGTTTTGGTATGACGCGGCCGGGGATCGAACCCCCGACCTTCCGCTCTATCCACTAGACCACGGAGGCGGAGAACCTTTTCTAACCAGTAAAACTCATGTCCGCCGTAGACAACAAAACAAAAAACAGCACGAAATCGTCCAGCTTTATGCAGGTTAATATATGATGATATAACGTTATATAAACACAGACAGGCAGATTTATATAATGTGCATATGACTGCATATTTAATATCGGAGCATTTATACACAGACATGTAATTTCAAAGACACTTAAGGATATATAATTACTAAAGCCTTTCCATTTAACCGACAACCCTTCAGAGTGGGAATTGTAACAAAATGGTAACTGACTCTGGACGATTGGAAACAGCTTGGTTGTAATTCATTGCCAGTTCCGCCTACCAATAATATGAAAACAACTTTTTTTTACGGATTGGGTTTGCTTAAAGCTATAGCTACCATTAACGTAACTGATGTTTTTTCATGTTACGCGCAAAATAAGCTATTGCAAAAACGCTTCCGGTTTTCCAATAATGAGGAAATTGTTTACACTGAAATTTACACTATTGGAACAATACTTCCTATTTGTAAATAGTATCTGATCGATATTGGAAGTGTTGATTATGACTTCGATTTCAATTCTATGTTCATAGATTTTCTCTTTGGTATTTGATCCTGTTTGTCAGGTTAAGTTGGTTGTATATTTAACTAAGGCCAAGCTTTGTGATACACAACACATATACACATATACGCACACAACAGACACAATGGTGGTAAATATCTATAGGTTGACGTGGGTTGATCATATCCGGGTATTTTAGAGTTCCTGGAAGATGCAAGAAGTAGATGCGGCCACATCCACCCGCTTCACCCTGACTAGAAGCATCATCCCTGGTGTTAGCACACCAAATATTTCAGAAACGTCAGGAAGAGATGTCGACAGCAAGAACCCAATCCACAGAGCGATCTTAGCGCTAAGACGATCGTAACCCTATACTTTAACATGGAGAATGACATCGTTGTGTAAAGAACGCGGAACGGCACCCTAACCTTGTTTCACCCAAGCTGTGTTTTCGAAACTAAAGTTGCACTCACGGAGGGTGGGTGGTGGGTGGTGGGTGGTGGTTATATTATACGCCCTGGGATGGTGAGAGATACTTGTGGACCCTGTCCCCCGTAATTATAACACCAGGCACGCTAACAACAAGATGTTACCCCTGGGGGTGGAAGGGCGGTGTGGGATACTGGCTCTGTCCCCCGTAATTATAACACCAGGCACGCTAACAACAAGATGTTACCCCCGGGGATGGAAGGGCGGTGTGGGATACTGGCTCTGTCCCCCGTAATTATAACACCAGGCACGCTAACAACAAGATGTTACCCCTGGGGATGGAAGGGCGGTGTGGGATACTGGCTCTGTCCCCCGTAATTATAACACCAGGCACGCTAACAACAAGATGTTACCCCCGGGGATGGAAGGGCGGTGTGGGATACTGGCTCTGTCCCCCGTAATTATAACACCAGGCACGCTAACAACAAGATGTTACCCCTGGGGATGGAAGGGCGGTGTGGGATACTGGCTCTGTCCCCCGTAACTATAACACCAGACGGACTAACCCCTAGAAAGAAAGGACTGCGTTGGATACACGTGGACCCTGTATCGTTACTTCCAAACATGACAACCCCCTGATGTTACCCCCGGGGAAGGGGAGGACCAATACTCACAGGCGCATAGACGTTCAGTCGCCGTCACCGACCCATTCCACGACCACTTCCTGTGTGCGCCGTCAGTGATCGAGTGAGTATGGTTTTACGCCGCTTTTAGCAATATTCCAGCAATATCACGGCAGGGGACACCAGAAATGGGCTTCACACATTGTACTCAAGTCGGGAATCGAACCCGGGTCTTCGGCGTGACGAGCGAACGCTTTAACCACTAGGTTATAGTCGTTATAGTTACACCTGGTCGAAGTCCCTTCTCTACTTAATGTAACAGTTATTTGCCTGACATCTTTCTCTCTCGTTCATACACTTTGTCATCCAACAATAAATTTATTTTTAGCTCTTCTAAAACGACGGAGGTGCTGTTTTCGGTACCAGTTGCTATCTAGTACTAATTCGTTCACTGATACCAAGCACGGACACTAGATTAAGGAATCTAAATAATCATCAGGTAACTGAAACAGTTGGTTACCCGGCAAAAAGATTTGTGTTTGTTACGAATTCATATACCAATAAACCCTTTGTATTCTTTAATGACTGATCCTGTTCTGTGGTCTTTGCTCGTACACTACATATTGTAGCCGGCGAAGGCGAAATACCACTCTTCAGCTTGGTTATAAGTTCTGTGCGTCATAAATATTTGTATATGTCCGCAATACACTGCGTGTGAACCGGCGTATTGACGGTTTTAGATAGCGGTTGAAGAAAATCTGTGAAGTACGAATAGTAAGGACCGGACAGGAAGTCGGTGTTAGCGGTGATTGCGCATGACAGCACAGGATGATTATATGTATATAGTAAAGGCACGTGACACATGGAGAGCGAGGTTATTGGTTCTCGATGATGTACTGGGCGAACTCTGAAAAATACAAATGAACAGATTTGAATAAACATGGTGAAATAAATATATAGAACATATCCGGCTTTTGCCGGACTCGAATTTCCGATGACGTGAAGGTGATGTTTCATGGGTAATAATGTCACTTGGTTTCCTTATTCACGTTCCAATACTGTAACGGAATATACGCAGTTTCATCAATATGATTTCTTCGGCGGAATATGCGCAACCTTTCTGATCTTAAAATGTGTACAGCAGTTCTTGTTCGTTGTCAGTCGTCTCATTCCTTGGCTAACCGAATGGTTGATCGGCCCTACTCGCCCCTTTCCGTAAATGGCCTTTCGGGTTGGCCCTGAACGACACGAGTGGTAACGAATGGCTCAATGGTGTCTACCGGATTACAGAAAAGGGCCATCCTTAAATTGCCTGTTTGAATACAGGTTTCGTTTCAGTCGCACTAATCCAGATCAGTGAGAAAGTTGGTTCTGACGCCGGTTTGAACCATATTCAGTTTTAACCCGGGAGCTCAGCTTTACGGTGAGAGGAGAGCTCAAAGTCACACAGATTGTATGTCTTTACAGTTAATTTGAAACGCTCGAGATCGGCTTTGGTCAATCGTTTCAAAATCGGATCCTAGTTTTGCTATCGCTAAACAAAGATCTGAGGACATATCAATATAGGTCACGTCAGAACGACCTTTCATCCGACCATTCAAAGACGTATATGGATGTATGTATGTCTTTGGTCCAATTAGAGCGTCGCTTACCAGATCATGAAAGTTACAGTCGGAATGTGTGTTGTGATCAAGCAGCCTCGAAAAGGTTAACATGAGGGATTCCGAACTAGTGTCTTTCTTTCGCTTCAATAGTATACCGATTTGAAACGGAACAGACTTTCATAGACCGTGGGAGGTAATGCCATACAATATCGCCCATCTATTAAACATTCCAGAATTTTCTTTAGTTCAGTTTTCAAAGTCTAAATCGATATTTATCGAAGTGTTGCCTGGGAAGGAAGCCATCAGTTTGAAACTAGTGCCTTAAAGCTCGAGAAAGCTGCTTTCTGATTGGCTAACGTCGACTTCATTTCATTGGTCGGTCACAGTTTGTGAAAGTTCATTGCGACGTGACTAAGACGTTTCTGACGTGTAGCGAGAACTAAGATCTGATTTTAATGAGATTGGGCTTTCGTGACAACAAACCAAGGTTCATAACCTGCGGGGCAAATGCGAACCAGCGATCACTGGCTGAGTCTGAATTCAAGACTCGCTCATTTAGGGACCGCCGCGACTTGGCTAGACTATTACTGAGTGCGGCAATAAACAACATACGAAAGGCCTAGCCAGATCATGATCAGTCCAAAGTACGCGATGCTCATATACTCTTCAGATTCTTGTGAATATAGCAATATTTTTATAAACTACTTTCAATAATCTTATGGTCTTCCACATTAATATCAACCCTTTTGCTTGTCTGATTTCATGAAGGCGCTAAATCCTGGCTTGCTACCAACACAGTGTGACCAAACCAATATTTGTCAATATTGATAGCATTGATCGTGATGCCAGGGTAGTGGGGCGTATATACAGATGAATGAATACAGCACTCAGAGCTAGCGGCATATCGCTTAGTTATACACTGACCTAAATTATACACTGACTTGTATTAGGTGGCAAACAGTTTAATAATAGCCGTGAAGATGAGATAAGGGTCTGATTAATTGTTGGAAATACTCCGACAGGAACAGCAAATAATGCATGGCCCTCTTAGTGATATCTGTTTTGTTCGGCATTATACAAAATAACGTCTTTTATTTCGTTGCCCCACTTTAGGAAATTGTATTATAGCGAATATACCATCTTTCAGGGTTTTATCCTTCAACAGGATCTGATATTAATACTGAAATCAAATATTCATATCTGATCAATTTTTGAACAATGGATCCAATACATCACACCGCTGCTCACAACCGTGTGACGCCTAATTCCGCCATGGCATCACAAACGGAGGGGCCTAAAGAAACTATACCTCTCAGTATGTTGTTTTATGTTTGATATTATGTTGGAAATATCTGTGGGTAGCAATATTATATCCAAACTAATGAACTGAAATGTCGCTTAGTCAGCACTCGAAAATACCATCTACATGGTTTTATTTTTAAAAAAATATTTTGTTTTAAAACTTTTATCGCATATTACACAACTGGTGATGGGTTTTTTAGACATCTTATCTTTGAAAATCAATAAATTTGCTTTTTTCGGCAACAATGTACAACACTTAATTGAATGTTGCAGTAAAGTGTGATGGTTAAATAGATATAATTAAATTTAACAACAGTTATTTAAATTTTCAAATGCATAAAAAAAACTGTATATTCTGGAAAATATTGCATTCTGATTGGTTCAACAGCGGTTTCAAATTAGGTTTGGTTTTCTTTGTTGTTTAACACCGCACTCAGGAATATTCCAGCTATATGACGGCGGTCGGTAAATAATCGAATCTGGATCAGACAATCCAGTGCTTGACATCATGAGCTTCGATCCACGCAATTGGTATCCCATGACGTGCATCAACCAAGTCAGCGAGCCTGACCACCCGATCCCGTTAGTCGCCTCTTACGACAAGCATAGTCGTCTTTTACATCAAGCATGGGTTGCTGAAGACCTACTCTACCCCGGATCTCCACGGGTCATCAATTTAGGAGCTTTACCGAAAATGTTCACATTTAAAGGTTTTGACCATAGATTCGGTACCAGGGGATATGGACTTAAAGTTTCGAAAAAAACCATGAAGGTTTGAATCAGAATTCCAAAATCACTGATTGCACACAATATCCTTTTATTAATTTGTGGTGGTCTGACTTAAATTTGATTTGATCTATGGGGAACAGAAATAAAATTCAATAATTCAATAATTCCGGTGCTGACAAAGTCCCCAGAGTACAGTACTTGTCACGGACTTGTGGGGATCAGGCAGGTGTTTGCGTTAGTTGGTTGAGTGTGTGTCGTCGTGCCCTGACTACGTGGGTCGTTGCTCATGCAGTTTGCCTAGTCGCCGTCACAGAAGGATTATTTCAGACTGTGGCGTAAAACAACGCCCGCTCAAATTTACTATGTACCTCTACCCGTGAAAATCCGGGGTAGAATAGGTCTTCAGTAACCCATGCTTCTTGTAAAAGGCGAATATGCTTGCCGTAAAAGGCGACTTACGGGTTCGGGTGTTTAGGCTCGCTGACTTGGTTGATGCATGTCATCGTATCCCAATTGCGTAGATCGATGCTTATGATGTCGATCACTGGATTGTCTGGTAAAGAATCGATTATTTGTAGACCGCCGTGGTATAGTTGGAATGTTGCTGAGTGCGGCTTTAAACAAGAACAAACAAACAAACAAACGCTAAGTACCACACTCAGTACCACAACAAAATCGTCTATTATGAGTACAGGAAATGATACAGGACATGTACCTTTCATGCAGAGGACCCCGTCCCCATCTTTGTCTGCGCATCTGATGATGTCGTCGGCGTCGGCGTCCGTGAGCGGCATCTCACCCATCCACTTCATACCCTCCTGCAGCTCCCGCCGACAGATGTAGCCGTCCTTGTTTGTGTCGAACCTCTACACAGACAGACAAGATTGTCAGTCAGGTCCGCATGTAACATCACGAGCTAAGGCTGCCATTGTACAAAACCACAAGGAACATCAAACAGATGCAAAATCGTGATCAACGTGCATAATCGATTTAAAACTTCATCACTTCACATCAACAATTGAAAGTTAAAATTCCCCGACGCATATCAGAATACATATATAGTATCACAAGATAGACACAATTTTTTATGGATAACAACTTCTTTAATACTGTAAAAGGCGACGTTTCGGTATAGATCCTTATACCGTTGTCAAGCAAGACTGTATAAGGATCTATACCGAAACGTCGCCTTTTACAGTATTAAAGAAGTTGTTATCCATAAAAAATTGTGTCTATCTTGTCATCCGTCAACTTCTAAGTAATGCCTATCAAACAATTTATATATAGTATTAATGCTTATAGTTTTGTTTGTTTGTTTGTTTGTTTATTTGTTGTTTAACGCCATACTCAGCAATATTCCAGCTATACGGCAACTATCTGTAAATAATCGACTCAGGCCCAGACAACCCAGTGATTGACATCATGAGCATCGGTCCATACTATTGGGATACGATGACATGCATCAACCAAGTCAGCAAGCCTCACCACCCGATCCCGTTAGTCGCCTCTTACAACAAGCATAGTCGCCTTTTACGACAAGCATGGGTTGCTGAATATCTATGCTTGTAGTTAATCATATTCATTAAAATGCTTTTATTCATGATCAAATCTAATTAGTTTTCCCATTGACGTCACGGGGCTGTTCACCATAGTACCGCACCACAGGGTTAAGTATGTTATGGATAGCTTTTGTCAACCGAAGTATGACGTAAATCGGTTATTTGTGCTGACATATCAAACAAAGCTAACCTATACAGTGGCCAACGCGGGCTCACCAGAGTTGCCCAAGGTTTTGAATTAAACGCGAGCACTGTTATGGCAATCGTCCATGACTGTTGGGTCGCACAATCGGCTATCATTCTCAATAGGTAATTGATAATTAAAAGCAGTTTCCTGCATTTAGCCGTCATAGGTGAGGTGAAATGGGATTTTAAACGTCGCGTTCAAGATTGAAATTGAACGGGAGCACTGTCATGGCAATCGTCAGTGACTGTTGGGTCGCACACTCGGCTATCATTCTCAATAGGTAATTGATAAAGCAGTTTCCTGTATTTAGACGTCATAGGTGAGGTGAAATGGGATTTTTAACGTCGCGTTCAAGGTTGTTGCGCTTATACAGCGACGTTTAGACGTCATAACTACATACTAAAATGCATTATTAATCCAGGATTAGGGAATTGGTTCTGTTAACAATAAAGTGCAATGGTGTGATCAAAACGATGATTGCACAGAGGGAAAAACAACGGTTTGAGGATTAACTTATATGACATCTTTAACTTCCTTTATTAAAACAATTGGCAAACACCAATCAACCCTGACTAACACATGTCAAGTGCCCTAGTTAGGTGTCCGTCGCAAAATAAATAAAAAATGTCCGGAATAGCAATAAAAAAGATCCCGTTTGGGCCATTTTGACTTTTGACCGTTTTGCCTTTTTAATACCCGTTTTGACGTGTGGGCGTCCCGTCATAATAGAATGGACATAAATCACACTGTACAATGGAGGGTGAATGGGGAGTGTCAGGAAATGAATGCTATATCTGCTTTGCGAGATTGATCAGGATAGAAAATACATCATGCAACAATGCGTTTGAATGTACTCTCAACTCCCTGGGGAGAGTCCGACGATAAGCATGTTTCCGTGCGCCAGTCGCATAATGTCGTGCCTGTGGCACACCACCACCTCATACATCTTTCATATCTGTGAATAGTATCTGATTCAATAGATCTGCCCGAACCGCCACAACAGTTTTCATGGTATTTCAACCCCACTGTTCCAAATCAGTTTTACTTTGGTAATTTACAAGGACATAAATCAAAACCAGAATTGATCATCTTGATTCCCATATCGACCCTGCATGTTTTGAAAGGTAACATTAAAACCAGGTTTTCATTGGCACGCAACTAAACTACCTCAAAATGGCTCTTTGATGACGTGATCCCTGTCCTGTAATGTTCACACGCTGTGTGCTGTCTACTTACTGCAAAGGTCTCTCTGATCTCGGTCTCAAGTGCTTTATTTTCTTTGTACTTTACCGCCATCATTTCTGCAAACTCTTCGAATTCAATCGACCCGCTGTCTGCAATACAATTTACAAACACACTGTTAGTCTGAAATGCACAGAAATCTAATCAATGTCACGATAAAACAGGTCATGTCTACACAGAGTTCGACTAAAACAAGTGGGTGAGTGAGTTGTATTTCAGTTGTCACCTTGGGATGAGTGAGTGAATATGGTTTTACGCCGCTTTAGAAATATTCCAGCCGTAATAGGAAGGGGGACACCAGAAATGGGCTTCACACAGAGGAAAGGAATAGGAAAGCCCGAAGTGATGCAATTCTAAGACGTTTACCACTTTGGCGAATCCCACGAGCACGGGTATGGTGTAGAGTAACATATAGTCCCTGTTTAAGTTCTGTTTAAGGTTCAATAAAACTAATTCTAAAAGCGAGCCCTCCAGTATTATCGAAACCTCATATGGAATGGAGTGATTGTTTTGTTACACATAGGCTCTGATGTCTGTAAGAGGGCCTAGGATATTGTGCTGACAAACCTAGAAACATGATCATATCGAACCGGGATTCGAACCCACATTATAGGAATCTGGCGTGTTGAGGGGACGCAACTCTGCACACCGAACCGCGACACCTTATATAGATGACAGACCACGCTTACCCCAAACTCAAAAGAACTTATACCACATCACAAGGAATCGCATGTGTACGCCTTTATGGGATCTTGGAATATATACCATTTATACGAATACTAATAAGGAGAGGAATATGTTAAAGTTGAAAAAAGTGTGCGTGAGGGAGCTGTATGTTGAGCTATATTTCAGCTATACCATGGCGATGAACACGTTGGAAGAATAGGCTTCACGCATTGTATGGGGAATCGAACCCGGTTCTTAGACACGAGCAAACGCTTCAACCACAAGGCCCCATCGCCCTTGATAACGAATATAACATGAGGGTTCTCTATGAAACAGAGGAAGACACTGGTATAACGCAACGCTTAAACCATCACTTGAATATACACCACTGTTATAAAACGAAACTAGTTAATTTCTAGAAAAACAGAATTAAGTGTTCCACAAAAAGCTATTTAAACGCCCTCACGTCATTCAATGCAATAGCTATCTGGAACTTTGTGATGATTAGACGCCATTCAACTGATAAACAAACGAGTATTAATGACATCCCATGTGAGTCCAAAGCGCTGGCAAAATGGTAGCTATTGACTCTGACCGCTGATAATTTGGTTTTGTAAAAACGTAAAGGTAACCGTTTTGCACTAATGATAAAATGATCGCTTCTATAGAGGGGAAACCATTCATAACATGCCCAGGTAATAACGTCACGCCTATTGAACAAAAACAACAGTGGAAAGATAGCTGCCCTTAGATATATCTGAGGTACCGTATTTCCTCGAGTTAACTCCCGAGTCTTGATTAAACGCCGGGCCCCGATTAAATGCCAGGAAGTTTGTATGCATGAAATTCTCCGTATTGTTACCTTTGCGATTAAACGTCGGGGTCAAGGAGTGTCCAAAAGAAAGAAACGCCCTGGCGTTTAATCGAGGAAATACGGTAGTCGAACAGAACTTTACTTTGTTCTCCGTAGGTTAGTACATAGTGTAACCTTTGGCAGGAAATATCGATGTATCATACAACGCTGGGAGGTGAATAATATTGACACTGACACTAAACGTGGTCCATATGTACTGCAACAAATAACGTGCATACACACACTTGAGGCATTCAAGGACAATCTTTTATATAGATCTGGGATTCGACCAGAGTGAGTATTGTGTTCGCCGTGCTAGCAGTATTCTTGTCGTCTCCCGACGGGAGACACCTCAAGGAGGCTTGTACATTGTTCCTTTGTTGGGATTCTAAACGGTCATTTGGCCTGACGAGCGAGCATTTTAATGTTTATTATTGGGTCGAAGCTGTATATATGCAAGGAAGTAAACATGTTTTGAACATTAACATTATTATGTATATTGAGATAAAGATGTGTTTTTGTCTTCGTTTAATGATAAATTCAGTTTTGCATTTCATACGTGAGTTAATGAGAAGGTATTATTTTACGCCGCTTTGAGGAATATTCCATCCATATCGCGACAGGGGGACATACGCAAGTAGAGCTTCGGGCATCTAATACGTCCTGTCAAGATCTGTGGGTGAACTTGAAGAGTGAGTGAGTATGGTTTTACGCCGCTTTTAGCAATATTCCAGCAATATCACGGCGGGGGACACCAGAAATGGGCTTCACACATTGTACTCAAGTCGGGAATCGAACCGGGTCTTCGGCGTGACGAGCGAACGCTATAACCACTAGGCTACGCGACCGCCCCTGAACTTGAAGACATGTGCGGTGGTATGTTCGTCCGTCCTCAGTCGACGCCCACAGAGCTTCCGGTTCACGGGTGGGTCACATTGGAAGACGTCTCAAACATGTGTGACTAAAGTCTTCTGTGTTCCTCATCAGCTGACACTGACGTATTTTACTCACTAACCCTAACATCCAACAGAACGTCCGTCAATGTAAGTCAATGTTAAGTATGTCCTGTTTAACAAAGCTCTGCGACAAACGTTTGATAGTTTCGTCTGTCGTATTTCTCCGACAAGCGTTTGATAGTTTCGTCTGTGGCATTTCTCCGATAAGCTTTTCATACATTCGTCAACCACTCGCCCCTTTCGGTAACCTGCAAGAAGACTCGTCCCCCTATCGATGAATGTTATGTGCGAAAATACGACAAACCAATCAGAATGCGCGTATGATTTCAAGTTCTTCGTCAAAGAATCCCTCAGAAGTATTTTTTTGTTTTACATATGTCTTGCATCTAAAAATATACCAAAGACACAGTTAAATGTGTTCAATCATACTGCATAATTCCGCATGACCCGATGTGCTTTAAATTGCATCTGAAATATATATAATATTTGGGGAAATGTAAGTGAACGCAACGAGGTGACACTTGTTTTAGGTATGCCCGTTTGCGCTGAGACGGAACCCGGTCGCAAAAATGGCCATGCGAGGGGCACGAGTCGCTATTGGGCTTGTCCCGGAATAACACAAGTTGGTAACGAATGGCTTTTCATAGTTTCGTCTGTCGTATTTCTCCGACAAGCGTTTGATAGTTTCGTCTGTCGATTCTCTCTGACAAGCATTTGATAGTTTCGTCTGTTGATTCTCTTTGACAAGCGTGTGATAGTTTAATCAGTCGTACCTCTCTGACAAGCGTGTGACTGTTTCGTCACTCGGATCTCAGAGCGTCACATATATTGTCACGCCGAAAACGAGGTTTAGAATACCCACATGGTTACAATGTGTTAAGCACCTCTTTGTTATCGCCCGTCAATAATGGCCAAACTATTGCTACGAGCGGAATACAACTAATGTCACTCAAACGCACTCGTCCAATCTTACAAATGGTTGTTTGTTGTTTAACCCCGCACTCAGCAAAATTCCAGCTAGACGACGTCGTTCTGTAAATAATCGAGTCTGGACCAAGCAATCCAGTGCTTGACTTCACGAGCATCGATCCACGCAATTAGGAAACGATGACATCAATCAGCCAAGTCAGCGAGCCTGACCACCCAATCCCGTTAGTCGCCTCTTACGACAAGCATGGGTTGCTGAAGAACAATTCTAACCCAGATCTACACGAGTCTGAATCTCACAGAAAGATTCTTAGCAATAATGTCCACGGCACATGCAATATGCTCACTTCAATGGAACAGCATTAATCGCCTTGTGGAAAGGAAATATATATGCAACAGAAAAACCTATGCAATGTTCGTCAGAAGCCACGACCCCACCAAACTGAGGAACAAAAGAAACTGGACCTCTGATTTTATCATATTATATTTTCAGTTGAAACTACCTTAAGTCTTAGTCAGCACTCAAATAATACTTCTACATGGTTTTATTTTTTTATAATTTAATTTGGTTTAAAACATTTAATGATTATATTTTCCCGCATAATACTCAGCTGCTGATGGATGTCTTAGACATCTCGTCTTTCAAAATAAAAAAAGTTGCTTTTCTCGGCACAAATTTACAACATTGCAAATTTCTGAAATTTCTTATGAGATACGGACCCAGGAGCATAAGCGAAGCACATTTGCACAACGAACTCCAGTCCCTTAGTATAGCGCTACGCCCGTGTGACGCTAAGAACCAAGCAGATTCGTTACATTTCGTTCGATAAGTCAAAGCCTACAAGGACATCGTACCGCGCACGCATCGCACCTGCGCTTCGAACGATTAAATGTAATACATCACAAAGCATTTTACTTATGACCCTCAAGACTAGTGAATAATACATCCCCTGTATGTAGTAGATACGCTATTGATTATCAGAACCAAAGAATACCTAAATGTTCGTCTAATAGCGAAACAATCCTATTCCAGCCTCAAGGTAGTTAACGCATCATTAGTCAGATATGTTGGAAAGAAGAGTGCACTTCGCCTTCCAGATGCAGAGTAGCTCCTTTTGTTTAGGCGCCTAATCTCATAATCTTTAAACGTTCTAAGATGTGATCTTTGATAAGCTCAGAACGCTTGCACAGTTGGACCCAATGGTTAGAAAGGCACTCGGAGGAAACCATTGACCCGTGCAAAGACATGCTTGTGTTAACTCACTAACAATACATGCACACACTGCAAACAACCTGCTCTTATGGTAAATATTATCGCCAGAATTCCCTATTGAATGCACCATCGAGGACATTCTCATGTTTCCTATACTCTTACGAGAGGACTACCATATATTTACTTGATGCCACGTGCATGCTCCGCTGACCAACTGTATGAACATGCTCTTGTTCCAGGTGCAGTTGAGGGTCAGTGATTCATTATGTCCTGACCTAAGGGCCCACGGGATCGATAGGAAGCTACAGTCCTACAGGCTTGATAGTAGCTCGAATGCCTACAGGGTTGATAGTAGCTCGAATGCCTACAGGGTTGATAGTAGCTCTAAAGCCTACAAGGTTGATAGTAGCTCTAAAGCCTACAGGATTAACAATAGCTCGAAAGTCTTCAAGACCGTTACTACAGTCCGAAAGGGTTGTAAATAATCTGGATAAGACAATCCAGGGATTGATATTATGAGCAACGATCCACGCCGCCGGGTCAGATGACACACATTCAACCAAGTCACCAAGCCTGACCACCCGATCTATTACGTCGGCCCTTATAATATTAGCTTCCTGGGGACCCATTCGAACCCGGACTCCCCCGGGATCAAAGTGCTGTCTTTTATTATGGTGGCCTAGAAGCCTACTTTATTGAATATAGTAGCCCTTAAAAATGAAGCTTACAAGATTCATTGGTGAAACCAGATCTCCTTAACTGCACACACCAAGCCTCCCTTACTAACAAACAATGAGTGAGTAGAGGTTTACGTACTGTCGAGGTCGGCCTTGGCTATCATGTCCTTAATCTCCTGGTCGGAGGAGCGGCACTTGTTCTGGGTCATCACGTCCTTGAACTCATCGTGAGAGATGCTGCCACTATTGTCACGGTCCATCAAACGAAACGTCTTCTGAAAATCTGGAAATATCAAAATGTTCAGTCAGAAAACACATAATTGTTTCAAAATCACGATTGTCTGGGGTCTGACCAAGTTCAAAAACAAAATAATCTTTATCACCTCACTACTTCTGCCAACTCTGTCAATCTAGCAGTAACCTCCTCATTAATTACGTCTTGTCCGGAAACAAGCTTCAGACAGCGACATCGTTCTTCACAGCCCTGGTGCCTAGATCTTGCAATATTACGAGATTTCGAACGAGGGAACATATTTGGTTTTCACTAAACTACGATGCTTGCCGATTAAATGCGCTATGCCATAAACTGGCATTGAGACTACGACACTTCCATGTGATCTTGGTAAAACCTCACTAAGTCTGTGGTGAGATGACTCATGTTAGAGACAACTGCAGTGTAATAACAACACACAAAAAAACATGAACAAAATACAACAAAACTCGTTGCATGGTTGAAACTGACGTGGTGCGTCATATCCAATTATACGATATAGCACACATCTGAAATACATTTTTTTGAACGTTTAAAAAACACTAACACTGTGGTCGATAAAGTGAAGCTCTTCATCAATATTATTTCTATCAATGTTTTTCTCCTTTTGCCTCGAGGAATATATTGATTTGGAAAGACATCCAACAATATACAGAACATTATTTACACTCAAAAGGTTGGTCAAAAGGTTCTAAGCCTGACTAACTTTCAACTATGGGCCATAACAAAGTGAACTAGTCAATGTAGTATATTGTTTGAGAAGTTCATTGCAAGTGTATTTGGTCTGTTGTGTCCGTTTGTATATTAGTGACAGCCAGTTGAACGTGGTAGGGGTCTAAATGGACACAACAATAGGAGAGAACGAGTACCCAGCAGTCATCAAGTTTTTGACTTTAGAGAAAGTACTCACTAAGAAACTCATAACTGCATGTCACAAGTATATAGGGATAAGTGCCCTAGCTATTCCACTGTTAAACGTTGGTCAGCTATGTTTAGGTCTTGTAGAACAAGCCTTATGACCCAAGGTGTGGACGTGACTCAACTTCCATCATTAGTTTCAATCAAGGAGATAGAAAAACTTATACTGTCAGACAGACGTATTATCATTGCTGAACTTGAGGAAGACTCAGGTCTAAGCCATGGATCCATTGAAACTATTATTCATGAACATTTACAGATGAATAAGATATGTGCTCGTTTGGTGCCAAAGTTTCTAAATTCTGATCTTAAGGAAGAAAGAAATGACATTATCAGAGAAAATGTTTAGCTAATTGAGTTTGATTCTGCCAAATTCAAAAAAGAGATTAGTAACAGTTGGTGCTATATGGGTCTACCATTATGATTCCGAGTCAAAACGTCAATCCATGGAATGGCACCATTCCACTTCTCCGGCACCAAAGAAATACAAGCCTTCAAGATCAGTGAAGAGAGCTGTGGCCATTGTATTCTGGGATGCAAAGAATGTGATTACTTAGAAAGTCAAAAGACGATTATCGGTGCCTACTGATTTGCTTCATTGCCTGAGGGATTCTACCAAAGAAAGCAGCGCGGAACGCTGACTGCTGGATTTCTTCTACTTCATGACAATGCCTCTTGTAACACCTCTCGAATTGCAAAGGCTGCTGTGCGACAATGTGGGCTCGAAGAGCTTCCTCACCCTCCATACTCGCCAGACCTGGCACCAACTGATTTCCACCTTTTAACCGGGAGAACACCTTCATGGAAAGCGCTATGACGACAACGATGACCTCAAAGCTGCTGTGAATGGGTATAATACCCAGCGCCATGAATATTCGATCACTCGCACGTCCTGACCGATTTGTGAAGACATGTACGTGGCCGTTTTGTACTGACATCGTATTTAGTCGTTTTGGATTGACATGATACCTGTCTGTCTTGTATTTACATATTATTGACCGTTTGACAGCGTTCTTGGCCGTTTTGCATTGACGTCATACCTGGCTGTATTAAATTGACATCGTACCAGACTGTCTTGGATTGACACCATACTCATAGATTTGGATTGACATCGACACTTTTGGATTGATGTCGCACCAGATTGTCTTGGATTGACAACATCGTACCTGCCTGTCTTGGATTAAACATCTATTTGGCTGTCTTGGGCTGACATCAGACTTGGCTGTCTTGGAGTGACATCTTACCGGACTGTCTTGGATTGACATCGCACCGGAGTGTCTAGGATTGACTTCGTACCCGCCTGTCTTGGATTAACACATCTATTTGGCTGTCGTGGGATGACATCAGACTTGGCTGTCTTGGAGTGACATCTTACCGGACTGTCTTGGATTGACATCGTACCTGCCTGTCTTGGATTAACACATCTATTTGGCTGTCTTGGGCTGACGTCAAACTTGGCTGTCTTGGAGTGACATCTTACCGGACTGTCGTTCGACACGTTGACACCGTTCCCGATTATATGCATCGATGTTCACCGTCACGGCACGTTGATCTTTGACCTAGTGACGTAAAGCGTCGCTATCAACTTAGCGGATTTATGTCCTTCAGCTGTCAGGTTTCTCATGTTTCGAAACCCATTTCCGTTTCGATTATGATCTTTGCGCTGACAACATTTGCTTCTGTGTACACCAAGTTCATATAGAGAGCCGCTTAAAAATTGATACAAGAATGGAATTCTCATTATTGATCTCTTTTTAAAACCTCAATACACGTACTTCAACACCTTCATTTGACAGTGTTTCCCAAAGTACTTATCTGTGACAGCTGAGACAATAATGGAGGATATCAGCTGGGTTTCGCAACTGTAAATAAACAACCACGTGCTCGTGCTGTGCAGCATTAATGCAAAATAGTCAAGCATGCTAGAGCTGGGTTTTCATTCACATAAACAATGTTATTCTGTGCAAATATTCACAGTTAACCATTAGTCGATAATGCTTGTCTGTCATATTGCGCCCTGTGTTTAGAGCTTTAATCAATAGAAGACAAGTTGATGTTTGCTCATCAAAACGTTGGTGGAGACACATTCAGTTTTCATGGTGCGAGGGACTGATTTGTTGCCATAGCACACTGATAACGCAAACACGGTGGGACAATATGACATGTTATTTCAGAGATAAATATAGTTTCAGATATGCCCTGTCACGTGGCCGTTTCTCATTATGAAATAGAATCTACGAACTCCGATGATTGTCATATATATTTATATTTTATTCCATGAAACCGTGTTTGAAAACTGGTAATATTGGAACGTGTATAAAGCCAATCAAACTAGCGACAACGGTCAGAGGAATTATTACCACTGAAATGCGTAACGGAAATTAAATATGGGTACCCAACAGTTTTGGATCTATCCTTGTAGGACATTACACGGTGTGTTTCGCATATAAACTTCCTTTGTGTCATTGCACGAGAAATATCTGTAGATATTTGGAAATAGTTATAGATATGGATGTATGGATAAGGATATGAGATATGGATAAAGATATAGAGGTTATCACGCGAGTGTGTTTGGGGATGGTAAATATCCTGCATTAGGAATAAACATTGTATTTAGCGAGCCTTGGCGAGCTAAATACATAGTGTTTATTCCTAATACAGGATATTTACCATCCCCAAACACACAAGCGTGATAACCTCTTTATCATATAATGTCATTCTTTAATTCTGTGCTTCAAAATCACTTTCCCTCTTTCACAAACATTACCGAAACATTGCGAGTTTTCCTGGAATGCGCGCATTAATATTTATTACGTCACAGGGTAAGTGATGTGTCAGTCGGACAGTGACAGTAGCCAATATAGTTCCAACTGAAATCTGTTTCTTATACAGTGGCGAAGCAACATATACGCAAAACAACTATTGTTTTTATTTGCCTTTCGCGGCAATCCATCAGTCTGTCCGCTAGAGTAACTGCCCTTTGTCAAAGGGAAGTTACTCTAACCCTAGTCTATGAGACGTCACGGCCACGGTCAGACGTTGTTGACCGTCGGTCTGTCATGACGTTGAGAAGTGTAGTCAGATTTACACACAGCGACAAAACGAAACAAGGTAACAATTCAAACATATTTGGTTCCAAATCAAACTATTTTAATTTGTGGAGAAGGTTTCAAGCCGCAGAGGTCTACACGCACAGATATGGATACTGATAGGCCTCGTGCCCTCGCAAAATTGTTTCGAAATTTATATCTCGAAAGTTGCCAAAACTTATAAAATGCCTTAGCTACGTCACACTTAGACACTGATTTTCAGTATATTAGACTGTTCTTTTGATAATGATAGCAATTATCCCTGTAGTTTATCCAGATTCCCGATGGTTAATTCTGACTCGATCGCCAAATGACGAGGGCGACGCCATGTTTGTTTATAAATAGTGAAAGTAGTCCCTACTTGACCTTTGACATTTGCATCTCTATCCGCATATGACCCCAACGGATATCGTTTTTATCCGTTGGCTTTATCCTGCCGAGAAACCTACCCATTTTATGATAAATAGCTATATGGGTGAGGAAATGAGATATGGATAAGGATATGGATATATGGATAAGGATATGAGATATGGATGAGGATATGGTTAAATGGATGAGGATATGGATGTATGGATAAGGATATGAGATATGGATAAGGATATGGAGATATGGATGAGGATATGGATATATAGATGAGGATATGGATGTATGGATGAGGATATGAATGTATTGATGAGGAAATGAGATATGGATATATGGATGAGGATATGGATGTATGGATGAGGATATGGATGTATGGATGAGAAAATGAAATATGCATAAGGATATGTTTATATGGGTGAGGATTTTGATAAATGGATAATTATATGACATGGATAATTATATGACACATGGATAAGGATATGAATATATGGATGAGGATATGGATGGGGATATGGATGTGTGGATGATGATATGGATATATGGATGAGGATATGGATAATAATATGAGATATGGATACAAATATGGATATATGGACTGTTATTGATATATCGAATAAATTGTCGCAGAAAATTCTTGAATTTATTATACTTCAGACTGTTGAAAAAAACAGAAACTGCCTTACACAAAAATTGCATTGTTGCAAGATGTTTTGTTTGTTTGGTTAAAATTGGTCGATCACTAAGGCTATGTATGACGTCCATTTGTCTACACCAATCAGCTTTGAGAACTTCTAATATGCACCCTGCAAATATATCTTTCAACCCTAAAGAGAAATATCAATTGCTGCTACAATACTCCACCTGATATTAGAATATACGTTGGTACAGGGCATGGCATAAGTCAAATAACAACTTGGTAATATGCTATATAAAACTGCTGCAGTAAACATATACATATACATAGAGTTGGCGGATATATAAATAGCGATAGAAACAAGTAAATAAGCACAGGCCATGATTAAGTAGTACTGTAATTGCTTTCAAATAATCATCTTTAACATTTGAAGCTAGTTTCATAGTTGGGTATTCAGTCATGCGCAGTTTGATTGGTGTCACGTGGTAGCATGTTGACAAAGGAAATACAGAGACACAAATGTATTCTTGATTACTTGACAATAATCTTCTTACACAGATGTTTCATGTGTGAGTGATTGTTGTGTAAATAATCAAGTCTGGACCAGACATTCCAGTGATTGACAACATGAGCATCGACCCACGCAATTGGTATACGATGACATGCATCAACCAAGTCAGCGAGCCTGACCACCCGATCCCGTTAGTCGGCTCTTACGACAAGCATAGTCGCCTTTTTTTTCGGCACGCATGGGTTGCTGAAGGCCTATTCTAATTTTAACCTTGATCTTCACGGGTGATCGCGGCGCGGTAACAGTCACCATCACCGAGTTTGATCCACAATTGTCGCCATTTACCACCAGCAGAAAGGGGGCATTGGGGACTAATTTTAACCCGGGCCCCAGGGAATATTTGGTTTGTCAGAGGCTTGAATGGTGATAAATTCCATGGAGAATTTTAGAACGCACCAGGCTCTTCGAGACATCATTAGTATTTCACAGTTGAGTGAGTGAGTATTGAACTGTAAACCAGTTATATCGCGGCCTGTCAGCTTGATGTGGGAGGCAAGCCTGAAGTGATGCAGGTCTCAGATGTTTACCACTTCGGTGATACCCACGAGCACTTGTAAGGTGCTGACAAACCTAGAAACACTTTAAGGGCGAATCTGGAATTCAAACCCACCATCATATTTCTGGCAGGCCTAAGAGACGCAAATCTACAAACCGAATTAGGTCTCTAAACAGAAGCCACCTGTCCGCCATTTCGCAGTTCTGCTAACGCTGTAAATATTATTTATGCAGGATGTCCATTACGTATATACCGTGGATATCCGTGGATTTGACAATGCAACCATGACTGTTTACACCTACAAATACCATTAATAATTGACATACTGTTATTTGATCGCACTATTCCTTCGCACTAACACGGTTGAATCATTCATACCGTAACGTTTGAAACACACACCACGGGATACCGAACATGATCCCTGCATTGTCATGGGCCCTTACACACCTCAACATTCTCGCAAATTCAAGACGGCGAGTCGTTCTCAGTTGTTAAACTCCGTGCTGTTTTCGCGATGCGTATATACGATCTCATGTAAATTAATAAGGGCACCCGCAGGAAACTCGTGACGGATGAAGTCAGCTACAACGTCGGTCTGTGTTGGGCGATACAGCAACGAAGGAAGACTACCTGATCAGACTATCTTAGCTTGAGTTAGGCTGTTTATGTCCACATCTCACATTTGTTTGAAAATTGGATAAATACTGTAAACAACGGTTATAACGAACTTGAAGGGACCACTAAATTTAGTTCGTTATAACCGTAGTTCGTTATAAGAACATAAACCGCTTATATATAGCAATGGGCGGGGCCAAAAACAGTTCGTTATATCCGTCAGTTCGTTATAAGCGTGTTCGTTATATACACATCTTCCCGAGGCAAGTGAGTTAACTGACTATAAAAGTCCAGTTTCCACCCTGGCCGAACTAGGCTGGTATTATGGAGTTACATTTTGGCTGGATTAACGAGTCTATGCATAGTCCAATCAAAATCGCGCACCGAAATCGAAATCCGGTTCGTAAAGTGTCATGCAGATTTCGGTCGACTGCTGGATTTGCAAAGCATGTGCACCGCTAACTCGTTGTCAACAAATATTTTCTATATCTTTTCATGTTTTTAATCAAGGTGCTCACGTGATTTGATACACTTTGCGATGGATGACTCGTTTGATCACAATATAGATCTTGATTATCGATCAGGTTGTCCTGACTGGGCGCCACCGTTTTGTTTGAAGCAAATGCAAGTGATACGAGAGGTTGAATCTGATTGGTCAATAGGAGAGGCATAGAAAGGACATTACTCGTAATAGCAAAAGGTGGCGCTAAGATCGAGCCCTGGAATTCCAGCCTAGTTCGGCAAGGGTGGAAACTGGACTTTTAAAGTCAGTTAACTCTCTTGCCTCGGGATGATGTTATAAACATAGTTTACTGTATGTCAAATATATTTCTCTAATATTTGAATACATTTACGTTGGTATCCAAACCCAAAATACCTATATATTTTTAGAGCCTTTTTAATTCAAATCTATGAAACTCAAATACCTCTGTTTTATTTAAGTCATTGGTTATCATTTGTTCGTGTTCGTCGTCTAGACAAGCTCTTGTAAAACAGTACAGCTAAATTTCGAGCCGGTATCGAGGGACTGTTTTATCTGAACGGGAGTGTATGTAATCGTGGGTTTGAATGTCGCGAGGCGTGTGTCTTGGTAATGCTGCTGCGATAAAATCTTTGAATTTTACCATGTGGTGTTAAAACAGAACACATCGACTCTAAAACCGATTGACACAAAAACGCTTGTCACTGCATGCCTAAAACACCCAGTGGCGTGAGTGTTAAGCCACGTATCTGCAAGATGGATAGTTATTGTTGCCAGGCACTAGGAAAACACGGGGTTATCTATAAAACCTGAACTGTCACATGAGATCCTTACATGCAGCATATCACCACACCTCACGTAGCACATAAATCACACCTCACGCAGCACATGTCCACACCACACGCAGCACATGTCCACACCACACGCAGCACATGTCCACACCACACGCAGCACATGTCCACACCACACGCAGCACGTGTCCACATCACACGCAGCACATGTCCACACCTCACGCAGCACAAGTCAACACCACACACATCAAACCACCATACACGCTGCATATATCCACACTACCAAACCACCATACACTCAGCATATGTCTCCTCCGGGGCAGCGCTTCTACTGTTTTATGCAACTCCTTTACGACAGAGTGTAACTCTCGCCCACACTACATCTTTGCACGACTTATTTTGTTGCTTCGAGACGCATTATTTACATTTTGTCTCGAGTATGTTTTGAACTACGAAGTTCTTCCTTTGAAATATCTAAAAAATATTGATTCTGAACTACTAACTGCGAGCTGACGGTTCCCTCAAGGTTGAACCAGGTAGGGGTCTGCGTGGCAACACACACTGTCGGGTTCGAGGAACGATTCACAAGTGGATATGTTTTGCCTCAAGGCCGCAAAACAAGTAACGCAATTAAAACTCACTGAGTCGACGCTCGATGGTGTGGCAGGGAGAGGAATGGTACTATCAGCTGTTAAATGAGAATTGAATCTTTACATTGAATTCCTGTAAAATAGGAGCACCGATTCTTAAACCTCCATCTGTGACAAGCCTCACCTCGGTTTGATTCATCAAGGTTTTATGTTTTAATAAACATCTGGCCAATTTAAACAATGGCCCACATGTTTAGATCCAATACGTTAGCGATGGATTTGACCTATGTTATTTCTAAAATAGTGCGTAAGTACACGAGATGAAATTCAACGCTGCTTTGAATAGGACCAGTTGGTCAGTTACATGAGGCGACTCCGTGAAATATTTAGAAGAGAGAGAAGGTTGCAGGTCTTGGGCACTTTGACCCCGATACGCCAATAAAAGTAATCGACCCAAACCGATCACACCCACGACCAATCCTGACAGTTGAAGGGAGTAACTTTTCACAGTATAAGTCGATGGTCGTAGGTTAACGGTGAATAGGTCGATGGTCGTTTGTCAGCTGTGAATACAGCGGTTGCCCTTTGTCCGTGATGAATACGTCGTCGGCGATGGTCGTATGTTCTTTGTTAAGACGTCGATGGTCGTATGTCAGAAGTGAAGACGTCGATGGTCGTATGTTCATTGTTAAGACGTCGATGGTCGTATGTCAGAAGTGAAGACGTCGATGGCCGTACATCAAATGTGAAGACGTCAATGGTCGCACGTCAGCAGTGAATACTTCGATGGCAGTACGTCTGAACAACTACCTACTGGTCTCATGAAATATGAACCCATTATGAGATTGAAGCACGTGTGTAAAAGGCAACATGTTGTTCATGTATAGCTATTTCAGGCATTTACTATCGAACCAAGTGACACGCGTGAAGCTATGTTTGCCATGGAGAACATGACGTCAAACACGTTATCAAAAACATGACGATGAAATACTTTTCAAAGGTTCTGAAAAATCCAAATATTAATACAAACCTTTTTTTATAAATGGTCTACAATAAAAAATGAAAACATATAATATAGAAATGTTCATACTTTTAACATAGTTTGCCCCGCAACAACAGACCAGTGTTGGGTCAAGAAGGAGAACAACAGCCTTACAACGGCGCAATACCTGGACAATAGCTGGACAAAATATTGATAACGGACATAGTTGTCCATATCTTTTAACTGGATAAAATGAAAACGCTACTAATCTGCTGGGCAAAAGAAGGTATACACCCATGGCTAGAAATGACACAAACAAGAAATGATTATTCGAAGGTGATGTATTTTATACGGACACCAATGGTGTGTTTTGGACCTTAAGTTTGGAGTCTTTGGCGACAGTTTTCAGCCTCGTAACTTTCTGTTAACGTTTGTCACATTTTGGTCAATTCCAGTTAACAGGTGTATACATTCTTTAACCCGGCAGTTTATAACAGTTTAACCTTTGAAACATTGATACCCTGTATTACATCTGATTTAATCTACCACGTCCCCGTGAGATCAGGGGTAAGATATAGGTCTTCAGCAACCCATACTTGCCGTAAGACGACTATGCTTGTGGTAAGAGGCGACTAACGGGATCGGGTGGTCAATCTCGGTGACTTGGTTGATGCATGTCACCGTATCCCAATTGCGTAGATCGATGCTCATGATATCAGTCACAGGATTGTCTTGTCCAGATTCGATCCGTCATATAGCTGAAATATTGCTGAGTGCGACGTTAAACAACAAACAATCGCAAACGAGTTCGATACGAATGACACGATGCTAACAAGAGGCGTCCAATCAAATTACTCACACGTGCAAAAAAATAGATGGTGGCGGCACTTCCGGTTTGCACTAAGCAGTATTCCATGTATAGGTTCGTGTAGGACTGTTGTTTATATCTATATAAAGTCCAACGGCTAAATGAAACTTAAATCGATTACTTTCTTGGCATGCGTAGTTCATGCAATCAACCATTGTTTGTATTATGGGCCTATGACCTTCTTACTGAATAAAACTCTGTCTGTCTGTCTGTTGTGCTGTCTGTGCCTTTGACAACACTACATACTCGGGTCTAACGTCGTATGGAACAAATATATTATTTACCAACAGCCTTCAGTGAAATCCATGTTTAAACCTCCAATACTTTTAGTATTCATGTACATGACTGTGTGGCTAGAAATCATAAAATACAAGAACTCTCTCGATAGTATTGACGTTATATTGACCACTGAGCTATAACTTCTCATATGAATTGTTTTTAAAACGAATCAATATATTTTGTTGTTGTCGTAAAATGGAATAAAAAACATCCTGCCTCCTGGTATTGGAAAGTAACAATTGAAACACAATCGGAAATAATTCGATCGCCCTCACAGGGCTTTCGGTTGACAAGAAATAAATTGGTTGTGGGGTATGCTTTCCATGGCGTGTATTTTTACAAAAGTGTAGACTAGATCCGCATGTGTCCGTAGTTCACTGTTACAACACAAGTGTTCTGTTTACCCACGCCAGTGTTGTACTTCACTGGTGACAAGAATTGTCTAATTTCCTATTAGGCAACTAATCCAGAAGTACAAGACACCACGACCACAGTATACGTGATTCAAACACACCATCATCGACGGAGAAGTGTGCGTTAACAACACGTGCCAGTATATGGAATTCTTGTAAACGTTTTATAAGTACTCACGTATTTATGAACAGAGTAAAGTCATGTAAACAAATAATTTGAGTAATCTGACCTTTTAAAAAACCCGAAATAAGATATTTACATAATCAGAAATGAAAGCGTTTGGTCATATTTCTATAAAGAAACCCAAGTTTATGACCTTTATGAATTTAAATAAAAGACAGTATCCACAATATGTCATGTCAACACAGGACTCTTTAAGAACTATAACAGCGTGAGAAGATTGACATAAGGCAGGAGACAGGTGTAGGAGTAGTTAGTCAGTATTGAGAACTTACCCTCAAGAACCTTCTGGTCGATACCCAGTTTTTGCTTGAGTTCGCGCTCTCTCTTTTTGTCCTTGGATTTTTTCCCTAAAAAACTCATATCTGTTTCTTAGTGTGTACACCCTCCGCTGTTGACTGTCACAGAGTTATAAAGCTCATTGCAAGGTAAAAGCTACAATCACGTGACTATGGCCGATTCCCCAGGACGCCGTTACTATGGCGACGTTGTACGGGAACGTCCCACGTGAAAGGGATCGATAGATGCCGAGAAAGTTTTCGTGTTTCTGTTGTTATTCTCGAGTCTAAATACTTCCTGTACCTAACCTACTGAGGTGTCGAGCTAAGTACCCTATAGATATGTTGGGGATGCCAATACAGGTACTCGATCGAGGCGCTCCGCGTCGCCTTCAGCACGGGAAGAACAGTCACAGGATATTGATTGATTTTTTGAAGTGATCGTGTGATCCTAGTGAACACACCCGTGTAGTAGCGAAAAAAGAAACTACCTTGCTGATTGTTGTCAAAGAGCCTTAGAATCGATCGTCATCGGAGTAACAAGGTTTCCAGGCCGTAAACATGGCATCGTCTATGGACGGCTATGTCACCAGCTAACCTGCCTTTGAGGGTGGTCTATGAGGTTCTTGAGTTGGTCCAGAAGAAGGAATATTGATTTGTACTATACGAGGTTCCGGGACAACCTCCATGTTGAGGTTACCAGGGACGCTATTATGTAATATAAAGAATATACACCGTACTCCCATAAATGTTAGAATACAGAAAAATATGGCAAAAGTGATAAAAAAATATTATAATTATTAATATGAAAAAGTAAAAAGTTAAAGTGTTCACCATTTCTATTGAGTTTGGTTTTAACGCAAATCAATGAAGTTCTTGTCGTTAGTTGTCGCTAATTATTTCATGACGTAATTTAGGGGTTAGGGAGGTGAGGTGAGGTGTGGTGTGGTGAGGTGTGGTGAGGTGTGGTGAGGTGTGGTGAGGTGGGGATTAACGTCGCGTTCAAGATTATTGCACTTGTGTATAGCTTAGATATTTCTTGAAATCGCATGCAATCACGAATTCTTTTTAGGTTTTTGTACATATTTCGCCTTGGGAAGATAGCTACATGGGACCTTTCGTATTTGTGATGCTCCTATTTCAAGATAACATATGTCAAGTCCTACAGGACTGATTTAAGGACTCGCATGACAGTAGATGAGCCCCATGTAACTTAGGTGGTATATTCGCTGATGAACGATTCAAGAAATATTCTAGGAATAAAAATTAAAATGAAGTGAAGTATGCTTTGTTCTTTGTCAATATCTCAGAATATCAGAACGATTCTGTAATACCAGAGCAGGTATAAAGTCCTTCGCGAAAGAAACGACATGCGAATCCTGGCATATATAAGGGACGCAACTGCACCTGCAGCGTCATGCTGCTCCTAAAACCACCCGGCCATCCATGAACAGCCAGTACGTATATGTAAATATTAAAATTAGTCCAGTAATAATACACTTGAACCTCAGACAGTAATGGTTGGGCAAATAAGTATAAACATAGACTTATCCTGTTTTCAACATATATACAGATACATTGTTAAAATGCGAAAACTATCACCGATATTATTATATACAAAACTAAAGAAATATTGAGTTTTTATCCACTTATTACCAGGATCTTGGAGACAACAATTGATAAGGATAATCACACATAATAATACACCCGTAGGAATCAAACCGGCTTTAGGCATGGCAAGCAAACACTAAACAAGAAAGCTACCCTGTAACTCAACACGTATAGACACATCACCAGCTTTGTCTTAAAACAGTGTGCTGATTTTGTTTTTAATTGTACATCACCGGACGAACAGAAACAGCATTCTCCGTAGAACAATGACACGGATGTTGAACATACATCTTTTGAAATAAACATTGCGTATATTGTGAAGAAATTAAACATATTCTTCAAACTCATTGATTATGTATTGTAAGGTACCTCACGCACAAGAGGTCGCATAAGGCCAGCAACGGTGTGTGAAGTGGAACGTTGTGTTACCATGCATGAAGTCTTGTCTTTGGGGGGAGTCAGGTGTCGTGACCAGCTGACAAAGACGTAGTTTGAGTTCTTTGTTCTAGGATTACAATGAGGTATATATGTATCATTAATGGTAAAAATCGATAACACATACGCTTTCATGTAGCTGGGCCTCTGTTCTAAGCAAATTCCGTCACATTGATGGTAGGATTAGAATTTTTTTTGATCGTTGAACGCTGGCGAATTTTATAGGGTTTTTCCCCCTAGGGTCGGTGCTCTTATCTGCAGGGACAACAGGTGTGCAGGTCAGCAGTCAAGGTATTGTGTGGACATACACTCCCTTTGGCGGGGTTTGAGGATGGAGCATGAGCTGTCTTGTTCGTACTATATCTAAAAGAAGAATTTAGATATCTGCATGCAGTTATTTACAGGACAGGAAAATGGTAAATCTCTTGTCCAATGCAATGTCAACATTTGCTCACGGGATGTTTTTGCTTCATAATGTGCATGTTTTCTTGTCATTTCGGAGACAGCTTCTGACAAGCTGACATGCATCAATGCATGAAATATTATACATCAATAACCAAGAAACGTGCCATGGCATATTCATGTTACGTGACAATCGATCAGCAATTATAAAATAATGAATTCGTAACATTATATCAATGTTTGTCTTTTGGGTTTGTGAAATAATCGTTAAAGGGGAACTCGGCTTGAGCAAATTGGCAGCCCCAGCAAACTTTATTCAGATCGATCAAACACTAAATTCTCTTTTTGCTAATTCAAATTGTATTCTGCATATTAGAATATGTCTCAACCTCACACACAGCACACCACTGCATGGTCTATTCCTGAACAGAAAATCGACAACAGATACTTGTATTGGAGCATTGCCCCCTATAAAATGAATTCTTTACAACATTTTTAAAAGAAACTATGTGGACAAAATTCATTAACCTTAAAGGAATATTTTAGAAGTATAAGAATATTATATATTTAGATAGAACATTATGTTGCGTATCCTCATTGCAAGGTTGTGAAATATGTTAGGCACAGAACTGATTCAGGATATAAGGTGTGGTTAACACTGCTTTGAAAAATACTTGAATTACATCACGACGTATTAGATTGTAGTAATGTTCAAATTAACACAGGTGTATATTTTCTCAGCTTTGGTGAAACCCATGAACACGGACATGGTGCTGACAAACAAAGGCATTGTGGCTGTGTTACTTCCGTACTTTCACTTACAACCATGCTTGTCTAGACTGACATTAAGTCCAAGAAATAAAGTCTGATTTAGAAATACATATCTACAAAATAAAAAAAAACACACCCAAAAGGAGCCCAGAACAATCCTTAAATTCAGGGCTAGACTTGCCAAATCATTCCAGATTTCATTTGGACTCTTTTTAAAAAGAAATATTCAACAGGGTCTAGGAGATACACTAATGTCGTGAGAGGCGACTAACGGGATCGGGGTCAGGCTCGGTGATTCACTTGATGCATGTCATCGTATCCCATTGACGTAGATCGATGTTCATGACATCATCGCTTGGTTGTATGGTTCACACCTCGAGTATTTATAGACAACCGTTGTATAGCTGGAATATTGAGAGCAAACTGGAATTGACACCACCATCTAAATTTTCTGTCGCGTGAGTAATTTGATTGGACGCCTCTTGTTAGCGTCGTGCCATTCGAAATGGGACGAGGTAGCGATTGAGTTCAGGGTATTTATCATAATGAAATGGTGACTTAATATTCTCGATACTCGAGAATGACTAATGAACGTCGTTGCGCTTTGTGGAATGGGGCGTTGTGGACCCAAGATGGCGGATCAAACTTAGACTAACATTTAGTCCCAGAAACAAAGATCTACCTACAAAATATAAATAAAATCCAAATGAAGCCAAGAAAAATTTCAGGATCTGTTGCAATTTAGACTTGGGTTGGATTCATTTTTAATTTATTCTCTTGGGTCTGAGCGAGAGATTATCTCAAACCCTACAGAACGATCAGCAGCCCCTAATCCGCCGCTTTAACAACATTGTATGAGTTGGTTTAAACACCGCTTTTACAGTATTCCAGTTCACGACGTGTCACCTTACAATGGCTGGAAAGCACGGATTGATGCAGGTCTTAGACAATTACTACTTTGGAGAAACCCACGAGGCACGGCTATGTGGCCGACAAACCTAGGATCATAATCGGGGCGACACTGGATTATAACCCACGATCATAGGTGTCTGGGGTGCCCAAGGGACGTAACTCTGCACAGCGAATTGCAGCACCTTAGACGACTTTGCCACCCGTTCCTTCCTTCCGACAGTGACCTCGATTAGGTAAATACGAGCATGTAGGGGTGGTACGTGATGATAGTTCATGTATAACGGCGGATTATATAAAAGACACACTAATCCCCATAATACATTCGTTCACCTATTCTGAAACCGATCAGTGTCCGTTCAAAGAAAATATCTACCTAACTATTGTAGACTTTGAGTCGTTCAAATGTGCTGATATTGATTCTGATTAAATATGGAGAAGTTTTATTCAATTGGAATATGCACGGATCACACACAACATGCTGTATGTAACCTGCATGCCCGAACGCCACTATAGAGAAGAGAGGTAGTTTCTATTTCCTTTGATATCGAATACAACTTCACCAATAATTGATCGAGTAGATCGATAGGGTTTATTGTTGTAACACATACAACACGAAGAAATATGTTCCACACAACTCCTATTATGATGGATTCCTGGGCACGACATGCTCTGAGTCGAGGCAGCATTAAATCCTTGGCCTGCGACCTGTTATCGATACCAGTAGCACGGCAAGCCTAAAACATGTCCCGTAGACAATACCTAACGATTATCAACGCGCCATGAATACTTGTCTTTCCAAAGAATGCTTATTCACAAAAAAAGTGACAAAGAGAAGTTTGTGTATAGTTGTGATAAATAAATGATTAAGCTATTACGCGATGACTGCTATTTCACGTGATTCTATATTTGGCATCTAACGGGAAGAAAATTCGTCCGGGTATCGATGAAGGAACAAGTTTTTTTCTTGTCTTGGGGCTTATGAATGACTAACTGAAATTTGGATTGTTTCGAATAAAGGCCCTTGGAATATGTATCACAATTTGAATGGCATTTATCTCAATACAAAATGACCCTACTATAGCGCAACACAACACAAACCAAGCAAATCGTTATCGGTATCAAACGCGTCGTTATTAATTTCTAAATTTGGAATCGTGAATTGGTACGTCTCAAAATACGTTGCATTTTCAAGCCATTGACTTTTACAGGTCACCTATATCTCAAACAAGGCTAAGAAAAACCATCATGATAATGAAAGGAAAGGATAAAGGATAAATAAGGAAATGTAGCACTGTATTCATATATTTTTTTAAGAGAAAGATCGTAAGGAATTACCACATTAGGTATATATTCAAAAGAAATACTGGTCACACTGTCACCTTGTTATAAACAGAAAATGAAACCCGTTTTGTAATCAAGTATACTGACCTACTTAGAAAACGTATTTTCAATGTTTTGTAATATTTGGCAAAATGGCCACAAAATGAAGTTGTTCCGTGTATATAGGCATGAGATAATCAAACAGAACAATGTCGTCGTTAGGGTTCGAATCTCATTCGATGCGTTTCGAGATAGACTTGAGCACAAAAATACATCTTATCTGATGGGTCAACTTAAAAAAACACAGTTCCTTTCTCTTTTATCAGGCATTAACTCGCTGTGATGGTTAACCAAAACTGGGGGAACTGTTTTTACCATTGATTTTGATTATTGAACAATTTGACAAAATACCTGATGCGACAAAGTTAGAAAATTCGAAGAATATGGACGTCTTGGCGTCTTGGAAGAAATTCTGTAGATTTTACAATTAATATTTACTAACACCAAGGCTACAGGTAATTGATTTATAAAAAAGGGGGTATTTGTTTTAATCACTATGTTATTGTTCATTCCCTGAATGCGACCTGTTGGCATTTCGTTAAAAGAAACGAATACGTAGAAGAAAAACAATCTTTCCTTGGTATAACACTGACCTTTTCAACGATTGGACACCTGTTCCTTAAAAGTGATCTAACTTAGTAGCTATTTCCGTTATATTGTCAAAAATCAAATCGATCGAGCTATGAACGAAAACATTTCCATGAAATAAAGAATATTAATTCGAGAGTTTTCGGGCGTTTTACAATCTTATTAAAGACAGATCTAAGTTCTCGTTGACGATAAACAAGGATGTCTGAGGACATCCCATTACGGGTCACGTCAGAATGACCTTTCGCGAACTTTGACCGACATCTAAAATTACTAACTCGTTTCAACCAGGCGACTTCCTTTTCAGACTACGCTTGAAAAATATTTTGACACAGTCCTCGATTAAAATTTTGAAAACTGAACAAACGGAATGTCTAATATATGGTTGAGATTGTATGGCAGTGCTTCCCACGTACTGTGAGAGATAGACGATGATTTACCCATAACCTGCTATTCGGCTTGTCCCGGAATAACACGAATTGGTCACGAATGACGATGATTTTGACGGAATCCGTCGCACGAGCCGTAACTGTCGTTCGGAATACCCCGTGTTAACGTTTTCGAGGTTGCATGATTAGAAAACACATTCCCACTGTCACTTTCGTGACCTGGTAAGCGACGCTATGATTGTTCGGATACAAAGTGGTTCTGACGTGACCCGTAATGGGATGCCCTCAGATCTTTGTTTAGCGATAGCGAGAACTACGATCTGATTTGAATGAGATTGGGCTCTTTACACCGCATTAAGCTTTAACCGTTCAATATCACGGTGAAGAACGCCATGATTCGCACAGGGTGACCCTTTTTCGAACCCGGGCCTTCGGCGGAAAGAGCAACCACTTTAATGAGTAGGCACATCCTCAGCGAACATTCTCAGTGAGATTACGTTCCTACTACGTCCCCAGCATACCATGCTTCTCGTGAGATCCCGCTATTAAGAGGCCCGGTTGGTCACGGTGTGCGACTTGACCGATTGCCTTGGATGGACAACCCATCGAGCCACAGGTGGTGGACGTTTAGCGCTTGCTTAAAAACCCACGACCACAGGTATGTAGACTAACATCTAGTCTCCGAAATGAACATATTTCACAGAAAAAATACCAGTTGTTAAATTATCTTAATAAACATAATCAAAAAGGAACCCAGATACTATTTTCATTTTCAGAAACTTAAACTGCAGTTATCTATATTTCCCAACTATTATAGACTTTCATGGTCTGTATTGGATATATTTGTTTCAGGGTCTGTATGACAGAGTAACGGGTATGGTGCTTACAAACGAACAGGGGCGGTCGGGTAGCCTAGTGGTTAAAGCGTTCGCTCGTCACGCCGAAGATCCGGGTTCGATTCCCGACATGGGTTACAATGTTTGAAGCCCATTTCTGGTGTCCCCCGCCGTGATATTGCTGGAATATTGCTAAAAGCGGCGTAAAACCATACTCAGTCAGTCAGTACAAACGAACATCATGATCGGCGGGACTCTGGGATTCGAACCCGTGATCAGCAGATCCTGCATGGACCCATTCCGAACCAACCTGTTGAAATTCCACTATTGCATACTGATAAGCTTGTAGGTGCACTGTTGGATTAGGAATTGTCTCTTAGAAATGACCACATGGCAATCTCATTAAAAACAGATATTTCACTCCTATACAATATCTCTCCATACAAATCTGAGGACACATCGCGTCAGGTGAACTAAGAATGATCTTTGACTTCCCAATCTAAATGAAGGAGGTGTGGGTTCTTGGACCAATCAGATATCAGCTTTCTTAATCGATTCGGTTTCATGTCTTTTCCTACCTCGATTCGGAAATGACAATATAAGCAAAAGAAAACCGTCACATGCAGAATACAAATACACCCCCGATAGAACCTTAGTTTGGCTGTAGATGCCATCACACTCAAAAACAACAGTATGTATTAATATTCACAACAATGTTACAACGCGGATTTATAACTTTACATTCGGAATTCTTCGATTAAATTCGTTTTAGAGATGCAGAAATGAGACATGCTTGTCGGAAAACTTCGCACACTCAAACCGAGAATTTCTAAATCAAGTCTCGACTTAGATTGGCTGACTATTTGAATGGCATTCTAGAAGTTGGTAAGTAAATAAGAAATCACAACTTTTTGGACAACAACTTTGGTTTACTGCACGTAGCGTCGTTTGGGTGTGGATTCTTACATCGTTATCAAGCCCCAGAACATTCAAACGTCGCTACATGCAGTAAACCAGAAGTTGTTATCCATGAAGTTGCAGGATTTCTTGTTGAGTGGCCGATTAGAAAGTTCCCCTGACGCGACCTCCCGTGAGGGTGTCCGATGTTCACGTAGAGTGGTACCATATCGTGGATATAGCAAGGAAATCATACTGAAAGCTAGACGTTAATATTTCTTTCAACAGTTCCTGTAAGGCAGCAAAGCTTCTCCACACTGGTGATTTGCTGTAAGTAATTTTGCCCTTAGCGATCGACCCATCCACACAATGGCAGTATTGATTTAGAACTTCACCGGAAGACGGCTGCTCTGAATATGAAGGAATATGTTTTAGAAATCAATTGGTATTGCAAAATTGTGCATCGAGTATCGGTTTGTCTAGAATAAATTCTAAAGAAACTACAACGATGCCCGTACACGTTCGTTTTCTCCACGGTCCGACTTTTGGTTCGTACTTTATGCCACCAACGATTTTCTCGTGGTTAATATGTATTGATGAAATCTACATCCTCCCCAGATCGACTCTCCTCTGATGTTGCGAAGAACATGGCTGCTGATATGGTCCCCAGCAGCCGATAAGCCGACGTGTATCGATGCAGTATCGATCCAGTTTCATATTGGCCTGCTTAGTCAATGGCGAAAGGCTCATCGAGACAACTTACCGCTAATCTCAACACTTTCTTTGAGCATGTATTATCAGGAATAAGGCGCAGCAGTGGTATTTTGTGTATTTAAAGTTACGCCAGTTATAAATATTGGAGATTTTTTTCTGGTGCATGGTTCTTGCACTTGTCAGAATATTCAGTTTCTTCCGCCGTTAAGTGGTCGCTGTGTGTCGCGACATTAATCAAGCAGTTTATGGTGTAAAACTTGGAATAAGGTATAATCGGGTAACGGTAAAACACTACCAAAGAAACGGAAGCAGATTGCGGCAGTTCCATGTTGGAGATCGGATCTTTCAGTGAGGTCACGGAGTACTGTTGGCACAGTAGTGTTAGCATGAGCAACGTTATTCAAACATTGGGTTTAAATCAATAAGTTCAAAGATTTAATTCAGACTACCTGAAGAACTGCATAACAGCTACAACAGTGGTCGATGTCACCATAATCGATGGCCAAATGTTGAAGACTTTCATCTGTATATTTTAAGTGACATTTCGAATTTGCGACAGACTGAACTTTTGTCAATTAAATAAACTTATTAACCTATTGGATTTTATAAAAAAAAAGTTTTTTAATACGTAAAAGAGCTTGGAATCGCTTCATTTTCTGGAAATTGAAATGGAAGAAATTCAGACTTGGTAAATTATTGTGGACTTACATGTGTTCGTTGGATACGTTGAATCTGCATGAGTGACTAACCTTAACATTACAGTGATCTTTTCAAATGTCTGTGAGTTGGGTTTAAAAAGGTGAGATGATATGAAATAGCGACGTGCTTGCACGTTTGTATGATGCTGCTTGTACTAGTCCAGACGTATGGAAAACCCTACTCAGACACAGTATACTGACCCCGAGACGACCAGTCCTTGTTTTAGCCCCTAATGCGCAACCTAGGCAGAGTGACAAGTCAATGTCTTTTGGTATGATGCGGCCGTGGGATCGCAGGTAGAAGTAAAAGCCCCGTGAGTTGCTATTTTAATCAGGGAAGTATGGGTCGAATACTAGTACTCTCACACACACACCATTCCCACTAACACACACCTACCATTCCGACCAACACACACTTACCATTCCAACAAACACACACACACACACACACCACTCCGACCAACACACACATACCATTCCAACAAACTCACACACCATTCCCACCAACACACACATACCATTCTAACAAACACACACCTACCATTTCAACCAACACACACCTACCATTTCAACCAACACACACACACCATTCCCACCACCAAACACATACCATTCTAACCAACACACACAAACCATTCCGACCAACACACACATGCCATTGTGACCAACACACATATACCAATCCGACCAACACACACCTACCATTCCAACAAACACACACAAACCAAACCAAACCAACAAACACATGCCATTCTAACCAACACACACATACCATTCCGATCAACATACACATACCATTCCAACCAACACACATATACCAATCCGACCAACACACACATACCATTCCAACCGTCACACACATACCATTCCAACCAACACACACATACAATCCCAAAAACAAACACTTACCATTCCAACAAACACACACAAACCAAACCAAAAACACACACGTACCATTCTGAACGACACACACACACATCCCATTCCGACCAACACGCCGTCCCAAAGCTGATTGTCTTTAATTTGACACAGTTTACTGACTCCTAGCCGACCAGTCCTTGTTTTTTAGCCCCTTAATGCCGAGCGCCAGACAGTGTAACAACAAGTACCATCTTATAACGTCTTTTGGTATGACGCGGCCGGGTATCGAACAACGGACCTTCCGCTCTCCGGGCGGAGGCTCTACCACTAGACCACGGAGGCGGCCCTCATACAGTTAATAATTAGAACAAATTGGACATTTAACTACTGAGTGTGAACATGAACACGTATTTCAGCATATTCAATAACCTAGCATACTTTATATATCAATGATAATAATAATATTGATAAAATAACGGAATGGAGACATAACACACTGGAATATCGAGGACCTGGTTTCAGCGGAGTTATGCAATGTGTTTGTTTGTTGTCGCACTCATCACTATTTCAGCTATATGACGGCGGTCTGTAAATAATCGAGTCTGAATCAGACAATCCAGGGACTGATACCATGAGCATCGATGCACGCATTTGGGATACGATGACATGCATCAACCAAGTCAGCGAGTCGGACCACTCGATCTCGTGAGTCGCCTTTTACGACAAGAATGGGTTGCTGAAGACCTATTCTAACACGGATCTTCACGGGTCGCAATGTGATAGGACTTAAATATGTCAGGTGTTACTAGGCCCGTGCACAAAGACTGTCTCAAATAGAAAGCCATGTCGCAAGCGTGCGATGCAATACAACTAAAAAATGAAGCCCAGTAGATTGCGCTTTAAAAAACATTTCGAGGGAACCAAATAATGGATCAAATCACAGTTCAATAAATACATATATACTCAACAACAAAAGTTCCTGTGACACCAATCTTTTAGTGTATTTTGCAAACAATTAAAGTTTGGTTTTCAATATTGTAGTACAAGTATGGAATCAATACACAAAAACGCAACTGCTACAGAAAAGCATGCATTCCATGCAAAAGTTGACTTTTATGCAAGCCCCATGCATTTCACTACCCAAGAATGTGTATAAAAACATGTGCGTTAACGGGATTCCATATGCATTGTTTTGTATCGTGCTGACAACAACCACTCAGAAAAACAACAAAATTACGCAATTATTCAACATTACGAAATGCCACGTCTGTCCGAAAATGAGTGTCTGCGAGCCATTGGTATGCTTGAAGCAGGATAGAGTCAACGTGATGTTGCAAGACAATTTAAGGTCCACAGAAACACCATTTTTTATGGCAACGTTGGCAACAGACGAATGTAGTCAGAGACCATCCTCGGATTGGCAGGCCACGCGTAACCAATAATCGACAAGACAACAGGATTCGAACAACACACCTACGAAATCGACTCCAGGCAGCAACAGTGACTGCAAGAAGCATCCATGGCCTTCGACGACTATCTTCACAAACCGTACGTCGTCGCCTCAGATGTGCAGGGATTGTCGCCAGAAGACCCACCAGACGTCCCATTTTGACAGGCAACCACCGTCAAGCACGTCTACAGTGGTGCAGAGACCGTCCACGCTGGACGGCCAAGTAGTGGGGACACGTTCTATTCACTGACGAGTCTCGTTTTCACCTTTCACCCAGTTCATGGGGTAAGTTGAAGTAGATTCTTGCCATAAATAAACGGAATCGTCCTTTGCTGGGTCCATCAACACCCAACTGTATGGTCTATGGCGAGTGTGGCAGATACCCATACATAAACTCCCAAATTAGATGCTTGAAATCCTGGTTTAATATTCTTGGAATGCATGAACGCCGAATCCCCAAACTTGCTTATAATATGCTTGTACATTTAGACGACATGGGCATCACATATTAGAAACCTTTTGTTCTCTCATGGCTACGGCTTTGTATGCTTAAACCAAACAGTTGGTGATGTTAAACTCTTTTTGAAACAATTTCATGAACAATGTGTACATATGTTTTACCGGGAATGGCACTCCACTCTAGAAAACAGTTCAAGTATGACTTGTATAGAACTTTTAAGAGAAAAATACTTAGCTACATTAACATCAAGAACCCATCGACGTCCACTTGTTCAATTTAGGCTCGGATTGTTAGATCTCGTGATAAATGAAGGAAGCAAAATGTCCACTGAAAAGTCGAAGAGGTTTTGCCGTTATATCATTCAGCTATCGAAAATGAAATTCAGCCCTTTTGTCTCTCTTGCAAGTTTTGTACTTATGAAAATCAGCGTAGTTTACTGTTTCTACAAGGCCTCGTGTCACGCAGGACGCAAATTACGAGGTCTTGTATTGGGAGAAGAGTCACCCTTTAACCCTTTCAATTATATTGCGGAGCTCCTTTACCGCTATACAAAATACAAAGCGACCATGTATACAACCATTGATTCGTCTCTAGAAGGGTACTTACAAAGTTCGCCGCGATATAACTGGAATACTGTTAAAAGCGGCGTTAAACCCAACTCACTTACAAACTCACATTTTGTAACTATATTTGTAACATTTTGTCTCTGTTATCTATTGTACCAACTTCGATATGAACTTAGATTTATATTATTCCTTTGTACAACGTGATTTTAAATACCAATTAAAACAAGAGAAAAGGGTAGTTAAACAGCGGTACTCTTATATAATCATACAAGATGCAAAATACCAGTATTTCAGTTATATCAAGTACAATTTCCTATGGTAATTGAAATGGGTACAATTAGAGATAGTGTGATATTCATTCATCGAGGTGACGTGACATTTCGTTTATGTAGGTGGTGTCCAGTTCCACCGTCCAACCTCAATCGGAATGCGATGATTACACATTTTAAAATGTAAAACATATATCCTAATTTCTTATAAAAACAGAAAGCACAATCTCATTAAAGTCATATCTTAGTTCTAAACAAATTTTAGCGGTAGCGAGAACCAAGGTATGATTTTAAAGAGATTGGATGAAAGCATGCCTCCAGTTTCAAATCACTTTTAAATGTTTATGTATGGTACACTTTGACGATGCATCAACGGCAGACATCCATGGTTCAATAAACTGGTCACCTAAAACAAGAAAGGAAAAGAAAAGACATTATACAAAATTCTATTTTGTCTTAATAATTATTGATAATAACCTTTATTAGAACTGGCCTAGCCCATGCAGTACACGGTTAGAGTGTACGCTCCTTAAGGGGGCCAGGCTTGGACTGAAATCCCCATACTTCGGATGCATATAACAGGATTGGTTGGATTTGGGCATCAGTTACAATGCATTAGTAGTTTTAAACGTCCATAGTTGTTAATCATTAATAATTCACACCCAATAAAACAGCAACCACATCGTGGATGGAAGATAGCGCCTAACGAATTCACATAGTATTTGTAATACATACAAAGTTGATATAAATATTTTGTATACATTATCGGAATGTGGTCAAAGGGAAGCAACTCTTACGTTCTTACCTCTTACGGCAAGTATGGGTTGCTGAAGATCAATTCTAACCCGGATCTTCACGGGTTCGGGTATATGTAATTGCATCTGCTTATTTTAAGAATTTACCAGATGTCTCCAGATTCAGGAAACACATTTGTTCAACACCATTTGCATACCAAGTCTAATTCTGAATTCTGGGTTAGAATTGGTTTCCCAGAAACCATGCTGGTCCTCAAAGGTCGCTTGGGGGTCAGGCAGGATGACTCGGTTGATTGCGTGTCATTACACCCCGACGGTGTCCGTAATGTCAGTCACTGGATTGTCTGGTCAAGACTATTTACAGACCGACATCATATATCTGGAGTATTGCGGAGGGCGGCGTTAAACAACAAACAAATTATCTTAGTCGCCAAACAAGGGATAATAATGGAGTCATTGGTAGTGTTTTACCTTAAAATGCATGTGATAGAAAAAGCAAATAAGTACATAATAGATAAGTCAAATCAATATGCATATCTTTGTGTCGAAGTTGAACTGTTCAATTGTTTGTTGTTGTTTTATAAATGAGGTTTGGCACATATGTAAATGTCACTCTGTGATTCCTACCTTTTAGAACGCCTAAAGTTGCAATTATATATCTCGTAAAAGTGAATCGTTACAATTTTAATAGTCAGAAGGTAAAACAAATATTTTACTTGACGAGAAGAGATATGCTACAGCGGTTCTTAGGAGTTCAATGTTTTCCTTTTACAACGTAATTTAGTAAAATTAATAAATAAAACGGAAACAATTATTTATCTAACATATAGAATTAGTTGTGAGTCTTCTACTATTCATCCTAGTAACGATGGGCGGGGTTTAGATCAGCCAATGAAAAGAAATGTAGCTATTGACGTCGTGACTGTCATGCCGTCTCAACCAATCAGCACTGAGTTGCTATGACGTCACGTCATTGTCGTGAGGCCCGCTCATTCCCATTGCGACTCACCAGCTGATCGGACGCATTTACGTGGCGGGATTTTCAAAATGAGTACTCATGACATGGATCAAAAGCCGGAGCCTGACCGCAAGCCAAGGATACTAGATGAAACAGCGTTTCAAAGATTCAGCATTGGCTCAAAGTAAGTGACAACTGTACTTATTTCATACAACTATGCCTTGAAGCTAGAGTTTTGTCATCTCTTCAGCGTTAGTGAAATATCATTGAACTAGAGTCTATTACATTTGGTGCATCTAAACAGCTCTTGCTCATTCGGTGTTTTATGCCTGCCTCAATTGTCTCCAGTTCACTGAAGACAATGGCTCAGTTCTTGGAAGCTCGGAGACAAATGGAGGCGCAAGTTTCCGTTCTCATGTCGGATTTTGTTGATGGGTGGAAGAAAACACTGCACAAGACCGTCGGTAAGATGGACAATGCCGATCTTGACATTTTATGCAGATAATTGTTCCCTTTCATTGGTATTTCATTTCACTGGTTTCATTTTACTAGTATTTGTCTTAAAGGAGATATATTTACTATACAGGGTCGTATTATATATCATTAAATGATTTCTTCCATTTTATTCAACTAGTTTTTAAGACTACCTAATCTAAGGGGAAATAACTCTATGTGTAAAAGGGGAGACTATCCTCAACCTACGATAATATCCTATCCTGAACTCTGGCATCATTGACACGCAGATATTGAGTATGGAACAATGAGACACCTATGGCAGCAGATCATTGCTGAAAATCTGGAGACTGCACATATTCACGATCGTGTGAAGAATGAGCTCGGACGCTATGACGGTCCTCTTGAAAACTTGCGTTCGTAAGTAAAAATAGTCCTAGTGTCAATCGAACTTGTGGCACATGTTCTTCGTAGTATCATCGGCCATTACAGTGAATCACTACAGTGAAAGTTGTTAAACATGGTTAAGATTCACCTGACTACCTGCCATTTTTTAAGTATTCAATGTTTTCATATTGAAGAACATTTGGTTCCGACGTAACTATGAACTATGAAAGGTTCTTTTCTAGAACTGATTTATTCACATAAAAGGTTAATATACTGGCCAACAGACAGTCCTAGCAGTCATCCATGCAAAAACTATTACGTTTGTCTTTTCATCTTATGATGCTGATCAACTAAATAGTTTAGTCAGTGTTTCTAGTCTAGAAATGGGCAGAAATTGATAATTGTTTGTAACAAACAATTATAGTATTTCTTTAGACTCCTAGATACCACACTTAGAGGCCTTAGGGGGCTTATTTACAGAATGATGTAGCAAATTGTCCAGAAGTTACTAAAACCCATGGACAGATGCAATAACCATTTTTGCTTTTTAACCAAAAGTGATAATAAAGAGAACTCAATATAGTTGTGATATTAAAAGTGGTACAAAATTTTAATTGTCATGTACTGCTGTAATGAACTTGATTCAATGTTTCTGTTATAGCTACATGAGGGCACCAATCCACCAGAAAGCTGAGGAGATTCTTGAGTACTACAAAGACACTCAAGATAGGCACAAGATCATCCTGGAGAGCATCAGCACAGCCAAAAGGGTATGCAAGTTTCCAAAAAAGTAACTGTCGAAATTTTCCCACATAAACGGGAAATCAAGAACCACAAATGTTAATATGTTTTTTAGATCAGAATCATTGTTTATATGCACATTACTTTTTTCTTTTTCATTTACTATGTAAAATGTGAAACATGCTCTAACGTTATCCATTAAAATGTGCTCCTATCTACAGAACTAACATCAACACATCCTTTCAGTTTTTTTAAAATCAAGTGTAATCAGTGTGATACTTTTTCTTCAGATTTATCATGAAAGGATGAGGAGACTTGAAGGTGCCAAGGAAGAGATGGAGCGAAAGAAATATCGCAGCAAGTCTTCAAAAAAATATCGTGAGCTTGACTGCAGGATACTTCGTCTTCAGGGTGATGTTGAGAGAGGTCGCTTCCAGTACCTAGAGCGTCTGAATCAAGAGAAAGAAGAAAGACCTCTCTATCTCAAAGTGAGTTAAATATTTGTTTATAACTAGTTTTCACGTTTTAATATTTCTTTCCATCTAAGATATTCAGGACTCAACTTAACTGGTGGGTATTTGGCGCTCATAGCTTCAGAAAGATGAGAACCTGCTATTGTTGTACCTCTATTTACAATGTGACGAAACTATGCATTTCAATGCAGACCCTCAAATTTTGTAACTGACATGTCACATGATCAGTATTTACCTGTCACGTAATGAATATTGACTCATCTGCTAGAAAACAAGATGGCATCTGGTACTAACTTTCATGGCTTGTAACTAGGTTAATGTAATGAAACAGAGGATGTTTTTTTAAAGGCTTCATAAACCTTAAAGTGAATTTCAGTGGAGCAAAACAAATGTTTACTCTTGCCATGGTCAATTTGCGAAAACAATGGCCCTTGGACCTGACCCCTTTGGCAGTCTGATTGGACCTCGTCCAGTGGCCTAGGTCATGGGTGGGGTCCTTTTTTCACATATTGACTTCGTCAAGAGCAATTATTTGTATATTATTTAAAGTATTTGGCCATGTGGGTCAGTAAACAGTCTTTACTCATGTACATGATATGTAGTTTGCTAGTGGGGTTTTAATGAGCCATTCTTTTCTACATTAGAAGCTAGAACTGTGTTAAAGCATATTATCCCAGTCTGAAACTTTTGCCACTGTTTCATTACTCAAGTCTAATTAAATTTGTTTTATCTGGTAGCCATTAGTTAGGAAAAAATCTACTGATCTGGAAGGACAAATTCAGGCTAGTAACTCAACTCTTTTTTTGCTCAGACTGTTTTCCCTACTCAGGAATTCTCATGACCTGCTCATAGGCTGATATTACGCCCCGAGTCTGCAGCCAATGTCAGTAGAAATTCCAACATTGGAATTACAAATTTCCAAATTCATGTAGTTATTGTTATAACCAGTGATAACCAATGTTATGGCTCTGCCACTTGCAAGTCACTGATAACGGGATCGATAAAGAGGACCGAAAAGTCTTTAGTGCTTAGTTTTTACACTACATGTATTAAGTTGAATGCAATTTAAAATACCTCTTAATATGAGAAAATAAGAATGTTACCAAAATCCCAATTTTGAAAAAAATATATGCCTTTTTATCAGTTTTTCTTCCAAGGGCACCTCATTTGAGATCCAACAAAATTACAAAAAGTGACATCAACATAACCCAAATTAAACAAAGCTTGAGATCTGTCAGGAGTATAACACACTCACATACATAAATAATAACCTTCTCTGATGCAAAGATATTGTTTTTATATGACAGAGCATGAAGAAAGCAAAGCGTAGCTTTGACAGACTTGAGAAGGACAGACTCACGCATGTGAGGGATATTTTCCTGGAAACTGTCAAGATTTCAGAGCTTCAAGAAGACCGGTAAGCTGACAGTGTACTGCAGTGTACAGACATAGGTGTCCTTGTATCCAGACCTATAAGACATACCTAGGTCCATGTGCAATAAAAGCAGCAAACAGGGACTGATACTAATAGTTTGCTCTGTGGTATAAAAAGATATTTATTTGATCAGTTACTTGATAAGCACAGGTAATATAATCTATAGGGAAGCATGCAACAGGACATTTGTATACAGGGAATGGTATTGTGGTTTATTTAACTACATGTATATATACCTAACTTTTCTTGTTAAAATTAGGCATATTTAAACCAGTGCTGGTTATTACTATGCTTATTATGATCCAGTAACATTAGTGCCACCATATATGTCTTATTAATCTACCAAAACAGTCAGGGCTTTAGATCTGTGCAAGAAGCACATTTTATTTTTCATATGAAATGAAAATTTAAGCATTACAGATTTTTGAGTTAAAAAATCCAACATTCTAAGTCTTAAGTTTTCAGACTACAAGTATTAACTTTTACAAATAATTGTAACAATTAATGTACAGAATGTGAAAGGGCTCCGTTTTTAAAAGCCTGTCTTTTCCAATTCCCTGCCCAATGAAGTATGTATTAACCAGAATATCATTTTCTATTCCAGGGGTAGCAGAGAGACATGCACAAATGAGCTGCGCCGCAACCTGGAGAACCTCAAACTGGAGCAGGAGATACTGAAGTATGACAAGGTGTTCCTCAAAGACTATGACATCCCAGCCTTCCAGGTACATCTATACATGACACTGTCCCTTCTTCATTCAGGGTGGTCTCTTATCTTTTCATGCATGACACTGCTCCTACTTGACTCTAGGGTGGACAGCGATGTTTATATGCATGGTACTGTTATTAATGCTACCATCACACCAAAGTAGTTCTATCCCGTTCTACCCCGTTCTAAACAAAATACTAGAACGGGCTGTGATCACGGTAGAATGCATAGTTTGGCGTAAAATACGGTGCTAGTTCGTTCAAAGCAGTCCTCAATACGTCTATCTCGTTCTTGTCTCGTTCTTAGCCAGTATGTTATCATTATAAGGACTAGTGGGCTTAAACTGTTAAGTTTCTATCTCTGCTTATGAGTGCACACTGGTGCCAACATGTATAACAATGCTCCAGATTGTCTTATGGGTGGACACTGGTGCCAACATGTACAGTAAACTACAGTTATAACAAACTCAAAGGGACCACTTATTTTAATTTGTTATAACCGTAGTTCGTTATAAACATATGTACAGCATACATACAGCAAATGGACGGGACTGAGAAACAGTTCGTTACATCCGTCAGTTCGTTGTAAGCGTGTTCGTTATAAACGTATATACTGTATAACAATGCTCCAGATTGTCTTATGGGTGCATACTGGTGCCCACATGCATGTCACTGCTCCAGATTGTCTTATGGGTGCATACTGGTGCCCACATGCATGACACTGCTCCAGATTGTCTTATGGGTGCATACTGGTGCCCACATGCATGTCACTGCTCCAGATTGTCTTATGAGTGCACTCTGGTGCCCACATGCATGACACTGCTCCAGATTGCCTTATGGATGCACATTGGTGCTCACGTGCATGGCATTGCTCCAGATTTGTCTTATAGATGGGCACTGGTGCCCACATTCATGACACTGCTCCAGATTGCCTTATGGATGCATACTGGTGCAAACACACATGACACTGCTCCAGATTGTCTTATAGATGGGCACTGGTGCCCACAAGCATGAAACTGCTCCAGATTGCCTTATGGGTGCATACTGGTGCCAACACACATGACACTGCTCCAGATTGTCTTATAGATGGGCACTGGTGCCAACATGCATGACACTGCTCCAGATTGTCTTATGGGTCGACACTGTCGTCTGCATACATGACACTGCTCCAGATTGTCTTATGGGTCGACACTGGTGCCCACATGTATGACACTGCTCCAGATTGTCTTATGGGTGGGCACGGGTGCCAACACGCATGACACTGCTCCAGATTGTCTTATGGGTGTACACTGGTACTCACATGCATGACACTGCTCCAGATTGTCTTATGGGTGGACACTGTCGTCTGCATACATGACACTGCTCCAGATTGTCTTATGGGTGCACACTGTCGCCAACATGCATGGCACTGCTCCAGATTGTCTTATGGGTGCACAATGTCGCCTACATGCATATCACTGCTCCAGATTGTCTTATGGGTGGACACTGTCGCCAACATGCCTGACACTGATCCAGATTGTCTTATGGGATGCACCCTGGTGCCAACATGCATGACACTGCTCCAGATTGTCTTATGGATGGGCACTGGTGCCCACATGCGTATCACTGCTCCAGATTGCCTTATGGATGCACATTGGTGCCCACATGCATGACACTGCTCCAGATTGTCTTATGGGTCGACACTGGTACTCACATGCCTGACACTGCTCCAGATTGTCTTATGGGATGCACCCTGGTGCCAACATGCATGACACTGCTCCAGATTGTCTTATGGGTGTACACTGGTACTCACATGCATGACACTGCTCCAGGTTGTCCTATGGATGGGCACTGGTGCCAACACGCATGACACTGCTCCAGATTCTTATGGGTGTACACTGGTACTCACATGCATGACACTGCTCCAGATTGTCTTATGGGTGGACACTGTCGTCTGCATACATGACACTGCTCCAGATTGTCTTATGGGTGCACACTGTCACCAACATGCATGGCACTGCTCCAGATTGTCTTATGGGTGCACAATGTCGCCTACATGCATATCACTGCTCCAGATTGTCTTATGGGTGGACACTGTCGCCAACATGCATGACACTGTTCCAGATTGTCTTATGGGTGTACACTGTCGCCTACATGCATATCACTGCTCCAGATTGTCTAATGGGTGCACAATGTGACCTACATGCATGACACTGCTCCAGATTGTCTTATGGGTGCATACTGGTGCCAACACGCATGACACTGCTCCAGACTGTCGTATGGGATGCACACTGGTGCCAACATGCATGACACTGCTCCAGATTGTCTTATGGGTGGACACTGTCATCTGCAGGCATGACACTGCTCCAGATTTGTCTTATGGATGGGCACTGGTGCCAACATGCATGGCACTGCTCCAGATTGTCTTATGGGATGCACACTGGTGCCAACATGCATGACACTGCTCCAGATTGTCTTATGGGTGTACACTGGTACTCACATGCATGACACTGCTCCAGATTGTCTTATGGGTGTACGCTGTCGCCTACATGCATGACACTGCTCCAGATTGTCTTATGGATGCACATTGTTGCCCACGTGCATGACACTGCTCCAGATTGTCTTATGGGTGTACACTGTCGCCTACATGCATGGCACTGCTCCAGATTGTCTTATGGGTTCACACTGGTGCCAACATACATGTCACTGCTCCAGATTGTCTTATGGGTGCACAATGTCGCCTACATGCATGACACTGCTCCAGTTTGTCTTATGGGTGCACACTGGTGCACACTGGTGCCCACATGCATGACACTGCTCCAGATTGTCTAATGGGTGTACCCTGGTGCCTACATGCATGAGACTGCTCCAGATTGTCTTATGGGTCGACACTGGTGCCAACATGCATGACACTGCTCCAGATTGTCTTATGGGTGTACACTGGTACTCACATGCATGACACTGCTCCAGATTGTCTTATGGGTGGGCACGGGTGCCAACATGCATGACACTGCTCCAGATTGTCTTATGGGTGTACACTGGTACTCACATGCAAGACACTGCTCCAGGTTGTCCTATGGATGGGCACTGGTGCCAACACGCATGACACTGCTCCAGATTGTCTTATGGGTGTACACTGGTACTCACATGCATGACACTGCTCCAGATTGTCTTATGGGTGGACACTGTCGTCTGCATACATGACACTGCTCCAGATTGTCTTATGGGTGCACACTGTCGCCAACATGCATGGCACTGCTCCAGATTGTCTTATGGGTGCACAATGTCGCCTACATGCATATCACTGCTCCAGATTGTCTTATGGGTGGACACTGTCGCCAACATGCATGACACTGTTCCAGATTGTCTTATGGGTGTACACTGTCGTCTGCATACATGACACTGCTCCAGATTGTCTAATGGGTGCACAATGTGACCTACATGCATGACACTGCTCCAGATTGTCTTATGGGTGGACACTGTTGCCTACATGCATGACACTGCTCCAGATTGTCTTATGGGTTCACACTGGTGCCCACATGCATGATACTGCTCCAGATTGTCTTATGGGTGCATACTGGTGCCAACACGCATGACACTGCTCCAGACTGTCGTATGGGATGCACACTGGTGCCAACATGCATGACACTGCTCCAGATTGTGTTATGGGTGGACACTGGTACCCACATGCATGACACTGCTCCAGATTGTCTTATGGATGGGCACTGGTGCCCACATGCGTATCACTACTCCAGATTTCCTTATGGATGCACATTGGTGCCCGCATGCATGACACTGCTCCAGATTGTCTTATGGGTCGACACTGGTACTCACATGCCTGACACTGATCCAGATTGTCTTATGGGATGCACCCTGGTGCCAACATGCATGACACTGCTCCAGATTGTCTTATGGATGCACATTGGTGCCCACGTGCATGACACTGCTCCAGGTTGCCTTATGGATGCACATTGGTTCCCACGTGCATGACACTGCTCCAGGTTGTCTTATGGGTGCATACTGGTGCCAGCACGCATGACACTGCTCCAGATTGTCTTATGGGTGCACACTGGTGCCTACCACCATGACCCTGCTCCAGATTGTCTTTAGGGATGGACACTGGTGCGGACATGCATGACACACCTCCAGATTGTCTTATGGGTGTACACTGGTGCCTACATGCATGACACTGCTCCAGTGCCTTATAATTTTTAGCATCAGCAGAGACCATAATGTGGCACCAGAAACTTATTTAAACAGATTCTAATGTGCCAATCTTAATACAAGGACTTTTGAACCCTAAATATGTCATTGTGACATGCCTGTATCAAAGCCTAGTTGTTACCCTTGCAACATCGATATGTGCGATAGTCCAATCATATTTAGCACAGGAAAGTGAGCTTGATGTGGCAAGGGTGGAAACAAGACTTTGATGATAAGGCTAGTGGACGCTCTTGCATTGGGAAGATGGTCTACACCATGTACTGATGTTTGCAAAATAATATTTATAGAATCCATCTCACTAATGTTTTTATACATTAAGTGTGTTTTAGTCCATAACAAATGAGTTATTAGATTTTCTTCACACCCAGCTCTCTACTACCAAATACCCTGCCTCACGTCATTTTAGTGGCCTTGCATTAAGTACCATCAGGCCATTATTGCTACATGTGTTGTCTTCTTTATTTATTTGATGAAATCAATTATATACACATAGTCCTTGATGAGAATCACATCCATCAACAATTTTTTTGTTCAAAGATGACTTGAACAGTTTGGTTCAAAAAGAAAGTATACAAAATAAAGTGCCTCCAGCTTCAAATAGATAGATATAAATTAAAGGAAAATGAAATAATTTAGTCTGATCTTATGTTTTGGTTTGTATAAATTTTGTTCCTTGGTTTAATATCTAAAGCAAACATTTATACCAAACAGCACGTCTCCTGCAATTCATAATGGATGCTGCACAGGGGAACTGATTAATCTTTGAATATAGATATGATCACTGGATCATCACTTTTAGGGAGTGTGAGTCATTTGTTTTTATTTATCTTAGGAGTATGTACCTCACCAATATGACGAGGGAGAGGAGGAAGAAGAAGTAGGAGAACAAAGGTCTGATGGAGAGCAGGAACCAGAAATGTGAGCAGGTGTTCTTACATGTTGTAAGAAGTTGGGGGTTTACAGAATCCCTGGTTTCTCCAAATTAGTATACTCATTCAGCTGTGTCACAGGTGAATTAACTTTGTAAAGTTTGGGTATCATATTGAGTATTCAAAATTAAGGGGTCCCTGAAGTCCTTGAGGTTTGCTGCTAAAGTATTTGAATCTAGGGATGCCAAATATTTGATTTTTAACATTAGGGTTATGACAGGACTATGGGATTTTCATGTATAATTTCAAACACTGATATTACTAAATTGCAGTAAGTAATATGACTTTTAATTTTTCTGTATTTTTTTTCAAGGTTTATTTCTTCATCACATCACATCATTTACTATTTAATGTAAACTTTCTCCATTACAGCATTGTGGAGACAGCAGTGGAGAGCTGTAAGTATTTATCATGCATAGATCACTACTTTCTAGGGAATCCCAGATTGTTGATAATCTCCCTGACAAATAATACTTGGTGATACTTGTGATTAGACAAAATTTACGATTTTGAAATCATGTTTAACTGCAAGGTCTGATAGATCTATCACAGAAGTTCTGTTGGTTGGAAAGTATGCTTGGGGTTTTCTTTGAATTGTTTAATCCTTCTTGAAACCATTCTTACAATGTCCCTGTTACTGCTAAGTATGTTTACAGCATAACATTTCAGTGCAAACCAGCCTTGAGAGTTGTAAACACTAACCTTATGTTACAGTGACCACCACGGATCAGCTCCCGAATCGCACCCTTCTGCCACCGCTGCAGCAACAGTCTATCCCAGTAGTTCAGGACATTCAAGACGACCAGCTCTGGTGGGCACATATCAGACCTACCAGGAGAACAATTGATCCTCTCACAGCCCCTCCACCCACCACACTCAGGGATGTTGCAACTTCCTTTGTTGAGAGTGAGTAGCCAGCTTGTGTCTTTCTGATATAACCCCACAGGTATTTGGGTAAACTGGTCTCCAGTAACTCATGCTAGTTGAAAGAGCTGACACATGGGGATCTGGTGATAGTGATGTGTGATCTGGACCAACTTGCTCATGATCATTGTGCTATTGCAGTTGTTACTCCTGTACATAGTTGTAACCAAGATTGCATAATGTTGGTGTGTCATTGTGTCCACACTGGGTTGTGTTGCTCATGTCATCAACCATTTGTTTGCCTTGCTTCATATTGATTTTCTCACAGGCCATTGTGTATTAAGTGGAATGATATGTGGTGTATCCACTGTCAGATATATCATACTTATTGGATAGGCTCTTTCAGAAGATGGGTGCAGAATAGTAAAAATGCATATTACTTATATTGAAGCTGCAGTACTTATAATACTGTATTGTTTGATCAGCAAAAAGAGATGCTTTTATTTGTTAAATTGTTTGCTATGTTACCCTGATGGCATGGTTTGACACTCACATTTTGAACCACTACATAGCACCCGTGAGCTGTAACTACAGCATCTTCCCAAGGCAAGGGCGTTAACTGACTATGAAAGTCCAGTCTCTACCCTTGCCAAACTAGGCGGGAATTTCCAGGCTTGATCGTTGCGCCACCAGGGCTATTACTAGTTATGTCCCTTCTATGTCCCATCTATTGACCAATCAGATTCCATCTCTTATATCACTTGCATTTGCAGCAAACAAAATGGTGATGCCCAGTCAAGTCAATCTGATCAATAATCAAGATCCATATTGTACCCCGCGAAATGCATCAAATCACTTGAGCACCTTGATTAATGAAAAGATTTGCAATGATTTGTCGATGCACAGTTTGCAGTACACATGCTTTGCAAATCATGCAATTGACTGAAATCTGGACATTGAAATCCACATTGTTTACGAAGCGGATGTCTAGTTTGTTACATGATTTTGCTTGGACTACGCATAGACTCGTTAGTCTAGGAAAAATGTAACTCAGGAATTCCAGCCTAGTTCGGCAAGGGTGGCAACTGGACTTAAATCGTCAGTTAACTCCTTTGCCTCGGGAAGACGCAGCTACTTGAAATCTTTGTAAAAAAATTGTGCTATTTCCATGTTTTTTTCTTGATATTCTAGAGAAACTGAAACATGTCAATAAGTCACCTGAACCATCCTCCAGCGAGGACGAACATGTTCCCTTCTATGCTCCTGGTGGAACATCTAACATGACAAATGTCAGAGTCAAGGTCATTCGAGAATACGGTGGAAGGGGTCCAAAAGATCTGCCTAAACTCAGAATTGGTATGAATCTTTTTATTTATTGTTTCAGTTTTACTGCTGTTGACATGTGCACAGCTAATAAAACCCTCTCCAGGACGTTTCACAAGCACCTTGCATAATCCATTTATTTGTGATTGATTGATTGTTTGATTGTTTAATTATTGGTTCAGATGTTTTAAGTTTGTGGGATAGCAATGGTTAACATGTTCCCTTAAGTGGACTTCCCAGTTTTCATTCCCTAGGTCAGTACAAAATGTGAAGCTAGTTCTTTGTTCAATGGAGATCAACACATATTGTGTTTTTCACAATGTTTTATATTTTCACCTTCATTTGACACTTCAACAATACTCCTAAATACTCTCAAAATACATTTCCTCTTCCTATAAACATTTCCTCAGAAACCATCAGACCAATGAAGCTGAAATTTTACATGCTTGTTCCCAATGATATCTTCCCAATTTGTTCAAGAGATTTGTTTTGCTATATGTAATTTTGTCCTTGTTTAAACCTGCTCTCAAAAGGCTCAGTAAACTTCTTCTCCCATGAATTTGCCATCATGAGGGAGCTGAACTTGTTCGAAGTCATTAGATTTTAGTGTCGGATATTTGTCCTCAGTATTCATGCTGTATCGTTTTGAATATCAAATTTTAAGTGTCTGTCTTTGTTGACATTTTAAACTGTTGACAACATATCTAGGTGAGCTACATTGCCATGGCTCTATTTTTATTCAGGTCAGACGATCAAGCAGAAGACTGTAGCCAATGAACATGGCATGGCCTATGGATGGAGACGATCCAAACTCACTGGGCGTAAGAAGTATGGCATGTTCCCTGTTGAGTGCACTGAGCTCAAGCCAAAGTCGAAATTCTCCGACAACATCTTTGCCATTACTCGCAGAAACTAGTAACTTTCCTATATCTACAAGTAAACTGAATATGCTTTTTGAAAGAAATCTTAACCATTGGAATACCTTTTAGGCTACAGCATATCAATATTTTCTTTATTGAAAATTTAAATTAAGACAGAATTTTTTTTATAACTCTTAAGACAGAAAGCTGAATTGTTTTTGAAACTTAACTATTAACCCAAGTAAGGGGGGAGGATTTTGTAAATTTATTTTTTTAGACATTTTGCTGATACATACTGTAGTTTTATGGATAATTGTGTGATATTTATATACTTTGATGCTTTGATAGTTTATGTCTTTATATCAGTGTTTATTGTAATACTATTTGATATATTTATTCTAACTGTTTCCGATCACCAGTGTTGAGAAAACCAGGCCAGTCCCCTACCAATATGTTAAATCTGTTTGTAATGTAAAAGTTAGCTTTACATTACGTCATTTTAATTTCTATTCAGTTTCAGTGTGTGGACTTGTATGGGAGACCTTGTTCAATAATGAGATAACATAGGTACCCTGGCTATTTGCATCAGTAATGAGATTACATAGGTGAGCTGGCTATTTACATGAGTAACAAGATTACAAAGATGACCTGGCTATTTACTTGAGTAACGAGATTACATAGGTCACCAGGCTATTTACATGAGTGATGAGGTTACATAGATGACCTGACTATTTACATGAGGAACGAGATTACAAAGGTATCCTGGCTATTTACATGAGGAACGAGATTACAAAGGTATCCTGGCTATTTACATGAGTGATGAGGTTACAAAGGTGTCCTGGCTATTTACATGAGGAACGAGATTACAAAGGTATCCTGGCTATTTACATGAGGAACGAGATTACAAAGGTATCCTGGCTATTTACATGAGTGATGAGGTTACAAAGGTATCCTGGCTATTTACATGAGTGGTCAGGTTACAAAGTTATCCTGACTATTTACACGAGGAACAAGATTACAAAGGTATCCTGGCTATTTCATGAGTAATGAGGTTACATAGGTGACCTGACTATTTACATGAGGAACGAGATTACAAAGGTATCCTGGCTATTTACATGAGTGATGAGGTTACAAAGGTATCCTGACTATTTTCATGAGTAATGAGATTACAAAAGTATGCTGGCTATTTACATGAGTAATGAGGTTACAGAGGTACTCTGGCTATTTACATGAGTAATGAGGTTACAGAGGTGACCTGGCTATTAATACAAGTAGTGAAATTACAAAGCTACCCTATCTTTTACATGAGTAATGAGATTACATAGGTGACCTGGCTATTTAAACGAGTAATGAGGTTACATAGTTGACCTGGCTATTTACATGGGCAATGAGGTTACAACAGTGACCTGGCTACATGAGTGATTGCCATAGTAACTTTCAAATGGTACCTGCTAGAGAAGTATTTTTTTCTGCCACAGAACTGTTACCTTTTAGATAATCCCTTCTTTCAAATTTCGAAACCCTCTATCCAACTTCTGTCTGCCATAGAACTTATCGTTTAGATAATCCTTTCTTTCAAATTTCCAAAATCATCTATCCAACTTCTGTCGGCCATAGAACTTCTCTTTTAGATAATCCTTTCTTTCAAATTTCAAAAATCATCTATCAAACTTCTATTTGCCAGAGCTGTTTCCTTTTAGAATATCCTTTCTGTCATATTTCTTATGTACCCTTTTCACCTTATATTTGTTGAGGGCTATTTCAAAAATAATGTATCGAAATTTTGTCTGCCTCAAATGTTTCCAAATGATGTTTCCTTGTAGATAGTTATTTCTTTCAACTTTCTAAAGTCTACTATTTTCATCTTATATATTATACTGGACTTTTTGTGTTAGGCAATTCTTTTTTTCAAATTTCAAATTCATTTATTCAAATTGTGTCCCTGACAGAACTGTGTCTTTTAAGTAATTGATTCTATTAAATTTCAGTAATCATCTATCAAACTTCTGTCTGCCATGGGACTGTTTCTTTTAAATAACACTTTCTTTTAAATTTCTAACTCTCTACTCTTTCCATCATATATTTTTAACTGATTAACAAACCCATGCAAGGTCTTTAATAGCTATCTTTTGAAACAGCATAACTACTGTCTCCAAATATTGTATGCCACATACTTCCCTGTGAATTATACATTTTTCAAGGTAACTTAACCTATTCATCTGACTATTGAAAGGCCTTGAGATATCTGATATTTTAGATTTTCTAACCATGCTCTCTGTCACATACTGAAGCCACCACAAACATAGATTCAGTTTTTAGAAATGTATTCCCTCCCTTAGATATGTTTAAACCCCATGGACTTAACCCCTATTCTTAGGCTCCCGGCTTACTTTTTACAATTACTAATATCTCACTACTAACACTTATATTTTTACTAATATTCTACTAACAATACTACTACTAATATTCTACTAACAATACTACTACTAATATTCTACTAACAATATATTTTTACTAATATACTACTAACAATACTACATGTACTACTAATATTCTACAAATACCATTACTGCTATTACTACTTATATGCTACTAACAATACTACCACTACTAATATTCTACTAATAACAATACTACTAACATTTCCAAGCCACGGAACTCATACTTTTAGATTATTCCTTCTCACAAAATTTGTAAACTGCCACACTAGCTCCTACCTGCCACAAAACTCGCTTTTAAACTATTTTCATATCAAATTTTCTCATATGAATTCTATTACTTTTGAAAGTCTATTCACTTACATTTGCAAGTCACAGAATTTAGAGTTTTAGCTCTAGCAAGTTCTTTATAATCCTATTTTATTTTAAAATTTCTAAAATTCTCTTTTTTATCATGTGTACAAGTTAAATACTAGTCACATTCTTTCTTTCCAATTTTGCAACTTTGATCCGACACAGCAGTTTGGTTTTTTTTAAATTAATTCTGTAATCATTTCGAAGCTGCTCTCCAACCTTTGCCCATCACGGAGGGATTTCGTTTAGATTAATACTTAACTTCTAAACAACTCTCTGTATCACTTACAAGCCACAAAATGTTTTTGTTTCTGTTCTCAGAACTCTAAATTTCATAAGTTTTATTTCAGCTTTGCAAGTCTCATAACCATGGTCACCATTTCCTTTTGATGATTTTCTCTATTAAATACTCCTGACTATCGTTCACCTGATACAGAACTGTGTTGTTTGAGTCACTGCAAGATTTATATTTTGTAAATTGCAAGCCACCATACTTTAATATATTGTTTATCATGTTTTATTTTCTGATGCTGTGGTGCTGTGGTGCAAGTCACAGAATGCATATGGTTACTGTTAGATGTCTTTTATGCTAAGACCTCTTTCTGCCCTCTACTTGCACATTTGTTATGTTTATGAAAATTTCTTAATTGTTATGATGATCGTATCTCAGTAACAAATGTATGTATTCTAAACCAAGGGTCTGCAAGCTTATTGGTCTCTAGAAAGTTGGTGTTTTAGAGATTGTGTGCTCTTCATAAATCCTTTGCAACTTTCCTTATAGTGAACATATCATTATAACAGTCTTTGTTATGAAATTATATAGCAGTAACTAGAAACCTTAGTGTTAGTTACAGTAGTTAACAAAGCATTGTTGTAGTCATAGTAAAAATAGCAACATAAGTGTAATTAAAATAGGAATAATAATAACACTAATAATAGGAATAATACATTAATATCATGAACATAATAAAAGGAACCAACTACAATTTCAACACTCGTCTTTGTGTAATTTTCAAAGATTTTACAATTTGTCTTTTTGTTTTGTGCACTGTCCGCAATATTGGGCAAGGAAACAAAGCTTTTTGCTGTTTTTTTCCACTTGTGGTGTCAAGTGCTTCTTGGTAAATAAAACGGTGACGAGTTTGTACAAGACCTGATTCCTGCTACATACTACATCTCTTACGGTACTTGTGTTATCTGCCTAGATTTCACAACTTTCGTCACTTCGTCTTATTGCTTTGTGCAAGGAAGCACAACTGTTTCCTCTTCTTTTCCATTTGTCTTTGGTTTCAAGTGCCCCTAGCAAGTGAAACATTGACAAGAGTTTTGTGCAAAACCTGATTCTGTGCTACTTACAACATCTCTTGTGTTATCTGCCTTGATGTCACAAGGCAAGTGAAATAGTAACTAGAGTATTGTTAAGACCTGATTCTTTGCAGCTAAGTATATTCATAGTTGTGTGATATTCATAGATTGTACGTTTTTCATCATTTTGTCATATTGCATTGTGTATTGTCCACATTGTTAAGATCTAAGTAGATAGTGCTTCAGTAGATTGTGTAATGGTATTCTTTGAAATGATATTTAGGACCTCAAATTTATGGTAGCTCAGGTAAAAGTAATGAAATCAAACACTCTCAATTGGCATAAGAATGTGATGGTGTGCTCTTAAAGCATAATTTATTTTATGCCTTTGATGGTTGATCAGAGAAAATTGTGTTAGAATAAATGGTCTTATTTGGCATAGTAATCTAGGAGCATCCTCGAAAGTCCAAGAGTGTTTTGTGAAAATAAGATTGATAGTAGCTCAGCTTAAAGTATTAACCTCTACTTTTGTTTTGCATACTAATTTGGTGGTGTCCTCTTAAACCATCATCTGTATTAGGCCTTAGATTGATGGTAGCTCAGACAAAGCATTATTGGAATAAATCATCTTATTTAGCACAGAGAGATTTTAGACCGTAAATAGATACTAGTTGAAAAATAGTATTGGGATCAAATATCTATTCATTTGATGTACTAACTTTGTGGTATCCTCTGAAAACTAGAAATGTTTGAATCATTAATGGTAGCTCAGCCAATGGTATCGAATTCAAACATCTCATTTGGTGTAGTACCGGTACTTAAAATATGGATGAGCTTAATTTATTGCAGAATAGGTGAGTGGGTTGGGGAATTCCAGGATTAGATCTTGTCGTTCATGCCTTGCGGGTGGATGGTTTTGAGATCAAATATCCATTTGAGTTCAATGGACCGGCGCCTGGCCGTGCTCTGAGCTGACTCAGGGTCTGTTTTGAGCTGTTGTATGATTTGATAGTGCAGGTCTCTGGTTGAGTGTCATACGGAATTGAAGTGTTTGGCGACAGGTTTGTCCCTTTGGTGGTTTATATCAGCAAAGTGTTCTTTGAGTCTAATACAGAAGTGTCGTTTGGTCTCACCTACATATTGTTTGCCACATTTGGTGCAGTTAAGCAGGTAGATTATGTTTCTGCTTTTGCAAGTGAAATGCGGAAGGCATTTGTATTTTTTTCCTGTTGTGTGGCTATTGAAGGTGTTGACCGATTTAAATTTGTGCAGATTTTGCAAACCTGTTTGTGACAGCTATCATCTAAATTGGGCACCGTTCGGCGGCTGATTTGTGGTTTGAGTGGCGGATAGGTGATTGCCACTCTCATGAGAATATCTTTGAGAGTGCGTTTTTTCCTGTATGCCGTGATGTGTGGGACTTGGAAGGTGGTTTTGCACGTGTCTGATCCTAGGAGTAGGTGCCAGGATTTTTTAATCATGGAGCTGACCTTGAGTGCAGTGGGGTTGTAATCTGTGATAAAGATCACTGGTTTAGTGTCTTTGGAGGATGTATGTTTTAGTGTTAAGAGGGATGTTCTCTCTTTAGCATTGGCTTTTGTTTCATTGTCCAAGAGAATTTTCTTGGGATAACCTCTGTTGAGGTAATACTTTACTAGATTGTTGCTGTGGAACTCGTATTGTGATTGTGAATTGCAGATCTTTTTGAGTCGGAGGAATTGACTGTACGGTCCTTTGACTTTAATGTGTCGCGGATGGCAGGAGGTGTATAGCAGATAAGAGTGTGTATCTGTTGGTTTGCAATATAGGTCAAAATCCAGTTGATTGGTTTCTTGGTTGAATATGACCCATGTGTCTAGGAAACCTACTTTTTCTCTAGAAAATTCGGCAGTGAATTTAATTGTGGGATGTGATTGGTTCATTTCTTTGATGAAAGATTCTAACCTTGTGTAGCCCAAAGTCCAAATGAGGAAAATATCGTCTATAAACCTGACGTATAAGTTTGGGCTATCAGTGTGTTTTTTTAGAAGTTTTTCTTCTAGTTCTCCCATGAAAATGTTTTCGTATGATGGGGCTAGTTTGGTACCCATAGCAGTTCCTCCGGTTTGAACAAAATGTTCATTGTTGAAAACAAAATTGTCTAAGTAAAGAGAGTAAGCTAGTGGGGCTGATGGACCAGTCAGGTTTGAAACGTCTAATGGCCTGAGCTACTGCACGGAGGCCTTCCGTGTTGGGTATATTGGTGTAGAGGGATGTGACGTCCATAGTAACCAAGATAATGTCACTGTTGGGTGGCGCCCACGGTTTGGATAAAGTGGGTGGTGTCCCTAATGTAGCTGGGATAATGTTTGACAAACTCTTTTATGTGTTTGTCAACAAGGCTGCTGATCAGTTCAGTTGTGGTGCCGTTTCCGCTTATGATTGGGCGGCCCGGTACTTTGCCAGGTGTTAGGTTTTTGTGTATTTTTGGCAGGAGGTAGAACCGGCCTGGTTTGGGGTCTTTGGGTAACAGTCCATTGAATATTTTATAAGTGATCTCTTCTTTGGTGAAGATTTTGGTGAGAAGTTGTGTGATCTCGTTGGCGAATTCCATGGTTGGGTCATGGTCTATTTTAAGATAAAAGTTTGTGTCAGTGAGTTGACGTCTGGCCTCTTGTTTGTAATCAGTAGTGTTGAGAATAACGACTGCTGATCCCTTGTCGGCTTTTTTAATCACGATTTCTGGGTTGTTTTTGAGACTATTGATGGCCGTTCTCTGTGCACGTGTGAGATTGTTGCATATGAATGGGATGGTGTTCATTTTGAGAAATTAGTGTTTAACTGATTTGATAAAGGCATCGAGCGTCGGGTCTATGCCCGGATTAGGGGTCCAGATTCTTCGTGGGCCAAACTTACTCTCTAGATCGTTGAAGTTGTCAACTGTATCTGTTTTGTTTGTCTCATGGAAGAAGGGAGAGATTCTCATTCTACGAAAGAAGGCTTTAAGATCCGTGTATATTTTGCTAAGATCCGTATCTAAAGGTGTAGGGCTAAAAGTAAGACCCTTGCTCATAAGAACACTGAGTTCTGTCTCATTACATTGATAATGAGACAGATTGACTACAAGGGCATTTTTGTAAAGTTCAGGATTTTTATTTGAACTGTTATTGTTAAGATTCAAATATGAAAATTCATTGCTAATGTCTGTGTTGTTGTTGTCGCTCACATTGAGGGCATTGGCAAGCTGCCGTAGGACCTTTTCCAGTTGGAAATTTCGAGTCTTCCTTTTAAAGGGCTGTCTTGATTTGTTGTTGAACCGATTCAGAGGCCTGACCTGTCTGGGCTCTTGGCGGCGTGGACCCCCTGTCGGGTTGCGTGGGGTGGTGGTGGGTGCCATGAAGAGTTTGGGATCGTATGGGTTCCTCTCGTTAAACTCGATTTTGAGTTCATTGAATCGTTTATCCAATTTCGTGTGCCAGTTGGTGGACTCCCGGGTGGAAATTGTTTGGCACGCGGCAAGTATGGTGTCCAGTGACGTTTTGTCCGCATCCTTCTGGAGTTTGTTTTTCTCCATTGTGGCCTGATCTCTCAGCTCACAAATGTTTACATGTAGTTGGGAAATGTGTGTTTCCATTAATTTCAAGGCGCATGTTTTTGACGCCTCGCTCCTGATTCTAGCCAATTCATGATTATAATTGGTTTTGTGTTGCAGGATGAGTGGTCTAAATGACCTAGGTATCAGACTTTTTTCCTTGCATGCAATTGTGAATTCCAGTTGCATGTTGTTACGGGCGATTTTGCTCGTGAGATTCCTATATGTCTTATATGGGCCGACTAGATTGTCGGTAAGTCCTGCGCTTTTGCGATGTTATCGGTTGATTTGGATTCTGTGGTTCCAAATTCAACTCTCTTCCTTTTACTAGATGGTTCGACTTGAACCACCGTAGTAATGGAGCGGCTTTCTAAGCTGCTGAAGGAGGAAGACGAAGGTAATTTCAGCCATTACTTTTAGCCCTAAACCCTCTATTAATTTATTGCAGTCAAATATGTCATTCGGCATTCGGCAAATATTAAATTGATGATTTCATTTTGTACATTAATTTGATTGCATCCTAAAGCCAAGATAATTTTTAGACCTATTTATTGATGGCCTCTGCATTATGGTATGGTACATTTCTTATTACGGCATACTAATTTTGCTAATTTTATTGACATTGATTATCTCTTTTGGCATATTCATTTGGTTGTATCACCAAACAAGAGATGTTTTAGACCTGTCATTAATGGTAGGCCAGGTATTGATATTGAATTGAAACATTTACTTATTTGGTATACTAATTTAATGGTATCACAAAACCAAGAGGATATTTAAACGTAATATTTGTGGAGGCTTTTCTAATTCTATTGAAATCGATGATATCATTTGGCATAAACAGTTGGTTGCATCCTAAAACCAAGAGAATTTTTAGACCTATTACTCAATGGTAGTCCGGGTTATGATATTGAATTGAAACATTTACTCATGTGGCATATAAATTTGGTGATAATAAACCCGCAGTGTTTTCAGACTTAATATAATATATGGTGGCTTTTCTAATTCTATTGAAATTGATGATCTCATTTGGCATATTACTTTCATTGTATCCTAACACCAAGAGAGAAATTAGACCTATTGTTGATGGTGGGTTAGCTCATGGTATTGAATTGAAACATTTACTTATGTGGCATATAAATTTGTTGATATCAAACCCACAGTGTTTTAAGACCTAATATGATGTATGGTGGCCTTTCTAATTCTATTGAAATGGATTATCTCATTTGGCATATTACTTTCATTGTATCCTAACACCAAGAGAGAAATTAGACCTATTGTTGATGGTGGGTTAGCTCATGGTATTGAATTGAAACATTTACTTATGTGGCATATAAATTTGTTGATATCAAACCCACAGTGTTTTAAGACCTAATATGATGTATGGTGGCCTTTCTAATTCTATTGAAATGGATTATCTCATTTGGCATATTACTTTCATTGTATCCTAACACCAAGAGAGAAATTAGACCTATTGTTGATGGTGGGTTAGCTCATGGTATTGAATTGAAACATTTACTTATGTGGCATATAAATTTGTTGATATCAAACCCACAGTGTTTTAAGACCTAATATAATGTACGGTGGCTTTTCTCATTCTATTGAAATGGAATATCTCATTTGGCATATTACTATTGTTGTATCCTTAAACAAAGAGAGAATTAGACCTACATGTATTATTGATGGTAGGCCAAGTTATGGTATTGATTTGTTTGAATCATAAACACGGGTATTTTTTAAATGTAATGTTTATGGCAGCTTTTCTAATTCTATTGAAATCGATGATATCATTTGGCATAAACATTTGGTTGTGTCCTAAAACCAAGAGAACTTTTAGACCCATAACTCAATAGCTGTCCAGGTTATGGTATTGAATTGAAACATTTACTCATGTGGCATACAAATTTAGTGATATCAAACCCACAGTGTTTCCAGACCTAATATAATGTATGGTGGCTTTTCTAATTCTATTGAAATTGATGATCTCATTTGGCATATTACTTTCGTTGTATCCTAACACCAAGAGAGAAATTAGACCTATTGTTGATGGTGGGTTAGCTCATGGTATTGAATTGAAACATTTACTCATGTGGCATACAAATTTGATGATATCAAACCCACAGTGTTTTCAGACCTAATATAATGTATGGTAGCTTTTCTCATTCTATTGAAAAGGAATGTCTCATTTGGCATATTACTATCATTTGGTATAAACAGTTGGTTGTAACCTAAAACCAAGAGAGTAATTAGACATTTTGATGATGGTGGTTTAGCTTATGGTAGTAAAGTGAAATATTTACATATGTGGCATACTAATTTGGTGATATTATGAAAAAAAACCAGTGTTTGTAGACCTAATATGTATGGTGGTTTAATCTCATTTGGCATATTTATTTGCTTGTATCCTAAAACCAAGAGAAATTTTAGCCCAATTACTCAATGCTAGTCCGGGTTATGATATTGAATTGAAACAAATTTGGGGATATTATCAAACCAATAGTGTTTTAAGACTTAATATGTGTGGTAGCTTTTCTTTTTCTAGTGAAATTGATGATCTCATTTGACATATTATTTTGATTGTATTCTAACATTAAGAGAGCTTTTAGACCTATTTTTGATGGTGGGTTAGCTAATGTTATTTGAATTGAAACATTTACTCACTTATTAGTTGGTTGGTATCATAAAGCCAAGAGTATTTCTTAATGGAATATTTATCGTTGCTTTTCTAATTCTATTGAACTCCATGATCTCATTTGGCATATTAATTTGACTAATTCCCTAATTTCCTAAAACCAGGAGAATATTTAGACCTTTTATTGATGGTAGGCCAGGTAATGGTTTTGAATTGAAACATTCACTCATGTGGCATACTAATTTGGTGATACTATCAAACCATGAGTGTTTTTAGACCTAATATGTATGGTGGCTTTTTAAATTCTATTGAATCTAATATATATATAATAGGGCATAAACATGATAAATGAGTAAAGTGGCCCATTTTGAATTCCACATTTGGGTATTTGTCATTACCTGTGAAGATCCGGGGAGAGAATAAGTCTTCAGCAACCCATGCTTGCCGTAACAGGCGACTATGCTTGTCGTAAGAGGCGACTAATGGGATCGGGTGGTCAGGCTTTCTGACTTGGTTGATGCATGTCATCAATCCCAATTGCGTGGATCGATGCTCATGATATCAATCACTGGATTGTCTGGTCCAGACTCAATTATTTACAGACCGCCGTCATATAGCTGGAATATTGCTGAGTGGGGCATTAAACAATGCATCTAATATATATAATAGGGCATAAACATGATAAATGAGTAAAGTGGCCCATTTTGAATTCCACATTTGGGTATTTGTCATTACCTGTGAAGATCCGGGGAGAGAATAAGTCTTCAGCAACCCATGCTTGCCGTAACAGGCGACTATGCTTGTCGTAAGAGGCGACTAACGGGATCGGGTGGTCAGGCTTTCTGACTTGGTTGATGCATGTCATCAGTCCCAATTGCGGGGATCGATGCTCATGATATCAATCACTGGATTGTCTGGTCCAGACTCAATTATTTACATACTGCTGTCACATAGCTGGAATATTGCTGAGTAGGACATTAAACAATGCATCTAATATATATAATAGGGCATAAACATGAAAAAATGAGTAAAGTGGCCCATTTTGAATTCCACATTTGGGTATGTTAAACAGCAAACAAACAAACATTATTGTCTGAAACAAAAGACTGTTTCTATAACTTGAATAAAGGTCAATAAATGGTATGATCCAAAATCAGGTCACCTTGTCAATTCATGGAGTAAATTTACCAATTTTATAATTCTACATTTTGATATTTATTTGTCTTTATGGTCTAAAAGCCATTCTAACGGTCTCTGAAACTTGAATAAAGGTAAGAAAATGGTATGATCCAAAATCAGGTCACCTTGTCAATTCATGGAGTAAATGGACCCATTTTTAAATTATACATGTGGGTATTCATTTGTCATTATTGTCTCAAACAAAAGCGATCCAAAGGTTTCTATAACTTGAATAAAGGCCAGTAAATGGTATGATACAAAATCAGGTCACCTTGCTAATTCATGAAGTCAATTGACCGATTTTATAATTCTACATTTTGATATTTATTTGTCTTTATGGTCTAAAGCCCATTCTAACGGTCTCTGAAACTTGAATAAAGGCCAGTAAATGATATGATCCAAAATCAGGTCACCTTGTCAATTCATGGAGTAAATTGACCAATTTTAATTTTTTTTATTTGGAAATTTATTTGTCATTATGGTCTAAAACAAAAGCCGTTCTGAAGGTGTCTGAAACTTGAAAAAGGCCAGAAAATGGTATCATCCAAAGTCAGGTCACCTTGTCAATTCATGGAGTAAATTGACCGATTTTATAATTCTACATTTTGATATTTATTTGTCTTTATGGTCTAAAGCCCATTCTAACGGTCTCTGAAACTTGAATAAAGGCCAGTAAATGATATGATCCAAAATCAGGTCACCTTGTCAATTCTTGGTGTAAATTAACCAATTTTAAAATTTTACATTTTGATATTTATTTGTCATCATGGTCTAAAACAAAAGCCTTTCTAAAGGTCTGTGAAACTTGAATAAAGGCCAGTAAATGGTATCAGCCAAAGTCAGGTCATCTTGTGGATTCAATGAGTAAAAGGACCCATTTTGAAATTGTATGCTGGGCATTTGTCATTCAGTTCTAAAACAAAATATAACCAAAAGTTTCCATACCTTGAATATAGGTCACTAAATGTTATTATCCAAGTCAAATTTCCACTCATCCACTTTCCATATTCAGCTGTGCAGATCACTTGGTCACTTCTCTCGACTACATTATCAAGAGTCATTGTTAAAGGTGAGGTGTTTCCCATATCACAGTGTATCACAATCTAGGTCTATCTAGTGGTTGGGATGTAATCACCAAGGGGGCTGGCCATTCTCAACATGATCAATGCAATATACTTTGTAATATGTTAATGATGTATTTCCATGTTGCCAAAATACCATCCAGATACCACTGAATCTCTTGGTGAGTGTGTGTTGAAGGTGGATGCTGAATGAGTGCTGCAGCACATCTTGTTATGTTAATTTTGGTAGCCCAGGAATAAAAGACTGGTGATTCATAACTAAATGTGTTTGTTGTGTCATTTTGCTGTAAATTACAAGACTAGCATCTAGTTTCTGAAATGACCATATTTTACAGAAAAATACAGTTGTTAAATTATAGTCATAAAATGTGTTAAAAAGGAGCCTTTCTTCATTTTCAGGCTGAAGTAATCTAGACTTGCCAAAAATTATAGACTTGCATGGGCTGTATTGGATATATTTGTTTCAGCAACCCATACTTGCCGTAAAAGGCGACTATGCTTGTCATAAGAGACGACTAACGGCTGGTCAGGCTCCCAGACTTTGGAGATGCATGCCATCATAACCCAATCATGTGGATCGATGCTCATGATATCAATCACTGGATTGTATGGTCCAGACCAAATTATTTACAGACCGCCATCATATAGCTGGAATACTGCTGGGTGACGAGTCTGTATGACAGACTTATAAATTACATGCCTGTGGGTATATGAATAGTATGGCCTGTTGTGAGTAAATGGACTTTGAGCAGAGAACCATGAAAGTATAGGATTCAACATCACAACTTTACAGTGAGGGTGAGTCCCTGTGTGGCATCTTGAACCACTTGGCTGACAGTGGCCCTCTAAACCACATGGAGCCAAAGGTATGATAATACTTGTTTTAGGTAGCATACATAACCTTACTAGACACTGAGCAGTATGTTTTTACTTCAAGTTTTGATGAGTTGGTGGTTTGTCCAGGTATTTATCATAATAGAATGGAGATATAATCCATTGGATAGTTGAGAGTGGTGTTTGTCATGCTTAAGACAAATGTGAAACATTGCTGTATAGTATCTTGTATAAGAAAATATGCCTTGTTGTTTATTGGCTGTTTGTTGTGGATACCCGTGTAATTAGGTTTCTGGCTCAACAGTGTGTGATGACATATGCATCGATATGTATTGTCATGGTGGAGTATGTATGGAACGAAAAATTATTGATCATTAATCGACTGATTCTTCGCGTATAGTGTTAAACCGTCTACTGGTGTACGAAAAACTTCAGGAGCGAGAAAATCAGACCTATGTCATTGAGTCTGTAATAGGTCAAAATGTACTTTGTTTTGGGTTGAGGCTGGTTATGTTCCAAGCCAAGGAATTGGTATCAATGAATGCGGTCATAATAGTGTTTGACACATTGAACAATGCCGTCAGGTAGCAGCCAGGCTTCGTTGTTAACCCCTGACGGCGACCCGGGTTTGGCAGGTAATGAAGGGCAACCACAGAACGCTGTGACGAGGGTGGATGTAATAGGCAAACTTTGCCCCTTTCCGTAACAGCAAAGAAGTTAGTTTCTGTAGAAATGACCGATCGTGTTCAGAGTGTGTCTAGGCAATCCCATGAACAGCGGTCGGAACACATTTTTGTCCTCTTGAGCGGATTTCCCAGATTATATTCTATTTCCATGCTACTGACAAGGGCACTATATTCGTCACGTGACCAAACCGTCTCCCGGTCTATGATACGACTGCTGTTCAATATTGCCCTTCCGTCCTTGTCACATCGTCTGTTTGTGTACGCCATACATAAGGCAATGACTTCACATTTAAGATGTTGCTAAACGTGTCCATGCACAATTCTAGACAATATGGGCCAGTGTTTGAGCAAGCATCCATACTAGTGCTTGCACTTCATACCTGCCAGACTACAGACTCTGGCGACAGTCCGTTTTGACTGGAAACAAATTCCCACGAGATTATAGCGATAAATTTCTGTTGGTTGGTTAAATATATGACACTCACTGGGATCATCCATGCCAACATATTTTCAACAAAGGTTTTCCAAGTAGTCTCCTGACTATTCCTGCTCTTTTGATGGCGAGGATTCATGCACGTGCAGCACGGAATCACGCTATGTAATATATTATTTATCATCAAGCGATTTATTTTAAGCAACTGAAAAGATCATATCGTCGTGAAGAAGCGGAATTCCGGGGCAGAATAGACCCAAGGGTATTTCCTATACTTTAAATGGCGACTGTAATGAGGATTCAGAGTTGTACCGTTTGATTGTGTATCGTCGTGGATGGCGCGATCGTCGGTTCGAATCCCGATTTGGCCCGACTATATTTCGAGGTTTGTCAACACCATTTCCGCTCGTGGGTTTCACCAAAGTGCACGGTAAACGTCTGAGACCTGCATCACTTCGTGCTTCCTCCCACATTAAGATGACATGATGTGAGGTAACTGGAATTCAATTCAAGGTCGCGCTAAACCCAAATCCACTCATAAACCTGAATGATTGTTAAAAGCAGCATTACATCCAACTCCGTCATCCCCAAAGGATGCTTGTTGTTATAACAAAGATAAAATTTCAATATGACACATCACCCACCACAAACAATATGTTCTGACATTTTTTAATGAAATGCCATGATTCCACCATTGTAAAAGTTTATTGTCACAAGTCCCTCCTAGGGAAATGAAGGTAGATCGGGTCCCAGGTCCTCCACTTCATACAGAGACACGGAACCGCTGCCTGCCCCCAGCACGTAGAACATCGTTCTGTTGGTCGGACTCTGACTAGCTGAGATAAACCTGAAACGTACCAGTGACAAACGCATCGCTGCTTTAATCAGACACTGAAAACAGTCGACATGAAGCAGTCAAAACACCAGTCGTTGGTTCTCAGATGTAGTTTGATGCGTTCGTAAAATATAATAGTTTAGTGTATGATATAGCCAAATGTCGCTCTCGCTACCGTCGCTTTACCTACCCGATGTCAGTGATGACGTCGCAATATACCAACGTTATGTCGCTGATGACGATACTCTACCCACCCGGTGTCACCGATTACACCGCAATACACCAACTTCATGTCACTGATGACGTCGCTTTACCTACCCAGTGTCACTGATGACGTCGGAATATACCAACGTTATGTCACTGATGACGACACTCTACCCACCCGGGATCACTGATGACCCCGCAATATACCAACTTCGTGTCACTGATGACGAAACTCTACCCCCGATGATGTTGCTCTACCTACCCGATGTCAGAGATCGACATATCTCCGGCAGCATCGTCATCATACAGTTGAGACCACAGCGAGTCTGTCTTGCCGCGTCTGTATACGTCCTGGAAGTCGACTTTGACCTTAGTGCCGAGGGTGGCGTTGTAGAGGTAGATGATGCCGGTTGTTTCACTGCCGACGAGGATTAAGTTCTCGTTATTGTCTCTGATCACGTCCATTGCATTCGGTTTGGGACCCTGCAGTGTTGGATAATATAGCAGAAGAGATTATAAATGTATATTAAGAAAAGCGACAGTACCCAGTCCATAATCAAGAGACATATATATATGAAATCAACTTTTATTTTCAGTAAAACAAATCTGTCAAAGTTAATCGTGCTCTATTCATGGTTTTTACGCGGGATCAGGGATTCTGGACTATTTGTACGCCAATGTCTGTACTTATGTGTAAACAATGACAAAATACACACTCTTAACGAAATCTTGGAGGACCAATATCCAACTGAACTAGAAAAGCCAGTGTTTGATAGCGTGAGCAGTAACTGCTCTCAAACATTTCATTTCTACACATTTACAAGTGTTAGAAAGGTGGGGATTGCTGAGTAATAACAACAGTGCTTCAAGCCTCAGCATGCTCATACACAGTAGCCATTGTGACCAGCCGATCCCCGGTTCAGTCACCTCCAACAACAAGCATCGGTTACCGGGTATACCTAGTCTGTTCCACAACCTTGCGATGCAGTGACGATGGAACTCACCATGTCGTCTGATACGCTGTCCTTAAGGGTCTCGGGGGAGTATACCGTAGGCTCCACACCTTCGGAGTTGAAGACGTTGTAGTAGGAGTCCCTGGCGCGGCGTTCCAATTCGTCACCGCTGTCGTACAGCATCGCCATGGAGGAGCCGTCCCATATGGAGAAGCCCCGCCCTCCGTATGTGTACACGTCCTCGATCTTACTGGTGAACGGGTTTAACCCGTCGATGCGGCTCACATACAGGCGCCCTGCAAGGTTTTTGTACGTTTGTTTATTGTTTAACGGTATACTCATCAATATTCCAGCTATATAATGGCGGTCTGTAAATAATCGAGTCTGGACTACACAATTCAGTGATTGTCATCAACGCAATTGGGATTATAAACCAAGTCAGTGCACCTGACCACCCGATCCCGTTAATCGCCTCTTAGACAAGTATGGTTGCTGAAGACCAGCCCGGATGTTCACGGGTACACCGCAAAGATTACTTATCTCAAAGAGAAACATTTACCCCGAATACAGTGGTGAATATTTGGGCTTTTCTCTGTGATTCAACAATCGTACAGACAGGGCGATATTCACGCATCCATGAGCTACCCATCTTAAAAGGAAGTTGACAAGGCTCTTACTTCGTATATTACTGGTATATATTGACTTTGTATGAATAGGACTACGAGTATTTGAAACATCACGTATACCCTTCTTAAAAATATGTTTTCCCGAAGTTTTGAAGCGCGCTCCATATGTTGCCAGTTTATCTATTGTTTGTCAACCAGCCAACTTTACCACCTATTGAGGACTAATGGTTGGATGTGGTAATATGTATCTTGAATTCCGATGCAATCGTTACCAACATAATATACACCTTGAAAAAAGTAGAACACCACCCCCTTTTTGTTCGTATTATGCCTCAAAGTGAGATTGACGAATCAGAGAGCCGTGCTTCTAACCCCATATGAGCCCGTATACCGTCAGTAAAAATCAAAGCTAGTTGTTACTGATGTAATATGAGACCGCATACCGCCAGTAACAGCCATCTTGGATTTTCCATCACCCCCCTCATATATTTATCATTACAATTCTGGTACAGAAATTCGTTATGCGTCACTGTTTTGTATTTTATATCATTAATTGTAATGTGCAAGGACATTATATATTTTTTTTAAATCACGTTCGTGACTTTATTGATAAAGACTATAGTTAAACATTTCAACAGCTTGGCATCCTGGGTTTGAAGAGTAGTCTCCCTTCGACCCTTAACGTCAATAGTTGTAAGTGTTGCAAGTTTTCATTTTGACATGACAAAATAAGCAATAAACATACCAGACAGTGAAAATGTTTCGGGATAATGACTTCGTTATGGGGTCTTTAGATGCCATACGGTGTCATATTAGGTTAGCAGAAAATATTGACGCCTCGCCAAATATTTTCCTGCTTACCTAGTATGACACCGTATACGGCAACTAAAGACACCAGGACTAATAATCTACCACTCACTTCCATGTATCCCTTGGTGAGGTGAGGTGAAATGTGGTTTACTTCGGGTTCAAGATTATTGAACTTATATAGCGACATGGCTGACTTGACAGTGCAAGCCCAGACATACCATGCCACAGTTTAACATGGTGACCCCACTCAGACACAGTTTACCGATTCCGAGCCGACCAGTCCTTGTTTTAGCCCTTTAATGCCGAGCGCCGAGTGGTTATAGTTAGACACATACTGGCACTTTGAGTCAATGGGTCTCAAGTAGCTACTGCATTGTCCCAAAATAACGCACTTATTCCTCCTTACCCAGTTTGCTGTCGTCGTTGAGGTCGGCGAGGAATGAGACGTTGGTGATGGCACTCGTGTCATATCCTTTCTCTGCAAAGAAGACTCTGAGAATAACATCAACGTCATGCCTATATCTACTAACATACAGCTACCATACAGATCACATCTCACCCAAATATAGATATTAAAGTCATTTATCTCCCATGCCTAGTACTTCTAACAGATCTATGTACTGGCTAATATGTGTCGTATCTGTGCATCTAAAAATTTAATATGTATTTCAAGAAGTATACTGTTTGCTTTTAAATTTGGTGTTATACAATTTCAACACATTTATAGTAGCGTAACGTATTGCCACTATATGAGGCGTCATTCTAAAGATACGTTTAACTCAATCAATGTTTATTATTGGCAAGCTTTAACGACAACCACCGATAGCTAGAGTGATGACGTTAATCCTGCATGGGTACAGGAAGCTTAGGCACTGTATATCCCCATGATCCCAAAACGAGTCCATACACCCGTGGGGATTCCGGATAAGAATGTAGATACCCAGCCACCCATGCTTGTCGAAAGAGGCGACTTAAGATCGGGTGGTCAAGCTCGCCGACTTCGTTGATTGCCTGTTCGTATTACAATTGCGTGGATCGAACAAACATCGGAACAAGGTACTGTTGATGGTAGGCCCGGTCGCTGTAAGCCACCAGCAACCAAATCTATAGGCGTATTTTGTTTGTTTTTGTTTTTTTTAACGCCGCACTCAGCAATATTTTATTTATATGACGGCGGTCTGTAAATAATCTAGTCTGGACCAGACAATCCAGTGGTTGACATCATAAGCAGTTGGGATACGATGCATCAACCTAGTCAGTGAGCCTGATCACCCGATCCCGTTAATCGCCTCTAGCGACAAGCATATATAGTCGCCTCTTAGACAAGCATGGGTTGCCGAAGACCCATTCTAATCCGGATCTTCATGGGCCCCTAGTCCAGATGACTTACGATAACTGACCACCTTAGCCCTCTCTCCTTCATCCCACTGTATGCTGTGGGAGGCCGTGCTGAAGGAGGACATGGCGCCCTCGTCCACTACAAACAGGTAGGTCCTGCGGTTGTACACGAGGCTCTTGATGACGTCGGGCTGGCGGAGGCCGCGGAGAGGGAACTTCTGCATGTGGATTCCTGGCACAGAGGTTGGTATTAGACAAGAGAGTTTAACGCCCATTTGAACATGATTTTATATTATTTCACTTATGTCATAGGGTTAAGTCAAAGGTGTCGCAGGCCGTAGACATTTCTCACTTTACAAAAAAACACGAGCATGGTGCTGACAAACCTAGGATCATTATCACTATGCATCTGTAATTCGAACCGACGATGAGAGGGGATGTAACTCTGCACTGCGAATTCTGGCCCCTTGGACGATTTGGGAATAAGTAACCAAAATATTCCAAAAATAATGTTCATATCAAATATAAATATCAACATAAAATAATCATCGTAATAAATAGATCAGTTCTACATTATGACATCTGAAGAAAATAAATATGGAAAGAAATAAACTTTAACCAACCTTAGAAATGTGTTCAGTGTCAGATGAAAGCCTAATGAGACGCAGGTCTCACACTTTTACCACTTGACAGATCAAGGATTATAATCGGGGTATTCTAGGATATAAACTACAACTCCTGACACGGCTAAGGGACGCAACTCTTAATGAGTCTCTCTCTCCGAAAACGAGGGTGTGTTTGTACAATACCCCACACGTTGCGACCGTACCTCCATCCCGGTCACTCGCATCAATTGCGACATCACTGAAGTCTTTGGGTGGCATGGTAAACAGAACAGGCACAGTCGCGTCCTTCAAATTGATCTGGGCGATCAGATTGTTCTCCTGTGGGTTAAGACAAAGCCATCTGTTTCAAAGCCTTACTCTACGGACAATTTGGCATGGCATTTCGGGTTACCAGGTTTCAACATGAACTCTTCATGTTATGATCGACAACTAAACGTACAAGGATGTACAGTGTATTGGCATAATGCAATTGGAATACTGAAACTGAAAGGGCATCGTTATCACACTGGGGCTACCGGCTCGCCAAAATGTCAAGGTCATCTCGGCCAGCACTTAAAGGAATCAGACTTCGCATACCCATATCGATAATTCAGAAGTCTCGACGCTGATTGGCCTATTCGAAAGTTCACCTTACGCGACTTTCTATAGAGATGTCCTCCGATCTTAAGTTAACGCATGGAGGTATGATTGCGTCGGTGTAAACGATCTGATTTTAATGAGAATGACATATATGTGTAAATTTAAAAGTGTTCGTTGATTAAAGCCTGTACCTATGTTTTAAGCGTTTAAGCTGTTTACAAATTAACGCAGTTCGGAACAGTACTTCTACTATCACGGCGTGTCAGTTTAATGTGGGGAAAAACCAAATTGATTGCTGTTGGTTACTGCTTATTTCATGAAACCATAACCTGATTCTGACATACTAAGAATCTGAGAAGTGAAGAGAACCTGAGATTCGAACCCACGACAGCCGGCTAGCATACAGGAGACGAAACACGGAAACTTTGGGCGCCTTAGACCACCGTACAACCCCATTGGTGCCCAGACTAACGACAACAGTCGAACCTCGTTATCTCGAACTCTGTTATCTCGAATGTACGGTATCTCGAACCTATTCTCAGTCCCAGCCGTCTCACAATATAAATACATATAAATTTGCCCGCTCCTCTCGAATTCGAGACACAAAATACACAGCGCTATCTTTCAACTCTGTTCGAGCCCACTGTTTCTAATTTTGAGAGCGCCCTGGGCGCTTATTACGCCAAATACGGTAACCCTTAAAACAATACAAGCATAGGTTACTGATGACTATTGTGTTCCATCAGGAGATGCGTTGGGTTTAAGTCCGCTTTTTTCAGTTTTGTCACAGCGTGGTACCTTATGAAATGAGAGGGCAAAGCCTGAGGCAACGCAAGTATATCACTTGATACCAAGGATTACAATCAGGGCGGTTCTGGGATTCAAACACCAAATCGGCGTAAGGGACGCAACTATGTACAATGAACCCTGTGTCTTAGTGGTACTCACCTGGAACGTGACATAGGCAGTTGTCGTACTGGGCACTGTCACGTACTCCGGCTCCAGCTCCTGTGCGATTGTGCTGCGAGTGGGCAGGAGATTTGAAGGGATGGACTTCGCCACACTGCGAATCTCATGTCTGTGGGCATACAACAGCATCATTGCAAAGTTGGAACACATGAAAGAATGGTTATAGTTTTCGTAACCTACCGTATTTTCTCTATTAGACGCCGGCGATTTAATACACGCCGGGAATTTAATAGACGCCGGCCTCTATTGTTGCCGGGTCAATTGTTCAGTGCAAAAAATAAAAGCCGGGCCTCTAATAGACGCCGGGTCGATCAGTTGATACAATTACAGTCTGTACAATCTACGGATATCTACGAACACAAAATATTTCCATTTCGTGACGATTCGGGACATTCGTGGTCATAGTGAAATGGGGGTATTAATAGAAGCCGGGCCTCTAATTGACGCCGGGTCAAAGGCTTGCCCGAAATAAATAGAAGCCCGGGCGTCTAATAGAGGAAATACGGTAATTGTTTCTATTGACGGTTTCAACCAATCTCATTAAAATCAGATCTTAGTGCTAGCTAGCACAAAGATCTGATTTAATGAGACTGGGACTCAACGTATTAAAAGACAGCTTCGCTGGAAAACATTAAATAGTGTTTGTATAGCTTTGCGACTCTAAATGACAGCCTTGAAGTGGATGCCGTTTTATTGTGTTCAAGGGGTTGGTTATATGGTGTACCTGCTGTTGAACTTATTGAAATCGACGAATCTCTCCGAGGGGTTGCCAGTTGTCGACTTGGAGATGATGGTGAGCGTGCCCTCGGGGTCGAGGTACCTCCCCGCGTAGTCTACCCCTGACCTCCCCTCGTTCCCGACAACCAGGGTCTTGCAGTCGGGGGCGAACTTCAGTACATCCGGGAACTCGCCCACTGTCCGGCAGAGTGTGAATATGATGAATATTTATGTACTTTGATAGTCTCAGTCTAGATTTTGTAATAAGTGTCTGGTGTCAACTTGGGTGATCAGATTCTCCTGGGATTGTTCACATCATGAACCTTCCTCCACAGAGGAGTAGTTGTTGTTGAAAGACATGACTTAAACTTGGACAAGACTGCTAATTTTGTCCGAGACTAACATAGCTTTCATTGGTGGCCACCTCGTGTCATTCCGTTTGGTTACGGAAATACGCGAGTGGTGACGAACGACATCATTCGTCACAACTCGCATGTTTCCTTAACCTACAACAAGATCTAAAATGACTTGTCCCGGAATTGGACGAGTTGGTGACGAATGTAACGACATACGGGACGCTTCTTCATCTGATTATTCTATGCCTTATTGTTCTTAATGGTTGCATTCTATACACCTGATAGAACATTACCTGGCTGAATTGGGTATCGGGTGGTCACAACGGCTGTTGAAAAAGACCAATTCGAGGTCGAGGGATATTTAAAGGGGGACTTGACTCTTGAGCAAATGTTTGGTCAAACTGAGACATTGCCATTTCATGAATAGTGTAAGTAAACCACAGAGCATAAAATCATATATATATGGAAGGTTGCTTGGAATTCCAGTTCACTCCAGCCTTGCCTCCTTTGAAGTTAAGGACGGGTGGCCATTGAAAGCTAACAAGTGCTTCATTCTCCATTCAACAATTTTCTAGATAATCCGTAGAGATCTGAAGTAACGTACCGGTAACTTTGCCGTCAAAGTCCATCTTATCAGAGCCTCGTTTATATGTCCTGAAAAAGAACAAGTGACCCGGAAATACGGGTACATCGGAGGACATAGCTACAACCACCTCGCCGTTGCAGACCTCCACGTCTCGCGGTACACCATCAGCACTGCTGAACTCATGGGTAAAGAGACGCTTTGGCATCATGGGGTTGGTGACGTCCACGACGTGGAGTAGTCGAGATCCTTCGCCTGAAACAAACAACCCTGCTGATCTAGCTCTGTGAATCATGTCATTAGCAATGTACGTTGTGCCCTGTGAATGAGTTGTGTCAAGATCCGCTTTGAACAGTATTTTGTTTGTCCAGTTTCCACCCTTGACGAACTAGGCTGGAATTTCTGGGCCCGATCGTTGCGCCGCCAATGGCAATTATGAGTTATGTCCCCGCTATGCCCCTCCCATTGACCAACCAGATTCCACCCATCATAGTACTTGCATTTTCTTCAAACAAAATGGCGGCGCCCAGTTCTGTATGCTTACCTAGTTTCCATGCTTATATGCTTTCAATGCCTGTCATATGTTCGAGTGAAGTATTACGGTGTAAACAAACTGCTTGAGTATATACATCGCCATATTTTGTTCATTAATTCCGTAATTCGGATCGATAACCCACTCTAAACACTGGACTCAACCCATGCCGCTTCACTCAGTATATAGTTCGCCAAATAGTTCGCGTTTTATTTAGTCATGGAAGAATGGAGATAAACATACTGTGTTTTCCATGTAGAGCGAGGTTATCTGTAGATTTAACCGCGCTAAATTTAACAGTTGAAAGCTCACGCTGCGCCTTCGGTTCCAGATTCAATTTAGCGGGGTTAAATCTACAGGTAACCTCGCTCTACATTGAAAACACAGTATGTTTATCTCCTAAATATATATCGACTCCTAGTTGACGGCACACACCCTTTGAAAATCCGGCAGTCGACCGAAATCTGTACGTTGAAATCCATTTTGTTTACGATGTTTTGTTTGATGTCGGTTTCGTAACGCGATTTTGATTGGACTATGCATAGACTCATTAGTCCAGCCAAAATATTACTCCATAATCACAGCCTAGTTCGGCAAGTGGGGAAACTGGACTTTTACAGTCAGTTAACTCCATTGCCTCGGGAAGATGATCAGTTTTGTAAAGGAGGCAAGCCAAATGTTATGCTGGTGTTAATGTTTATAACTTTGGTGGTACGGGGATATGTTGCTGATCGATATATCCACTTGAAGGAGTAAAGAGGATGTTGCTGATGGTGGCAGAGTAGTGGGCATGCATGTTTAAGGCAGACGGCTTTGGATTGTCTGGTCCTGATTCGATTATTGCCTGACCGCCTTCATTTAGCCGGACTATTGCTGAGTGCGGTGTTAAACCACAAACAATCAAACGTGATGATGTGACAATGGAAGAAAAGTCAATCTACTCATATCGTTGTATGGTGGAAGAAGAAATAGTTTGACTACTGGATGAACGTACCTACGACATAGATGAGTTGGTCATCGGGGTCGTACGCCGCCTCCTCTGCTGACCCCGAGAGGATCTTGTATGTGTCTGTGGGGGTGACGCTGTTTGGGAGTTTCAGGTAACCAAGGGGACGGATGACGTACCTGCCGCAGCATCCCCCAATGAAGATCACTAGGGCAACGCCAACGCTGAGTCTAGGTAACATTGGTTCTGCAAGGTAATCGAGAAGCATATCAACAACTTCTGCCCGATAGCCCTTGTCTCAGATCCTGGTGGGATCACTGACTCAGACTTGCATGTGACTGGTTGATCTAAGTACCCCCACGTATGTGTTTTGTGTGTTTCCATAAACCGAAAAACAATGTTTCAATAGCAAAAGACAAAGTTTATGCTGACTCATTACGTCAATTTGACTTTGAATCCTATATGAACTTTATGAAATGCAGTCTTAAAGGTAATAAAATATTTTGCCATAATCCTACCAATTTTGAACTGTTTCTATTGAAACACTTATATTTTTATAGCTTGTTACATTTACCGCTTCAAATTATCAAAGAAAATTATTCTGTTCGAAGTTGAGTGTATATTGAATTCAAATTCTTAACTATATCAACTTTTTTTTACAGGTCACGAGATTAGATAAACGTGTTATTTGACAAAATATAACAAATATCCTAAGTATTCATTACGTTTTGGTTATCAGCTTTATAATCTTACTCTGAAAAACATAATGTCATTGAGGCAGACTGTAAATAGTTCCCGCAGCAATGTTATTTCACTCGAGTGTAATATCCATTGTATATTTTCGGATAAATATAGCATTTCATAACTTAAATCACAATAAGTATACTAAACTTACACAAAAAATTACCCATTATTTTCTTCACGTGTCCCCAAGGTTCGAATAAGGTCAGTTATAAAGAAACAAATAAATAAAATCATTTTGAATATGACTCTTTGTTTTTCAGCCTTCTTAATTATTTTTCTCATACAGCTCCTAATTGTATTTTAAAGTACTGGGTGAAATAAATTTGATTTCAATTGAACACACATTTTTGTTCAAAGCAAGACTTGGCCCCTGGCTGATCAGCGAAAGATGAACTAGCAAGGGCTTAGTGGTAATGCAAACCTACTTGGTCATCTCAAACCAGGTCATTGGACCAAAGGGTGTTTTGAAGTCCCCTTTTTTCGAATGATTGGTACTCCTACTTTGATCCAATTACCTACGAAATCCCCGTTATACTTCTGTAGGTTTAACCAGGAAAACTATAACAACAGCTTATATAGACTTACAGGAATATATAGACTCCCTGGTTTAATAGACACTGGGGTGTCATTTGGAACGGGCCTCTAACTGGTGCCAGTGACCGCACTGAAATCCCCAAGATATTTAGTAGGTTTGGCCCCAAAAGACGACAGCTGTGCAGGATCAGTAACATCGAGGTCTTCACCCGCTGTCCCGACTGTCACTAACCCTACAGGCCACCTGGAGGACTTCCGACACGAGGTCATTCAGCAGGTGTGTCGTCCAACTGAATCCGAGCTTGTAAATGGATTGGCCGAGACATGACACCAAGTACTGGTCATAAATATCTATTTGTGGTTAGCAACACCCTTTTGAGACGTTTGTACAGCAGTTTACAATGTAGAGACATTTCGAAGTGCGACTTCTTTTTCCTCTGTAACCCGACAATAAGTGACGCAGTGAAAGGCTAACACGTTTCTTGTTAACACTTGGAGGACTAGCCAACACCCAGAGTCCAATTAATAAACTTTTAACTGTAAATTACTCGTCAATAATTCATATATATGGACACGTCTATCTTTTCTCGTAGTATATATAACGTCAAAATACCTGATACCTTTTTTTTAATATATGTAAGCACACATATTATAAGTATCCGCGTTTAGTAGCTCATGTCCCATTGACTTACCTGTGTGGCGGTCAACAGCAAAGAGATCATGAAGTACACGGGGACGCAAGGTGGGATTTGCAGGGCACCGATAAACTGATAAGACAATCACAATTCTAGACTTGAGGAGCCTCTATCGTATTATCATAAACTGTATTACATCTTTTTAAATATCATTAAATCTTCAAAATGCATTTACAGTAATATAGGTTCAAACCTATTTCAGGTGTTGCTTGTGCCATAGTAAAAAATTATGAATAATCCGGTATCCTTGGGATTATTTACTTAAAAAATGGAATGTCTGGTCTGTTGGCATTCTAGGTTGACCTGTTCTAGAACCGTCTGTAAACTAAGGTCAATCTTGATAAATTCACGCATAGGAAATTATCTGCGACCCGTGAAGATCCGGGTTTGAAAAGATTTTCAGCAACCTATGCTTGCCGTAAAATGCGACTTGTCGTAACAGGCCACTAACGGGATCGGGTGGTCAGGCTGGTTGATGCACGTCATCGTATCCCAATTGAGTAGATCGATGCTCGTGATGTCAATCGCTGGATGGTCTGTTCAAGACTCGGTTATTTACAGATCGCCGTCCAATATTGCCGAGTGCGGCGTTAAACAACGAACTCAGATATCTAGATAAGGTTATTCGTGAATAGGTAAAACTCAACTTGATGAACTCATCAATACGTAAAAGGGGGTTAGTGAGGGGATGCAATTTTTTGCTACAAAACTACTTAAGATCTGACACCCCCACAGGTCATGTAGGTGAATTCTCATGGAATATTTACCGCTCAATCTTAATGAAGGATATGTGGGCTCTAAAGCCAATTAAATACCACTTTTATTATTATATTTGGCCAAATGTCTTTACCACCTGATTCGGAACCCATGTAGAACACATATAAACCCTCTACAATACAACATGTTTGATGTTGAGGTCATGGTGCTCGGAAATGACTGTCGTACCTCCATGTCAGAAAGATTAGATCTGATTGCTCCACCTGATCTTGATAAAATGCGATGTATCCCGCCTTGGGAGGGAATACATTTCTCAGCAGGCGATTCCCTTATACCCCGACACCAGCAAGACAGATTTCTGAGATGCAGAATAAATCCCTTATACCCAGCTTCAAAGCAAAAGGCGGCATCTTTTTTTCTGAGTCAGTGGAAGTCAGGTTGCATAGGGCGAGTTAACCTCAGCTCAATTGAACAACTCTTTTCTATCAATTTTGAATTTGTTGATTTGTTTTACAATGTCATATTAAAACATGTCAGTGCTGTCAGTTGTTCCTTCCAATGACTCCAGACCTGGATTGCCTCTCTAAGAGGCTCCAGGTTTGGTCCATGGGTCAAGTGGGTACCATTTATAACAAACGATAGGATGAAAACTATGCTCATTTATTTCAGTAAATATATCAAGTTTGATTAAATGACATTACTTGAAAAACTATCAAGCTGGACCTATATTCTCTTAATAATATCTAATAATACCATTTCTCTACACAATAGTACTTTTGTTACAAGCTTTTTCAATGGCTGCTTGTCCTTGACCTAGGCCCTACAGTGTCAGTAGACCTCAGTTATTGCAAAGTATAAATTGCATAAACATAGAAGAAGAAACAATCAACACATACATATTATTATCTGTTACAATTTCAAATCTATAATAAATAACCATTTAAAGGACACAAACAATTATCAGATTTTCATCCCATTTGTCATATAAAAAAATCTTTCAAGGAGAGAGGGGAATGGCTGCCATGTTAGAATGAACTGACAGTTTTAAGAGACACACAGGAATGAAAACCTCACAATCAATTTACCATTGAAAAGAGGAGCTTTTTGTGCACTGCATGTAAAACATTATAATGTTGTCCACTGAATGGGTGGTAGCTTGGATGGTACCGTTTCCAGTATAATCATCCAGATAAACACATTCAGTACACAAATGGCTTGCTCGCTCAGAAAGCTCCTCCTACAAAGCAAGAATCTGTGTCACTGAATATCAGAGTGAAAATCTTGTATCTGCAATGAAATAGCAAATATATGTACATGTAGAATTAGGCAAAAAATATATTCTTGGTTCCCAAGTAGCCAGGAAGTATCCGGAAGACACAACTCAACTGCTTCAAGACAAAGTAGTAATATTATGATGCCCTGCAGGTTACCTTTCAAGAGGGTTTCTTAGTCACTTAAATGTTCACTTCTTACAGCTTAAAACAAATCTGTATACTTTAACATCAGAATAAAAACACAATCAAATTCACTAAAATCCTCTTGAAAGTATCGAGACGAAGATGCACAGCAAATCTACAATGTAGCATATTGTATTCAATATTAACCACCCTTCTCCAATTAGAAGTACATTTCCTTGTATTTAAAGGTTGTACCATGTTTATTTCATAATGAGGTGTTCTGGAATGAGGATGCTTTTACACCGCTTTTGTCAATATTCCAGCAATATCCTGTTGGAGAACACCAGAAATTGGCTTCACACATTGTACCCATGTTGGCAATCAAACCAGGGTCAACGTCAGGGTGAGCAATTGCTTTAACCACTGGCCTGAAGTATTCTGGATCTTCACTAATTAAAACAAAGTGAAAAGGTAGACTTCAATAAACAACCATCCTCAGCGTCTTTCACACCCCCGGGCATTCAATTCTGTAAATATATTGAACACCTAATTCTTGTTTCCAGGAAACAATGCCAATGTCTTCATACAGACCACAGAACACACATGGTAAAATCAGGGCATAAAGGTAGGAAGTGTGGGAAGTGGACAAGTGAAAGACTGCTGTCCTGTCAGATTCATCAGGACTCTCCACTAAAGTTCACAGGTGGACGTGAATCTTCATATATGCAAACACATGAAATGCCAATCTCAGGACAATTACCAAATGATGACTTCTGTTGTGAGTTTTGTTAGCACAATTCCTGCAGGGACACCAAGAATGGGAGCAGTGTAGCTAGGAAATGTATACAACATCTTCCCGAGGCAAGGGAGTTAACTGACTATAAAAGTCCAGTTTCCTTGCCAAACTAGGCTGGAATCATGGAGTCATAGTTTGGCTGGATTAACATGTCTATGAATACTCCAATCAAAATCGCATAACGAAGTCAACATTTGGTTCTTAAACTGCAGACTTCAGTCAATTGCAGGAATTGCTAAGTGTGTATACCACCAACTGGGCATCAACAGATATTTTTCGAAGCTTTTTAATCAAAGTTTGATAACAATATAGATTTTGATTATCGATCAGATCGTCTTGACTGGGCGCTGCCATTTTGTTTGAAGCAGATGCAAGTGATATGAGAGGTGAAATGTGATTGGTCACTAGGAGGGGCAACTAAAGGGACATAACTCGTAATAGCTACTGCTGGCATGGGTGGAAACTGGAATTTTAAAGTCAGTTACCTCCCTTGCCTAAGGAAGATGGGTATAGAATGAAAAAGTCCATGTTTTCACCATTGCTTTAACCATCAATACATGTAGCTACAAATAGTACCGGGAATGCACATATATCAGCACCTCTGTATCTTCAAAATAACATTAAGTAATGTTTTATAGCCTATCGGCTTAAATTAAGAGATCAATTTCAAGTGATCCACCCTTAGCGGATGTTTCAAAATGTCTGGGATGTGTGTTAGCATGGTGTGAAGCTTTCCTATGTGTCTCCTCAACTGTACTTCCTGATGTTTGGTGTTTTCAGTAGCCTTCAGTGTTTTACTGTACTACTGTATTTGAACAGAGTTAAATGGTTGTTGTGTTGTGTTGATATACCGCACTCTCTCACTCCCTGTTCGACTGATCTCTTGTTTCTGCCAATAACAAATATCAGACAAAAATATATAAAAAATGAAACTGCTCATTTGAAAGCTAATCAAACCAGGACTCTAACTAGTTAAACAAATTAAAAGTCTGATATGAAAATGATAAAAGATTGACCTGTTATAGTCACAATCATTATGAAGAAACTGATCCTTTCCTGAGGAATTGCCAAATCATAAGCACAGGAGAATTTCGATTTAAAAGTCCACACATAATTCACTAATTGTTTCAGAACCATGATATCATGACTATTGATTGAAGAACCCAAACAGTTTGCCTTTATTCACATTTCATGTCTTTGATTAAAATGCATACTTGAAAAACCATGGTCCACAAAAACTTTAAAATATCGATCTCATTCAAATCAGATGTTAGTTCTTGCTTCGCTAAACAAAGATCTTAGGACATCCCATTACAGGTCACATCCGCTTGACCTTTCATCTGACCAGAGTGTCACTTACCAGATCGGGAAAGTAACATTTGGAATACGTTTCCTAATCATGTAACCTTGAAAAAGTTAACATGAGGTATTCCGAACGACGGGTAGAGCTGAACCTGTCAGAAACATTGTCTATCTCTCACGGGAAGTACTCCATATAATCTCAGCCATCTATTAGACATTCCAGAATTTTCTTTTGTTCAGGTTGATATTTTTCAAACCGTAGTCTGGAATGGAAGTTGCGAGTTTGAAACTTGCGTCATATAGCTCGGGAAAGTTGCTTTCTGATTGGCTAATGTTGACCTCTTGTAAGTAATTTCATAGGTCGGACAAAGTTCCTGGTAGGTCATTTTGATGTCACCTGTAGTGGGATGTCCTCAGATCACCACTAAAGATCTGATTTTAATGAGATTGAATAAGTATAAAATTGAAGCAAGACCCTCTCTGGTGGTCTTGTTCCACATACTGAAATGGCGCAGACGTGTTGGCTTTTCAAGCAGGCAGTCTACATTCTATTCCTACGTGCACCATGTGTGACAGGTTACTTGTCGCCATCAAAAAGTGAGGAATCAACCCCCTGCAACTGACACAGAACATTCACACAGAACACCCTGTCTAAACCAGCATCTGTATAATCAGCATCTGCGAGTGGCATTCAGAAGCTGTGTATCTGCCAGCAACACATTCGGCCCCAACAGAATGCAGCAAAGGGAAATAACTTTGTTTTATCATTCTCAATAACATGTCAACTACAGTTTAGTCAAAGTACATAGACCCGTGAAGATTCGGAGTAGAATAGGTCTACAGCAACCCAAGCTTACCGTAAAAGGCCACTATGCTTGTTGTAAGAGGCGATTAACGGGATCGGGCGGTCAGGCTCGCTGACTTGGTTGATGCATGTCATCATCAATCCCAATTGTGTGGATCAATGCTCATGATATCAATCACTGGATTGTCTGGCCCAGTCTCGATTATTTACAGACCGCCGTCATATAGCTGGAATATTGCTGAGTGGGGCATTAAACAACAAACAACCAAATCAAAGTACACAGTATATGCCATATCATGCTATACTATGCTATGCTACTCAACTTTTAATAGGGCGAAATATATCTTTCCATAAAACTCAAAACAGATTCTCATAATTTAATATATAAAATATATAAAATATATACATAATATATATAATACCGTATTTGACGTAATAAGCACCCTGCTCTAATAGGCACCCAGGGCGATATTTGCTAATATATTGGCTAGTGAACAAACCCAATTAGCACCCCTTCCGATTGATCAATGTACATAAGACTTATGTATTCACGTATAATACGTACTCGTGTGTTATATGCACCCTTAATTATGGGCAAATAATACTGGAAAAATATATCTGTCGTATACAAACATTTCAGACTGTCAGCATAAACCACAAAATTTATCTTTCAACTCTGTTTTTTCACCAAAATAATATTCTAATATGAGCCCCTTATTTCTAATTTTGAGAGCACCCTGGGTGCTTATTAAGTCAAATACGGTATATATAATGTATATTTAAATAGAATGACATATCTGATTATCCCTATCAAAAGTTAAATAGTATATTACAAGCACTTTTTAGGTCATGTGTCGATGTTTAAGGCTGATGTATAAAAACATGCATGGCGTGACAGTGATTCCAATTTTCAAATATACCAAAGGTTGAGAACTCTACTAGGAACATCATCACATCGCATACATACATTTATAATGAAGATGCAAGACATATTCTTACAGATGACAGAATAAACTGTGGCGCGAGATGAACACCACAAACACTCCCACAAATAACAAAGGTGTCCCCCTTAGAAGGGATGGGATAAAACCTGATCATATGAAGATGGCCTCAAACAGTACTTCATCTGGCTGGGTGATAGAGTGTAGTCTGATGATGCATTGAACGAGGAATGGCATTTTACAGAGCACCAAGATGACGACAGCTCACGGTGGGTGGCATGTGGTCCGTGTCACATGACTTCCTGTCTCTGTCAGCAGCATGTTGCTTTCTTCTCGGACTTGCCTTGTGAATTTGGCCCATCAAGAGAGATCTTCTCTCGATCTTTGTCATCGTCTCCTAACCTCATTTCTTTATCTTTCTTCAAAATCTGAAGTAGGCAGGGGAACTCATTAAGTACAGGACAAATGCTTTAAACTGTCTTATAAATTACTATCTGGTGTAACAAATTCTGAAAAGTGTACATTTTTACGATGATTTGATTAAATGAAGGCTATTTCATGCAAGACATCTCCTCAGGAGGTAGTACCCAAAGAGGGAAGTAACTCTGTTGATATTGGTAAGACAGTTACTATTGGTGATTGGTATTGTGTTTATAGATTAACATCTAGACTCTGAAATGAAAATATCTTACAGAAAAAAGTTATCTTATAAAATATATAATAGTACTTGGTATTTTTGTTTCAGGTTTTGTTTAACAGACTGGTTCTTATTACTGATTATATACTCACACGCAAAAGAAACGCAAGTTGAGTATGCAGTATACATATTATTTATTTTCAACAGTTAAGACAAGAAATATTGACCAAAATTTGACTGAAGACAGTTTAATGGATTAAAAGGCAGATGACATAATTGTTTTTTTCAAATGTTAAGGGATTACACAGTTTCGGGTCAATACCTAAAATGTCAGTCAATACCTGGTGTGACTACCATCAGCATTGATCACTGCCACATATCTCCTGTACATTGAGTGGATCAGACGATTTGTGAAGGCCCTAGGGATCCTCGTGCACACATCCAGAGCATCTGTGTGTAGTTTATTGGCAGTTGTAGGGACTGTGCGCACATTGTGCAGACGCCTTTGAACCTCATCCCACAAGTGTTCGATGGGGTTGAATGAGATCAGGGCTGAGGGATGGCCACGGTAGAACACAAATGTTGTGTTGTTGCAGAAAGGCCATGGTAGCTCTGGCAACATGGGGACGAGTGTTGTCCTGCTGGAAAATGTGTTGTTGATGTTGTGCAAAAAATGGAATAACGTGGGGTCTGATCACTTGGTCGATATACTGCAGAGCAGTGACGCTGTGTCCCCAACCTTGACCAACATTCAGAAAGCACATGGGTCCAAGTCTCGCATTAAGTCCAATCCCTGCCCATATCATGACGCTAGGTCTACCCCATGGATCCCTTTCCACAACGTTTCTGTCAGCGAAACGATCACCTCGCCGCCGCCAAATTCTGACTCTTCCGTCTGCATGGGAGATACAAAAGCGACTTTCATCAGAGAAGATGACACGCCTCCACTCACGATGACCCTGTGCCCACTGAAGTCGTGCTTGTCGATGCCGTGGTTGGAGAACAGGACGACGTGCTGGTCAGCAACATCTGAGGTCATTATTCAATGAAATGGTGCATTTTGGCGATTCGTTTTTTATGTTGCGTTTTTACTCGATAACACCATCAGGCTTCACTACATGCTAAAACTCTAAAAAATCAATTTATGGTTCTGTGTTTGTTACCTATTTGCTTAAAACCACTTGCGCTTATTTTGCATGTGAGTATATATTCTGAATACATAGATATCAGCCTGATCTTTGGTGAAATGTCAAATGTCAAGCAAAGTCATATTTGTGAAATTTCATTATTCTGAGTGTTCTACTGCTGCTTAAAGACAAAACTATTATTTGCTCCACTAGTATTTCGAGTTAATCTAAACACAATTTGACGTTAATATGTTTTTCACGAGACCGTGTTCTTGAAATGACTTAAACACTGACGGGACTACTTCCACATGATGACTAAAACATGTAACTGCCATGGGTTCATTAACAACTCCCGAAATCTCTCCCCTCACGTTTATTGCGACGGCCAATTTGAAGTCTTGTACTTAATGTAAATGTATTATGACGCCAATCTCATTAAAATCAGATCTAAGTTCTCGCTGCCGCTAAACAAAGATCTGAGGACATCCTATTACGGGTCACGTCAGACCGACCTTTTGTGAACTCTGACCGACCAATGGAATTACTGACAAGAAGTCGACATTAGCCAATCAAAAGGCAGCTTTCTCGTGCTTTATGGCACTAATTCCAAATTGGCGACTACGCTTTGAAACATATTTTGACAAATTTTCGCCTAAAAATTTGAAACCTGAACAAAAGAACATTCTCAAATGGCTAATACATGGTCTAGATTGTATGGATTCAGTCGTTTACAACAGTAACTGTTGTTCGGAATACCCCGTTTTAAAGTTTTCGAGGCTGCATGATAAGAAATCTCATGCCGACTGTCACTTTCATGATCTGGTAAGCGACGCTCTGATTGGTTGGATGAAAGGTCTTCTGATGTGACCCGAATTGGAATGTCCTCAGATCTTTGTTTAAGGGTAGCGAGAACGAAGATCTGATTTTACTGAGATTGATTACGAAGTGCTGTCACTGTGACTGACTTACTGAGTGAGGGTGTTCTTAACAGACCTTTCTCATCTAATGGTGATATTATTTGAATATATGTGTTGTGTAAGATGTTTCTGAAGAGCAAGTTGTGAATTCATACACTCATGTCACCTCTCTTTATGAGGAACTATTTTATTCCGCGATGTAGCTGGTTGTTGTATGGCTGTCATTGTAAACATGAAGTCACACGTACTAAATAAAATTGTGTTGATATCTTGGCCTACATCCTTTGAGGTAAAACATTGTGATAAAAAACATTAAGAATTGACTTTCACTTTGTGTGAGTTCATTGGAGTATGAACTTTCATAGAGTGAGGGCAAGCTCTGACGTTGATACAGTTTGGCCCTCACACAATGAAGGTTCATACTCCAATGAACTCACACAAAGTGAACGTCAATTCTTAAATGTACACAATGCCGCATCACGATCCTCGGTTACCTGGCACCGTGCCTGAGCTCTTGGTTTAAATGTCCATCACCTGCCTCGCTTGAGGTCTTATTCCAACACTAAGCTGACACAGTGTGATGTCACTGAGATAGTGTCCAATCAGAGCGAAGCCCAATTCACTCAGAACTAAAACAAGCACTGTACTGTACTACTTACTTTAGTTACTAAAAACCTTGCTGCCTCATCAATGTTGATATTTTCTTTGGCTGATGTTTCATACCAGCCGATAAAACCCTTTTCTGTACAGAAGTCATCCATCTGGGATGCATTGTTGACTAGCCCTTCCTTGGCCTGGTCACACTACAACATCATAAACATCATCATCATCATCATCATCATCATCATCATCATCATCATCATCATCCTGTCTCCCCATTGCCTGGTCACACACTACATCATCATCATCATCATCATCATCATCATCATCCAGCAGAGCTAGGTATTTTTAAACTACATGTAGTGATCAAGGTTTATACATGAATACTACCGGTAATGGTTCAGACATTTTACTTACAATTTAAATACCAAAATGTCGTCATGGTTTTATAGCCTACAGCTTTTGAATAATTTATCATGATGTCCTTTGAAAATGTTTTACAATGCTACTTAATGGCTTCTGAATATATTGTTGAACTTTTTTTAGATTATGGTTTACAGGTGAGGTGACATGGGGTTTAACATTGCGTCCAAGATTATTTCACTTACATAGCCACATGCATGCATGTGTGTGTGTGTGTGTGTGTGTGGCTACTTGTACCAGTCCGAACTGATGTCGATTTATAGTGCTGGCACACTGAGACCCCATGCCACAGTTTTAACATGAATACCCCACTCAGACACATTATAATAACAATAAAAATAACAATATCACAGTGTCCAGAGACATAGAAAGTAAACACAAATTCACCCATATTTTTATTTAATGATCTTGACTTTTAGCTCCGGTTGGTTAAATTGAAAATAAAACAATGTTATCTGCAAGCATGGACAAGATTTCTCATAGCCTGTATATTTTACATGACTCACTTTGTTAGCTAGCAACACACACGGTACTGGAGATCCATCAGGAAGCTGGACTTTACTGTCAAGGTCATTCTTCCACTTGGTGACCGCCTCAAACGTGGAAGACCGCGTGACATCGAACACTACAAAGGCTCCTACTGCTTCCTTGTAGTACACCCGAGTCATGTTGCCGAACCTCTCCTGGCCTGTCATAAACAGTAACACAGCATGGAGATGTAGCAGTCATATACATACACAGTAACACAGCATGGAGATATAGCAGTCACATACATACACAGCATGGAGATATAGCAGTCATATACATACACAGTAACACAGCATGGAGATGTAGCTGTCACACACATACACAGCATGGAGATATAGCAGTCATATACATACACAGTAACACAGCATGGAGATGTAGCTGTCACACACATACACAGCATGGAGATATAGCAGTCATATACATACACAGTAACACAGCATGGAGATATAACAGTCACATACATACACAGCATGGAGATATAGCTGTCACATACATAGACAGTAACACAGCATGGAGATGTAGCTGTCACATACATACACAGCATGGAGATATAGCTGTCACATACATACACAGTAACACAGCATGGAGATATAGCAGTCACACACATACACAGCATGGAGATATAGCTGTCACATACATAGACAGTAACACAGCATGGAGATATAGCTGTCACATACATACACAGCATGGAGATATAGCTGTCACATACATACACAGTAACACAGCATGGAGATATAGCAGTCACACACATACACAGCATGGAGATATAGCAGTCACACACATACACAGCATGGAGATATAGCTGTCACATACATACACAGTAACACAGCATGGAGATATAGCAGTCACACACATACACAGCATGGAGATATAGCAGTCACACACATACACAGCATGGAGATATAGCTGTCACACACATACACAGCATGGAGATATAGCAGTCACACACATACACAGCATGGAGATATAGCTGTCACATACATACACAGCATGGAGATATAGCAGTCACATACATACACAGCATGGAGATATAGCTGTCACATACATACACAGCATGGAGATATAGCAGTCACATACATACACAGCATGGAGATATAGCTGTCACATACATACACAGCATGGAGATATAGCAGTCACATACATACACAGCATGGAGATATAGCAGTCACATACATACACAGCATGGAGATATAGCTGTCACATACATACACAGCATGGAGATATAGCTGTCACATACATACACAGTAACACAGCATGGAGATATAGCAGTCACACACATACACAGCATGGAGATATAGCAGTCACACACATACACAGCATGGAGATATAGCTGTCACACACATACACAGCATGGAGATATAGCAGTCACACACATACACAGCATGGAGATATAGCTGTCACATACATACACAGCATGGAGATATAGCAGTCACATACATACACAGCATGGAGATATAGCTGTCACATACATACACAGCATGGAGATATAGCAGTCACATACATACACAGCATGGAGATATAGCAGTCACATACATACACAGCATGGAGATATAGCTGTCACATACATACACAGCATGGAGATATAGCAGTCACATACATACACAGCATGGAGATATAGCTGTCACATACATACACAGTAACACAGCATGGAGATATAGCTGTCACATACATACACAGTAACACAGCATGGAGATATAGCAGTCACATACATACACAGTAACACAGCATGTAGATGTAGCTGTCACATACATAAACAGTAACACAGCATGGAGATGTAGCTGTCACATACATACACAGTAACACAGCATGGAGATATAGCAGTCACATACATATACAGCATGGAGATATAGCTGTCACATACATAGACAGTAACACAGCATGGAGATGTAGCTGTCACATACATACACAGCATGGAGATATAGCTGTCACATATATACACAGCATGGAGACATAGCAGTCTCCCAAGGTAGCTGTTCTAGCCAAGTGGGGAGGGGGTACCCAAGTTAGCTGTTCTAGCCAAGTGGGGAGGGGTACCCAAGTTAGCTGTTCTAGCCAAGTGGGGAGGGGTACCCAAGTTAGCTGTTCTAGCCAAGTGGGGAGGGGGGTACCCAAGTTAGCTGTTCTAGCCAAGTGGGGAGGGGTACCCAAGTTAGCTGTTCTAGCCTAGTGGGGAGGGATATCTAGGGTACCAGTCCAGGCAATGTCGAATGTGTGGATGGGGACCCTATGTCTCCCCTGGTTCTGCTTCAGTGAATACCCCAGCACTGGGGATACCTGTCTGAAGACTACACAACCCTTTCATCCAACCATACCTGCGATATCCCATAACTGCAGCCTGATCAGCGTGTCAGCATCCCAGTTCAACACTTTCAATGCAAAGTCTACACCAATCTGAATGAATGTTAAGGCAAAACAGCATCATTTATTCACAATAGTCACATGCAATGGACTCTTTGTCTTGATTTGTATTTCCTTGATATATCCAAGATACCATGTCAAATATTGAAACTTGACGTCTTTTCTCCTGTGTGCTAATTATAATGCCAGTCACTAACAACTGAAATATCACAAGGCCTAGTGCAGTTCCGTGTGTAGTTCCTGTCACTTGACAGTGGGACTCTGTAAAGTATCACATACTCCACTTAATACTAAACCGTTTACCAGGATTGCATAACAAGGCCAGAGCAACCTATTTTCTTGAATTTATTTTATACATTTTAGATTCATTAAATAGATTCCATCCTAAATACAAGTGAAAGGATGGGTTGTGACAATGGGAAGAAGGAAACAACTGGGGCAGGAGTGTTGCATATATAACAACCCAGCTCACTGACCTGTAGAAGCTAGGGGACACAAACTGTATCACGTTGTTCTCCGTTTTTACCAGCATGGTCACTTTACAGGACAGTAAATATTTTTATTATGCTCATGTCAGCAATATGTCAGCTACATCATGTCTGCCTCTTAATAATTGAGTGTGGACCAGCAAACTATCAAATAGCAACTCCATTGGGTGTCAAAAGTATGAACCTGGACACACATTGTGCCCATCCAACCCTCATATTAGCCAATATTACAGCAAGCATGGGGTGCTGGAGACCTTCTCCATGGTTGTATCTAAAATTCCCAACCAAATAAGCTTGGTACTGAATGCAACAATGTAAAACTGAGCATTGAAGCCTCTTTTTTTATTGGTCAGTCTACTACATGTCGCCTCTACAAACCATCAACATGACCACATACCGTATTCGACGTAATAAGCGCCTCGCTCTAATAAGCGCCCAGGGCGATATTTGCTAATATATAGGCCAATGAACAATCCTAATTAGCACCCCTTCCGATTGATCAATGTACACAAGACTTATTTATTCGCGTATAATACACACTCATGTGTTATATGCACACTTAATTATAGGCAATTAAATTCTAGAAAAATATATCTGTCGTATATAAACATTACAGGCTGTCTGCATAAACCACAAAATTTATCTTTTAACTCTGTTTTTTTCCACTATAATAATATTCTAATAAGAGCCCAATATTTCTAATTTTGGGAGCGCCCTGGGCGCTTATTACGTCGAATACGGTAACTTGAATTGTTAAATTCTTAATCCAATTTAGGAATAGTTAGAGACATTTCCAGTCTGTGGAGTGAGAGAGTATGGTTTTTTACACTGCCTGTAGCAATATTCCAGCAATATCTAGACGGGGGACACCAGAAATGGGCTTCATACATTGTACCCATGTCAGGAATCGAACCCGGGTCTTCAGCGTGACAAGCGAACGCCTTAACCACTGGGCTACCGAACCGCCCCGCCGAATGTGGAGCACAACTAGGTAAATCCCTGTACTCTGATCCGGAATCCCCAACTATGACGTGTTTTGAAGGATACAGTAGCTCTGTAGTGTTGTGAGAAAAACTGATGGACATATCGCTTGATGATGCTTGTCTTGCCGGTGCCAAGCTCTCCGATGACCAGGATCTTGTACAGGTGTTCCTTCTTTTCTCCTCCTCCAGCCTGCAACAAACAAGGGTCAGCACCATCATTACTGCTCACACAATCTTCTTATCTCACCCACCCAACACCCTTTTACTAGAAAAAACATGCTGGTCATAAAGTTAGATCACGCTAGATATCTGATTGGCCAGTTGCCCTATCAGAAAGATCAAATATTTCATCGAAAGTAGCACTCATAATCACAGAATGGCTGCACGCCAAAAGTGGGTTTGGAGCAGAATGGTCATGAAAAATATGACTTAATCACACAATGTAACCACCGAATCCTTGTTTCATTAAACTTAAATTGTTTGATAGGCATTACTTCATTAAACTTGTGCAAGAAATTAAAATATTAGCTATAAATAGAAAAGCTAAGAGTGCCAATGTAACAAAGGTAGCTATTCTGCACCAGCAAGCAGGTTGTTCGCAGTGTGGAGCTATGGTACAGATCTGTCAAGGGTAAATAATGAAGTCTGTCCACACTGTCTGTTGCAGTTGTTTTTGTTTGTTGTTTAATGCCGCACTCAGCAATATTCCAGCTATATGTCACTGGTATGTAAATAATCGAGTCTGGACAGACAATCCAGTGATTGACATCATGAACATTGATCAACTCAATTGGGATACGATGTCATGTATCAACCAAGTCAGCGAGCCTGGCCACCTAGTCCCGTTAGTTGCCTCTTACGGCAAGCATAGTCACCTTTTACGGCAAGCATGGGTTGCTGAAGACCCATTCTACCCCGGATCTTCACAGGTCCTGTCTGTTGTAACTGGAATGTTTAGCGTGTCTAGTAGTCAGAAGGGATAGGGCCCAGTCACATTGGGATTCGGCATGCACCAGTCAGATAGCACATCAAGGCTGGAAAAATCCACTCATCCACTCGTACTGATGATTGGTAGCATGTGCAGGGTGAGACATCATACCAGGTACACATACATGTATCAATAATATCAATTCATCTCTGATTGTTCTCAATAAAGTATGCAGGATAATTTCGAACTAAAAATATGTTTTCATCACTTGAACATTCTTAGTAAAAATAATGAAATACAAAACACTCATATCATAACAAAACGACATACTTGGCAACCATCTGTTAGAGAAATAAACACAAAGTGTGTATGTGCAGCAGGTCCCAAAACAATTTTTTAAAGGGAGGTAATTATGTCTACTATTTTTGTTGTATGCGAAAAGTGAACGATTGTGTGAGGGACATGGCTGATATACAGAAATATTTAATCAGGTATAGTGACGATACTTGACGAGAAAAACATGATTTGATTACCAAACAGATTGAAAATAGGAGTGAGTGAGTAAGTTGGGTTTAACGCCGCTTTTAACATTATTCCAGTTATATCACGGCGTGTCAGCTTAATGTTGGAGGAAAGCCCAAAGTCATGCAGGTCTCAGACGTTTACCACTTCGGTAAAACCCACGAGCACAGGTATGGTGCTGAGAAACCTAGAAACAATTGGGGCGAACCGAAATTCGAACCTACAATCGTAGGTTTCTGGTGTGCCCAAGGGATGCAACTCTGCACAGCGAATCGCAGCGCCTTAGACGACTGGGCCACCCTTACCCCCTGACTGAAAAAAGGGAAATCTCTGTATGACTGTAGAAGGCAATAACAAACAGTGCAAGAAGCATGCTTGAGCAAGTTTGAATGGTTACAGATGAAAGTAGATGGCAGTGAAAAGTGATACACGTGTGATTTTGTTCATTTCATGAAGTTTAATGAAAACAAATACCCCCCCACATGAATGGTGTAGGTACTGAGAAGCATGTCCCAGCCTCATCCCTTGTGTCTACAGGGTTCAGGAAAGTTTCTTAAAGTTAAACCAAACTTGTCCTGCAGGGCAAGTAGATGTCATTTTGGAATCATTCTGCAATATTTTCACTGGACCTTTTAAATTTTTAAAAAGTTTATTTTCTCAGTTTTTATTTCCAGATTGTGTGTTTGTATGGTGTTTGGTGCCACACTCAGCAACATTCCAGTAACATGACTGCAGCAACATCACACATCCAGTCTGGACCAGACAATCCAGTGATTGACATTGGAATGAACCTTGGTTGGGGTACGATGACACCTACGCAATAAAGCCAGTCACCCGATCCATCATGTCGCCTCTTATGACCAGCATGCTGGTGACCTATTCTAAATCCCTGCAGGTGCATTTGTAAGTAGACTAGAGGATGTAACAGGTACCAGGTCATCGTGGCTACTGTAGTGCAAGCACATTAAGGAAGCACTGTTGAGATAGAATTTTAAATACTTTTTTACAGCTCTGTTGACAAAACCTGCCCCAAATGTGACAGATACAGAATATAATTTGGAGATGTCAGGAGTTTTCTCCCAGTCTGGGTATGTCTTCTACTTAAATGGTCATGTTGTTTGATCTGGTTGTAGGAGCTGTTGGAAGTGGATGTTGTTGCTGTGGGTTGTTGACAAAGATGTTGTTGGTTGTGGATGTGGATGTTGTTGGTTTGTTTGTTTGTTGTTTAACACCACACTCAACAATATTCCAGCTATAAGACGGTGGTCTGTAATCGAGCCTAATAATTGAGTTTGGACCAGACAATCCAGTGATTGACATCATGAACATAGATCTACGCAAATGGGATACAATGACATGCATCGAACAAGTCAGCAAGCCTTACCACCCAATCCCGCCTCTTAAGACAAGCATTGTTGCCATTTACGGCAGGCATGGGTTTCTACCCTGGATCTTCATGGGTGTGGATGTAAATGTAGAATGTACATGTAGGATGTAGATGTAGTATGTAGATGTAGGATGTAGATGTAGTATGTAGATGTAGTATGTAAATGTAGGATGTAAATGTAGGATGTACATGTAGAATGTACATGTAGGATGTAGATGTAGTATGTAGATGTAGAATGTAGATGTAGGATGTAGATGTAGGATGTAGATGTAGGATGTAGATGTAGTATGTAGATGTAGGATGTAGATGTAGTATGTAGATGTAGTATGTAGATGTAGGATGTAGATGTAGTATGTAGATGTAGTATGTAGATGTAGGATGTAGATGTAGGATGTAGATGTAGTATGTAGATGTAGGATGTAGATGTAGTATGTAGATGTAGTATGTAAATGTAGGATGTAAATGTAGGATGTAGATGTAGGATGTAGATGTAGTATGTAGATGTAGGATGTAGATGTAGTATGTAGATGTAGGATGTAGATGTAGATGTAGGATGTAGATGTAGGATGTAGATGTAGGATGTAGATGTAGGATGTAGATGTAGGATGTAGATGTAGTATGTAGATGTAGGATGTAGATGTAGGATGTAGATGTGGGATATAGATGTAGTATGTAGATGTAGGATGTAGATGTAGGATGTAGATGTAGGATGTAAATGTAGTATGTAGATGTAGGATGTAGATGTAGTATGTAGATGTAGGATGTAGATGTAGGATGTAGATGTAGGATGTAGATGTAGGATGTAGATGTAGGATGTAGATGTAGTATGTAGATGTAGGATGTAAATGTAGTATGTAGATGTAGTATGTAGATGTTGGATGTAGATGTAGGATGTAGATGTAGGATGTAGATGTAGGATGTAAATGTGGGATGTAGATGTGGGATGTAGATGTAGGATGTAGATGTGGGATGTAGATGTAGTATGTAGATGTAGGATGTAAATGTAGTATGTAGATGTTGGATGTAGATGTAGGATGTAGATGTAGGATGTAGATGTAGTATGTAGATGTAGGATGTAGATGTAGTATGTAGATGTAGGATGTAGATGTTGGATGTAGATGTAGGATGTAAATGTAGGATGTAGATGTAGGATGTAGATGTAGGATGTAGATGTAGGATGTAGATGTGGGATGTAGATGTGGGATGTAGATGTAGGATGTAGATGTTGGATGTAGATGTAGGATGTAGATGTAGGATGTAAATGTAGGATGTAGATGTAGGATGTAGATGTAGGATGTAGATGTAGGATGTAGATGTAGGATGTAAATGTAGGATGTAGATGTTGGATGTAGATGTAGGATGTAGATGTAGGATGTAAATGTAGGATGTAGATGTAGGATGTAAATGTAGGATGTAGATGTAGATGTAGGATGTAGATGTAGGATGTAAATGTAGGATGTAGATGTAGGATGTAAATGTAGGATGTAGATGTAGGATGTAGATGTAGGATGTAGATGTTGGATGTAGATGTAGGATGTAAATGTAGGATGTAAATGTAGGATGTAGATGTAGTATGTAGATGTAGGATGTAGATGTAGGATGTAGATGTGGGATGTAGATGTAGTATGTAGATGTAGGATGTAGATGTAGGATGTAGATGTAGGATGTAAATGTAGTATGTAGATTTAGTATGTAGATGTAGGATGTAGATGTTGGATGTAGATGTAGGATGTAGATGTAGGATGTAGATGTAGGATGTAGATGTAGTATGTAGATGTAGGATGTAAATGTAGTATGTAGATGTAGTATGTAGATGTTGGATGTAGATGTAGGATGTAGATGTAGTATGTAGATGTAGGATGTAAATGTAGGATGTAAATGTAGGATGTAGATGTAGGATGTAGATGTAGTATGTAGATGTAGGATGTAGATGTAGTATGTAGATGTAGGATGTAGATGTAGTATGTAGATGTAGGATGTAGATGTAGATGTAGGATGTAGATGTAGGATGTAGATGTAGGATGTAGATGTAGGATGTAGATGTAGTATGTAGATGTAGGATGTAGATGTAGGATGTAGATGTGGGATGTAGATGTAGTATGTAGATGTTGGATGTAGATGTAGGATGTAGATGTAGGATGTAGATGTATAATGTAGATGTAGGATGTAGATGTAGTATGTAGATGTAGGATGTAAATGTAGTATGTAGATGTAGTATGTAGATGTTGGATGTAGATGTAGGATGTAGATGTAGGATGTAGATGTAGGATGTAAATGTGGGATGTAGATGTGGGATGTAGATGTAGGATGTAGATGTGGGATGTAGATGTAGTATGTAGATGTAGGATGTAAATGTAGTATGTAGATGTTGGATGTAGATGTAGGATGTAGATGTAGGATGTAGATGTAGTATGTAGATGTAGGATGTAGATGTAGTATGTAGATGTAGGATGTAGATGTTGGATGTAGATGTAGGATGTAAATGTAGGATGTAGATGTAGGATGTAGATGTAGGATGTAGATGTAGGATGTAGATGTAGGATGTAGATGTAGGATGTAAATGTGGGATGTAGATGTGGGATGTAGATGTAGGATGTAGATGTTGGATGTAGATGTAGGATGTAGATGTAGGATGTAAATGTAGGATGTAGATGTAGGATGTAGATGTAGGATGTAGATGTAGGATGTAGATGTAGGATGTAGATGTAGGATGTAAATGTAGGATGTAGATGTTGGATGTAGATGTAGGATGTAGATGTAGGATGTAAATGTAGGATGTAGATGTAGGATGTAAATGTAGGATGTAGATGTAGATGTAGATGTAGGATGTAGATGTAGGATGTAGATGTAGGATGTAGATGTAGGATGTAAATGTAGGATGTAGATGTAGGATGTAAATGTAGGATGTAGATGTAGTATGTAGATGTAGGATGTAGATGTAGGATGTAGATGTGGGATGTAGATGTAGTATGTAGATGTAGGATGTAGATGTAGGATGTAGATGTAGGATGTAAATGTAGTATGTAGATTTAGTATGTAGATGTAGGATGTAGATGTTGGATGTAGATGTAGGATGTAGATGTAGGATGTAGATGTAGGATGTAGATGTAGTATGTAGATGTAGGATGTAAATGTATGTAGATGTAGTATGTAGATGTTGGATGTAGATGTAGGATGTAGATGTAGGATGTAGATGTAGGATGTAGATGTAGGATGTAAATGTGGGATGTAGATGTGGGATGTAGATGTAGGATGTAGATGTGGGATGTAGATGTAGTATGTAGATGTAGGATGTAAATGTAGTATGTAGATGTTGGATGTAGATGTAGGATGTAGATGTAGATGTAGGATGTAGATGTAGTATGTAGATGTAGGATGTAGATGTAGTATGTAGATGTAGGATGTAGATGTTGGATGTAGATGTAGGATGTAAATGTAGGATGTAGATGTAGGATGTAGATGTAGGATGTAGATGTAGGATGTAGATGTAGGATGTAAATGTGGGATGTAGATGTGGGATGTAGATGTAGGATGTAGATGTAGGATGTAGATGTAGGATGTAGATGTAGGATGTAGATGTAGGATGTAAATGTAGGATGTAGATGTTGGATGTAGATGTAGGATGTAGATGTAGGATGTAAATGTAGGATGTAGATGTAGGATGTAGATGTAGGATGTAGATGTAGGATGTAGATGTAGGATGTAAATGTAGGATGTAGATGTTGGATGTAGATGTAGGATGTAGATGTAGGATGTAAATGTAGGATGTAAATGTAGGATGTAGATGTAGATGTAGGATGTAGATGTAGGATGTAAATGTAGGATGTAGATGTAGGATGTAAATGTAGGATGTAGATGTAGGATGTAGATGTAGGATGTAGATGTAGGATGTAAATGTAGGATGTAGATGTAGGATGTAAATGTAGGATGTAGATGTAGGATGTAGATGTAGGATGTAAATGTAGGATGTAGATGTAGGATGTAAATGTAGGATGTAGATGTAGGATGTAAATGTAGGATGTAGATGTAGGATGTAGATGTAGGATGTAGATGTAGGATGTAAATGTAGGATGTAGATGTAGGATGTAGATGTAGGATGTAGATGTAGGATTTAAATGTAGGATGTAGATGTAGGATGTAAATGTAGGATGTAGAAGTAGGATGTAGATGTAGGATGTAGATGTAGGATGTAGATGTAGGATGTAAATGTAGGATGTAGATGTAGGATGTAAATGTAGGATGTAGATGTAGGATGTTAATGTAGGATGTAGATGTAGGATGTAAATGTAGGATGTAGATGTAGATGTAGGATGTAAATTAGGATGTAGATGTAGGATGTAGATGTAGGATGTAGATGTAGTATGTAAATGTAGGATGTAGATGTAGGATGTAGGATGTAAATTAGGATGTAGATGTAGGATGTAGATGTAGTATGTAGATGTAGTATGTAAATGTAGGATGTAGATGTAGGATGTAAATGTAGGATGTAGATGTAGGATGTAGATGTAGGATGTAAATGTAGGATGTAGATGTAGTATGTAGATGTTGGATGTAAATGTAGGATGTAGATGTAGGATGTAGATGTTGGATGTTGGATGTTGGATGTGGGATGTGGCTGTAGGTGCTGTGGGGTATCCCACTAATGGTCAGGAACTCAGAACATAACAAGCAGTTCTGAAAGTAAATTTTGAGGTCATATGCCAGACTACTTCCCATGTTGAGAGGATAATATATCAACCACGATATATGATATCATAAAGCAGCCGTTACCACCAGTCTTCCTGAGTACTGTCCCGGTCAACTTCCTCAGTTCTGACAGACCTTAATAGCTTGGTCCAGCAATAGAAATGATGGGGGAAGTAATGCATGAAATGGCTACTTTCGTTACGTTGTTGTAATTATCATGGCACACAGACACCCTGAACTATTTCCCTTCAACCAATGTTACATTAACAGCAGAGTAGGAATTTTCTTTGAAACTGTTGTAGCTGAAAAATATTTAGCATTTAGATGTTCACTTCCTTCATTGTGATTGATTAGTTTGTTTTAACATAAGTTATTCCATAAATTAAAAAAAATAAACATCTGCATGAAAATGTTAAGGTTTTTAGATCTGAAGCTCTCCTGGGACACTGATAAAGGCGATTATCATGGAACTGTTCTGGGTGAACAATACCTTCCAAATGGTGTGCTGGTTTTCTTGGGGAATTAGTCAGCAAAGAGCCGGAGTCACAGGAGACTAATCACAATTTTATTTACAAGAACAATTAACAATTTACAATATACTTAGAAAATAACTGAGGGTGCCACAGAGAGTCAGTACAACACTCTGGGCCATGGGAGAGAGGTCTGCTTGGTAAGAGAGTCAAACCCCTTCTCTCCTAAAACTTTGCTACAGTATGTATTTAACAAAAAATTGAACAATAAAAAGGAATCTGATTGGTTGATACACGATTGGTTGTGCCCTATACTAAATGGATGGCTAGACAGTCGATGTACACAAAGATGGGGATAAACAATTAGGATTAGCATCTTATAAATAACAGCAATTAAGTGTTTCAAGGCATATATAGATGTCATGGCTCCAGGGTAATGAGCCTTTGCCATTAAATGTTCTTCAGACAATGGGTGTTGTAAATCAGTCGCTATGACACGATCATCACTTCCCTCCTCACCGTCGTATCACCATACTGACCCCATACTTAGCAAATATTCTCCTTGACAACTAATGACTTTCAAATAACCATTTTCCTGATGATCCTTGAGCAAGTCTGCCTACCGTATCCACATTGTTTTCACTTTGGACACCAAATTGGTGTATGATTATTCAGACACCTGACTTTTTACTTGATCCAAATTTGATCAGTGTCAACATTTGTGTGACCTCGACACCATTACCATCATCATCGACACAATCAACAGGACCACCAACATCGACTCCATCATCAATAGGACCACCACCATAGACACCATCATCAACAGGACCACCACAGACACCATCATCAACAGGACCACCACCATCATCGACACCATCATCAACAGGACCACCAACATAGACATCATAATCAACATGACCACCACCATCATCGACACCATCATCAACAGGACCACCATAGACATCATCATCAACAGGACCACCACCATCATCGACACCATCATCAACAGGACCACCACCATCATAGACACCATCATCAACAGGACCACCATAGACACCATCATCAACAGGACCACCACCATCATCGACACCATCATCAACTGGACCACCACAGACACCATCATCAACAGGACCACCACCATCATCAACACCATCATCAACAGGACCACCACCATCATCAACACCATCATCAACAGGACCACCACCATCATAGACACCATCATCAGCAGGACCACCAACATCCACATCATCAACAACAGGACCATCACCTTAGACACTATCATCAACAGGACCACCACCATAGGCACCATCATCAACAGGACCACCAACATCCACATCATCATCAACAGGACCACCATCATCCATCGACACCATCATCAGTATTACAGTCACCACCACCCTCAATGCAGTAGATCTTACAAACATCTTCCAGGGTGAGTCAGTGATGAGATAACTACCAGTGATATTACACTACAGCGTGTGACCTGGTCATGTGTCACCACAGGCGGGGCATCAACTACTGGTCTCCCTGACTTGATCATGTACAGGTTGAACCATCACATAGCTGGAATAGCTCAGACTGCAGTGTAAAACAACACATATGTACATATTAATCAAACAAGAGTTGACATTGAGATCTGTAATCATGGTAATACTATAAAAATTATCTATTGAAACGGGAAATATAAACATAAGAGGGCACTAAAACACTTACCATGACTACTGAAATCCTCACTCAACTGGTGTAACAGTAAAGATTCTGTACATGTGTCTACAGGTTTTAGGATAATCTGTCCAACAGATAATCCAATGCTGATAAGCCACCCCAAACTACCCTCTTTATCACTGTGACTTTAATCGGTCACCATTGTCAGCAGGTACAATACCTATCGTTATTTGCCTGTTACCTCAACACATAACCATAACAACAACAACAACAACTGGATACAAATATCAAGTCATGATATGTCAAGGTTGGCTACAGCCATCGTATCACCCCCCTCAATTATCAGGTGTATCATATCTATATCCTATTATGATATATACCCTGAACACATCTGCTACCCCAGATTTGTTTCAGAATTGACATCACAAATTTCTATCCCTCTTATCGTGAACTTTGCACAGGATTTCTCATATTCACAAGGGCATTTTCACCGAATGGCTGTTGTGAGCGACATGTTTCTAATACAGTTCGAAACAAAGTATGGTGGCAAAGATTCAAGGATATATAATACACAAAAGAAGTTAAGGACAACCCATTCTTTCATATTACTAGTTAATCTGTCACCAAGACATATCAACAATAGTAATATGATAGAATTATACTATCCTTAACTTTTGAGTAGTATATATCATAATAGAAGGGAGATATAGTTCCCTTCATAATTGCTGATGTCACATCATAGGTTTTGTGTATCAATACAAACATGTTACACAGTATCACAGTCATAGTGTGACTCACTCTTAATTTCAGTGCATACAGTGGTTTACAGCGTTCAGCTCTTTGTCATAATGTTTTATAGATTTCAACAAAAAGCATGGACTCTGGACATGTTGACCAAGTATATTTTTGTTTACACATCATCAGACTATCCTTTCTTCCATGTCATGCTAAGTATTGTAATTTGACCTGACTATTGTGATGCTATAATATGATGTGTGTCTATGCAGCTCGAGTGATTATTGTACTATCATCATCCCCTCCCCTCACACATTGTCTGCCTACCATTGGTATGCATGTCTAACATTAATGATTCAAATTAGGGCAATTCTGGGATCCTTGAGGTCTTCTATAGTACATGTGATGAGGCTAAGTGGACACTTCTCCCAGTTCAGAAAGCAATATATATAGAGAATCTCATCCCAGCGGTATCTCCTGTGGGAGCCAGTTTTGGATGATGAACATCCATATCATACAAATTATCCAACTGAAAAATATATCCACCTTATGAAATCTACAGAGATTTGCTACAAGATACGTTGTAGCAGGATTATGAGGGGTAAATGGGGTATTGTGTGTCCAGCCTGGGGTTTGTGGTATGAAACCTAACAAGGCTTGTGGTATTCAACCTAACACTGGATGCATAAAACCCCTTTTACCCCTCGTGATCCTGCTACAACGAATTTATCTTACCAACATGTTTTAATATGACATTGTAAAATAATTCAAATGAATTCCAGATTGATAGAAAACTGCTGTTAGGTTGAGCTGAGGTTAGCTTGCGCTATTTCACGTGACATCCATTGGCTCGAAAAAGTGTGCGGCTTTTTGCTTTGAAGCGGAGTATATATAAAGGATTTATTCTGTCTCTCAGAAATGCATGTGCCGTAGGGCTTCCACGAGTCCAAATTTTTGGACTAGAGTACCCGAGGGGTGAAACTTAGGATGTCCTTTAAGAATATTGGTTCATTAGATCAAAACTGCCATCTAAAAGTATTAACACGTGTTAAAAGTATAATTGAACTGCACTGAAAAGTCTGAAATGTAAATAGAAAGCGTCCAAGGAACTTAATATCTGTCAAAGTGTATGGAAGTGTTCAGTGTTAATGTTTGCTTGTAACTGTGATCTTAATCACGACCATCAAAAACATTACGTCACTTCTACAAATACACTACAATACATATTGAACACAAACCAATCAGTGTTTCATTCGACACCTGCCAACAAGCACGAACAATAATTCGCAGGAAGAAAATCTATAATGTGCATCACGTGACATACACGTATACACAGCTGCTGGGCTGCAAGACTAAGGCCGCTAAATATGGAAATGTAGTACTATAAGTTCATTCATTCATGAGTTGGTCACGTTTTCGAACTGTACCAAACTGTACAAAGAATACATTATTCAAACAATATTAAAACAGAGTGATCTCCCCTTATCGAGTACTCGAGTCCTTGATAACGGACTCGAGTCCCACTAAAACCGACCAGGCCCCGAGTACTCGAGTACTCGTTGAAGCCCTAATGTGCAGCCTGTATTGCTCGTGGCGGGGTATAAGGGATTTATTCCCCCGTTGAGAAATTTATTACCCACCAGGGCAGATTACACAATATCTAATCAAGATCACATGGACCAATCAGATCTCAACATTCTGACATGGAAGTATGATAAATGTATTTAACATTGGTCTATTCTTAACTAAAATGTTAACAATGAGAAATGAGAAAACAGTTATTTAATAATAATACCCCTGTATGCAGAATCTTTAAATATTTATATTATTGTATTGTGGGTTGATGGCCTTTAACACTGAATAAATTTGTTTGTCTGTTCGTCTGTAGTATTCGAATCTAGGGTCCCCTGTTTTGTGCACTCCTAATAAGTAAAACCTCCCAATTTTATTGTGGGCTGATGGCCTTTAACACTGAATAAATTTGTCTGTTCGTCTGAAGTATTTGAATCTAGGGTCCCTGTTTTGTGCACTCCTAATAAGTAAAAACTCCATTCTTGTTGATTCCAATTACACATGAGTTGTAAATATTGTAATTATTTGTACTTTAAAAATCAAAATAGCATCTAATGTTTCCAAAATACAAGTACTGTAGTCATTGGGTATCCCTATGCCATGTATTTCATAAGTTTGCTATTTGTCTTTCTGTCAAATCTTTCTTTTTCTACTTCATCAACATGATAAAAATGACACTGGTCACACAAACAACAATAACTGAATACGTTTGTCTCACTTTACTGTTTGTGGCCTTGTCTCCAGCTGGTTTGTAAAACATGGGCATGGAAAGGTCATCAGTTAATATGAAGTGCCCTTGGGCAAAACAGAAACTAACTTGTAGTCTGGTCAATCTAGCTCGGTCAGCGGTCAATGCAAGATCACTCCTTGTAACCACCTACCGGGTAATCCTCATTGTCAGCTCTGATAACAAGCATGGGGTAGAAGAGACCAATGGTATTCTACCCCTAAATCTCATCTTCCCAAGGCCATAGAGTTAACTGACCATCAAAGTCCAGTTTCAACCTTTGCCGAACTAGCCTGGAATTCTGAAGATACATTTTGGCTGAACTAACGAGTCTATGCTTAGACCAATCCAAATTGCTCAAAGAACTAGACACCCGGTTCGTAATCAACATGGATTTCAATGTGCAGATTTTGGTCTGAATTGACTGGGTGCCATTTTGTTTGAGTGAGTGAGTGAATATGGTTTTACGCCGCTAGCAATATTCCAGCAATATCACGGCGGGGGACACCAGAAATGGGCCATTTTGTTTGAAGCAAATGCAAGTGATGTGAGAGGTGGAATCAGATTGGTAAATAGAAGGGACATAACTTGTAATAGCCACTTTTGTTGCAACAATCAAGCCAAGAAATTCCAGCCTAGTTTGGCAAGGGTGGAAACTGGACTTCTACAGTCAGTTAACTCCCTTGACTCGGGAAGATGCCAAATATCCACAGATGCATATCAGCATTAAATATGTTTGATGATCACATAATTAATCCTAATATTTAAATTTGACACTGTCAGAACACAGCAACAATAGTCCCTCCATGAAGTACCTCACCATATACATTCCAACATGTTCTTTGTGTTAATGTGTATATGCATCAACTTCCTCATTTTTTTCATTTTAATATTAATATCATGTGATCACCCTATTTCAATATCCAGCTAATCATATTTCATTGTATTTGATATCACATACCATGCAGATGAGGACAAACGTCCCATTGATCTGGATAGCACAAAAGGTACACATGATATACAATTATACATTATGCTGAACATTGCTCCCAGTGTTATATTTCTATACATCTAATGAACATGATGAAAACAGTAAATGTTTACTGACAATATCACCGTATGGCGAGAGACAGATATGTGTGCAACATCTGTGCACACAGCTGAGTTGTTTATTGAATCACTGCAGACCAGTAATGGAAGAGCCACACTCCCTACAACCCCACGTAAGCTTGGTCAACTTCATGGTTTTGGTTGTTTGTTGTTTGGTAAATAGTACTATGATAAGTTGCTTCAACCTTGCCCTATATCAACAGGAACCGTAAACATGGTCAATATGTCATCATGTTACGGCTTTGATTTCACAGCTCTTGAAAATGTTCAGTTGGACACTTCTTTTTTACATATTTTCTGGAATACAAAGATTATTTCCCACCATTTCCTGCAAAATATAGCAATGAAAACTTTAACTTGCTATATCGCTTAATCTGTTGTAATTTGGCCATGCTTACGATCCTAGTCATTTAAATAGGCACTATGGTCTTATATCATGAATAATGGCACTTCACTGGCTTAATCATGGATATCTTGATAAACTTGTGTTTGTCCATCATGTCCATTGTATCCCAGATTATGATACAATTTCAGATAATCAATTAACAAAACACTAACTTGACTATAAATGTTGATGATGTTGCCATGTGCAAGGAGATGGGTGCTACTAGACCGTACCATTTACTGCTGAATCAGCATATACTCATGAATTACTTGTTGCAGTGATAGAAATGAAAGAAGGGTCAGTGCAGGGTCAGTGCAAGGTCAGTGCAAGGTCAGTGCATGAAAACACTTCTGCTCTTATGGTCTTGTCAACCCTATCACAGAAGCCTGAAAGTTAGGTTAACAGGTAAACCAGTGTTGATGGCATGAGGACTGAATTTTAAAGACTCTTCTGGGGAAATAAACCCTTGTCCTTGGTGTGATCAGCAAATGCTTTACCCTCTGGGCTACCCCACTGCTCCTATAAACCTTTGTGGCATTCCTATCCATATTTCAGTTATTGTGTATAATAAATTATATAAAAGCGACTCTTTCTAACTGAGACTGTCAATGCTGATGCAGAACAGACTATACAGAGACTTTTTGGTTGGAATAGAAATCAGCATGTCAATATGCTTATCTGCTGAGGCTGAAACACATCTCAAGACACTATGCCATGCATGACATTTAACCATTGTGATATCTGATTGATATTATAATCTCGGAAAGTCAATGTGTACCGAACCATGTCAACTGTCTGCCACACTGGAGATTTACTCAAAAGCTACAGTTACATAAACTGATATACAATGAAGCATATTGTCCATTCTGCCCAGGCTCATATTGTGGCGAAGGGATATTCCCATTTACTGTCACTATCACAACCCAACATACCCTAACCATGACAAGTACACAAAATTCTGTCACAATGCTATGACAAAGAAAGGATGGTATTTCATAATGTCCCTTTTAGTTACACACTGAATAGTTTAGCTTCGCAATGCTACACCACTCCCATGAATCCCCTCCACTAAGCCATGTAATTGTGGTTACATTATTTGACCCTGCATGCAGTTTTATACTTAATATACCGCCACACCCAAATCTGACACAATGTAGACACATAACACTCCCCTCCATAAAGAGTTCTACATGTTTAAGACTGTTTAAAAAAGTAAGCGATGGGCTCGCAAAATGTGTATCATTCCCCGATTTGAAGTTTTAATCAGTCACAATAAATACATTTCAGAATGTGTGTGCGTGTGTTTGTTGTTTTACGCCGCTCTCAGCAATATTCCAGTTCAATGACTGCAGCCTGTAAATAATCAAATCTGGATCAGACAATCCAGGGATTGACATAATGAGCAGCAAGCCACATCCTCATGAAGGGTTCTCAATGACAAGCAATCAACCAAGTCCCCGAGTCTGACCACGAGATCCTTTCGGCCACCTCTTACAACCAGCATAGGTTACTTGAGGGGTTACATTTGAGAAATCAGATTGTTGTTTCAATTAGTGATTCACGTATCAGGCCAACATGGGTTTCATGTCTGACTCCAATTTAAGTCTAACACATCATAAAACTACAGCACACAAATCAATCGCAGCTAGTATAATATTGTGTAAAGGTAGACTCCACAAAACTGCTATCTGTTTTGATTGTTGTTAAACGCACTCAGCAGTATTCCAGCTACATGACAGAGGCCTGGAAATAATCGACCAGATTCTTGACCAGACAATCAAGTGATTGATATTACAAACAATGATTCAAGTTGTCATGTTCATGGAATGAACCAAGGCACCAAGCCAAGTCTGTTATATGTATTTTTTTGTATTGTGGAAGAATCAGTTACTCTGACTGACTGACTGACTGACTGAGTTGGGTTTAACGCTGCTTTTAACATTATTCCAGTTATATCACGGCGTGTCAGCTTAATGTGGGTGGAAAGCCCAAAGTCATGCAGGTCTCAGACGTTTACAACTTCGGTGAAACCCACGAGCACGGGTATGGTGCTGACAAACCTAGAAACATAATTGGGGCGAACCAGGATTCGAACCCACAATCATAGGTTTCTGGCGTGCCCAAGGGACGCAACTCTGCACAGCAAATCGCGGCGCCTTAGACGACTGGGCCACCCGTGCACCCCAGTTACTCTGAGTTACATCCCACAGCAGCCTGTTCTGTCACTAACATCTATTTCAGGTCTATCAACATGATCAAAGACCCTGCTCCGGGGTTGGGTCCCTGCTGCGTCATACCAAAAGTCGTAGAAAGATGGTACTTGTTGCGACCCTGTCTGGTGCTGGGCATTAAAGGGGCAAAAACAAGGACTGGTCAGCTTGGAGTCAGTATAATGTGTCTGAGTCGGGTGTTCATGTTAAACTGATAAACTCTCAGTGGGCTAGTGGGCTAGCACTATAAATCGCTATATAAGTGCAATAATCTTGGACACAACGTTAAACCCCATTTCACCTCATCTCACTCAGTATCTTTGGAATAACTAGGGCAGACAGGTTGTTACAGCCTCCCAGTGTAGTTCCACAGACCTGCATGATGCCCCACACAGGCACAGAATGAGAAGCTTATTTGTGTCTCCATTCAAATGCTGTATAACTTCTTTAATCAGCATCAACCTAGATTCCCCCCGTCATAGTACATGTAGGCTATAGGAGTATAACTGTACCTTGCCAAGGACGTCAAGGGGAGATAATGAGGCTGGTGGAGAGGTGAAGACAGAGAACTAAACCACAGCACTAACATGTCAATCAGTCACACACCCTGACATTTCACTGCTATGTAAAATGAGTAAGGTCAGACCACTTATTTGTTCTTGGTTTATTATTTTTCTTTGGTCAATAATGTCAGGGTTGATTTGATATGAATTAATGCAAATGTCATAACAAAATACTAAAGAAAATGTTCAAAATAGTCATTTTATTCATAGCAAATATAATTTATCATGTTCATATGTATGTGTCTAGTTTTGTTTATCTGTTTATACTTCTGTAAAATCAAGAGCAGCCTCCTTCATAAAGCATGAAAATGAATAAAACAGAAAAAGCCTCTGCCCACCTGAGATGGCTAGGCATATTCACTACCAGCACATCTGATTGTTGTAGCTTGCTGTCCAGCTTAGGTGATAAGGCACATATTTAGTGAAGGATTGTCAATACCGTGTTGTGACAGACCATAGGTCAGGCACACAGATAGTAAGGCAAATCAGGTGACAGAAGGAAAAGTGAATTACACATTACTGGGAAGTTATTTATTTACATCCTGACTCACAACAGTAGTTTTTCAGGATACAAGTAGTCTTTCTTGGATCAGGAACATGGACATGTTGTTAATAGAAAAAATGAAATTAGTCAATAAAAGAGGCAGTTGCAAGGTCAGGAAAGGTCATTTTCAGAAGGTTTAAAACCTGCTTAAATTCATGAGGAAAGATTATTCAAGGGAGGCAATTCAGACAAACGATCTGTCTGGTCAAAAGGGATACAAAAGCAGGTATTTCCATCCCCTATTTCTGTGGCAAGGTCAGGAATGTGATTGTTGAAGGTTCGCAAGGGAGTTAAGCAGGATATGACCTCAGCCTACCTGGCGCCAGGTTCTCATTTCAGTGCCCTGGTACCATGGTTCTGTCTCCTTCTCTAGGGACCACAAGTACAATGATCGCAATAAGTCTACACCAGGTAGCCAGCTCCTCTCCCTCTCCTCCTACAGTCAGAAGTAACCAGTGTTACCTGGGTACCTGCATGTGCTTGCATGTGTTTTCATGTACTTGCATGTGCTTGGATGTGTTCGCATGTGCTTGTTCGCATGTGCTTGCATGTGCTTGTTTGCATGTGCTTGCATGTGTTTGCATATGCTTGTTTGCATGTGTTTGCATGTACTTGCATGTGCTTGTTTGCATGTCCTTGCATATGTTTGCATGATGTGTTTGCATGTGCTTGCATGCATGTGTTTGCATGTGTTTGAATGTGTTTGCATGTACTTGCATGTGCTTGTATGTGTTTGCATATGCTTGTTTGCATGTGTTTGCATGTACTTGCATGTGCTTGTTTGCATGTGCTTGCATGTGTTTGCATATGCTTGTTTGCATGTGTTTGCATGTACTTGCATGTGCTTGTTTGCATGTCCTTGCATATGTTTGCATGATGTGTTTGCATGTGCTTGCATGCATGTGTTTGCATGTGTTTGAATGTGTTTGCATGTACTTGCATGTGCTTGTATGTGTTTGCATATGCTTGTTTGCATGTGTTTGCATGTACTTGCATGTGCTTGTTTGCATGTGCTTGCATGTGTTTGCATATGCTTGTTTGCATGTGTTTGCATGTACTTGCATGTGCTTGTTTGCATGTCCTTGCATATGTTTGCATGATGTGTTTGAATGTGTTTGCATGTGTTTGAATGTGTTTGCATGTACTTGCATGTGCTTGTATGTGTTTGCATGTGCTTGTATGTGTTTGCATATGCTTGTTTGCATGTGTTTGCATGTGCTTGTTTGCATGTGCTTGTTTGCATGTGCTTGTTTGCATGTGTTTGCATGTGCTTGTTTGCATGTGCTTGCATATGTTTGCATGTGCTTGCATGTGTTTGCAATTGTTTGCATGTACTTGCATATGCTTGTTTTAAATGTGTTTGTATGTGTGACACCTGTAGGACAGGACATGTTACTTTCTCAGCTAATATCATGATTTAAAGGTGATTCATAAACCAATCTCATTAAAATCAGACCTTAGTTCTCGCTACCGTTAAAGATTTGGGGACATCCAATTACGGGTCACGTCAGACCAACCTTTTGCGAACTTTGACCGACCAATGGAATGACTAACAAGAAGTGGACAATAGCCAATCAGAAGGCAGCTTAATCGAGCTTTACGGCATGAGTTTCAAACTGGCGACTATGCATCGAAACATATTTTGACATATACTCGATCAAAACATTAAAAACAGAACAAAAGAACATTCTGGAATGGCTAATAGATGGTCTAGATTGTATGAATACAGATATAAAGCGCATGACTGTCGTTCGGAATACCTTGTGTGTGTTTTTTTGATACACTGACAACTACTACAAATATTCTGACTCCCTCACACTTCTGTAATGAACTTCCATGGACTTAATGTGGTGGTACATGTGCATTGCATTCACTGATATGGACGGAAGGTGGTGGTTTGGAATGCAGTTGACAATTATGAGGTTTGTCACAGCTGGTCTATTCACACCAAACTCCAACTACTGATTTCTACAGTTCCAGCATTATTCACAGCATTGATGGCCAGACAAACAACCTTGCTGACAACATCCTCACCAATTTTGTAGACACATAAGAAATCTGCTCCCTGCATATATAACAGATTTACAGCCTTCATTGACTGATGGTGATAACTCTACTTCTATGCCGTTTATTGACAGTTCTCTTATTCTCAATCACTGTTCACAGCGAGATATAAAACACACAAATTTAAAAAGTCTTAACATGTTCAAAATTGACTAAACATTTTAAAAAGTCATCAAAAGTATCAAATGAAACATTTTCTTGATAAAGGTGTTAGAATCACTGAAGCATCACCTTTAATATAAAAAAGAAGCTGTTTATTCATATAAACTTGTCCTTCCTCACACAAGCTTCTGAATGGGATTCAAAGATGTGTAAGCTGCAGTCTGTGCATGACTGTAAGCTGACCTGACTGACGGGAATGACTTATGACAGGTGAATGTACACCTGACTGTCTTTCTGAGAACAAGTATCTACTTTCATCAACACACAACATAGTTCTACATCAAATGTTTCCTAAAAACCTATTGTCTCCCTTGAACCAAAATTCTCCCTACTTTTCCCAACACTACTTATCATTCATTCATTATATTCAGGACGATTACAGTGTATGGTACACATCCCAATTGGTTACAACTGATTACAACTGATCACAATTAATATGTTGAACATGTGGAAGCTTGTGCAATATATGGTGGGGTTTTTTATCACCTGAATTAATAACAAATACATATTGACTTACATATGTAGTTGACAAGAACATCTGTTCAAATAGAAATGATTTACAATAGCACACAGGAACATCTATCGGTACAGTTCACAACTTTGGAGCCCTCCATCCTACCAACACAGGAACATCTATCGGTACAGTTCACAACTCTGAGAGCCCTCCATCCTACCCACACAGGAATATCTATCGGTACAGTTCACAACTTTGGAGCCCTCAATCCCTCCCACACAGGAATATCTATCAGTACAGTTCACAACTCTGGAGCCCTCCATCCTACCCACACAGGAACATCTATCAGTACAGTTCACACCTCTGGAGCCCTCAATCCAACCCACACAGGAACATCTATCAGTACAGTTCACAACTTTGGAGCCCTCCATCCCACCCACACAGGAACATCTTTCAGTACAGTTCACAACTCTGGAGCCCTCCATCCTACCCACACAGGAACATCTATCAGTACAGTTCACAACTTTGGAGCCCTCCATCCCACCCACACAGAAACATCTACCAGTACAGTTCACAACTTCGGAGCCCTCCATCCTACCCACACAGGAACATCTATCGGTACAGTTCACAACTTTGGAGCCCTCCATCCTACCAACACAGGAACATCTATCGGTACAGTTCACAACTCTGGAGCCCTCCATCCCACCCACACAGGAACATCTATCAGTACAGTTCACAACTTTGGAGCCCTCCATCCCACCCACACAGGAACATCTATCGGTACAGTTCACAACTCTGGAGCCCTCCATCCTACCCACACAGGAACATCTATCGGTACAGTTCACAACTTTGGAGCCCTCCATCCCACCCACACAGGAACATCTATCGGTACAGTTCACAACTCTGGAGCCCTCCATCCCACCCACACAGGAACATCTATCAGTACAGTTCACAACTTTGGAGCCCTCCATCCCACCCACACAGGAACATCTATCGGTACAGTTCACAACTCTGGAGCCCTCCATCCTACCCACACAGGAACATCTATCGGTACAGTTCACAACTTTGGAGCCCTCCATCCCACCCACACAGGAATATCTACCAGTACAGTTCACAACTCTGGAGCCCTCCATCCCACCCACACAGGAACATCTATCAGTACAGTTCACAACTCTGGTTCAAACATTTAATTATTTCAATGAAAGTTCCTTGTTAAATGGTGAAAAGTTAGATGACCGGCCCCCATGCTAAAGACTCTATCTCAGTGAGAAATCATGAGACATATGCAACCAAGCACAGCCCTCAATTACTCTCCCCATGAAAGGATGTAATACTATGTTTGGCTGATGATCTTATTGTGTGCTTAAGCAGTTCTAATGACATAAGTGCTGAATATGCTGTAAAGATTAAATCACAAAATGAGAATTCATATTCATTGTGTAACATTCTCTAATCATGCTAATCACTTATTGACAAGATGCAATGGAAACTAAACAAGGTTGGTTAGTAAGGAAGAATTCATAGAGAATTATCTAGGGCTATGTTAAGTTTGTGCAGATAAATACATTTGTATATGAGAGAGTAGAGAGAGGACAGAGCCATTTCTGCTAGTATAATATACCCAATACTTGCCATGCTTGTAATAAATCTGTTATACAAGCACAATATAGCCTATGTATACTTGCCATGCTACTAGGGCTGGGACGGGTAACTCGGGTACTTGGGTCGGGTGGGTACTGAGTAGGACCCGGGTACCCACAGGACTACCCGGACCCGTGGTTAGTCACGTGATATATTGTTTCATGACAAATTCACAATAAAACTACATGGTTACACGACTATTTTAAGTCTCTAATGTTTGCATTTCTTCATGACAACGAACACGTTCCTTCTGACTTATATATGTTTGAACAAAGCTAAAACTTTAGTCAACTTCAGTGTATGCATGACCACATCATTTTATACATGTATCTAAATACATTCTGCCAGGGCTATTGTCAAACTATTTCCAATCGGACATTTTGTACCTATCTCTTGACACTAACAGCGGGTACCCGGGTAGGGTCGGGTAATAGGGGTGTGGTTACCCGGGTAGTAAAATTGGACTCATCCCAGCCCTACATGCTACTATAAGCCAGTAAAAGTTTTTCTAGAGCTACAAAATAGAGGTACTGCCCTCACCCTGCTCTTTCCTGAAATAAGTTGTGTTATGGACTGGGCATCCAGATCATCTAAGGTGGAAGAACTTGCCTTCTCCATCTTATACTGAGACGATGCATCTGACTGCTCTGGCTGATATTCCATACTCTCCGTCGTCAGACTTGAGTTTCCATTCATCTTCCAGTTCAATACTAATCATGGAGCACACAAAGTAAAAATCCACCTCCAGCAATTGATGCAAACAGAAAAATTACTACCATCATCAAGCCACGCATGCTACACCATTGAAGTGTCCCAGCCTGTGGATTCAAGTGGTCTGAATGAAATGTGAAGCCCAGACAGCTGTCACCTATGCCAATCAGAAACCACAGGGAGATTGGTTTGAATCACTCAACCAAAAAACTCACTGCCCCTGAACCGGCACAGCAACAAATTAAACACACTGGCTGTGAGAGCACCTGACTAATTGGACTTTAATCTGGACCACACTAGTGGATGTGAAGAAGACCAAGTTGACACATCATTAATACACCTCAGAGATATCAGTACACTTAACCTGCAACTATTGCCCTACATAATGTTATATAACTATAACATCCCCCTTATGCAACTCCTTGCTTGACGCTATATGGCTGAAATAATGCCAGTGCGACATCAAAGCTTAACTCACATCACAACCCCTTGCAAAACTATCAAGCGTGTGAAAGTTGGTCAGACGTTACCTTAGCATGAACAATCTGGAAGCTGTACATGCTGTTACCAGTGTTCATCAGGGATTAAAATGATGATGCAGCCAAACATGTACATGTTTATGTGGTACATATCTGTTGTAAATTACTGTCGTACATTACTGTCGTACATTACTGTCATATATTTCTGTAGTACATTTCTGTAGTACTTTACTGTAGTACATTTCTGTCGTACATTACTGTCATACATTTCTGTAGTACATTTCTGTAGTACTTTACTGTAGTACATTTCTGTCGTACATTACTGTCATACATTTCTGTAGTACATTTCTGTAGTACTTTACTGTAGTACATTTCTGTAGTACATTACTGTCATACAATTCTGTAGTACATTACTGTCATACATTTCTGTAGTACATTACTGTCATACAATTCTGTAGTACATTTCTGTAGTACATTAATGTCATACATTTCTGTAGTACATTACTGTCATACAATTCTGTAGTACATTACTGTAGTACATTTCTGTAGTAGATTACTGTCATACATTTCTGTAGTATATTTCTGTACTACAGTTCTCTAGTACAATTCTGTAGTACATTTCTGTACTACAGTTCTGTAGTACATTACTGTAGTACATTTCTGTCATACATTTCAAACCAAACCTGTTACTTGCCTCTTACGACAAGCCCTGTCACCTCATATGACAAGCATGGATTGCTTCAGACCAATTCTAACCCCGATCTTCACGGGTGCACAAATTGAAGAGAAAGCTCAGTGTTTTTCTCACAGATGAGTTACTAAATACAATAAGCCAGCTTGATAAGTTTAGAAGCCAGTGTTTATCAAATTACACTATACATATGCCTCGGTTGTAAGAAGCCAATCAGTCTCCTACCCAGAGACGCTTGTGACCAGGTAAACAATATGTAAAGTGCACTGAAAGGCTTGCATGAGGCCCGTCTGTTCATATTTCAGAATATGAGCATTTGTATAAAAACAGGGGAAAAGTCTGATCATGTGATAAGCCTACACCCATGGTGTGGTCATTGGAGCAGAAACATCTCTCACAGATTAAGGAAGGCAGAGCCGAGTAAGCTCAGACATAATATTTGGCTAATATCAGGAATAATATTACTTTAACAGCAAACGTTTATGTTTCAAAATAATACAAGGGTGGTTTTCAAGAAAGCTTAGTACTTAGCATGCTTATACCTTTATTACCCCATGCTTTGACTGCGGGACATAAAAGAGCTGGGATTTAACCTTTTAATGAGGATTATGAAATTAATTGTCCTTGGCAGGCATCTTGGGAATAAGAACAAAAACATTATTGTCAGTTCTTATTTTTATCGATAAAAAAGATTCCTATAAAGCCTTAAGAGATGGGCACTTCATTGGCTTTATGTCACAAAAAACAAAATGATTAAATGTGCAATTAATACACACAAAAAGGCCCTTCTCTGGAAAAAAAAGCTGTCTTGATAGGTATATCTTAGATAAGCTAACTTCAGTAGTTTCTGAGAAAACTTGTCCCCATTGCAGGCTATGGACCAAACCAAATAACATGGATCAAGGGCCATAACTCTGTAAACAAATAATTGATGGTACAAATTTTTGAACTCAGTCTTTATAAGTATCTCTTGGATAAGCATGAAAACTCTCATGCAACTTCAGTAGTTTCTGAAAAAACTTGTCCCCATTGCACACACTAGGCACTAAGTTGAAAAGCACTACGGAAGCGTACAGATGGTAAGACGAACATAAGGATGGACGAACATGAGGAAGGACAGACATAATGATGGACGAACATAAGGATGGATGGACATAAGGAAGGACAGACATAAGGAAGGACAGACATAATGATGGACGAACATAAGGATGGATGGACATAAGGAAGGACAGACATAGGGAAGGACAGACATAATGATGGACGAACATAAGGAAGGATGGACATAAGGAAGGACAGACATAAGGAAGGACAGACATAAGGAAGGACAGACATAATGTTGGACGAACATAAGGATGGACGGACATAACGAAGGACACAAAGAAGGACGAACATAAGGATGGATGGACATAAGGAAGGACAGACATAATGATGGACGAACATAAGGATGGACAGACATAAGGAAGGACACAAAGAAGGATGAACATAAGGATGGATGGACATAAGGAAGGACAGACATAAGGAAGGATGGACATAAGGATGGACTGATGTAGATATTCACTAACATTTTGACACATTGCAGTGACCATGCAGTGACCATGTGACCCAGTGTTTGTCACTAGCCTGTATCATTATGATGAAGGTGCACAAGATCTGCCACACATGACCCACCAGACACATGTGACTGACATCAATATCATCAGAGTTACCTCAGTACGATGATAGCACACTTCTTTTTAGGTACTCATTGTATAATTGGAGGTTTGTCATGATGTTCTGTTTGTTTGTTTGCTTGTTTAACGCCGCACTCAGCAAATCCCAGCTATATGATGGCGGTCTGTGAATAATCGAGTCTGGACCAGACAATCCAGTGATTGACATCATGAGCATTGATCCACACAATTGGGATACGATGACAGCAAGCATGACCATCTGATCCTGTTAGTCGCCTCTTACGACAAACATAGTCGCCCTTTTAAGGCAAGCATGGTTTTTTGAAGACCTATTCTAACCAGGATCTTCACGGGTGGAACAATGTTCTGATACCATGGGTACAGGGAAATAAATCATGATAAATATGATAGGTTACATGCTTCAATTGCTTTGTTTTGATTTTTCTGCTTTTGATATATTATTTTAGGGCATTAAACTTTCCTCTCGTTGAGTGTTCTTTTTAAGCATGTATAACCATGATAACATCCTGGGTACAAAATGTCCTTGCTCCACTTTCCATCAAGCTGCTCTGTCCACACACCTGGGACAGGGAACGTCCTTGGGGTACTTTCCATCAAGGTGCTGTGTCCACACACCTGGGACAGGGAACGTCCCTGGGGTACTTTCCATCAAGGTGCTGTGTCCACCCACCTGGGACAGGGAACGTCCTTGAGGTACTTTCCATCAAGGTGCTGTGTCCACACACCTGGGACAGGGAACGTCCTTGGGGTACTTTCCATCAAGCTGCTCTGTCCACACACCTGGGACAGGGAACGTCCTTGGGGTACTTTCCATCAAGGTGCTGTGTCCACACACCTGGGACAGGGAACGTCCCTGGGGTACTTTACATCAAGGTGCTGTGTCCACACACCTGGGACAGGGAATGTCCTTAGGGTACTTTCCATCAAGGTGCTGTGTCCACACACCTGGGACAGGGAACGTCCTTGGGGTACTTTCCATCAAGGTGCTGTGTCCACACACCTGGGACAGGGAATGTCCTTGGGGTACTTTCCATCAAGGTGCTGTGTCCACACACCTGGGACAGGGAACGTCCTTGGGGGACTTTCCATCAAGGTGCTGTGTCCACACACCTGGGACAGGGAACGTCCTTGAGGGACTTTCCATCAAGGTGCTGTGTCCACACACCTGGGACAGTGAATGTCTTTGGGGTACTTTCCATCATGGTGCTGTGTCCACACAACTGGGACAGGGAACGCCCTTGGGGTACTTTCCCCATCAAGGTGCTGTGTCCACACATCCTGGGTACTTGGGGCTAAGGTACTGGGTACTAAGTAAAGATCTGAACGGAAATACAGATAAGCAGGGTGGAAAGGTGACATTTTGTAATTATGCACATTGTTGTTACATCATGTTATACTATTTTGTAGTTGTTCTTGTGTACACACGCAAAACAAAATGTATTGGTTAACAGTAAAGTGCAGTTTTCCTGGATCTCTACTTCACAAAACAACCCACACGGCCAATAACCAGAAAAAAAACATTCACTAAACTTTAGGCTTTCCATTCTGATTGGATGCCACATTGATTACACTATTATACAAACTTTTTTCTCGTTTCATAAGCTGCTTATTATCATGGAAATTATTGGATCAAGACGTATTTTGTAGTAATTTATTGAAACCAAACCTATGTTACAATGGTTAAAGTAAACAGCCATTTGGTGACTGTATGAGACTTATGGTCGTCAAATCCAAATATACTCTAACCCTAGTCTATGAGATGTCACGCTTGTTGACAAAGTCGGCCTGTCGAACAAATTTAACTATCTTAATCATGTTAATTTGGGGAAAAGATTCCAAGCCGCAGAGGTCTACAAGCACCTTGGTAAATTGTTTCGCAATTTTTATCTCCAAAGCTGCCAATACTTGAAAAATGTCTTCGCTACATCACAGTTAGACACTGATTTTCAATATATTAGACTATTCTTTGGATAATGATAGCAATTATCCCAGTAGTTTCTCCGGATTCTCGATGGTTGATTCTGACTCAATTGCAGAATGACAAGGATATCGCCAAGTTTGTTTATGAACTCTGAGTGAATGAATGAGTTGGGTTTAACACCGCTTTAAACATTATTCCAGTCATATCACGGCGTGTCAGTTTAATGTGGGAGGAAAGCCCGAAGTGATGCAGGTCTCCGACGTTTACCACTTCGGTGAAACCCACGAGCACGGGTACGGTGCTGACAAACCTAGAAACATAATCGAGGCGAACCGGGATTTGAACCCACAATAATAGGTTTCTGGCGTGCCTAAGGGACGCAACTCTGCACAGCGAATCGCGGCGCCTTAGACGACTGGGCCACCCGTGCCCCCTTATGAACTCTGAAAGTAGTCCCTACTTCTCCTTTGAAATTTGCATCTCTATCCACATATGACCCCAACGGATATTGCTTTTATCCGTTGGTTTTATCCTGCTGAGAAACCTACCAGTTATATAATATCTAAATATATCTGACATATCTGATTATCTCCAAGGCTAAGTGGTACACATGTATTATTGCATATGCAACACATTTTCTTTGAGTCCTGCAAATAGTTCTTGACCATCTTCTGATGCAGAACAACCCAGTGATGTGAGTCACTCTCACATAACATTCTGTCAGCAAACTAAGACAGACAGACAGACAGACAATATATAATTATGATTAACTGTCTTTTGGATATACATTTCCCGCCGAGGACAGTTGTATATAACATGAAGTTCATCCTCAATTACATGACAGTGATTACATAAGAGGGCATCCTCCTCAATATCAGCAACACCCCTGCAAATAAGTTGAATACCAAGAGTATTCTGTCCACACCTAAATTTGGTTATAAGCCTTCTATATTCACAATGCTTAATATTTGATGAATATTTTTCACAAACGATATAAGATTTATGCAGTTTATAGAATGAGAGGGTCTTCAGCAATATACTGATATACCGTCCCATTCAAATACCTAGATCACTCACAAGGATCACAAGTGCAAATGGAACTTGACCTCAATTTACAATCAAGCATGCTCCATATGTAAACATCCTGACAGCATTAACCTTCTGTAAAATCGATAAAACCAATTTGTCTCCAAAACACATTTATCTTTGATGGTGTTATCATAGCAAATAGCCTTTTCAAAACATCCCCTGTGTTCACATGAGTGAGTGAGTGAGTGAGTATGGTTTTACGCCGCTTTTAGCAATATTCCAGCAATATCACAGCGGGGGACACCAGAAATGGGCTTCACACATTGTACCCATGTCGGGAATCGAACCCAGGTCTTCGGCGTGACGAGCGAACGCTTTCACCACTAGGCTACCCGACCGCCCCTGTTCACATGATGTACTGTTATGACCATGCTGACACGTACTGTAGCTTGGAGCATAAGGATGATCAACAGGACATCTTAATCTTCTTATGCACCATGTACACACACACTACAAACTGACAGTAAATTATGAAGAAAACTAAGCTAGAAAATTGGACAATCAGAAAATAAAAATTACCATCAAATAACCAATGAGTAACGTTTGTTTTTTGTTTGTTGTTTAACGCCACACATATGATGGCGGTCTGTAAAAAAATTGAGTCTGGACCATACAATCCACTGACTGATATCCAGAGCATTGATCCACGCAACTTGGATATGATGACATGCATCAAACAAGTCAGTGAGCCTGACCACCCGATCCTTTTGCCACCTCTACAACAAGCATAGTCGCCTTTTGCAGCAAGCATGGGTTGCTGAAGACACATTCTAACCTGAATCTTCATGGAGTAATGCAACATACTTCAAGAACTACTACAGACGGCAGATGGTGCTGTAGTGACATGACAATGGTACCTGGAACCTGAAACTTGATGGTTGAGGATAAATCACAACTGAAACAACCATCATAAGATGATAATTAAGAACAATAAAGCAAAATAACCAAAAATGTTCTGGCACCAATTTTTTTCCAAGATACACATTCTCCATTATCCATTTATCATAGCAGTCTGTGTAGTAAACTGTAAACAATTAGTAAGACTTGAAAACTGATTGATTAACATGACATAATCAATCAAGCCTGACCAACAGTGAAATAGGACTCTCACACACACATCTGCTACTACAACAGTGAGATGGGACACACACACATCTGCTACTACAACAGTGAGATGGGACACACACACATCTGCTACTACAACAGTGAGATGGGACACACACACGTCTGCTACTACAACAGTGAGATGGGACACACTCACGTCTGCTACTACAACAGCGAGATGGGACACACACACGTCTGCTACTACAACAGCGAGATGGGACACACACGCCTGCTACTACAACAGTGAGATGGGACACACACACTTCTGCTACTACAACAGTGAGATGGGACACACACACTTCTGCTACTACAACAGCGAGATGGGACACACACACATCTGCTACTACAACAGTGAGATGGGACACACACACGTCTGCTACTACAACAGTGAGATGGGACACACACACGTCTGCTACTACAACAGTGAGATGGGACACACACACGTCTGCTACTACAACAGTGAGATGGGACACACACACATCTGCTACTACAACAGTGAGATGGGACACACACACTTCTGCTACTACAACAGTGAGATGGGACACACACACGTCTGCTACTACAACAGTGAGATGGGACACACACACTTCTGCTACTACAACAGCAAGATGGGACACACACACGTCTGCTACTACAACAGTGAGATGGGACACACACACGTCTGCTACTACAACAGTGAGATGGGACACACACACGTCTGCTACTACAACAGTGAGATGGGACACACACACGTCTGCTACTACAACAGCAAGATGGGACACACACACGTCTGCTACTACAACAGTGAGATGGGACACACACACGTCTGCTACTACAACAGTGAGATGGGACACACACACATCTGCTACTACAACAGTGAGATGGGACACACACACGTCTGCTACTACAACAGCGAGATGGGACACACTCACGTCTGCTACTACAACAGAGAGATGGGACACACACACGTCTGCTACTACAACAGCGAGATGGGACACACACACGTCTGCTACTACAACAGTGAGATGGGACACACACACGTCTGCTACTACAACAGTGAGATGGGACACACACGTCTGTTACTACAACAGTGAGATGGGACACACACACTTCTTCTACTACAACAGCGAGATGGGACACACACATCTGCTACTACAACAGCGAGATGGGACACACACACTTCTGCTACTACAACAGTGAGATCGGACACACATATATATATATTCCTAGAACATAAAATACCAGATAATGAGAAGTCAATATTGAGAACTGTTAGAGACTCCACCATTACCTTACGCTGATTAACATACTTTTGGCAATGCAATAAAAAATGAGCTATAATATCAATCTGATTACACACTGTACACTGTGCAGAAATGTCTTTATTAACATTTAGAGCACAAAGACCACAATGCCACATAGTTCACAGCAGATTGAACAAAGTTCATATTTGTTGGAACAATGCTGGGAAGGGTTGAACATTGTTGACATGCTAGAAAATGACAAGCCGTTCAACCTGTTCAGTACTGGGACAGTGGGTAGTCTAGTGGTTACAGCGTTTGCCCATCCCACTGATTGCCCAGGTTCAATTCTTCACATGGGAACAATGCGTGAAGCTCATGCATTTCTGGTTTCCACTGCTGTCATAGTGCTAAAAACAGCATAACACCATACTCACTCATTTTCCAGGACACGTAAATCATTGAAAAATCTAACTTAATATTTATGTCTACATGCACCAGGCACATGTAAAAAAGATAATCAAATTTGTGTCTGATTACCCTTACTTGTCCACACAAAATCTATCTTTGAACACAATAAATACCCCTACAGTTTATTTATCATACCTGACAATCCGGGGTAGAATAGGTCTTCAGCAACTCTTGCTTGCTGTAAAAGGCGACTATGCTTGTCGTAAGAGGCGACTAACAGGATCGGATGGTCAGGATCGCTGACTTGGTTGATGCACGTCAATAAGGGGCACGTCCCAATTGCATGGATCGATGCTCATGATGTCAATCATGTCTGGTCCAGAGTCGATTATTTACAGACCACTGTCATATAGCTGGAATATTGCTGAGTGCGGCGTTAAACAACAAACAAACAAATATCATACCACAAAATTAATCTCTGTGTTATGTGTAATTTGTCAAGCTTTCTTACTCTTAGGAACGTCATCAAACTGTGAGTGCTTCAAGATTATGTGCACATGTTCCTATTACAATTCATTAATTTATGTGACACTGGCAGTAAACTGGTCTATGTGTAACTTTCATAAATTTAAGGGACCAGGTGCAACCTGGTATTGTTTGGTGCAACTTGGTTTTCATGTCAACATGCACCTGGTGCAAAGTAATTCAAGATCCTTAAATAGAGCCCTGAATCGGTTAAACAACTTTTATCATGTTGAGATAAATGTCTCCTGGGATACAGGACATCTCCTTTGGACAGGAAGCAGTAGTATAGCCTGTGTCGATTATTTACCAAACCACTCCTACCTTGCTTGATATGGAACTTTAGTCAGTACTGTGAATGGTGCATGTTATTAACTTACATACATACATATATATACACACATACTTAGATAACCATCTTACATCATCAGAATGAGATCTGCATCGTCACTGTAAAGTGTAATCTATTCATACAGCATATTCTGGATATAGTTGTCATTTAGTTAATAAGCACTTACCTACAGCATTTCAAATAAATTCTAATTAACATATGAAATGCTCCTAAACTATATGGGTCACCTCATGTATGACTAGCAAGCAAAAGCAGTAGTTAGCATGGTTAATGAAATAACTAATTACTGTAACACGTAAATTCGTCTTGGCCAAGTTTGCGTGGTACACTGCCAACCAATTGTGTTCTATTTGAGAATCAATTTCAGCGTCAAATGTCTTTGAGAAAATAACACACCTAAGATTGTCGTGGAACAATATATGAAAACAGTTTGGTGAACGTGATGAATGACTGTCATGGGGTGTTAGCGTCAGGGGGTCATGCGGCATTACGGAGACAGGGACATAGGTCGCAGGTGACATGACGGTAAACGTACTTATTAAAACTTATCAACCCACTAAGAAGGTACGATGTAAATAATAAATGATTCAGTCACTGAAATAGATGAGAACAGGGTCGTCTATTGATAGCTAAAACGCCGCGCACAAGAAATTTCACTCACCATTGCGATATTATAGAACACCTTTTGACTATCACATGACACAAGGGTAATCTGTAAATATTACCGTAAACGATTAGTTGTAAAAGGGTGTCGTAAACAGTAATACACTAGTATATTTATCTCTATGGATATGAAGAGTTGCCCCGAGATGAGTAAAATATGATTGCTTAATACAACTGTCGTAACAGTTCTGTCGTCTATTTAATTTACAAACAATTAGGATGTCGTAAAATGTAAAACTGGGTTCTGTCTACATTAAATATTATTTGCGCACATCTACCTTGCGTATTAAGATCACATGTCGGTGAATAACGATCTTGTGCAGCCAATCGGCGTGTTTGTTTCTGGGCAACTGTAAATAATCCAAACTCTATTCTGAGTAACTAATTTTTTATTATAACGTAAAATACACTTCCGTGCTATGCTAGATTCGACTATATGTTAAAAGGCGACAAGGAAGATAAAATTATGAATATTTCTCGTGCATCTCCATTCTTTTCTATATCTAAAAGCGATAAGGTGATGTGCTGGCGAAGCTACATCACCATTGGTTGTGCATCAGTGGGAATCTACTTCTGTAAGAAATGCTGTATGTCGCATTACACTCATACTTTACTGAGGAAGTGTATCCCAAATATGTCATTAGTTACTTTTCACCATGTGTAAATATTATAAACCCCATGGAATTGTTTGTCTGTTTAGATTCACCATTTGCTTGGCTATAGCCCCTTATTCAATTAAATAAGATGTGGTTGAGGCACCGCGGTTCGAACAGTTCGCTTCCCACTGATGTTACAGTGGCCCATGCCACCGTCGTATCGAAGGGGTAAAACAGTTCGCTCCTATTCAAGTCGATCAGGATAATTCAGTCCAACGAGTGCATCTGCCATTCATGCAGTGGGTCATAATGAAGGCTAATTATTCTGTCAGATGGACCATGAGGATAATTACTTCTTATTTTGTCGTACATAGCTTTGGTCGGGTGGGTAGGATTCGGTGACAGACGTGAGCGACGTAAGCTCCTCGTTTTCATACAGGTTATAGTGAGGAGACGGAGATATTTTTTAATAGCACAGGTTACGGTATGAATAGAGTTGAGAAAGAAGTTCATGAAACTATTTCCGTAGAAAACTAAATTTTAATTCTACTTATGTTCAATGGTATACTTGATTTTATCTTATTATTTTTATCTAAATGGATCGAGTGGGTTTATGGTTGCCTTCATACAAGGTTCGTGTTGATAGAAGGTTATAATTAAATCTGTTTGGCTCGAGCTAACCATTCATCAGTGGACCTTCTCGGGTCGCGCACCCGGCCGATTAAAAATGCGCCTTTGTTCACGAATAGAGGCCTTTTTGTTGACAGAACACCACCCCCCCTCTCTCTCTCTCTCTCTCTGTGCTAAAGTATGGATGTATATTCGTATGCAGAAGTGGCATAACTCTTGTATCATTCGCTGACTTGACGATAATTTGATTTGTTCTTAGTTCTAGACAATTAGTGAAACAATGTTGTTTTATGTGCTAATGTGTACATGCTAGTTCAATAGAGTAATATTTATATCCGTATACATTTTATCTTTTGATTTTACGTCAAGTCTGGACCAGACAATGCAGTGATTGACATCATGAGCATTGATCTACATATTTGGGACACGACGACATGCATCAGCCAAGTCTGTGAGCCTGACCATCCGATCCCGTTAGTCGCCTCGTACGACAAGCATAGTCGCCTCTTAACATCAAACAATGGGTGTATACTTTCTTTTGTCAGGTAGTTTATATATGTAATAACCTTTTCAACTGGTTGGCGTAATGACACATTGTATCTCTCAATATCTAATCTCCGATTGTCAATGCAGTCAATATACATTGTTTGATGGTATCTAAAATGAAATAATGATTATTCGATGGCGATGTGTATTTGATACGGGTATCATTGGCGATATCCCATGCATCATATCAATGAGTATCTCATGTAAACGTGTCAGCCTAGTAACTATTTTTATAACGTTTGTAATGTGTTAGTCAAACCCAGTTTTCTAGTGTATGCTTTCCTTTGCCCTGCAGTAAAATTTATGTTATATTAAAGTAAAATGGTCGCCTATGGACTAAATATTTTCTGAGACTTTTAAAATAAAGTTTTATTGATACACTCAGCAGAAATTCATTATCGCCACGACAAAACTGATTCTTTTGATCAGAGACCATGTATGGTCTCTGTTTTGATGGACGTGAGTGTGTACATCAAGTTGTTTGTTGTTGTTGTTGTTGTTGTTTAATGCTGCACTCAGCAATATTCCAGCTATATGACGGCGGTCTGTAAATAATCGAGTCTGGACCAGACAATCCAGTGTACTGCGAGTATTTCGTTTGCTTGTGTTGGGAAAACCGGTCTCCGACTTACGCCATCACCCCTGCTGTGTCATGAGGGTGTAGACGACTGTGACGACCGTTGTCCTGATACCGCCGTTGTTGACAAAAGACCAGTAATCACTACACAGAACACAAGTCATTGTTACATAATATTCAAGGTTTAAATTTTCCTGCTCAGTGTGGGATTTCGATTACGCAACCCTTTTCACACGGTACAGCGGTTGCAATGTGTTGAGAAAACGTAGCCTCAATATATGAATGGCCAAGTCAGCACGCGTAGACGACATTCTGGAATGGACAAAGGGAGAGTGTTTTACCAGGGATTACATAACTTCTTTGACAGGCATTTAGAAGTTGGAGTACTAAGTAGGGTTAAGAATTTATGGGTGAACAACTTCTTTATTACAATTAAGAGCAGCGTTTTGGTGTAGGTTCTAACAAACAAGTGATATACAGATTGTGGTCGGCAAGTATATATACAAGTAGGAGGCAATGTTTATACAGTAGAGTAAATATTGTTATACTGGAGTAGAGAAGCCTGTTATGTACACACAAGGGTAGTGATGACAATCATCGGTGAGGTCAGTGACATAAACAAAGGATGAAGCCAGTAAACAACGGGATTATGACTGATCGGGGTCTTTAATGAGTTGATGGTGCGCCGGGGGTATGTAATAGCATTGGTCACGGTTGATTGACGGCTGCAGTCTTTTGATGGCTTCTTGCAGTTTCCTGGGTGCCGCTGTACAAAACAACCTTAGCACTACGACAGAAGCAATACTAAACCCACAAAATAAACCAGAAAACTTCAAGGCCTTAGGCGTATTCTTAATCAAAACGGAACTAATAAAACGCATCTAAAAACACTATAATCTACCAAATCAAAATCACATAAACAAACAACAAACATCCACCATACCCAGCTCCCTTAGTTCTCCCCCCCCCCCCCCTTCGGCATCTATTCCAAATCTCAAAATTCCCAAATTCTATATAAGCAACCCCTAAAGCCCCCTCTTGGGTTGCACACACCACTTTCGCCCCTTTCGGAAACACATTAAATGGCCGGGCCTGGCCGGGCCCGCGTGCGAAATACGCATCAGTCGGAAAGCGCACGTTAAATCTCCAAAGTAAGTAAGTAAGTAAGTAAGTAAGTAAGTAAGTAAGTAAGTAAGTAAGTAAGTAAGTAAGTAAGTAAGTAAGTAAGTCTATGTTAAAGTACGGGAGTTACGATCACCTTAGCGCTATGATCGCTTTGTACAACCGGCACCCTGATCTTGAAGTCTTTGAGGTTGGTGGTGAGGGCTGTGACTCCTCCCACTTGTATATATACTTGCCAACCACACTCTGTATATCACTTGCTTGATAACGGTGTTGTAACCTACACTGAAATGCTCTTAATTGTAATAAAGAAGTTGTTCATCCATAAATTCGTATCCTTACTCAGGGATAACAGTATGGTGTCATGCGTAACGGCGGGCACTATACTTGTGGTATAAGTCAAGTCAAGTCACACCACTTGGGGTCCGTGTGCGAAATACGCTGTAGTCGGAAAGCGCACGTTAAATCTTCTATATCAGTCAGTCAGACCACTTGGGGAATGCTATATGTGGTGTTGTATATATATACGTCAAATATGTCTATTATTTTTAGGTAAGTGTTTCAACTTTTTGTATTTTTTCGACCTTTCGGTACAGATGCCGTTGCGTGCAAAATGAAGGAGAGATGCATACGTCGATCCTACCAATGTCTCCATGGATGACACAGTTTGTAAACTCCCACCTAGAGTTATAGATATGTAGACTTGCACAGGTCTCTAGGACAATGCTTATTAGTGTAAATCATAAGTTCTAGATTATGTAAATAATAGAATAAGTTGTCTCTATAAGAGACTGGGGGCCTTAGATGCACTGTCCACATATCTTAGACTTGCCTATGAAGATCTCATGTAGGAAACACGTCCCGAGTTCAGTAAGTAAACATTATTTCAACTAACAGCAGAACTCTTATTGCCAAAACAAACAAATACAAAACGTTTCTCGGAAGAAAAGAACATGGGTATAAACAAAATCAGCAAAACCAACTGGAAACTATCAAAAAAGGAACCTAAACAAATTCTGGAAGCTATTAATAAAATTAGAACTTCATCTCAGAAGGGATCTGTTTATCTTGACCCCGAAGAGCTATAACAAATAAATATTCCGAACACTGCATAATTCATCAATATATGGAGATATGCAAACACATCTTAATAAACCAGTAGTTTTAAATGAAACTATTACAAGTATAAAACTATTTAAAAGCAGACAGAAGTCCAGAAGACAACATTAGTAATGAACTTTTAAAATCAATATCTTGTCCACTGTCAGACCAATTGGTTAAACTGTTTAATGATGCCTTAAATAGTGGTCGCTTCCCACAGAGCTGGGCAGCCTCAGTCATCACACCACTACACGAGAAAGATTATAATACTGACCCTAACAACTATATAGTACGAGGTGACTTGGTGATCGGGTGGTCACCTTCGGGTGCGTGTATTTAAACACAGCAAATTGTTCGCTAGACCTGTCCTGAAAAAAGGAGTTGTTTCAGAGGGACATTGAGTGAGTGAGTGAGTGAGTATGGTTTTACGCCGTGTTTGGCAATATTACAGCAATATTACGGCGGGGTACACCTGAAATGGACTTCACACATTGTACCCATGTCGGGAATCGAACCCGGGTCTTCGGCGTGACGAGCGAACGCTTTAACCACAAGGCTACCCGACCGCCCCTCAGAGGAATATTGTGTCTTTTAGCAGAGGTGAAACAAAATTAGTCACTGTGTATCTTTAACATAAGCTTTGACACATTGTATTCACTGACTAAAGAAGAACCAAACAGGTCTTGGTACTGTTGAGTGAGTGAGGTAATATGGTGTTACGCCGCTTTTAGCAATACACAGGCACTGTTACTGCGGGGGACACCAGGAATGCGCCTCAAACATGGTAGCCATGGCCGAATCGAACCCGTCCTGTGGGAAGGTGAGGGGACAACGTTCTATTTTTGTCTCAACTGAAATCGTAACACCGAGATTTCTGAGAATATACGATGTGTGAATGAAACATATTTTATGAATACAGTAGAACGTTTTAAAATGTTTCCTTGTTTTGCCTAATGTATGTAATACTGCATCCTGTATCAACCGGATGTTGATTTTATTTGAGCCAGATCTAAAGCCAGACCTTGGACCTAAAATGTCACCTCAACAATATGGCATAGGTCTTTATCCTCTTTGGGAAATGCCGTTTTAAGAAAACCCCGCAAACCTGACTGACAACAAAATAATTGCTATAAAGTTTAAGCCTTTCCTCGGTGATGGCATGTGGTCCTGATATTAGGCGAAAAGCAATGCTGGCGGCGGAGAGTAGCTGGGTGGTTTTTTTTTGTACGCCTATGCATTTCACAAGGAATACCCCTATTCAAAAGGATCTTGTGTAGTAACAAACATCAAGACAATGAGTTGAAATTTCATGATATTAACTTGAAATATCCAGACAACGCGCTACCTCGGAATACATTTATGTTGTCGACATGTTTTGTTACTGGTAACGTTAAGCTGTCATCAATTAGTACTGGTGACAAACTGTCAATGTATTATCTTGACATTTCAAGATCATTATCTTGAACTTGCAACTTATGTGTCTTAAACTCAGTATCTTGAATTATCAAGAAAATAAATAAAAAAGCAAATGTCACTTAAAGGCTACCGTAGCACATGACAAATGTTTAAACCATAAAGTGTTGTATTATTATTTTCAGGTTTGACAGAGAGCATTTAAGAATTTATTAAACAAGGGAGACAAATTTGCATTGTCTCACACCGATTTTGGATTTAAAGGATATTGAAATACCCTTGCCAGTTTTCACTTAAAAACGACAAAACCCCTTTCCATAGTCATAAGAAATCTCCGCTAAAATCAGTGTTAATGTGTACTCTTCCGACTGTATCATGAGCATACACTCTTCCAAAAAAAAGAAATGCACAGGTAGTATGTAGTTCATTGAATGTGACTACACAAAAAATCCGGTATATAAATTGGATATATGTTAATGCGTCAACAAAACAGTAAAGCAAAATGCACGTGCAAGTTATGGCATTCGTAACTCGTGGTAGTGGCTATAAAAAGGCAAACATAAGCCAATAATTTGTCATTCAATTGTCCAGATTTTTCAAGTTCGAAAATGCCGATACTCAGCGCTGCCGATCGGAACATAGGACGTATCCAAAGAGGGGAAACGCAGTCTTCTGTTGCACGCCACTTCAACGTCCACCACAGCACCATTTGCCGCCCGTTGGACCGATACACACAGTTCAATTCAACCGCCGACCGCCCGAGAACCGACCGACCAAGAGCTACCACCCATCCACAGGATCGCTACATTCGACTGTTCCACCTATACGTCATCGCAATGCCACAGCTACGGACACCTTGTGGCCTTACGTGACATGACAATGAAGAGATTTCAATGCCTTTGTTCAACGACAACGTTTCGTTTGTTGTTTAACGCCACACGCACTCAGCAATATTCCAGCTATATGACGGCGGTCTTTAAATAATCGACTCTGGACCAGACAATCAAGTGATTGACGTCATGAGTCAAAAGTCAGCGAGTCTGACCACCCGATTCCGTTTGTCGCATCTTACGGCAAGCATAGTCGTCTTTTACGACAAGAATGGGTTGCTGAAAACCTTTTCTACCCCTACAACTAAATACATATGCATACGTTCATACAGTTATAAAACATGTATAACATACTTGCGTGTAAATATATACAACGTGACGAACAAATCAAATTTCACTTATCCAAATATTGGTTGCTGGGGAGCAAATTATAAAACGAGGCCGCACGTAGTTATCATGGTAAGTCATCATGGTAAGAATGTGCGGTACATTGACACCGGCATTGCTTAGAGCAAACATTAACAGAGCACATTTAGCCAGAAGAAGGTAAAGGAACACCAGGCCACGACACTCATATACCTTGATGTAGAATGTTGTATAATATGATTTGTGTGTTACATATATTGCCAGCGTGGCGTGTCCATTCATCTTCATTTCAGCGTTCTTTCACGCAGTTCATGTGTGGTGAAGTGTAGTCTAGGGGCGCCTTTTGGGATGTATTATGTGACGTGATCGCGTTTTGAGTTTCATATTGCCACTTATAGCTTGTGATGATCAGACACCAATTCCCTTCATCTTTGGGAAGAGACTGTAGACATGTTCTCCGTGCATCTTGAAAACAGGAAACAGTGTTACGTAAAGTGTGTGAATATGATGTAACGGCGTTTTTAGCAGTGTTGCAGTAATATCACGACTTGAGACATTGTTTGTTTGTTGTGTAACGTCGCACTCACCAATATTCAAGCTATATGGCGACGGTCTGTAAATGATCGAGTCTAAACCAGACAATCCAGTGATTGACATCATGAGCATTTTGGGATACGATGACACGCATCAACCGAGTCAGCAAGCCTGACCACCCGATCCTGTTAGTCGCCTCTTACGACAAGCATGGGTTGCTGAAGACCAGTTCTAACCCGGATCTTCACAGGTGACTTGAGGCAAGAAGAGCGAGCTTCACACATTGTACCTATACACGAGCCAACCCTTTAGCGGCTGATACACCTAACATCAAAGGTGAGGTGAGGTGGGGTGAAAGGGGGTTTAACGTCGCGTTCAAGTTTATTCGAAATGCGCCACACCCAGATAATTGCCACATTATGTATACCCATAGTGATAAATAGAATGAAGGACATCGTGTTTACAAATTACCGTGATTTTTTCTCTCGATATTTTGCTCAGCAATATTCCAGCTAAATGACGGAGGTCTGTAAATAATCGAGTCTGGGACAGATAATCCAGTGATTGACATCATGAGCATCGATCTATACAATTGGGATACGATGACATGCATCAACCAAGTCACACGAGCTTGACCACCAGATCCAAGCGACCTCTTACGACAAGCATGTGTTGCTGAAGACCATTTGTGACCCTGATCTTCACAGGGGCAGATATGCATGGGTTGCTGAAGACCATTTCAAACCTGGAACCTCACAGGGGCAGATATGCATGGGTTGCTGAAGACCATTTGTGACCCTGATCTTCACAGCGGCAGATAAGCATGGGTTGCTGAAGACCATTTCAAACCTGGAACTTCACAGGGGCAGATAAGCATGGGTTGCCGAAGACCATTTGTGACCCTGATCTTCACAGGGGCAGATAAGCATGGGTTGCTGAAGACCATTTCAAACCTGGAACCTCACAGGGGCAGATAAGCATGGGTTGCTGAAGACCATTTCTAATCCGGAACTTCACAGGGGCAGATAAGCAAGAGTTGCTGAAGACCATTTGTGACCCGGAACTTCACAGGGACAGATAACCATGGGTTGCTGAACACGCAATGTCGGCCATGGGAGCCGTGCCAATTTACGCTTATCAGAGGGGTATACAAAGTACGTGATCTAGATTACCTGTTGCCGGACTTTCATATTTTGTGGAAGTCTCGGTGGCTGAGTGGGTTTTAGATTGCTGACTTTGTGTGCTGGCGATAAGGTGCCTCACTTTTGCAGTGTGGGTTCGAATCCCGGACGGGACTCACTCCCCAAAAAGTACGAGAATCCGTACTTTACAAAGAAAGTGTTATCCCAAGTATAACATTTGTTAAATGGGTTGCTGAAGACCATTTGTGACCCGGAACTTCACAGGGGCAGATAAGCATGGGTTGCTGGAGACCATTTGTGACCCGGAACTTCACAGGGGCAGATAAGCATGGGTTGCTGAAGACCATTTGTGACCCGGAACTTCACAGGGGCAGATAAGCATGGGTTGCTGAAGACCATTTGTGACCCGGAACTTCACAGGGGCAGATAAGCAAGAGTTGCTGAAGACCATTTGTGACCCGGAACTTCACAGGGGCAGATAAGCATGGGTTGCTGAAGACCATTTGTGACCCGGAACTTCACAGGGGCAGATAAGCATGGGTTGCTGAAGACCATTTGTGACCCGGAACTTCACAGGGGCAGATAAGCATGGGTTGCTGAAGACCATTTGTGACCCGGAACTTCACAGGGGCAGATAAGCATGGGTTGCTGAAGACCATTTGTGACCCGGAACTTCACAGGGGCAGATAAGCATGGGTTGCTGAAGACCATTTGTGACCCGGAACTTCACAGGGGCAGATAAGCATGGGTTGCTGAAGACCATTTGTGACCCGGAACTTCACAGGGGCAGATAAGCATGGGTTGCTGAAGACCATTTGTGACCCGGAACTTCACAGGGGCAGATAAGCATGGGTTGCTGAACACATAATGTCGGCTATGGGAGCCGTGCCAATTTACACTTATCAGAGGGGTACACAAAGTACGTGATCTAGACTACCTGTTGCCGGACTTTCATTTTTTGTGGAAATCTCGGTGGCTGAGTGGATTTTAGATCGCTGACTTTGTGTGCTGGCGATTAGGTGCCTCACTCTGGCAGTGTGGGTTCGAATCCCGGACGGGACTCATTCCCCAAAAAGTACGAGAATCCGTACTTTACAAAGAAAGTGTTATCCCAAGTATAACATTTGTTACATGGGTTGCTGAAGACCATTTCTGACCCGGAACTTCACAAGGGCAGATAAGAATGGGTTACTGAAGAGCATTTCTAAGCCGGAACTTCACAGGGGCAGATAAGCATGGGTTGCTGAAGACCATTTGTGACCCGGAACTTCACAGGGGCAGATAAGCATGGGTTACTGAAGACCATTTCTAAGCCGGAACTTCATAAGGGCATATAAGCATGGGTTGCTGAAGACCATTTGTAACCCGGATCTTAACAGGGGCAGATAAGCATGGGTTGCTGAAGACAATTTCTAACTCGGAACTTCACGGGTTGAAAAAACGTTATTAGGCGCATATTAATATATATCACTGCATTCATGCATACACCTGCTCACTGTTAAAATAAGCAATATAAATGTTTTACTTATATATTAAATTCCGAATCTGTTTGTCTGTTCGCCGGAATCCGATGTTTGGATTAATGTACGATCATTGTGTGATACGCACATTTGGTGACATATGTACACAGTTTAATTCATTTGTGATGTATATTGATGTTCGGGTTCGTGACAATATTTATAATAGTGCTGGTCTTGCCTTTCAGTCCGCCCGTCGTCACGCAACCCTGGGTATACAAATAATGTACTGTTATGTCGCCCACGCATTTGGATCTATGACATTCATCAACCACGTCAGGAGGCCTGAAAACCCGATCCCGTTTTTAACCCCCACCTACGTCTCTGCCCCTGACGACATAGCGTAAAATATGGAATGGAGTTTGTATTGAATGCGAGATGAGAGTTTTCCATTTTTCTCATTCCGAATTCCATTCAAATATTCCATCCAAACTCCATTCCATACTCTACACTATGCCCCTGTTAACCGACTATATATGCACGCATGTGTGTGTATGTGTTTGGCTGCCTCTACTAGTCCGGCCTTTTGCCGGTTTTATAGTGGTTACCCACAGAACCGTTCAGTCCTTTTTTATCCCGATAATGTCTAGCGCTAGGCAGTGTAACATCAAGTACCATCTTTACGTCATTTGGAATGACGCAGAAGCGGCTCGAACCACCGACTTTATGCTCTCCGGGCAAACGCTGTATCAACTACACCACGGTAGTCGAAATAAAGAAAACACTTGATATATTATTATATTCAGAAAAATGAAAATACTATTTAGACGTAAAACGTCGAGACAAGACGTGAGCATATATGCGGCATAAAATCCCTTAGACTTGCACACGTTTCTGAGGCAATAATTATTAGTTTAGATCATAAGTTCTAGATTATATAAAAAATAAGAACAAGTTGTCCCTAAGAACTGGAGTCCTAAGACTACCCACATATCTAGACTTGCCTATTAGGAGGATATACGAGTAATTACTACACATCCGTGGATTTTTCTTTCAGTACAGCCTTAGAGCAAGGCTAAGATCCCCTCTACAACTTCTATTGCCACACACATTACTGAAATAAAAACGAACTACGCGACAGACTCATAATAGCTTTTAATGCTCATTAATGCCTTTTTGTAGGCTTGAATTATTATTATTAATATTATTATTATTATTATTGTTGTTGTTATTACGGCTAAATTCCTTCATCTTGTGTGTCTACGTGCTGGTTTGCACGGTGCCATCGTCTCTGGTCTTAGATCCGCTCTTGGCACGTCCGGTATAGGAGCGGTTTTTTATATTTACTATATTTACTATGTCGTCTCAGTGGCGTGGCATCGACTCACGTCGCACTCGCTCTGTTTTCAGTCATACAACACGTATTATATATTCTTGTATTCTTCTGCCGTTCGTTACATTCACCTACCCACCCTGTTGTCCTAAATTACTAGTTTTTCAAGCTTTGCAGTTGTCAAGTTTGCGGAACTTTACTGGAGCATTAAGTTTGTACATAATGATATCTTCATTGATAAAACGTTTGGGACGGGCGGGGAGCCGGTGGACTGCATTACAAGTTTCATTTGGAATCTTGCGATACATCCCAAATTATAAATTATACAGGATAGGTTTCCCCGTGGCCTTGCTCCAAGGCTGGACCGAAAGAACAATCTATGGATGTGAAGTAATTCCATCCTCCTAGTAGACAAGTCTAGATATGTGGATAGTACAATCAAAGGACTCCAGTCTCTTATAGGGACAACTTGTTCTTTTTAAAATCATAATCTAGAACTTATGATTAAAACAAATAATTATTGCCTTAGAGACTTTACAGCAGGAACCAATTTATACATTCTGCTTTACATAGCGGATGGCTTAGTTTCCTCTTTACAGCGGATGGTCAGCTTGGCAACAATGGTTGCCATCGCTCAATATTTGGCAATTGTACTTGCATTGGCTGCATACAACCAGGGTTGCTTGGCAACGGTAGTTGCAGGGCAGTGGTCGTTGTATTTATAAGCAGCATGGGTTGCTTGGCAACGATAATTGCAGGGCAGTGGTAGCAAAATTAAAAGGCAACATGGGTTGCTCGGCAACGGTTGCTGCATTGGGTTAGCTTAACAGGAGTTAAGCTCATTTTCGGCAGTCCACCAGTACCTCCACAACCATGACCATTTCATCCAAAGAACATCTCTTGTCTTCATTTCATGCTCCTATATCATGCAGGATAGCAGAGCCCGGCCTAATGGGGTCATGTATATAATACGCAATTGATAAGGCGGAGTACAAGCATCGTATTGGTTCATAACTCATAATCTTCCGGTGAGTGAGTTGGATTTAACGCCGCTTTTAACATTATACCAGTTATATCACGGCGTGTCAGCTTGATGTGGGAGGAAAGCCCCAAGTGATGTAGGTCTCAGACGTTTACCACTTCGGTGAAACCCACGAGCACGGGTATGGTGCTGACAAACCTAGAAACATAATTGAGGCGAACCGGGATTCGGACCCACAATCATAGGATTCTGGCGTGTCCAAGGGACGCAACTCTACACAGCGAATCGGGGCACTTTAGACGACTGGGCCCACATTCTTCCGGAGAAACATATTTTACGGAAGTGTATATGATACTGTCAGCATTTTGAAAAGACTCATGTGCCTACATTGAGACAAGAGCATCATTAATGCAGGAACATTGCTCGCCATACACCATCATGCTCAATCATTACGAGGACGTCACCCGCTTAGAATCCGGACGTTGTTTTGTTATCTGATACTGAAGATTTGAAGAGCTTGATATACGTTTGTTCGTCGTTAAACGCCGCACTCAGCAATGTTCCAGCTATATGACGGGGGTCTGTAAATAATCCAGTCTGGACCAGACAATCCAGTGGTGCATCGATCCACGCAATTGGGATTGATGACGTGCATCAACCAAGTCAGCGAGCCTGACCACCCGATCAAACCATCGTTTATGGCATCAGTTGATAACAGGTTCCAAAATATTATTCGTGGGATGAAACAAAACCACGACGATATATTTAATATCACATATTCGGTAAATGCAGCTCTTTCGATCCTTCAAGCTGAAAACGTATTCATGTCTTCTCTGCTTACCAAACACATGATGCAATCATCACATTTAAAACACCAACTCTACCAGCTTAGTTCAGGTGTACAAGATCTAGCAAAAGGAAAACTTTCTCCACTCCTTGTACAACCACAGGACATGAGACACAGTATTCGGCAAATCCCTGCCATTATACATGACAAATACAAAACGTTTACACTGATGCACCAAAACACAAATTACTATTATTCACAGGCTGAATTCATCTTTGCTCGACACCACAAGAACTTTTATGTTTCTGTTAAATTCCCCATCTCAGCCATGAAATTACCAATGTCTCTTTATGAAATTATTTCTCTTCCTGTTCCCATTAACTCCACTTCAGCTCATGCTACCCAACTTTTAGTTTTATCCAAATATTTAGCTATTTCTTCAGATGGTCAATATCATGTTCCCTTAACATACAAACATCTTTCCCAGTGTCAAGGATTCAAACAATTACAATGTCCTTTCAAGTTCGCCTTGATACCTAACACCCAGTCGTCCTGTGTTATGTCCTTGTTTCATAACAAAGTAAAAGATGTTAAACAGTTTTGCAACTTCCGTTTTCTCATCACTACCAAACAGTCTAATTTCATTCAAATATCCCCTTCCAAAGTACTAGTTTATCATGTTCCTCTAATTTCATTGGACTGCGAGTCAGGTTTAAAAATAGTAAAAGGTTGTAATTTCGGCATATTGTCCATTCCATGTCGATGTGCGCTACATACCCAATCACTATTTATTCCTGCAAGTCTTAATTCATGCAGTAACGCAAGTGACACTGTTACTCCTTCTCATCCAGTCAATTTGGCCTTGCTACAACATTTCTTTGAGGACAATACATAAGAATCACTTACAGGAACCACCACCTACCTATCTCCTGTCAAAGTTGAAATTCCAGACTTTCACATTTATTCACACAATTTTTCGAACATCATAGCTAATGACCATAATAGCCACCTCAATCTCAGACGCATGGCTGAGAGCGCTAAAACGGACCAACTCATTTTCCAAACACTTACCGAACCTTATTGGATGGTCAAATAAACTTACAAACGTCATGGTTAGATGGTAAGTCTATGATTTCCTATGCTTCCTTATTCATGGTATGTGTATTATCCATTTACAGTTTTTGGATGTTTTTAAGATTGCGCGCTCTTACAGCAATGATAATACTGTTTACACAAACTCCATCTGCCAAAGCCTTGGGAGATCCGACCGTTCCATCCTTTAAATATCCATTTGAGACCACGCCCCCTCCCCCCTCACCAGTCTACATTGATGTAGACTATGCTTTCCCCTTAGCATCATTATTGGTTGGTATCTGTACATTGCTTGTACTTCTTCTGTTCATTTCCAAATTGATTAAGAAGCGTTCCCACACCACTGAGCTACATTTGGAAATCACCACAGGTTCTGCGTGTGTTATTATCCCTATAATCAAACTGTCCCTCTGTCCGTCATATTGGCATCTGACACACCCTATTACCATCGATAATTTATCCCTTACTGGAACGTTTTGGCCGACCCTTTCTCTTAACTGGCCAGGATTCAAAATTGAAAACAAATTTTCGGGTAAAAGCATATTAGTAAGTTCTACTCTGAATGTACCATTCCTTTCTGGTAAAACATTGAAGACCGTCTTAAAGCAACCCTTTCAAGCCCACATTCTGGTTGTACATCAAAGATTCTTCATCGTGCTGGAACCAGAGATTATCAGTGACAAAATGTATCCAGACATGTGAATACTGAACCCATTACAGTACTAATCACCATGCCTTTATATATGTATTTTTGTATAGATTCCATATGTTATTAGTCTTATATTCAATTTGTCATTTGTTTAACATGTTCTTTAGTTCAGCTTTTGAGGCCAAAAGCTAAAACACACAAGAGGTAAATTATACCAGTGTAAAATACACTCAATATTGTTCCAATATGTTATGTAAATATTAGCGTTTTCTGATATAATTATTAGCTAAATATAAATGGAATTAAAATATTCATAAAGGTTTCATTACCAACAACATATCAACAAGCAATTAAATCTTGTAGACGTTCACGTGTCACACTGAACACTGACAGCTACATAGCAGGCTACAGTGATGTAAGATGGACGTATCCATCAAACCCATCGCGCTGAGTGAATTCTATTGTCCAGAGGCCGTTGCACCGGCGTAGAAGTTATTAATATGTAATAATACAGCATCACTACCTCGTGACGTATCGTCCGTCGGTCAAGAACTAGATGAAGACAATGCACAATTCATTGACTAGGGAATCACTCAAAGTCAAAATGTTCGAGGCGATTACTATAAAAATCAAGCATCTCCACTGGTCAGTACACAACACCACTGACAGTAAACTGCTTGACTGTAATCTTCTTTCAGTGGCATTTAGAAGTTGGAGTGATGAAGTAAGACGAGTTCTATGGATGAACAACTTCTTTATTACAATTAGTGCGACGTTTCGGTGTATATCCTAACACCTTTATCAAGCAATTTGTCAAAGCAATTTGCTTGATAAGGTGTTAGGATCTACACCGAAACGTCGCACTAATTGTAATAAAGAAGTTGTTCATCCATAGAACTCGTCTTACTTGACTGTAATCGTTCCTCTTCTTCTTATTAAGGTCAGAAACATTTTATTATTTGATACATTTGGTCCTATACTATATATATGTGTGTGATATATTCTAGATAGTCTGTGTTTCTATAGATGGTTAACTCTAACAAGCTAATGTAAGATTGTGGAGACATATTTGCACTGTGCATGTGCACGGGTCCCTTGTATGTTTAAATAATGAAGCATTCATTATTACCTATGTACGTATGAAAGATCATACACAATAACGTGTGTGTTTTAGATATTTGTTTACCAGAACTTGTATGTATTATGAATAGATGTTTACTATACTTTGTATGTTTTATGAAATGTGTTTAGCACCACATGTGTCCGTTAATGAGCAGTAATTCCCTATTAATTGAATATGATTTTCCATTATCAATATCCGAATATACACGGTATCAGAATACAATATGTATCAAATAAGTGTCATGAAAGTAACGTTAATCGGGCGGTATGTTGAACGATAAAGACACAGACAGTTAGTCTGTATATCTAATGTTCGGCCGTTACAGAAACTGTTACTCTATCATATTTTGATACACACGATGACAAAGCATTGATGAACTTAGAAATCAAATCTAACATCGTGATAAGTCAACTCCATGCAAATGATACTATTCTGATTATCAATATCATTCATATCCTACATCTACATGTTTTATTATACTTGGTTTGAGGTTATTGTTATTATCGTTTATCGTGTATATGTCTATCTACATTTAGTAAATAGCGCGTCTCACTTCAGACGTAATAAGCCAAGCGTATTTATAGTGACGTTACTTACAAATGCAGTCACAGGTCATAATGTTGGTGTCATGATGTAATGCTCTCTCTAGACATGAAAGTGTGCTTAGCTCTACCTATAGCTATATCCCCTACCTTTCCAGCTTTCCCCCTCAAGTATTATGACCGTTGCTTATTCGATCGTTCTATCATTATTCTATATGTTTGATGTATTCGTACTGTTATCATTCTATGTACCATGTATTGCTATTATGTCTCTTGTATTCTGTATTATAAGACACAACACCACTGACAGTAAACTGCTTGACTGTAATCGTTCCTCTTCTTCTTATTAAGGTATAATCAAGTTCCCAAACCCGGGACATAATCTTGATTATAAGAAGACAAATCATGCAAAGAGGGTATCGCTTTATTTATGAGAAGTATTTAATATATATATATATATATATAGATATTGTCTGTATTTGCTTCACACTTAAGTTATCCTGAAATAAACACTCCAAGATCTCTGTTGTGGCGTCAATGCATAGAGTGTTAAAGGGATCTACAGACCATGTTTTGTTTGTTTGTTTGTTTGTTGTTAAAGGCCGCACACAGCAATATTAAAGCTATAAGACGGCGGTCTGTAAATAATCGAGTTTTGACCATGCAATTCAGTGATTGACATCATGAGCATAGATCAGCGAGCCTGACCACCCGATCCCGTTAGTGGCATAGTCGCCTTTTTCGACCAGCATGGGTTGCTGAAGACCTATTCTACCCCGGATCTTCACAGATCCTCAGCGTATGGAACGAATCTGGAATTCGAACCGACGATCATATGATTCTGACAGTGATTTTGCAGCGCCTTAGACGACCTCAGTAAGTCTCTATTCATAATGCACAACATCCAGAACACGTATAATTCTTAAAGAACAAAATACAGTACACGTGTTTGCAATACGCAACAAAATATAAAAAGAAACATTTCTAACAATTTAATGCCACAACTGTTTTGCGACGTAAACAATCACAAACAATATATCGCATAAAACGCTTGTCTACTTCAGACTGAAGTGACACGCCTGGAGTACCCTGGAACTATTGACCCTACTTAAAATGTCACTGGTTGTAATACTTGTATGCAAAATGTTCAGGCATTAACCAGATTATATTATTATTTCTATACTGTGGGGAAGAGGGTGTGATACATCAGGTATTATGGTCTGTTTACTGTGGGAGCGGTGGATGCATCAGATGGCGGTCTGTTTACTGTGGGGAAGATAGGATGCATCAGATGCTGGTCTGTTTACTGTGAGGAAGATGGGATGCATCAGATGCTGGTCTGTTTACTGTGGAAAAGATAGGATACATCAGATGCTGGTCTGTTTACTGTGGAGAAGATAGGATGCATCAGTTGGTGGTCTGTTTACTGTGGAGAAGATGGGATGCATCAGATGGTGGTCTGTTTACTGTGGGGAAGATAGGATGCATCAGATGGTGGTCTGTTTACTTAGGGGAAGATAGGATGCATCAGTTGGTGGTCTGTTTACTGTGGGGGAAGATGGATGCATCAGATGGTGGTCTGTTTACTGTGGGGGAAGATGGGATGCATCAGATGTTGGTCTGTTTACTGTGGGGGAAGATGGATGCATCAGATGATGGTCTGTTTACTGTGGGGGAAGATGGATGCATCAGATGGTGGTCTGTTTACTGTGGGGGAAGATGGATGCATCAGATGATGGTGGTCTGTTTACTGTGGGGGAAGATGGGATGCATCAGATGTTGGTCTGTTTACTGTGGGGGAAGATGGATGCATCAGATGGTGGTCTGTTTACTGTGGGGGAAGATGGATGCATCAGATGGTGGTCTGTTTACTGTGGGGGAAGATGGGATGCATCCGATGTTGGTCTGTTTACTGTGGGGGAAGATGGATGCATCAGATGATGGTCTGTTTACTGTGGGGGAAGATGGATGCATCAGATGGTGGTCTGTTTACTGTGGGGGAAGATGGATGCATCAGATGATGGTGGTCTGTTTACTGTGGGGAAGATATGATGCATCAGATGGTGGTCTGTTTACTTAGGGGAAGATGGGATGCATCAGATGGTGGTCTGTTTACTGTGGGGAAGATATGATGCATCAGATGCTGGTCTGTTTACTGTGGAGAAGATAGGATGCATCAGTTGGTGGTCTGTTTACTGTGGGGAAGATATGATGCATCAGATGCTGGTCTGTTTACTGTGTCGAAGATGGATGCATCAGATGGTGGTCTGTTTACTGTGGGGAAGATGGGATGCATCAGATGGTGGTCTGTTTACTGTGGGGAAGATGGATGCATCAGATGGTGGTCTGTTTACTGTGGGGGAAGATGGGATGCATCAGATGATGGTGGTCTGTTTACTGTGGGGAAGATGATGCATCAGATGATGGTGGTCTGTTTACTTAGGGGAAGATAGTATGCATCAGATGGTGGTGGTCTGTTTACTGTGGGGAAGATGGATGCATCAGATGGTGGTCTGTTTACTGTGGGGGAAGATGGGATGCATCAGATGATGGTCTGTTTACTGTGGGGGAAGATGGGATGCATCAGATGGTGGTGGTCTGTTAATTGTGTTGGATAGTGGGGTTATGTTTACTGTGGGGAAGATGGGATGCATCAGATGGTGGTGGTCTTTTTACTGTGTTGGATAGTGGGGGTATGTTTACTGTGGGGAAGATGGGATGCATCAGATGGTGGTCTGTTTACTGTGGGGGAAGATGGGATATATCAGATGATGGTAGTCTGTTCACTGTGTTGGATAGTGGGGGTATGTTTGAATGTAGGAGGAAGCTTGCGGTTGATTTGAATAATAATTGATCTAGGAACCGATTAATAGCTACAGAAATATTGTGCGAAAGGTGATCAATATTGATCAGAAAATTGAACTGATAGATGGAGTAGAGTAGAAACGTTGGTCTGAACTCATACCACAGTGCCAGCCAAGGGAGATTACTCTGAATGAACACCACCTTCACTGTGGTGTGGGGTACATACTAAACATAAGTACATGGTATAGATGATATAGTTTCTAATAAATTACATTTCTTATTTCTGAACACAAATTGACAAATCCCAAAATGTGCCCCTCTTTTTCAAAAAGCTATATCCTCGCTTGCAATTGATGTGACTCACAAACAGTACCAGGTAAATTGCACATGTGATTCAATGATGACCAGCTGCTGCTGCACATTCTTTGTGTGAATAAATCAAATTTCATACATACATTGGTGTGTGTGCAGTCAACCCTGACAAGTGTTTGTCCACTTTTGCAATGTGATAAAACACAGAGGAAGAGGGGAGGTGAAATGGGAATCTCATTAAAATCAGACCTTAGTTCTCGCTACCGCTAAAAAAAGAACCCTTGTTTAGCGGTAGCGAGAACTAAGATCTGATTTTAATGAGATTGGGTGAAATGGTGAGGTGAGATTATAGTGATAAACGTACGTGTGTGTGTGTGTGTGTGTGTGTGTGTGTGTGTGTGTGTGTGTGTGTTTGTACTAGTCCAGACTAATGCCAAGTTTATAGTGCTAGCCCACTTAGATACCATGCTGCAGTTTAACATAAATACCCCCCTCAAACACAGTATACCTCCAAGCTGACCAGTTCTGGTTTTAGCACCTGTCTGTTGGTGTGACGTCACATCATGACGTCACTTCTTGAACTTACAGCCAGGTAAGCCAAACATAAATAAAACATTCATCAATTCAGATTTTATTTCTATTTAACACAAGTCTGAGACACATTATATGTCTAAATACATCAAATTCTACTCAGTGAGATGTGACTCTCAAAAGCATGTAATACAATGATGTCAATGGTTTTGGCACAAATCTAACATCTCTGTTTTCTGCATGAATGGCATTCAGTAAAGCTCCTGCCTCAGTATAATGGTATGTTCATGGTTCACAATATTGATGGGTGAAGGGGTTGCCCAGTCGTCTAAGGTGCCGCGATTCGCTGAGCAGAGTTGCTTCCCTTGGGCATGCCAGAAACCTATGATTGTGGGTTCGAATCCCGGTTCGCCCCGATTATGTTTCTAGGTTTGTCAGCACCATACCCGTGCTCGTGGGTTTCACCGAAGTGGTAAACGTCTAAGACCTGCATCACTTGGGGCTTTCCTCCCACATTAAGCTGACATGCCGTGATATTACTGGAATACTGTTAAAAGTGGCGTTAACCCCAACTCACTCACTCACTCACTCACAATGCTGACCAGTGTTTTAGGATGATAATATGACTAAAATATCTCTTAGTTAACAGTCAACACTTGTAAATTATGGAGAATAAATGGACAATAGTTAAAGTCCTCATGATGGTGATGTTAGTACAGTGTTGATGTCATGCCAAATTATTATGAAAGCTTACAAAAACATGGTGAATTGCAATGTTCCCATGGCTGTTTTATAGAATATTCTTAAAGAGAAAGATGAACACCTGGTATCTGGTATTTCATCCACCAACTCAAAATTGTTAACGTTGTGTTGTAGGTCTGGGACGGGTAAATCGGGTACCCGGGTTGGGTGGGTACTGAGAAGGACCCAGGTACCCACTGGACTACCTGGACCAGTGGTTAGTCACGTGATATATTGTTTAATGACAAAAATTATCCGGAACTCTATGGTTATACTTTAAGTCAATAATGTTCTCATTTCTTTCTGACTATGCACCCATTCCTCCTGAATTTTCATTTTTTTTAATAAATGTATAACTTTAGTGTATGCATGACCACATTGTTAAATACACATATCTAAATACGTTTTGCAAGGGATATGGTAAAAAAATTCCAATCAGATATTTTGTACCTATCTCTTGAGACCTACACTGGGTACCTGGGTTGGGTAATAGGGGGTTGGGTACCTGGGTAGTAAATTTGGACTCGTCCCAGCCCTATTGTGTTGGTTTATGGCTGCATGCCACCAGTCGTGATCTCAAAGCTTTGTGTTTACTGATTCCCCACACTTGACATAACATCGCCTTTTTGTGAGCTTCGAGCACACATAACGTGTGGAGCAATACACTTACAAATGGAACATTGTTAAGTTAAATGCCTCAGTAAATGATGGCACCTAAAACTGAAAACTAAATAATTCAGGAGATTTCAGAACAATAAACAGATAAAATGAATTTAATTTAGTTTAACCAAAACAAAAGCCTACCAACACTCCACAACTAACAAAGTATCTTTTCAGCTTCTATTTTTAAGCTGATCTTTTTGTGCATATTTTCCTTTATTTGTGGCAATAACAGATGTGAACCTAGAACATCTATCACGCTTTATGATCCTTGTCTTCAAGGCTTTGGAAAAGAGCCTGTTCACGATGTTGACATACATGGAATAAGGGACCAGTTTTTGCTCATGGCTTAACACTGCACCACAAAAATCAAATGGATGGCACCCACAAATCGTGCAATCCCACCAACAGAATCAGATATTACACAGAAACACACATAGATCAACACAAAAGTCAAAACATCAATGCCTGCTAAAAATCGGTCTTAGTTACCTGCTGAAACACAAACCATGTCCTTATTGTACACTGCATTTTGTACAGCATTCAAAATAACTGATTGCTTATCATCCCCTGTCATCAGGACAGTACATGGAAGAGGAACTGGTCTGTCTTGGCAGCTGCAGATCTGGACCACAGTGGGGGTGATCTCTGATACAGGACAGTACATGGAAGAGGTACTGGTCTGTCTTGGCAGCTGCAGACCTGGACCACTGTGGGGGTGATCTCTGATACAGGACAGTACATGGAAGAGGAACTGGTCTGTCTTGGCAGCTGTAGATCTGGACCACTGTGGGGATGATCTCTGATACAGGACAGTACATGGAAGAGGAACTGGTCTGTCTTGGCAGCTGCAGATCTGGACCACTGTGGGGGTGATCTCTGATACAGGACAGTACATGGAAGAGGTACTGGTCTGTCTTGGCAGCTGCAGATCTGGACCACTGTGGGGGTGATCTCTGATGCAGGAAAGTTTATGGAAGAGGAACTGGTCTTGAGTTATTCATACAATGGGTGAGTATATATTCTCTAATGCTGAAAAATGAGCATTTAACTATAATGCGTTAAATTAAAGTAACAGAACCTGTTCCTATTGGATCTGGAAGACTTGAAGCTCTAGATAACTAACAGTTTGTTCAAGATCAGGCAGCTATACAAGTTTGTTCATTCCTGTCTTCGATTACTGAGTGTATGTTATATCCATCCTATCATGATACCCTGGACCCATTCACCATCACAGCACCCTGACCAGATCCATCTCTCTCATCACCAACAGAATTTCTGAAATCATCCAATATGACTCTTCTGAATGAGAGTTTGGCATGGATTTCAAGTTTCCAAAATAGTGGCTTTGTATGTGCAAGCTCTTGATACATTTAATCAAATCTAACAGCTGTCAAATTGGTATTGAGATGGGGGAGAGAAATGCTTATCCTTCCTAGCTGTATCTGAGATGGTATGCATGAAGGCTTATGGATACACTAGTGATATTGCCAGCTGTTGCAATCATGAAAAGTCAGAGTAATTTGATGGATGTGTCTTTTGAACCGTACTCAAGACATAACTATGATGGCAAATGGGTCCCCTGTATCTATCATAACAGAATGAGGATATAATACCCTTGATAATCGAGGATGAGTACCAACAGGATAATCACATTTGTCGAAACAAATAGTTTTACATACAAAACATCAGGTCTATGAGTTTGTTAAAAAGGATAAATCCTCAAGGAAGTTTTACCTATAAGTGAGTCAAATGTTAAAACATAGTTATGACAATATCAGTCTTGCTGAGAAACACTAAACTCCATACCTCAATCACATCAATGGAGTAAACTGGGAAAACAGTAATTTTCTTAACCTCATCTCATTCTATCATCTTTGTAAACAACCACAAATATTTGCAGCCAAAGTTGAGGAGAACATCAGCCATTTTGTCAATTGTCATCTTAAAAGTAGTTTTAGAGGCCATCAGTTAGTAATTATTTGTTAAAAACATTTTTTCAGACCCATAATCTCTTTGTACAGCATACACATTCTGCATGTCATTTGTATATACAGGGAATAAACAATTTACAAATAAATTAGTGTTTCCAACACGACCTTGATGAATGCCATGGTCAAAATTAAGGTTAATTGATTGCTTTCAGTTTCTTCAAACTACTTATGACATTTTGACAAGATATTTTCAAAATCTTGATATTCGCATATATTTTTCTAATTTGTATAGATTGCACAAATTGTTGTTTTCAAACAAACAGTTGTTTATTAGCTAGGATTACCTAAAATATTTAGTATTTAGTAACAATTTTCAACTTGCTTAATATACTCACCGCCAAAAGAAACGCAAATACCACACATGTTGGTTAATATATGAAGAATTACATTCAAGAGATATTACATTTGTTCGAACCACAAACAAACATACTGTTGTGTTGTTTGAACTAAGGTTCATGAATGATTCACATGTGACATCATAGAGCCTAAACTCCATTTCTCTCGTGCAGGATTAGCATGTAAAGGTAGGACTTCACATGCAGCATATCCTAATAAGAATAAAGATATGCTATGGTAACACCTTACTGATGGTTATTCTATTCTTAACGTACAGACTTCTCTAATCTTTCTTTGGTTTGTGTCTCTTTTGGCGGTGAGTATATATTTGTCAGCGAACCCCAAGAGAACCTGTTGCATTGTATCAGTCTGTACATGAAGTGGTTTCCTCCCCCAACAGCTGAACATCATATTGCTTACAGATCCCCGGGATAACACCAAAAGTTATTTTCTTTATATTTACAATTTCATTTCTTTATGTCAGTTAGTTACCAGGGTAGGTAAGCCAATAAACAAGGAGAATAACTCAACCAACCTACAACAATGAGACGAGCATCACATTCTCCATTTCTCATGAAAATAAGTCCACATCCTCATCCTCTTCAACTGTATTTTGTTGAATATAAGACAAAATATCGCCACTACTTAAAATAGATTTTTCTTGTGTGTTTTCATCAGATTCAGGCTTGACCTCTGTCTTTGGTTGGACCCCTGGTTTTGGTTGGAGACCTGGTTTTGGTTGGAGACCTGGTTTTGGTTTGAGACCTGGTTTTGGTCTGACATCGGGTTTGGATTTAACCTCGCTGGCTTCTCCAGTTTTCTCATCTTGTTTCTTCTTTGACTTCCTGGTGATCTCCGTTTTCATCAAGTTTTCAAGATCCTCATCGATTCTGAAAAAAACATCACGTTGATGTACATTTGCTACTGAAAAGGATGAACGCTCTGTAAGGAAACATGTGATGTGTCATCATGAACAGTATCCTTCAGTGACAACCATACCTGGATGTTATGAGTGAGTTGGTTCCTCGTTGCTTTGAACAGTATTTCAGTTATATATAAAGCCTAGAGTGATGCAATTCTTATATGTTTTCAACTTCGGTGAAACCCACACACACAGATATAGCGCTGATAAACCTTGAAACATAATCAGGCTGTACCAGGATTCATCTTTCCAAGGCAAGGGCGTTAACTGACTATTAAGTCCAGTTTCAACCCTTGCCGTACTAGGTTACATCTTGTCTGGACTAACGTGTCTATGCGAAGTCCAATCAAAGTTGTGAGATGAATAATCATCCAGTTCGCAAACAACAACGTGCAGATTTGGGCTGACTGCAAGATCTGCAAAGCATGTGTACCAGTTTTATTTCAACATAGATCTTAATTTTCGATCAAACTGTCTTGACAGGGCGCTGCCATTTTGTTTGAAGTGATATAGAGGTGGAATCTGATTGGTCAGTTGGAGGGACGTAGAAGGGGCATAACTCGTAATAGCCACTGATGGCGCTAGGATGGAGCCTGGAAATTCCAGCCAGTTCAGCTAGGGTGGAAATTGGACTTTCATTGTCAGTTAACACGCTTGCCTCTGGAAGATGGCCAGAATTATAAGCCATGATCATTCAAAGATGAACAGACAATTAGTAAGTCAGAGTTTCAGGCATGTTATACAGTTAATCAATCATTGTCATGGCAGAGGTTTTTGATGCACTAATGTACTGAAAATAATTACCATCCCCAAATGCTTGTCATATTTGTGGATGACCCTCCCCAAACCAAAATGCAAAAGCACATTATATTTTCATATTTTAAGATAAAATGTCCATTTTGTACTGATCCTCCCCAAATATGTTTATTATTTCTTAGGAACCTCCCCTAGAGACTGTCATAATGTTTGGTGACACTTCCTGAAATCTCCCTGATTCATCCATCCCTATAATAAATGGCGGGTCCCTTCGTTAAAAGAGCTTTGTTTTATTTCAGTTATATGAAGGAGGATAACCCTTAGTGATGCATGTTGTTGACATCTCCCACTATGCGGCAACTCATGATCACAGACATTGATGGATACAACTGACCAACAGTCCACCTGCACAATGGTATCCATAAACTACACCAGTGTATAAAATTCCCAAACATTTCAGTCAAGAAAAGTTATCAGACCAGATAAAATGTTGCCAGTCCCGTATTTTCTAGAAAGTAAGAAAAGGGTGAATATAAGAATAGAACTGTTTAATATTAGTTCTCAGAGAATAGCAATAAACTGATGGATTGTTAACTAAGTAACTTTGATATTGAAATTTTATTCATTAATAATGTGTTTAATGTTTAGTTTGAAGTAAAATTACTTTTTACACTGAAGTAAAAAAAAAATGCTTAGGTTATTTAACGACTGCAATAACAGTCTGACCATTGGGCGTGCAACTTTTCAAAACTGACCATCCGTCAGCAAACTAGGCCTTCCGGGACTCTCGGTTGACAGGTATTTTTAACGCTGACTATACTTTCCAGCGTGTTGCTTACTGGAATAGTGAGGGATCTGTTTCATCCGTGCTGGCTGGTGCTGTAACTGGTGCAGTGGCTTCTTTATCAACAACAGCATCAGGGAGGAAGAGTGAGGCATCATCTTCAGATATTCCTCCACCAAAGTCTTGTGCCTCAAACAGCTGAGTCGATGCTACAACACCACAAGGCCAGCAGGGACATATATACATGTTAAACATATCCACCTGTCTTTTTTTTCCATTGCAACAATAATTATCACATCAGCAGTGCAAAAATAAATTGGCAATAAATCACCATTCTTTTATTCATGTTACCATGGAAACAAAGCTGTGATAAAGGGGAGAATGGTGAGAAATGAATGTCAACAGATTTGAAATGTCCATGGGAGATAACTCTGATAATTTTATACCGCATTCAATAGAATGGACCAGTAACATTGGCAAGTAGAATACAGTAATAGAATGGACCCAAATAGGCCTCCTGGAGGCCCAAGATACCTCTAAAACAAACTACTTCCAGTATTGCACTATGACCAATCCTGATTACAACTGTGTCTGTGTAATAAGTTTTGTTTGTTTGTTTATTTGTTTAACACCACATTAAGCAATATTCCTGCTTTATGACGTCTACTGGTAAATACTCAAGTCTGGACCAGACAACCCAGTGATCGATATTGTGAGTAAAGACCAACGGCATTCGGGTATGATAACACACAATCAAACAAGTCATGGAGCCTGACCACCACTTGGTCGCCTCTTGTGCCTACATTGCTGTAGACTGATTCTATCCCAGAATCCTAATGGGGGCTATGGAATCAGTGCCATGTGAGACACTGAGCCTGTAATTAGGTATTCAGTACCTGACAGATTGATTTTTACAATAAAAGCTTATGTAGCAGACAAAGTGGGTATTAATTATTGGAATCAAACTGAGCCCAATCTCTTGTTCAAATTGTTTCTCATGACCTTACAATTGCTGCCACCCATAATAAGTTTTATATTTATAGTTCTGTGAAGAAATGGAGAAAATCATACTAGCACTGAAATTTGATTTTTTTCACTTCAAACTGCAGGGTATGAGCTCAAAGAGGTCACATGTTACACCAGAATCAAGGTTACTCTTATAGATTTGAAATCCACTACAAAAAAAACTTGTATAACATATAAAATAAATTCCTCTACCCAATTGAGAAAAAAAAATGTCCTGGCCAGCCGATGAAAAGTTACATGTTTGTGAGCAGTCACCTACCTTCTTCTTCTCCACCATCAGCAACATCCAGGCCAGCAAACAGTTCATCCCCCTCTTGCTTGTCTTCATCATCAAACAGACTTGCTTGAGGCCTGCAACCAAACTAGATTATAACACTTGGTATGAAAATTTCAAATATGAAAATATCAAACATCCAAGAGGGGTGTGTGGAGTATGTGTGTGGAGTACATGTGTGGAGTGCGTGTGTGGAGTGCATGTGTGGAGTACATAAGTGGAGTACGTGTGTGGAGTATGTGTGTGGAGTGCGTTTGTGGAGTACGTGTGTGGAGTACATGTGTGGAGTGCGTGTGTGGAGTGCGTGTGTGGAGTACGTGTGTGGAGTGCGTGTGTGGGGTGCTCGTGTGGTGTGCGTGTGTGGAGTGCGTGTGTGGAGTGCGTGTGTGGAGTACGTGTGTGGAGTACGTGTGTGGAGTACGTGTGTGGAGTACGTGTGTGGAGTACGTGTGTGGAGTGCTCGTGTGGATTACGTGTGGAGTACATGTGTGGAGTACGTGTGTGGAGTACGTGTGTGGAATACGTGTGTGGAGTACGTGTGTGGAGTACGTGTGGAGTACATGTGTGGAGTACATGTGTGGAGTACGTGTGTGGAGTACGTGTGTGGAGTATGTGTAGAGTACATGTGTGGAGTACGTGTGTGGAGTACGTGTGGAGTACATGTGTGGAGTACATGTGTGGAATACGTGTGTGGAGTACGTGTGTGGAGTACGTGTGTGGAGTGCGTGTGTGGAGTACGTGTGTGGAGTGCTCATGTGGAGTACGTGTGGAGTACATGTGTGGAATACGTGTGTGGAGTACGTGTGTGGAGTACGTGTGCGGAGTGCGTGTGAGGAGTGCATGTGTGGAGTGTGTGTGTGGAGTACGTGTGTGGAGTACGTGTGTGGAGTACGTGTGTGGAAAGCGTGTGTGGAGTGCGGGGTGCGTGTTCGGGGTGCATGTGCGGAGTGCGTGTGAGGAGTGCATGTGTGGTGTGCGTGTGTGGGGTGCGTGTGTGGAGTACGTGTGGGGAGTGCATGTGTGGAGTGCGTGTGTGGAGTGCGTGTGTGGAGTGCGAGTGTGGAGTACGTGTGGGGAGTGCATGTGTGGGGTACGTGTGGGGAGTGCATGTGTGGAGTGCGTGTGTGGAGTGCGTGTGTGGAGTGCGTGTGTGCAGTGTGTGTGTGGAGTGCGTGTGTGGAGTGCGAGTGTGGAGTGCGTGTTTGAAGTGCGAGTGTGGAGTGCGTGTGCGGGGTGAGTGTGCGGGGTGTGTGTGCAGGGTGCGTGTGCAAGGTGCGTGTGCGGGAGGACGCTCTACCACTGGGCTACGAAGGCTGTCCCTGCCAAGTAGACGGATGATAAGGGTGGGTCAGGTAGTGTATTGTTGGTCCCCTGCTTACCCCTGATCCTCCACGTCATCATCCTCGGTTTCTGTCTTCTCACTGCTGTCCTCGTTACCACCATCATTGATTCCCCCTTTCCTAAACGTCCCTGCCTTCATTGCGCCAACACCTGAAGTCATCCATATACACCACATAAACCATCCTGAATCACAGGTAACACATAAACCATTCTGAATCACTGGTAACACATAAAACAATCCGAATCACAGGTAACACATAAACCAATCTGAATCACAGGTAACACATAAACCATTCTGAATCACAGGTAACACATAAACCATTCTGAATCACAGGTAACACATAAACCATTCTGAATCACAGGTAACACATAAAACCAATCTGAATCACAGGTAACACATAAACCAATCTGAATCACAGGTAACACATAAACCTACCTGAATCACAGGTAACACATAAACCATTCTGAATTACAGGTAACACATAAACCATTCTGAATTCACAGGTAACACATTAACCAATCTGAATCACAGGTAACACATAAACCTACCTGAATCACAGGTAACACATACACCTATCCCAATCACAGGAAACAAATATTAACAACAGCCAACAATGCAATTTTTATGATTATAAAGATGTGATTTTATTTGGTCATGTTTGTCTTCAATTTTACACATAACCCAAAGTCCATCACATAGAAATCTTAGTTTCTTTATGTTCAAAATATTTATCCATCTTCCCGAGGCAAGAGAGTTAACTGACTTTAAAAGTCCAGTTTCCAACCTTGCTGAAATAGGCTCGAATTCCTTGGCTCGATCATAGCACTACCAGTGGCTGTTACCAGTTATGTCGCTTTACCAATCAGATTACACATCTTGTGTCACATGCATTCGCTTCAAACAAAATGGAGGCACCCAGTCAAGACAATCTGATCGACAATCAAGATCTATATTGTGATCAAACGGGTCTTACATCGCAAAGTGCATCAAATCACGTGAGCACCTTGATAAAAAATTTGAAAAGATTTGGGAAAATATCTGCTGACCACGATTTGGCGGTGCACATGCTTTGCAAATCCTGCAATAGCCCATTCTCTGCATGACAGTTTACAAACCGGATTTCGATTTTGGTGCATGATTTTGATTGGACTATGCATAGACTCGTTAGTCCAGCCAAAATGTTACTCCATAATACCAGCCTAGTTCGGCAAAGGTGGAAACTGGACTTTTAAAGTCAGTTAACTCTCTTGCCTTGGGAAGATGCATTTATCAGCTGTAATTAGTTAAGCATTATTTCTCCTAATGGTACATCATATTTGATATTTAGATGAAAAGATGACAAAGGAAGAGTTTTCCAAATTGATAAAAGACAAGTCTGGTTTCTATCAACAATAGTATTTGGATATCATTTCGGTGGTTTTACTTTTAATATTTCAGTGGAAATCCTGGCATCAGGTTATCATGTTAATAATGACATAGATATTTCTTTGTTGCGTTAATAAAACAAAATATGACTATACTATATTCATACTGTCAAAAGAAACATCACAATATCTCAGCCCCACTACTGAAATTATTTGGATAAAATTCTAAGAAATGAATTACCAGTACTGTGGTCTTAAATATTTATGTAGAATTTCATTATACAAAGATAGCTACACCATAAATCACAAAGAACAATGAAGACAAAAGTGTGGTTTATTTCACAATAAAACTTTGTTCTCTCATGACGTCATTTCGGGAGATTCATCATGCACTCGCAACTTGATGACGTTGTTAATTGGACAACATTATTTTTGAGAGGGAAGTGTCTAGTTAGTTGCAGCGTCTGAAACGATTGCTTCAAAAACTGGGAGAGATATGACAATCAGTATTGGGAGAAAAGACACAGATAATTGACGTGAAAATTGTGAAGATATGTGTGAAAGACTTTACCGCGGTCAGATTCTATTCAGGGAGTCGTCATTATTTTAATGCAGGTAAATATTTTTAGAGCATGCACTTTTTGTTAACATCCTTGATGAGGTTGTACTTAATGTCGATATCTAAAATAAGAAATAAACGATGAGTGGGAGTTGTTAATAGACTATAAAACACTACAAGGTGAATAAACCATGAGATATAACAACCTATAAAAGCCATACTGTGCTTGTGGTGACATCAGTTACCTAAGAACTCCAGCACAACAGAGGATGTTGCAACTTTTGGAACTGTTGCCAGGAATTTGAGGAAGTGTTCCAGATCCCCACGGCGGCTTCTAGCAACGACATCATTCATGAGAAGAACCTTCTTGGGAAGTGGAGGGAAAACGGTGCCAGAGAACTTCTCATTCAATTTGTTGTACAAGTCCTCAAAGTCATTAAACTTTCTCTCAACCTACAAACATATACAATCAGCATGTCAATATGCATGGCTTTTTAAAATTTTAGAGGCTCTGAACTCAGAGGCAATTAAGAAAATATCTTCTTGAGATTTTATCATATTGTCATAGCGACTGATTTATGACTACCATTGTCTGAAGTACATTTGACTCCAAAGGCAAATTACCCTGTAGCCATGTCTCCATAACTTAATTGTCATTAAGTTTTAGGCGCTAATCCCCGTTGTTAATCCTCACCAACATTTCATTGTATATTGACTGACAGCCAAACTGGGCTACTTTATCGCTTCCCGTTCATTACTGTTATTTATAGTATGACATTTATTGCCTTAATTGTTTATTCCCTAAGCTGTGTCACCCCCAGAAGTCCCATGTCCAGAGCAACGTCATTGTCTGTCCATTGTTGTTCATTACTATATATGTGCTACCATTACACTGTTACTTGGGTGTTAGTCAACCTTGGTATTCCGAGTGCTGGTGTAGGGACGACCTCGAGTAGGATGTGCCGCTCGTAGGAAACGCCCTGAGGTGAGCTGGAACTCCGCTCACCTCTTGTACACCTGAGCTTGAAGGTCCGCTCATCGCTGTGTTTGTGTTGTCAGAGCAGGTATTCCACTCATTGTGCAATTGTTGTTTACTGTTTACATGTTGTGCATAAAGCGTTACGGGACAGTGATGTCGATTTTGTCCTTTATTTCCCCAAGAGCTAATTCCCCGTCATCATGCGCGTTGACAATATTACAAATGTATTATAGGTAGAAATGTCTGTACAACTTTGAATAGGAAAAAGTGAACTTCTCGACACACATTTTAAATCATGCTCATTAAAACATATCACATTTTTTGTCTTTGGGAATACAGCAGTACCGGTAGTCATAAGGTAGTCCAGCAGTCATTCCACTGCAAACACCAAATTGTAGGGTGTGCTTATTTCAGAACCCTTCTTGGAAGCCAGATATGCATTTATCTAGACCTGCTCAGCCAAAGCAGCCAATGTCACAGTACCATTCCCATATTAGAATTATAAATTTCCAAATTCATGTAGTTATAGTCATAACCAGTGATAACCAATGTTATGGTTCTGTAGAGGTGACTTGTATTTCACTGATGACAGAACAAATAAAGTGCATCGAAAAGACTGTAGTGCATATTTTGACACTATTGCAGTGAAGTTTAGAATCCTAGATATATCCCTTCCACGTAACACACTTTTGTTTATTAGATTTAGGGATTTGATGAATACAAAACAAGAGTCCTCATAATCAGTGTTTTGCAGCTATAAGCTATTTGATCTGGCCTAATATATAAAAAGACACTTTACAAATGTCAAATTGCATCTTTTGCTAAATTTAAAATTCACATCTGTGATAACATTTATATTTTGTCAATCTGTGTTTTAATCTAAATAATCTCTTCCCTACTACATGTATATAAATCTGTGTCAAGCCCAATTTACATACAATTACCTACCATAAATTGCACAGTGTCAGATTCCTTGTGCTTGGGGGATTTGAAGAAAGTTAGATTGGAAACTGCAACAACTTGATAAATATATGTTGATGACAGTAACCCTGGGATATGCTTGAATGTGGGCACTGTCAGATCAATCCCCGTGTCCTTGTTCTTCACATCCCTGCATCAACAACACATTGATTTACAGCATCATTAACTGTAGTGTTATGGTATGTACAGGGATGTTGGTGAGGAAAATACATAGAAACACACACAAAACATTGCGTCATTAAACAATGAAAATGCATGTTCATCAACGCTAGACAAGATAACAAACCAAATATACCTCTAAAGACCCTAACAACAGTCTACTTCCATCATACAACTTTACCTATTTTCATTTAGATTAAACTTTAATCGCATAAAAAGGATTTACAATACATCTGATCATAGTGTGTGTATGCTACATTATTCGCCATCTAAATAGAATCAGTTAATATTATCCTAACATGTGTTTTTGGTTTATTGATACTAAATCAATTAAGTTTCATTTCATTAATCAAAATTAAAGCTTAATCTCATTAATAATTTTGGTAAATACATTAGCTGACCACTGGGTGACCAGCTGGTGACGGTCATTATTAATTGTGACGGCAGTTTAAAACCAATCATAGTGGTCAGCAGAAGTGTGCACTCCAAGTGTGCTACCTGACAGTAACTGTTGCAGTCGGCATGGTTAACTCCTAGTCGTCTTGTGAACTGCAAATAGCTACATCCGTTTATTGGCCTTCTTTTCAACGTTTACTATATACTTATGCTAACACGCCCACATTTCAGGACAACCGCCATTTTGAACATCATGTGACACGTAAGCTCCCTACAGCGGTTTTGTGGTAACCGTGCCAGAAGTTAAAGACAGCATAGATTGCATCCTCTAACAAATATCAAATTGATTTGGCATCACATCCAAAGCAGAAGAATACTAATAATACCGCGGATATGTCCAATAGATGTCCTTGAAATTAATTATGTGAGGATGCGTAAATATTCATATAAAGCAGGACAGAAGACCTTTTTATACACTGACTCGCTAATATCATTTATTTACTTTGGCTAAAGGAACATCATATTAAGGCTGCAAGTAAAATACAATGATATTTTAATATTTCACATAAAATTATCTACAGAAGATTTACTATACGTTTGAACACAGAAACTGTCACGCAGCTAGGAAATAAAACAAACAACTGTACAGAGAAACGGGGCAGCCATTACACGGCATGTGTTGATACGTGATCATCTGTGTGACAGCAGACACGATATAATAGATCTCTTATATGGTCTCTGGTGACAGATTTCGAGGAAATCATGCCGGGATAACGAATACATAAATTATAACAACTTTATGTAATAAAATTATCGCTTAGAGACTTGGCTTGAACCAAGAGAGTTTAAGTTTAGCTTGTAAAAAAAGTCTTATATTGGCTCTTGTGAAACTCTATGCAAGCGCTTATACAGGTTTTTTATTAAGGGGGCTGCATTTCATTTACATGACATCCATGATAAGCACGTGTGTTGCCATTCAGTGTTAGACATTCAGGTAGAAGTCAGAGCAAATAGACCCCTTTAAGTACACTTATAAGCCAACTGTAGATTTAAACACTTTACACGCGTCGCTCAAAATAACAGTTTCTTGGTCTAGCTAGTTCAAATTTTAGGATGATCGCCAATTTAGCAGTTAATGGCAACCCTAATTACACAGAGATGATATCAAAGTTCCACATAGTATTAATGACAACGTGTAGGCCTCGGCACAAAATGGGTACCAGGCAGTGAAGCCTCGTCTCCCTTTCACGGGGTTGACGAGTATGTTTTTGTAAATGATCATCATCATCTTCCAAACAATAGACACAGTTCAGTCACAGTTGTCCACGACAGGAATTTAGATGAAAAACGGGATCGGGTGTTCAGGCTCGCTGATTTGGCTGATTCATGTCATCATATCTCATGATGCCAATCACTGGATTGAAACGATCATACAAACCAATATCGATAATAACGATGTTGGCCGTTTACGAGCGCTTCCAGTGGGGACGATTTCTCACTGTGTGAATTCCAAGGAAGAATCTGGGAAATCAGCTCCAGGCGGACAAACAAGCATCGGCATATACCTCGTCACATGACCAATCCTTTTCTCGGTCCGTGACCCGACCTCACTTCAATTAATCGCCTACCCTCTCTGGTACAACGTTCGCGTTTGTCTGTTTTTGTTAATGATAATCATATAATACCGTTTTGGTTTTTTTGTTACAGGAAAAATTCACATTTCAGATCTGACTTCGGTGCGATGCTAAACGTATCCATGCAACATAGTAAACAATATGGGCAAAGGTTCTTTAGCTAGCATGCAGAATAGGGATCGCGCTTCATTACCTACAATATAGGGTCAATTGTTTTGTGTGGTTCTGTTTGCAGTTAATGAGGGTACCCAGGCGATATCTCAATATCTCTGCCCACATTGGGGGCATGGATGGCAGAGTTGCGTCCCATGGGCATGCCAGAAACTTATGTGGGTTCGAATACCGATTCGCCCCGATTATGTTTCCAGATAACTCCTACGTTACACTGTCACGTCGTACTATAGGTGGTATATGCCCAACTCCCTCTCCTCACAGACTGTGACTGTGGATCTTGGTCGTAAAGTTGGAAGTATGTTATCCATGTACGAAAATCAGTAACTTGACACAAGTGTCAATATGTAATCCGTGATAATGGCACAGGTAGACAGGATCAGTAAACAATTGATGCCTTATTCAAGTTTCCCACTAAGATTGGGTGTACGCGAAAAACGTCGAATACACCCATTTATTGATGTAAAAAAACCGAGGGAATAGTGTTGCAGTATCGTTTGTTTAACCAGACATTCCACAATAACCCTTGAGAATGCTCTTTTAGAGCTAGGACGAGTCCAAATTTACTACCCCCCTATTACCCGACCTTACCCGGGAACCCACTTCAAGTCTCAAGAGTAGGGAACAAAATGGCTGATTGGTAATTGTTTTACCGCAGCCCTGGCTAAAACTATTTAGATACATGCATCAAACAGTCTGATCATGCGTTCACTGATGTTGACTGAAGCGTTATCTTTACTCAAACATATACAAGTCAAAAGAAATGTGTGCAATATCAGAAAGAAATGCCAACTTTAGCGACTTGTTGTGTAACCACTGAGCTACAATAAGTTTTTGTCATTAAACAATATATCACGTGACGACCACGAGTCTGTGTATTTCTGTGGGTACCCGGGTCCTACTCTGGACCCACCCGGCCCGAGTACCCGAGTTATCCGTCCCAGCCCTATTCTCTTTGTACCTTGTTCTGGTGATATGCATCTTTAATTGGCTTTTTTCCGTTCTCATGTTTATTATACTCCCGACCTAAAATCGCAGGGGTATATAGTTCTACCCAGGAATTCCGTCCATCCGTCCGTCCTTCCGAGGACATTTTTTGTGCGACCCTATACCTTGAAAACTTCTGCATGGATTCTTTCCAAACTTGTGAACACTTTCTATACCAATAGGAGATGTGCAGTGAGAAGTTTGATTTCAATATGTGGATTTTCTGAAATAATACAGCTATTTTTCATGTTTTGACTTAGCACGTGTTTACTTAAACATTTGTGGGACCTATACAGCTTGAACACAACCGCAAGGATTCTTTTGAAATTTAGGAAGTTTCCGTACTAAGAGAAGTGCAGTACAGATTGATTTTGACACCTGGATTTTCTGAAAATATATATGATATTTTACATGTTTTAAAATATTATTTTTTACTTCAACATTTTTTCGCGACGTTTAACTTAAAAACTACTTCATGGATTCTTTTCAAATGTAAGGAACACTTTCTATACTTACAGGAGAGATGCAGTGCAAGTTTGATTTTGAGAAGTGTATTTTCTGGAGAAAATAAAATGTTTTAGGTGTTTTTTTCTTCAACATTTGTGCGACCTATAACTTGAAAACAATTTCATGGATTCTTTTCCTATAGGGGGGTGCAGGAAAAAAAGTTTTATTTCGAGATTTCTGACAAAATACTCTGTGTGTGTGTGTGTGTGTGTGTGTGTGTGTGTGTGTGTGTGAGTGTGTGTGTGTGTGTGTGTGTGTGTGCGTGCGTGCGTGCGCCCTGTTTCCAGTGCACTGGATTGACTGCTCCAGACTCCGAGTATTTACAGACCGCAGTCATACAGCTGGAATATTGATGCGTGGGGCGTTAAACAACAAACTGCTTGACATTTTTACGTTCGCTTCAAACAACTACACGCTCGTCTTTAAATGCACATTAACTATCCTCATAATTTCATTCTGTTAAAAATGTTTTGAGAATAAAGTTTTCAGGAGCAGTGTTTGATTGTGCATAATCAAGAAATTATCCTCAAACTGGAGGCATATTCCAAGATCATAACTATACTTTACTTCCTAGTATGACAAATCTAGTAAAAACAGAGGCATTTTGTTCAAGATCATAACAGATAACAGCGCGAGTTTGGATTTATGACACTTTCAGCAATATTCCAGCAATATCATGGAAGGGGACACCAGAAATGGGCTTCACACATTGTACCCATGTGGGGAATCGAACTGGGTCTTTGACGTGGCGAGCAAGTGTTTGAACCACGAGGCTACCCCAAATGGGGAATCAAACTCGGTCTTTGGCGTGATGAGCAAACGCTTTAAACACGAGGCTACCCCACACTCTTTGAGAATAGGAGAGCCAAATCCAGTTTCATCATCCTACAATATGTCACCATGTCTGGGATACCACTGAAGTGGTGTTCTTGGCTGTTCATTGATGAAGGAGTGTTTGTTGATACCTTTTTAGGTGAAGGAGAAACACAAACTCAAATTCTCTGGTCATGTTTTATTTATTTCATGATCTGCTATAAGCCCAATCATCAATGAAAATATCAGACCAATTGTAGATAAGGAACTATTAACACACATATACACTATCTTCTTCCGTTCTTCATAGTGAACACACTGTGTTCATCCACTGTTTATGTTCATGTGAAAAATTGTCTATGGGAAACAAAAATCACTTTTTAGCCCATTCTGCCTTTTCTTGTATTTCAGCCACCACTTCATCCAAATAGGGCTTCAAGTAACGAACATCCTGAAGTGGTAAACATATACATAAATAGAAACATTTGTGAGAGAGAGCATTGGCCTACATCACTTTTAGGATTTTCCATTTCGAACAATATTAAGACTGGAAACAAAAAGAATGGGCTTCACACATTAAACAGTCTTAGTATGTCCAGTGAACACTTTAACCTCTAGACTACCTCTACACATATCTGCTGGGGCACAAGCAGGTAGCAAAAGTATTGTAAGTCTCTATCGTCCCAAGCACTTTGGCCTAACTTTGGTTGCTGGAGACATAAAGCCTAATGTCTATATTTGTCGTGTTATAGCTTGATCTTTTCAGAGTTATCCAATTAGTTCATAAAATAAACATATTTTTTGAGTAATACAAACAGTCTGCCATTTAAGCCTCTTTTCCCTTAGCCAGAGAGTTGTAAAATTTCGTTCTGTCTAGTACTCTCAAGATATTATTAGCCCATAGCACTAGACAAACTAGTCGTACACACTCAAGATATTACATGTAATCACCACAATACAGCTGAAATAATGCTCTGGTCTTTAATTATAACTCAAATCAAAGTTAAAATCGTCACCCCTAGCTTCATCATCTAGCTGCCTTGACCTCACCTCCTCATATTTCTGCCACTCGTCCTTGGGCAAAATATCTTTCTTGTTTGAAAGGTTGAGAGCACGGGAGATGCGGAACTGGCGGGCATCATACACATCCCTAGGGAGGCGACGAAGGGCTTCTTTAACATTTGGTGTCTCGTTAAGTATGTCATCCCGCATCAGACCTGCATGTACAGCATGAAATAACATACTTGCATACTTCAACTGTTAACTTCAAGCATCAATATCCATCAGTAAATGTTACCTTCCATGGATACTAAATATAGATATTATAATACCAAGAAAATAGGGCTTCATGTCGCGCCCAAGATTATTGCTCTTATACAGTGACGTGCATGTGCCTGTCTGCTTGTACTAGTCCAGACTTCATAGTGCTTGCCAACTGAAATACAATGCTGCAGTTTAACATGAATACTCCGCTCAAACACAATATAGCATGGCAATCCATGGTACGCTATATTATCCCGGTAGTTTTTTATAATGGACGGTAATGGTGCATGCTTATTAACCTATTAAATATGTCATGTTTCTTGTTCTTTGTTGAACTTTTATGACACATCAATTAGGATTGATCAATGCTGATTTTCTTTACCGCGTTTGGTAAATATACCTGTCATTAGCAAATCGAGGGTAGGCAACTATATATTATTATGATATGTCTATTTTGTGGTATGATATGAGTTGAATATGTGCTTTACATCACTTCCTGCTTTGGATTATGCATAATCAGTATGCATATGACCTAGGTTGGGTCAAGGGATTTCGTCCAAACAAATGGGTTCTTTCCTAATCAATTTCGAATGGAGATAGGGATAATTCCACTTCAAAAATATTCCAGAAACAATCATAAAAAAGTTAACATGTATACTTACGAGTAGCTGTGACATACCATAAGTGATCAAGTGATGAAATATCGTGCTTAGATTTGCATAAGTAAACAGTCGACAGAGGGTGCGAATTACAAGATTTACCGATACCCCGATAATATAGAGCCTGTGTTAATATAGAGTCATACTACATACTGATTCCTTGTTTTAGCCCCTTAATGTAAGGCGCCAGACAAGGTAACAACAAGTACCATATTTTAATGTCTTTTGGTATGACGTGGCTGTCTGGGCAGATGTTCTACCACTAGACCATGGAGGCAGTCTATAATACAAAGAGGACAGAGTAATCTATATTCCCACCATACATGCATGCTTACAGTAGTCAACAAATAGATCTTACCACTGTAAGTATGATAGGCACCAGTCCTATCTAGTCTAATACATTTACCAAAGTTTCATGGACAATAATGAAAAGTTTGGCACCAGAAAAAAAGACAACCCTTATTCAAATTTGTGAAGTTGGAAAAGCAAACGATAAAAGTTGTAAAATTAAACTTTCCTTTTCAGGTTTTTGAACTCAAACACGAGTTTGCCACTAATATTGCTATATCCCCCGCCCCTGTTGCAGAATTTATGCCATAATTAAATCTAAACAAACCGTAACCTTTTTTTACCGATGTGGAACTTGTCATGGAAATTGTAAAAAAAAAGAAGAGGTTGCCACTAACATGGCCAAGTCTCCTGTCCAGCAAATGAAGTGTATATTATGTCAACTATAGTGAAATTTGATCACACAAACACATACATTTGAAAATATTCAAAATTTTGTAAGGAGTAAAAGGCAGCAGGGGAGCATCTACTTGATGTAAATGCAAAATATACTGAAGAAACAAAATATAATGCTGCAAAACACAATTTCAATGAAGTTAAAGAAAACAAATGAAACCTTCTCCACAAAAACAAGATGGAAGTACAAACTGACAAAACCAGTTACTACATTTTCTACTGAATTCATTAGGGTGGTAGAAAGAAAAAACATTACAAGTTACATTTTGACTCGTAAAAATATTTACATTGATTAACATACAAAGAAATAATGATAGTCACTTCAATATACTACACCTGTTCCGTCACACCCCATACAAGATGATGGTCAGTGTATGGAACTGGACTCCTGTTGAGATGGGCTCATTACAGGAGATCAAGTCTAGTGTACCCCCAAGGGTGTGAGTTAGTTTGCTGATGTACTGGGCTAATGTAAACTGCTCCATGAGGTTGGATAGTGCACTGTTGTCACGGACAGACTGGTCCATATTGAAGTCCCCAGTGATAACAATCCTATACTGAGTGGGTTTTTGGCATTTAAAAGAAGAATTAATAAATTTCTTAATGTTCAACTTGTTGCCATGGGAAAAATAAAAAATATATGCATTTCCAAAAATTTTAAATAGTAAAAGGCACCAGTTGAGAATGTACCTGACAGACCTGCAAAGTTTGAACGTTTTAGGAGTTATGCTCTGGAAACGAACCCTACCTTCACAGAACCTAAGTCCATCTTGTTGCCATGGAAACGTAAAAAATAAAAAAAATTCTAAAATTTCTAAATAGCAAAAGGCACCAGTTCAGTGTGTACCTGCAAAGTTTCATGAAAAAATATTCAATGGTTTCTGAGTTACGCTCCAGAAACTAAACGTGACGGACGGACGGAGCCCGTTTCTATATCCCCCGCCAACTTTGTTGGGCGGGGGATAATAACATATTTTTCGCTTAAAGTATGCAAAATTTCATCCTTGTATCCATAGCCAAAGGTGGACAGAACCAATGCCTATATCCACTGTCCACAGGCAGAGGATATTAATAATTCTATTGTGTCCATGAAGCTTCTTAATCATTTTCATCACAAAGACCTTGTAATGTTATCAGGATAATCCTTGTAATGTTATCAGGATAATCCTAATAGCATTAACATTCAATCAAAAGAGAGAAGTAACAATTTGGCTGCCAAGAACACTTACTCTGGAATGCTACTCCCTGATCAGTGTTTGAAATATACAGGGTTCTTGGGCTCCTTGATGCTTGCTCCTACACTATTCCAATCTTGGCAACCCATATATCCTTAATTTAACATTAGGCCCATGTCAAACCCTAGAATTGTGCGCTGCAGTGCTGATTCTACATACTGATTAGGGATACACAATTCAGGAACAATTTCAGAAAAGTTTGAATTGTTCTCAAGACAGTTCATCATCACAGATAACATGATGACCATTGCTAATTGGGACTGGAATATAACTAATTCTGTTACATCTTAGTATTCATTACCTAGCTGTGGGAAGTATGACAGACCATAGGCCCACTTGGCCAGTGACTTCCTCCAAGCAGGAACTGAAAATACAATAAAATTATGTCAATAATGTGATTCATCTTCATGATAGAGTATGAATGACAAGGTGACTTGCCACCATAGTTTGAATCTATCTAATACATCCAGCTGAACATATTCTTGAGTATGTTTAGTATAGATAGTAAATCAGCTGTAAGCTATGGATCAGATTTACAAAATGTCTGAAAACCAAGAAAATTAACCACTGCCATATGTGTAGTTATTAGTAGTGGGACGACACACAGATGAATCGGTGGATCGCAATTTCTTACTTCTCGATACAAGTATTGATCACAGTTGCACACTAAGTAAAAAATATCGATACTGGTCTTAAATGTTTGCTGTAAGAACTGTTACACCAAACACAAATTAGTAGTGAATATTAGTACTGAAAACATAAATATTTTCATCCACCATGTCCACTGTACCATACTTGACAATGCAAACTGAAAATCGTCAGTATGCCAGGTATTTGGCAAAAACTGTCTATGAAAAAGATGGCTTACCCACCACAGATAAGAGAACATGCAAGTATCATGATGCATATCGGAACGTGAGCAAGGTATCATGATCACACGTATTGGATCGCACAGTTGGTGTATTGTCACAATCCTAGTAGTTATAGAGATATGCTGCTAAAAGTCCTCATTCAAGCAAATTGGACAGACAACAGGTCACCAACTAGTTAAAACTTTTGTCTTGTTATTTCTGAAAGCTTAAAAAAACGTTTTGATTTGTGTCCTGTGTTCTCGGGACATATTGGCTGGCAATCGGTCAATGTCCTAAAAATAAACCAATATGAAACTCTGCATTCATAATTATAAGAAATGTCTTTATTAAAAGATCTACACATGCTTATTTGAAGTACTAACTACCTGCAGCCTGGGACAAAACCTTTTAGTCTGCTAACCCGATTATGGCCCTAAGAATCATTCACAGTAGAGTTAAGTGTTATCATGTCAACTGTCATTGGCCAACCTTACTAGACTGTAGGGCTGGGATGAGTCCAAATTTACCGACACCCTTTTACCCAGCCCTACCCTTGTACCCACTACAGGAAATAGTTGGGTACAAAATGTCCGAATACCACAGCCCTGGCAAAAAGTATATAGATACACAGATAAAATAATCTCATCATACATACACTGAAGCTTTTTCATTATTTAATCATATATAAATTAGAAGGAACGTGAGCACAGTCAGAAAGAAATGCAAACATTAGCGACTTGTAGTGTAACCATGGAGTTTAATTGTTATTGTCATTAAACAATATATCCACGTGACTAACCACAGGTCCAGGTACTCAGGACCCACAAGAGTTACCCGTCCCAGTACTGATTTACTGCAGTGTTAGAAATAAAAAAGAGTGCCTGGCTTCCATCAGGACCCACACACTTTAGGAGATGCAGGCTCTGACTAAACTCTCCAGGCCCTCTTTTAGAAAACTGCAGTTCATTGTGACAAATAAATCGACATGTAAATTTACTGCAGGCCATAAGGACCTACACAAATTTGAAACTATGGGCCTGAGACAAGATCTACTTGCTATTGGCAGACCCTTATTTCAAACACTCATAGAGAACTGAATGTTACTTGACTCGGGCTAAAGTCACAGACTGGGTATTGCCATGGACTGGTTGATATATCCCTTCTGGTTAATCGGACAGATTTCTTCATACGAGTGCATGCCATTTCTACCTCTATTATGCAATTTATATTTGTATAATTTCAGGACAAGATTAAACACAGCACCATGTAACTAATATTATATATACTAACTAACTCGCAGACGGTTACATGGTTATACAAGATCTATAAAGGATATCTTATTTGTCGGTTGCATGCTTGTCTGAAGGGCAAGAGTTAATTTCGTTCGGCCATCTCATTTGATACTAATATATCTTGACACCGTCGAATCGGTGAATCAAAGAACATTCTTCCCTGAACTAGCATAACTCTTAAATCGAGTAATACAAAGATAGATTCGCCTACACGACTCACAGAAATCGTGTTGATTGGTTATCCAACACATTAGTTTGTCGAGCAACACCAACTAGCGATAAATTCCCATTGCTCTTAAACTCTTTAAATGTGTCATTACTTCCATCCCCCCTTTATCAAAGTAACCGATTGCCATTTACTGATGGCTAATGAAGTATTAATTGCGAATTACAGTCTAACCTTCTGCGACAACACGCCTGGCAGCCATAGTTAGTTGTTACCGACCGACCTTCAGAACTGACCTTGCTTACATTCCGAATAATATCGTTTGTTTCCGCCTTCCTCCGTTTAACTTCGGAAATTCGGGCCTACTCGTTTCTTCTCGGCTCATGAGGCATTCGTCACACCTCGATTCTTTCCGTAACCTAACGTGGCATCAACCAGCTTATCAAAACATATGAGGCAAAACAAAGTAAATTTAAATGTAATTAATTTCATATACCAATGACTCTGTCAAACGATAGCTCATGGTAATTTAAGCAGCAAACAGAACATGGTCTAACTTGTTTATATGATCTATTTATGACATTTTGAATATTCACGAAATGATTTGGGTTGATGTTCACAAGTGCGCATGCAGTTCGTGTGAAATCAAAACAAAAGGAAGATGCGACTCTATCCTAATTATTTATAATCTCAAGGAAAGATTTTTATTTTGAGGAAGGACACGTTTGTGAAGCAAAGATACAATCACAGATATAACTATGGACACTTCTATATTGAGGGTCCATGATATAACTGGAGGAATATCACTTTATATTCATTTTAACCAACATGCCCGGGGGTATATGGCATTGTCATTCTTTGTTGTCAGCACCATACGCAGCCTACGTCATATTGTACAAGCTGACAGGCCCGTGAAGATCCGTGTCTTCAGCAACCCATGTTTGCCGTAAAAGGCGCCTATGCTTTTCGTAAGAGGCGACTAACGGGATCAGGTGGTCAGACTCGCTGACTTGGTTGATGCATGTCATCGTATCCCAATTGCGTGGATCGATGCTCATGTTGTCAATCACTGGATTGTCTGGTCCAGACTCGATTATTTACAGACCGTTGTCATATAGCTTGAATATTGCTCAGCGCGGCGTTAAACAACAAACAAACTAGCAGTCACGCCGTTATGTAACTGAAATACTGCTCGAGTTATCTACCTTCCGCTATTGTATTAACCTGTGTCACCCAAAAGCCATTGATTTACTTTAACAACTAAATCAACATGTTACCATGAGTGTGTGTGCTTTCCTAACCTTAGTATGATACACACAACTGAAATAACATCTTTATTATCCACACTTGATAATTAGCTGTAGTAAAGATTATAGGGTGTAATGATTGATCTACCTATCGATGTATCGCAATAGTTCATAGCCGGTGTCACCCTCTACCCCCGATATATATTCGTATTGCAAACAACTACGTGTATTACAGTACATGCGAACCTATCATGGGCTTTTCTTCACGTTGTGACTTTGTGCTCTCCCATAACACTGGTAACATGACGCCAACAATGGTGGACATAGATATTATACAAGCGTGTGTGTCATACTGATTTTACGAAACGAGTGTCAGAATTCTTATATTCCCGAGCGAGAGTAATACATGAATTCTTACACCAGTTTCGTAAAATCCGTTTTAACCCGTTGTTTCTCTATCCTTCTGAGCGCCCCTTTAGTTACACTGATTCACGACCGCCGTCTTAGAAAACCGCAATTGTCGACAGACGTCAACAATCTTCATCTATGACGTCGTTTCTAGTGAGACGGCATTCCGACCTTACGTCTCAATAAGTTCAAATGACGTCAACAATGCCGTTCAGATGACGTAAACAAAACTTGTGCGCGTGTAGTGATATTTGCCCAGGTGTACTTACGAATTTTATGAATTCATTTTTTTTATAACCCCCATGTGTAACAGATGACGTTATCGTCTACTGTGACGTCTCGACACTTTACGATGACGCCTATATCAGGGTGTGTGTAATTATTGTTCTACCATAATGTAGCATCAACTGCTGCCATATCACTAATAATTTCTGCTATCACTTCTGTTTGTTTTGGGTTGCTTCATGGTAGGACGGAGACAAACCAACTGTGTCTGCAAGTTAGGGGTTTTGAACTTCGATTCCATACCTCCGTGTATTAAATCTTTTCAAATTCGAAACCTCCCCCTAACGCAGTCAGGTTTCGAATGAAATTAAAGGTATCGAATCTACGTTCGAAACCTCTATATTGACAACACCGTAGGTTTATTTCATAATTGCACGTTTGCTTCTATTATCGCTTCTCGGAAGTGTCGAGAATAAATACTTTCAATGGAAGGGAAAAAAACTCGCTCCATATTTGTACACGAAGTTCCGCAATTACAAATTCCTTCGGCCTGCCGTGCAAGGCATGACGTTTATGACACAGAAGATGTAACCCTCCAAATATAGGATCATGATTAATATAAAGCACTTTTGATTCATGACTGATTCATACACTGTTTTCTTGATTTCTCATGACGCATGTTCTAATCAAGTCATATCCGCCTCAAACAAACAGGACATGGCAAACATCGAATGACGTTTACATACATCTCCGTTCTCCAAGATCACGTGTCACATCATACACGAGGCCCTATTCCGTCACAAAATACCAAACATAAAAACACATTCTTACCACTTTTTACCCCATTTGGCATTGTTAAAATAACTACATAAAGTCGTGAAGTGACATTTGAAAAATGTCGAATACTATTCTTTGGAACGAGTTAGGATACAAAAATACAATACCTCCACCCTTACTGGACCTGTGTCAGGAGAAGAAAACATCGACCTACGACTTCGTTGACGGGTTTACGAGGTTGTCATGGCGCTGCTGTGGCACACGATGACGTTCTCCTGCCTGACCCCGTGCTCCTGCAGTGCGCAGCTGCCACTGCCGTTACGAGCACACAACGTTAGCCTGCAGGGAGGGTTCGGATGGGTCTGTTACCAATACTTATCGGTCTGGTCGTACTCCAGGTGACCTGGCTAGGATTCAGTGATGGTAAGTGCTTATGTATTGTATGTATTATGGTAAGCTACTTTGATTTGCAAGTGACAGACAACATTTTCTCGTGGCCCTTTTTTATAGAAAAAAAACAATCAATTCGAAACAAAAATATAATTTCGATCATTTTTTTAATGAATTTGTCATTGCAAGGTGTTTTTGTTTTTCATTTGTCTGAGAATATCAGACCCCTTTAACAACATATATAGCTTTAGCGGTGACTGGTCATTGTCGATAAGAAAAAGATGTATCAATTTGTTGAAATTAAAAACTCCGAAAGGAACAGGAAATTTAAAAATGTTTTAACGAAGCCGATATATAAGTGTATATTATTGGTTACTATAATTATGATTATAGAAAATATACATCTTCCCGAGGCAAGGGAGTTAACTGACTGTAAAAGTCCAGTTTCCACCCTTGCCGAACTAGGCTGCAAATATGCATAGTCCAATCAAAATCGCGTAACGAACTAGACATACGGTTCGTACAGGACACGGATTTTAACGTGCAGATTTCGGTCGACTGCTGGATTTGCAGTCGTAATAGCCACCGGTGGCGCAACGATCGAACCTGGAAATTCCTACCTAGTTCGGCAAGGGTGGAAACTGGACTTTTATAGTCAGTTAACGCCCTTGCCTCGGGAAGATGGAAAATATGTGGCGTCATTAATATGGCTTTTAATGACGCGGCATATGTTGATCAATTTCATGTATATACGCTGATTTAATTTGGCAGATTTGGTTTAGGAAACAGATGCCCCTATTGTCGTCTATCGTTAAATGATAGTATATTATATCTGAAAACATATGAAATTGATTTAAATCACCCTGACCTTTTATCCATGTACTAGGCCTTTCAGTAAACCCCGGTGCGGTCGGGTAGCCTAGTGGTTAAAGCGTTCGCTCGTCACGCCGAAGACCCGGGTTCGATTCCCAACATGGGTACAATATGTGAAGCCCTTTTCTGGTGTCCCCCGCCGTGATATTGCTGGAATATTGCTAAAAGCGACGTAAAATAATACTCACTCATTCACTTCAGTAAACCCGTGTGGACCAGGGTAATATGAGTAACCAACCTATGCCAATTGCGTCGGTCGATGCTCCTGATATCTATCACTGGATTGCCTGGTCCAGACTCAACTATTTACAGACGTCATAAATATAGCTGAAATATTGCTAACTGCGGCGTTAAACAACGAAGAAACAAATTCACCTTTCCTTAAAATGCACTTTTTCTATCCAAAATAGGAGCTGCCCTGTCCACAGTCCAATACCATAGACCTCATGGCCCCGTCGCTGGGGCCCGAGTCGGGGCAGCAGCAAGTGGCGGTATACCCCCCGTAAAACCACTGCCCAGAAAAAGTGGACCTACATCTACGCCCGCCACTGCAAAAGCCCCAACTCCAACAGCATCGACGACAGCGACAGCTTCCGCCTCGGCTAAAGCACAGGCGTCAGTAGGCAAAGAAGACCGGTATCTTCACTCCTTAACGAAGATCACGACATTCATGGTAAAACTGAACTCGTTCTTGGAACTCACCATCGGTTCCATAACCAAACAACTAACCGATCTCACGAGCCAAATGGCAGAAGTACGTGGCAGCCTGGAAAATTTAGTGAACAATACCAATACACAACCGTCCATTCCATCCATTCCACCACCCGTGCCCGTTCTACCTGTGTTGAACCCGCCAACCACACCCAAGCCCATACCACCACCGCCGCCGCCGCCGCAACCGAAGGCCAATCCAGTACAGCGTCCTACACCCCGCCCCGCGCCCCGCCCCGCGCCCCGCCCTGCCCCCAAACCCATAAGACCGACTCCAGTGAGGCAACCCATCCAACGTTATATGCCATCTTACCCGATTCAGTTCAAACCCGCAGTGGTTCCGGCTGTTAGGAAACCAGCAATTACACAGCAACGACGTGTGGATTACTATCCTGGATCACGTGATAAGAGCTTAAGGTGGCCTGGAAATAATGAATTCCATCCCTGGTGGAAGAATTGGTGGAGTAGCAATTTTCAGGGGTTCTACCCAGAAACTTCCGGGGACACGCCATCAGCAGGGTCATTCGGATCTAGGAGATCACAGTTCGGGTCCACGCATCAACTTGGATCACAGTTCGGTGGCCAGTCCTCTTTTGGAGACACGTCACAGCTCGGCGCTACTTCCCAATTTGGAGGTGTGCCTCAGTATAGTGGGTCAAAGTTCGGCGCTACATCCCAATTTGGAAGTATGCCTCAGTATGGTGGGTCACAGTTCGGCAGTTTCGGCTCCTATCCTGGTGGTTCTGCGGCTGCTTGGATGACAGCAAGCCAGAAGTCCCGGGAGCCCGGAGAGACAGAAGGGAAGGGGAGAGGTACTGCAGGGGGCACTGCAGCCGAATACTGATAGATTCACACGGGGATTCTCTGCCGCCTCCATTGCGTGGTTCAAGAAAACGATACGTTTCCGGGTGGCGAAATTTCGTATTTGAACAGTTCATGTTTTGTTGTCACCGCATTCATGCTGTTTGTCAAAGTATGGGAATGGACAACTAGTAAACCTAAATATTAACAAATTGTACTACTTAGTTATTGCCGTGCGTCACTTCAGCACGAAAGAGATCATTTATAACATCAGTAGAAGCACGGTTCATGTGTAGTACATAGGCGGATCCAGGGTAGGGGTGGGGTGGTGGATCTTGTTCAGGGGGTCTAGGGATTTTCATATTTTAGACCCGTCCGTCCCTTTTAAAAATGCTGGATCCGCCCTTGTAGCCCAAGACCATTCTGTGCATAACGTTCGAGATGCACCAACCGAGTTTTAAAGGTTGACACTTGAACACTTCAACATAAACACTGACTTGCAATATAGTGAGATCTTCCAGTATCAGGGCCGGCGTAGTAAGTTAGTGGTTACAACGTTCGCTCGTCACGCCGAAAGCCCGGGTTCGACTCCCCACATGGACACAATTTGTGGAGCCAATGGTGTCCCCCGTTGTTATTGCTGGAATTTTGCTAAAAACGACGTAAGACCCAACTCATTCACTCCTCCAGTAACAAAAGCGGTTGTGGCGAGTCACCTTGAGGACAATGCACTTATCCATTTAATGTGTACTTTTGACCAATCTCATTAAAATCAGATCTTAATGAAATGACTGAAATGAAGTCGACATTAGCCAATCAGGGGATAGTTTTCTCGTGCTTTACGGCACTAATTACAAATTGGCGACTACGCTTCGAAACATATTTTGACAAATTCTCGATTTAAAATTTGGAACCTGAACAAAAGAACATTCTGGAATGGCTAATATATGGTCTAGAGTATATAGAGTGTATTAAGACCGTAACTATCGTTCGGAATACCCCGTGTTAAAGTTTTTGAGGTTGCATGATTAGAAATCACATTCCGACTGTCACTTTCACGAGCTGGTAAGCGACGCTCTGATTGGTCGGATGAAAGGTTGTTCTGACGTGACCCCAAGTGGGATGTCCTCAGATCTTTGTTTAGCAGTAGCCAGAACTAAAATCTGATTTTAATGAGATTTACTTTTGACATTAGCAATAGCCCAACGAACCACATAACACAGAATATGTTTTACTCACTCACTCAAGTTGTGACAGTGACGTACAGGTTTTCATGGTGTAGTCACGTTCCAGGAATGATATACACGGCATATATAGGGAAATAAAACGTTTCAGGATAAATATCTTACTTTGTCATTTGTTCGTATAAGGCCGCACACATTAATTCAGTTATTCTTCCGAATCTCATCTTTGAGTATGTGTGTTTGTGTGTCTTCCGTATTATCAATGTGGTGGGGGTGTAATAGGGTTTAACGTCGCGTCCAAGATTATTGCACTTTTATATAGCGACGTGCATGCACGTGTGTGTGTGTGTGTGTGTGTGTGTGTGTGTGCTTGTACTAGTCGGTACTGGTGCCGATTAAGAGTGCTAGCACACTGAGACACCATACCACAGTTTAACATGCCCAATGTAAATTACCAATATGTGTGTGTGTGTGTGTGTGTGTGTGTGTGTGTGTGTATGTATGTATGTATGTGTGTGTGTGTGTGTGTGACTGCTTGTACTGCTTGAATGTTATAGTGCTACCTAGCCCACTGGGATACCATGCAGCAGTTTAACATCAATACTCCCCTCAGACACAATATACTGACTTTGAGCCAACCAGTCCTTGTTTTAGCCCTTTGAATGTCAAACACCAGGCAGGGTAACAACAAGTACCATCTCATCTTTTAACGTATTTTCGTATGACGCGGCGGGGGATCGAACCCACGACCTTCTGCGCTCCGGACAGACGCTATACAACTGGACCACGGAGGCGGTCATGGTGTGTTTTGTGTTTAGGTGTTTTGACTTCATGTCTTTACCACCTCGATTCAGACTTTCGATCTTCGCAAATGTAACCAGACAAAGATCACAAATTATGCCTCGACAGTAACCATATTGGGCGTAGATGTCATGGCGCTCAGAAACAACACAATTCATATATTTAAAAAAAACCGGAATATAATTGCGCTTTTTGTGCATTCCTAACGACTCGATTACAATCGTTTTCGTGGAACGAAAATGCTCAGTTTTTAAGGCCTAGCTGACTCATACCAAGAATTTAAAATCCTCGATGATGGTTGGAAAGTACACCTGACGCATCCTCATATGGATGGAGGTGTGGGCAGATCTTCACACAGAGAGTCGGGAATCGTATCCCTTTATGGTGACTAATTAATTGAAAGTTGAAATATTATTTCATATAAGAAAATTTACTACTAAATGCATTGCAACAGAATAACACTTGATGGTCTCCGTAATGAGTCTAAATGACATACATTTTTTGGAGCGTGATCTCTTTATTAGTTGGAATAACCTCCGCTAATAAGTGCCATAATGTTTCCATCCTCGGATGCAAACGATCCTCTGTTCGCAAGGTGATGATGTCTTCCGAGGAAATCCGATTGCAATATCGTCTAAGGGAGGCTACTCCGTTCTACAGTAAAAGCGCATCAACAAAGATGGCTGAACATGAGGGACAAACGACAGAGTTGACCATGGAATAGATGCCAACTCTGTGTGAATCTTTAGTGCATTAATGATACCGACGCTCCCATAACATAACATCAGCCAGGTAACCTTTTCAACGTTACGGCGATGTCAAATATTGATAAGACATTCAGAAACAGTCCATGGCTTCTTGCTTACAGCAAGCTTTGCAGGTCATCGCCTCAGGTTCACAATGGCATTGCCATTCGCGCTGACTGGAACAGACGCGGGCCGGTCAAAATTGACTTTTCTGCTCTTGAACTTCCCCTTTTCGTTTCAGGACTGAAAAAGCTGTTTTATTCTATAGATCTATGTAGTCACAGAATTAGAACACGGATGTTTACACTGTACTATCACACAAGGAAATATTTCGCCTGCACTGCAGTCAGTAGATTAGCCTAGTCTAGTCTGTCATACCCAGAAACAAATATGTCCAATATAGCCCTTGCAAGTCTATAATAGTGGGCAAGTCTAGACTACTGCAGTATAGGACAGTCTCTGGGCGCCTTTTTACTATATCTTATTAAGATAATTTAACAACTGTTTTTCTGTAATATATGTTCATTTCATAGACTAGATATTTGTCTATCTGTAGGTTTGTGGTGTAGGCTGAGCTCGAAAAAATAAAACATTCAGCACTGGTTAAGAGATGAAAGCAGTTATCATAGGTAGCTCTAATCACTGTGTATTTATGTTAAGAACCCTAATTATTTGTCATGTTTTGTATGCAGAATCCCTAATCTAGCCAAAATTTCACAAATTTGATCTACACATATGGATTTTGTAACTAATGTGTTCAATTTATGCATGATTCATAAAGTTGGTTAGTTAAATTTCATTTTAGGGAATATGTGGCAGACAGGGTGTAAGCAATGGTAACTTAATGTGCACCAGTCTGTTGCACATCCTCGTGAAATCATGGGTCCACCTCCATGGTCTAGTGGTAGATCGTCTGCCAGTAGAGCAGAAAGTCAGCATTCGATCCCCAGCTGCGTCATACCAAAAGACGGTAACAGACAGTACTTGTTGTTACCCTGCCTGGCTAAAACAAGGACTGGTTGGCTCGGTGGCAGTATACTGTGTCTGAGGGGAGTATTCATGATAAACTGCAGCATGGTATCTCACTGGCCTAACACTATAAAATTGGCTTTAGTCAAGACTAGTACAAGCAGCTACAAACACGTGCATGCACGTCACTTTATAAGTGCAATAATCTTGAACGCGACGTTAAACCCCATTTCATCTCACCCCTCGTAATCATGGTAATTGGTTTTCGGTCACATTAGAGATATTGCCGTGCCCAAACAATGAATGAATAAATATGGAACCTAAGTGTTTTCTTACCTGTCAACTTGAAGTTTATTGCTATTTTGCACAAATCGTGATTATTTTTTCCCTTGTAAAATCGAAGCGATCAGTCGATCGCTTCAGCTTCCAAAACAAACTTTTTAACAGTGATGTCATCAAATTTCTGCCAGATGATTGGCTGACCAACAGTGATCACCCTTGAGCAAATATGGTGTGTTTGGAGGGCTCCAAATTTTGGCGTTGCCACAAGTGATCCATTAAATAGATTTTCAAAAAATATGTACAAGTTACATAATGGTCGTTCTGGTGAATTAAAAAAAACAGTCCTATTCCAATCACCTTCAAACATTTTGCACATACAAGTATGTACAAGTCTCAGGTGTCCTAAATTCTTTTTTTTTCAACGTGACATGGACACCATAACTCAGTACTGTCCTCACAGGGGTGATACAAACTTTCAAATGTACCCAATGGTGACAAGAAGGGTGCCTGCACTGGGCCCATGACACAAACACAATGAACGCACACATCCTCAGAGTTCCTCGGGTTAGAATTTGTGGCACTGGCACAACAGTTCATCTGAGTCGACTTTGTCATTTGAACTCTAAGGACGTTTCCTCTGATATTCACACAGAGAGGTGTTGTATCTCAGTAAAAGATCTGATTTGAATTAGACTGACCAAAGCAGTACCCAGATGCTCTCTTTCCTAATAAAAAAAGGGGCGGTCGGTTAGCCTAGTGGTTAAAGCGTTCGCTAATCACTCGAAGAACCGGGTTCGATTCCTGACATGGGTACAATGTGTGAAGCCCATTTCAGGTGTCCCCCGCCATGATATTGCTGGAATATTGCTAAAAGCGACATAAAACCAAACTCACTCACTCACTCACTCACTCACTCACTCACCTTAACAATCCATTGACACACAAGCTGGGAATTGTTTTTTGGAGAGAGCGAGTGAATGAATGTTGTATTGTCCTGCAGTCATTATTGTTCCCGCTATAATATGTCGGTTTGTAAATAATCAAATCAGTGCCAGATGAACCAACAATGAAAGAAACTGTTTTGTCTACGAGTCCTTATAATGATAACATAAAGCAAAACAGTTTGGCAAGGACTATAGGACTTGTGCCAATTTTTTTAACGCTGACCAGTTGTTGATGGCATGAGGAATGATCCGAACCATTTGTCAAGAGGTAGAAACACTCTGTTGCAGTTCTATTGAAAATGTCATTTTGTCCATTAACCAGCCCTTTCTGCATGTATTATTTTAAACAAATTATATGAAGCAGGTATATGGTATGTGGTATAACATATGCAAGGCATATTTTGATATTTTTTCAAGCTTTGACCTTTGACCTTCACATACCCCACTTTTTGTTACCCTACTTTTGTTACTGTATCTCTGAAACTATGAGGTCTATGGAGGTGAAACTGTGTATGTAAGTTTACATCTATGGTGTCTCTTAAATTGGCATGCAGAATTCTCATCTGACTTTAAACATGGGTGTCATTATTTCTTTTTAATTTAATTGAAATACAGAGCCTAGTGGCTCTGTTTTTTTTACACCTTTTGTATGTATTTCAGAGCGCCGCCGCCCAAATCTGCAAGGAAATTGTTTGGCCTAACTGAATATTTGCAAGTTTGAAATATGACCAATACATTGCTATACCACCGACAAGAAATAGGGAACTGATGACATGACAGTGATGGTGTTGTAATGACAATAAATGTCTGTAAGATAATTTTCAGTCGTTTAGATCAATATCTAGTGTGTCCACCGTGTTTGGCGACACTTGCACATCAACTTGATGGCATGCTGTTGATTAACTTGCATGGGGTTGCCCTTGATATTGCCCATTTTGCCTGAAGGACTAATCCTAGCTGGGCCACGTTGGTGGGTGTTGGGTCGTTCTCTCTCTGCCTGAGAACGTGCAACCAATGCTCTACAGGGCTTAGCAGGCCAGTCCAATGTCTGTATGCCTTCTAGTCATCTCGCAGTTCAAAATTTCTGTGATAATCCTGGTGAATGGAATAACACCAGTATGCATAATGGTTGTCAACATATTGCTGGCCAGAAAAATGTCCATTCACAATATCATAACCAAATAAGTTTGGCTGTCAGGTGTGGTAACACTCCACCCCATGATACTACCACCCCCATACCAATCATGGTCAAGAATTTGTTGCCATGGCAATCTGCTCTCCTCAACGTTGCCTACATTTTCTACCATCTGTAAATCAGAGGCAAAACCTTGATTCGTCTGTAGACATGATATATAACACGTTTGTCACGCAGCCCATCCCTGGTGTTGCCTAGCCCAGCCCAATCTCTGCCGTCTATGGTGACCTGTTGGGGTCACACCCTTCACAGGACACCTTGCTTTCAGGCAGGCTGCATAGAGCCGTTTTTAACAGTAGATGTTAAAATTTGACTTCCTGTTCTTGTATGGAATTCTCTGAGGATAACAGGAGCAGATTTGAATATATTGCTTAGTGCAAAAAATGTAATGAGACAATCTTGACTAGGTGTAAGTTTTCAAGGCCTGCAGCACCCAGGTCTCATAGCAACCAAACCCATTTGAAGGGACTTGTCCCATGGTTGAGAAATTACACTTGTTGCTTTGCCAAACATTCGGGCAACTTAGGATTTTGACTTCTAGTGGTCTAATGATATGACGATACAAGGCCCACGATACAATACATCGATTTACAAACCCTGTATCACGATACAAACAATACATTCCATATCAAGTTATTTTGCTTTTAGACACATGGATAATAACTAAACTGCTTAACAACTAGCTTACACAGATTTTCTAGTATTTCCTGGTTAGCTGTAAATAGCATAACAGCATAACATTTACAGCGCCTTGTAGCCTATTAATTTCTGCGTTCAGATGCACCGCCACAATATTGTACATGTTCCCCTGTAATTTTTTTTCTACATTCAAATCCACCCTTGAAGATTCGGGGTAGAATTGGTCTTCAGCAACCCATGCTTGCTCTAAAGGTGACTATGCTTGTCATAAGAGGTGACTGATGGGATTGCAATATTGCTGGGTGTGGCGTTAAACAACAAATAAACAAACAAAACATGAAACATTCAAATCATTAGTTCCCTTGATTTTTGTAGGTCGTATATATGATATTGTTATATGATATCTCTTCAGGATGGATGAAACTGCCATGGAAATTCTCTTTGATGGCAAACATGGCCTCACTCTGAAACAAGGTCTCAATAAGCTGTACAAGGACAAGACTTTGTGTGATGTGACCTTGACCTCCAGCGATGGCATTGACATTCAAGCTCATTGGCTGGTTCTGGCAGCACATTCAGACTTTCTTCGGCATCTCGCAGTCAGCAGGAACGTGATGCAGTTCATGGTGTCAGACACAGGCAGCTTGAAACTGAGTAAGCTGTCATTAATTAAATCCTACATGAGGTTGTGAGGTGGTTAAACTGTTTGTTATACTTTATTAGAGACTATGTTTAGATATGGTCTTTGGTTTTAGACACAGATTTGATTCCTGATGTAAGTACAATTTGTAATATTAATTTTTTGGGTTCAATGCCAAATTGAACTTTCCGAGGGAATCAATTCTCTTTTTGAAAAGCTTGGTTATGCTTATGTATTCAGTTGTATTTTACCTGTATTGGGGAGTATATTCATGGTATTTGATAAAACTATATTCATTACACATGGTATTGTGATACTTCTGTGGAATTCTAACATCTATGTACAATGTTCTTGTATGTTGATACTGCAGATATAACAGCAGCTGTCACTACACATCAACATATTGTCATTCTGGATATCTGAATTAATAATGCTATTCTAGGCCTTCAAGAGTGACCCACATGGCAATAGTTTTGGTAATCTATGTCAAAAGATGGAATTGCTACAATACATTTAGTGTTAGAAATTATGCATGAAAGTCAACGGGTCATTGTCATAACTCTTTTTAAAAGAAAGAATGAGGGCGGGTCTAACATACCACGAGGAGACCTCTAGGACCCCAGGACCCTTTAATGTTGAACACTGTATAAGACGCTGATAATAGATAAATTTTAGCACATATATGCAGACTGTGATTGTTAAGGATTTATGTGTTTATACAAACATTCATAATTTTTCCCATCTCACATGATGCATTTCTTGTTCTTCTATTGATCCTAAGTGGAAAAGTGCCTAAACAAAGGTTTCCAGTATCTAAAAAACAATCCACCCAAACACACCTAGCATCACCATGATCACCTCCCAACATTCTGGGTTATTCATGCTTTTCATTGCAGTCGACCAACACACGCTGAACACATTTGTGCCTGACTTGTAGGCAGGTTTTTTCCCCTTCCAACCCACATGATGTCTGCTTGGATTGCCGCTGTCATTGCAGCTCATCTCTTCAATTTGCAGCAATCTTCACAAGTGCTGGCAAAGAGAACAAGAAAAATTGACAAAAACAAAGAAAAGTCCTATGAAATAATCTAAAAAATCGGCGAAGCTACCTATATCTTCGACAATCGTTGAATTGTCTACCCCAACGCTTCCCATTTTGTCTGTCAATGACGATGGAGTATCTGACCACTTTCTCAGGGAAGACGTTCCAGGTTTGACCGCTCAGCCCCTTCTGGAATATCGACATCTAAGGCGATTCAACCTACTGTTCTCTACTGTACAGCTGCTGTAGTTTCCTCACAGTTGGCCACACTCCCTCTTGCTTCTGTGAAGCCTACCGTAGACCGTCATTTTTCTTCATTGCCCTCGTCTACTGGCACTGATACTATCAATCTTTTTCCACCTGAGGGCATCTCTCAGACTGCAGTTTTATCTACCACTCCACGCCTACTTCTCGATGTTCCTGATCCTCTATTCGGTGTTCAGCAAATAAGCTTTCAGTAACAGGTCACCCACAGAACTCGATTCGATGACCTTCGAAGAACCCGGGATCACAGGATCTGCGATCTCCTCCCTGGATCAACATACATCTACGGTTTGACGAACCTTTCAAGGATCGTGACACTCCCAACGTTCACAACTCCTCTAAGGATCGCCGCATCTGAAAGGAGCGACGTAACTCTAAGGATCAAACGTTCCCCCATGGTTTGAGGTCGAGATCTTCATAGGATTGACAATCAGGGGATTGGTCATCTACTCACGAATCTGTACGAAACTTTATACCAATTCTATTGGACACTTGTCACACTTGGCTCACTCCTCTTCTTCCATTCATCTTGACTCTCGTCTACGTTGTTGTTCTTGTTTTTATGACTATCATTATCAACAACGAGAATTTCCATGGAACCCTGCTATGTTTAATGCCTACACAAACCCGGCGCATGATCGGAACACTACCCACACTATATGGACTCCTTCCATCTGTGCCGTGGTACTCCTATGAGGAGCTATTTTCCTTCTAAGTGCCATGAATTTTCCTCACTTCGCTGGCACAGAGATAACCCTCATCGCTCAGCTGCTACCAGCAAATGACCTTCCCCAAAGGCCACACATGGCACTCTTCCTTCAATGCGCTGTCTCCGCTCTCTCTCGTTCGATATGCGCCTGCCTTGGCAGTAACAGATCCTCCAGTGACACTACATTCTTCCATACAGATACTTCCTACCTCGTGGAATCCTAAAGATTTCACCTCCATCCCCGGCACAGCCACTCTCTCTTACAAGCTGTGAAGTCAGCGTGCCCCTCAGTTGGGTCCTCCTACAGATGCAGTAACTTCCATTCTGGCCAATGGCCTCAACAGTCTCACCCCCTTCTCCTGTGGATCCCTTGGCAGAAGATGATTTAGTTGATCATCATGCCTCCCCTGTTCTTCTTCTGACAGTTTTGACACTGTGGATCCAGTTATGGTTTTGATTTGGATTGCAATATAAACTCAAGCTTCCCAAGTGTACTTCGCCCAAAGATACCTTACATCTTTTGTTGTCAGCTTGTGTTCGAGGTGCTGTCGGTTTTATCAGGACAAGGTTACAGCCATTTCGGATCTTCTTGTCCATCACGCAGGGTCAATTACTACCTTCAGACGGTGTGGTGTAACATCTCATTGGATGATCCCTTAAAAAATTGCCTATGCCAACTGCCTTGGTCAACTCCACGTTTGGCTTGACACATTCAAAACATTGCACAGAAGGTTTGGCGTGAGTTGATCTGCTTCGGTTACAATGTAACCAGCTTAAAGAGCAACAACGGAGGGACTGTTTGTGACCTGCCTTCTCTCCCACTCACTTCACTCACTCAGTCTGATCTCTGGTAGGTTATTAGTAGCAGATCCAGCCTCTTCGCCTGTATCAGACAAGCAACTTCTGGTTCTGACAGATGCTATAAGTATGCTACTTGCAAAGAAGGCCACTGAGTGCATGGGCACATCTCCCTTGACACCAAATTTCTTCTCCACTCGTTTTCAACAAGTTAAACCTCCACACTCCCGGATGACGTCAATTGTTCAGTTCAGTGTAGATCTACAGGACATGTATCTAAACGTCCCCATCTATCGGGAGCATTGACGCTTCCTCCAGTTCATTTTCCTCGGCCACCACTACCAATGGAAGGTGCTCCCATTCGGAATTTTTTACTCCATAGCTATTTACCCGCCTCACTAAGCCCTTTGTCAAATTCCTACATGTTCAACGCATCGTCTTTGAATCATATATCGACGACTATATTTAGTTGAGACTCAACAAAGGTTAAGACAGGAAAAGGAGACATATGGGTGAGACATTTATCTGATCCAGTTCCTTGTACTATATCTTTCTATATCTACAATAAACCTTGGCATGACTCTTTGAGGTTATTATACTTTTGGGGGTTCTCCCAGACGGAGTATCCGATTGGAGAATGCTTTCACTCATCTGTAGAGACTTATGTCTTCACCTGGAAGTCGCCGCCTGATTCCTGTTTTACTGTCCTCGATTCCACTCACGTGTGCCTTCTGCATGTGTTGTTTGGTGTTGGTTCACTGATCCTTTTGTGGATATGGTCAATCGTTCCTTTTCTCGGCTTAACCTTTGTTTAAGTCCCCAAGGCATGATTGATGGTTTTGACGACACGTTGAAGGAGATGCCAAGTTGGCTTGTCCTATCATCCAAGGGAGAGAGTGATACCCCTGTCTTGTTGTTTGGATTTAGGAATCGAATCATATGGCTTTACAGTTAATCTTCTCAATGAACATGTTTCACATGTTGTTCCCAATTTCAGGTGTTTCATTTGTTCACGTATAAGAGTCACAACACTATTTTAGAGTGTCTTTATGACACTTGACAGTGTTAGCTAATGTTGTTCTGTATCACTGTTAAGCACCAGCTTCCTTGTGTATATCCTACGGTTGTTGCCTTTATAGGGATGGGATTTGCACCCCACCTTTCAACCGTGGGATAAATGCACAGTGTGACATGGGATAAGTTTAAAAATTTGTAAGTTTTACAGTAAATTGTATATTTATATATACTTATTCTCACACACTGTATGTTCACCATTCTATCCTTGAATCAGCTTATCAGCTCAAGAAAGAGAATGAGTTGGCTGGAGAAATCACATGTTGAGCACATGTAGGTTGACTGGCATGATAAGCGTGCATGACATAGATTGTTGGGGGGTGACCATGGTGATGCGAGGTGTGTTCGGGTGGATTGTTTTTTAGAAGCTGGAAACCTTTGTTAAGGCACATTTCCCCTTAGGATTAAAAGAAGAATGAGAAATGCATATTGTGCACTAGGACAAGTATATAGATATACAATTTCTTGTAAAATGTACAATTCTTATTCTATTAGTACAATAATTTTGGTTTCAGACATTGACTCCGAGATACTGAAGATGATCCTGGACTATCTGTACACTGGGGAGCTGGTGGTCACCAAGGACAGTCTGCACAAGATAAAGCAAGCTGCCAAGGTCCTACAGCTGTCCAAAGCTCTTGCCTTGCTGGAGCGGTCTCACTTGTCCTGCTTGGGTGATCAGAGTTATGAAGCCGAGTCAGAAATACTGCAGCCAACTGAATTGCCTCTGTCTCCTGTCCTTGAACTACAACAGCTCCCTAGTCAACAAGACCAGGGGTTTGCTGTTGTAGGGACTTTAACACAGTCACCTGCATCATATAGTCGTGTGCAGTCCATGCAGGCACCGTTTGTCCAAGTGCCATCCACTGCATCACCCATGGCATCTACCAAGGGCCATCTCCAAGGCCAACAACATGACACTGATTGCAATAAATTGGAACCAGCTGCACCAAGTTTTCAGGAGGAAGCATCTTTACAACCTACCATTGTGTCTGTGGAATCTCTGAATGGTCACCAAACAGCATTTAGTCCTCCTTCATTTTGTAATGCATATCTACACCAAAGACCTCACACCAAGGACAGTTCTCATGAACAGTCCAGTGTCAGCAGTGGGAAGGATGGAGAAGTGTACAGCCAACAGGAAGGTCAGCTGAAAAATACTTCAATGGAAGTGTCTCCTAGCAAGGAACTCTTCATGACAAATGGCCAGGGTGATGATCTGTATGGCAACACTAATCAAGCGGTACATTCCACAGATCTTGCATCTTCTCCCAAAGAACAGGATGCTTTTTCTGAGCCCTCATGTGTTTCTCCTGAACATGAGGATCTTGACTCCAGTGAACCAGGTAGAAGGAGAAGTGAACCCATGAGGCAGTACTTGGATGAGGATATGAATGCAGGTGGGAGAAGTCACGGTAGATCTTGGAAATCATGCTTCTCCTTCAGATCTGTTGGGAAAGACCGAAGTGCAGTTCTCAGAAGAAGAGGTAGACCAGAAAAAGTAGTTAAAGGATTAGGATTAGACATTCTCAAACGACAGTGTCCCAAATCTCAATGTCCCTCTGTGAAGTATGTTAATCTTTGCACAAGAAAAAAGGTGTCCAAAATTCCTGCGATAGAAAAACAGATGAATCGCGATGAATCATCTGCTTCTGTAGTGTTAGAAGTTGTGTCAACTAATATGTTCCCAGAAGAAGGATTATTGAATGAACAGCCAGAAGGGGAATCATCACAGTCAAGGGTAAAATATACATCAGAAGATTTGACAGCACAAAATGGTTCTTCATATTCAAATGGGTCATCCAGTACTTCAGGAGATTGTGAAGTAGACCTAGGACTTGTGAAGACTGAACAACCTGATGCCGAGTCAGGTGACCTGGATTATGTCATATATGAGAATGCTGACACCTCTGATACTGACTCCTTTGGACGCTCCTTCAATAGAGTGGATGATACATCACTCACCCAGGGTCAGCCTTACACTGCTCAAATCAATGGCACCAGACACAGGAGAGGGAAGAAAAGAAAAGGCAAAGCTAGAAATTGTAGAGTCAGAAACAACATCACCTCAAAACTTCAAATACATTCATCACATGGATCAAAGTCATACCACAAACTCAGAAGTGCATTAAAGAGTAAGTATTTACTTTCTCATTATGTCCACAACATGTGTATTTGGAAGACAGAAATGTCACCATTTCAGTGCAAGGTGTGCAAGGGAATGTTTAAGCACCTAAGTTCCTTGAAGTATCACTGTTTGTCAAAACACTTAACAGTCAAAAGACAGAAAGTAAAACCTCAAATAAGAGCTTTAACACAAAGTCTACCCTCCATCCAAGCAGCTCTGATAGAAGACAGCTCTGTTCCAGCCCCACACCCACCAGGAAGTTCATGCACACTAAGGACAAGAGGAAAACCATGGACAAAAGGCACTTCACAGACAGCAGGAAGTGATGGGAAGTTCAAAAGGACCAGGAGAAGGAAAGCTTGGAAGTTTGTTCTACCGACAATCAATAAAGGTTCTGGCAGGGAGGGAGAGCGGAGAATTTCAAGAAGGATGTCTACGAAACTGGATCACACTACTAACAACGTAAGTTGATTACATGTATTTTTACACCCTGAGAGATAGGATGGCTTATTGGGGTAGTGGTTGCTGTTTTCACATTCCGTGATAGCAACATTGGTCATTTTCTGTTATCCTAAAATAACAGTTTTTTGTGTACTCTAAGCCTGTCTTAAGTTATCATATGTATAGATAAACAGCAGAACGTGGTCCAGGTAATCCATACGTATTAGAACATGAATTCAGAAATGTTTCTTGTGATTGTGCTGGTAATTGAGAACATGTCAAATGTTCAATGTGAACAGTTTGTGTAGCATCTGTTGTCATGGTTGCTGCTTTTTGAGTTATAAATCTGTTTTTCTGTTGCAGTCACTCTTGCAAGATGAAGATAGACACCAACAGAATGTAGTTTTTGATAACAATATCCCATCCACTTCAGGGGACAACACCAGTTTCACAGTGTCAGATAAAAGTGAAAAGTCACTTTTGATAGGAGGAAAATCCATGAAAAAGGGAAAGTACAATTCTGCAAGGTATCCCTGCGATAACTGTGCTAAACCATTCCATTTCAAAAGTAACATGCTTCGCCATTTGAATTTTTGCAATAGGCCAAAAGTAAAGGACAAAAAGATATCACAGGGAAAGGTCATCGGCAGGCCTAAAAAGATCCCATCCAGTTCTGTGGTAGCAGACGTCAAGAAATCACCGAATGGACGGGCGACCAACTTACAGATGATAGTGAAATATATCAATGGAACAACTTGCACCTTGTGTAACAAAACATTTTCTCGTGCTGATACCACAAGAATGCATATTCGTGCAGTCCACTTTCAGCAGAAAAGGTTCACCTGTGTGTGCAATGAGGTGTTCCGCTGGAGTGCAGCTTTGTCTGTTCATAAGAAAACATGTAGCTCTTTTATCAGTCAGGTAATAACTGGATGAAAAGGCAATGTTTCTTCCACATGAACTGCCTCATGGCCCCTCTTCTTTGTGTTAACCATTAGTCATTTTTGGGAGTTGCATTATTTTTATAAACATAAATATTTAAAGATCAATGTAAATATTTTTTTAAAAATTGTTTTGATCCCAGTAATTAAATAACGGTCTCCTGCCATTGCCTTTGATATGTTGTCAACCAAAATGATACTTTACTGTATGACGTGGCCTCTTTTTCAGGTAAAATGAGAGAAATATTGAATGGGATTACATGTAAAATAGTATGTATTGTGAATAGAAGATACAACTCAATTTAGAACATCCTCAAAACTCTGGCAGTGCAGTAAAGTTTATGTATTGTTTATTCTTGTTATCATATATATACACAGCAATAGAAATTCGCTCTAGCCCTATAGTCCTTGCCAAACGGCTCAAAAGTTAATATATCATAAGGACTAGTAGAAATTTGCCAGTTTTGAGGGTTTTGTTATTTTTTCATTCAAAGGACTCACTACAAATTAGCATTTCCTGTAACCTTTATTAAGGCAAACATGTGAGGTAAGGATCGATATTATTTATTTAAATTACGAATAATTGATACTTATGTCAAGAAGTAAAAAATCACAATCCACTGGTGTATCATCCCACTACAAATTTGTCATTTTTCAATGTGGGACACTATGACAGATGCTTTAAGAAAATGTTAGAATAATATTCACCTTCACTTTGAGGAAGTATTTCATTTCCAGTGGATTTCATACACAGCTCAGATTGAATAAAAAATGATAACTTAAACAGGAAGTGTATGTCAACATCCTACTTTTCCTCTGTATTTGTCATCACCATAAGTTGGTTCATTTACAGACTTGCAGAATAAGTTTTCAGGTTTAGTGGTTAATAAGGGTGTGCTTCAGTAGTTAGTGCTAGTACTATTATCATGCTGATTTACAATTAATTCTCATTCAGTGGGGATGGGCAACATCACTGCCAACCATAAAATGTTTTCAATAATCATTACATATTTTTATACATCATGTAGATAGCTTATTATGAACATATGCAATCTTTTTTACTTTTAAGTCAGGTATCCTATATTTCTGAATGAAACTGACATTTGGTACATACATGCTCCAAGCCTCATTGCTAGATGATATTGGCAGCTACAGGACAACGATACTTCGAACATTGCTGTCATATTGCACATTGTACTGACAGTCTATTTCTCAAGTATCAGAATATCAAAGTGTTATGGTGTAATATTGTCTTTCTGTATTGGTGTCTTATTTTTATTCTTCTACATTGATGCTGTTTATCATTATGTGAACAAACATCAAAATGTTATTTAATCATATTTTATAAATCAAATTTTATGAAGGTTTAAAAATTGTTTTTAAGAACCAGAGGACACAGGGCTTAAACTTGGTATGAATGTAATGACTACAAGAAAATATAATTTTGCAGAAGGCATGACTTTTAGTACTCAAACTTGTAGTTTCATAAATACTTTTTGTTTCTATTTTTTTTTTTAGAATCTTTTGCACCGGTTTTACTTTTACTATGTTTATTTATACTAAAATAACGTTGAATGGACTTTGTGAGTTGAACTCACCTGACTGAATCTGACTTGGAATTTGTTACAACATACTCTAATATGTTTTTGTATCCAATCCAAGTGCATGTTTGGTTCTATAAGCTGTAAGTTTCTGTTGTGAAATGGAGCATGTGTGTTTCTCCTCATGATATATTTTGTTCATGTCATTAGATTTCAGTGTTACTGTTTAGTCCACAGTATTTATGTATTATATTTTTATTCATCTACATTGATGCTGTGCACTTATTGTGTATACGCATCAGTGTTATGTACCATGTTAACATGATCTTTTGCAATAGATATACCATGTCGTAATTTGTAAATCTTTACGTGAATCATTGAATGTTTGTATATAAACATGCTTTCATTCAACAATGGTAACAGTGCCATAGTTGCTTTGTTTTGTCATAGCAGAATTTGGATTAAAAGAATATATTCATTGATATTTGTTTGTGGAAATAATTTACAATGGTTTGAAATGCTTTGTCTTGTCAGCTGTATCCTACATTGAAAGATCAATGGGCACTGTCAACTAACATCACCCTTTCACAACAGAGGGGTGGTTGGGTAGCCTAGTGGTAAAAGCGTTCGCTCGTTATGCCGAAAATCCAAGTTCAATTCCCAACATGGGTACAATGTGTGAAGCCCATTTCTAGCGTCCCCCGCTGTGATATTGCAGGAATATTGCTAAAAGCGACGTACACCAAAATCACTCACTCACTCATTTACAACAGATGTTAAATCACAAAAGTTTCAAAGTTGTAATGGACTAACCATGTCATTGGTATGAAGTATCATCAATAATTAATTGACTGTTGAGGCCAAGTGACACACGTGCCCAGTGATCTAAGAGACCACAATTCGCTGCGAGTTGCATCCATAAGCCATGCCAGAAATCTGTAATCAAGGGTTTGCATCCCAATTTTGCCCTAATTGTGGTTCTAGGTTTGACAGCACCTTACCCATGATCGTGGGTTTCATCAAAGTGGTAAATGTCCAAGACCTGCCTCACTTCAGGCTTTCCTACCACATCAAGCTGGCACTACGTAACTGAAATACTGTTCTAAAGTGGGGTTAAGCCAAACCCACCACATTGGGCCAAAGGACAGATCAATTATTTTATTATATATTAACAGTCACAGACAGGGGTTTTGATGTATGAGTCATTGAGTGGGAGGGAGCACCAGAAGTGACACTCAGGATTCATCACATTAAAGAGAGGCCATTTAGTCCATATGTAGATTTTTTCTCACTAAACATGCTAAATGTAGGGGCGGCCATTCGGTAAAAACAAAACATGAGTGGAAATTAAGATGACCAGTAAGCAATAATAGTCAATGTTAAGAAAAAAATACAAAATGTTACTCAAAAATTATTTGCTTAAGTACTACAGTTTGCTCTAGCCCCGTAACTCCAAAAGTGTACTTTATCGCAGGGTATGGAACAGTCAGCACCTTTTGATCTTTTAGTGAGCATCTTAGAATTATAAATAATGTACTCAAAATACAAAATAAATACCAATAATCAAACCTCAAAGTAAAGATGCAATATGAAAGAATGAACTATGTGTACAATAGAGTGTCAATGCTAAAGGACAACATCGACAATAAAGAATGCCAGACAACACTGCAAGTTGTGGCATATTCTGAGTTTAATCATCTGTGTATTCCACTGTGTATATGCATGCAATGAGCAACATGATGCCGAGGTTCACGACGTATTGCGCCTTTCTTCTTGCACCCTTCATGTGATGTGATATACATGTTGCAGTTATATAAAGGTTATCACGCAAGTGTGTTTGGGGATGGTAAATATCCTGCATTAGGAATAAACATTGTATTTAGCTAGCCTTGGCGAACTAAATACATAGTGTTTATTCCTAATACAGGATATTTATCATCCCTAAACACATTAGCGTGATAACCTCTTTATCATATAATGTCATTCTTCAAGTCTGTACTTGAAAATCGCTTCCCCTCACTCACAAACATTACCTAAACATTGCAAGTTTTCCTGGAATGCGCGCATTAATATTTATTACGTCACAGGGTAAGTGATGTGTCAGTCGGACAGTGACAGTAGCCAATATAGTTCCAACTAAAATCTGTTTGTTATACAGTGTCAAAGCAACATATATACGCAAAACAACAATTGTTGTTACTTGCCTTTCGCGGCAATCCATCGGTCTGTCCACTAGAGTAGCTTCCCTTTGACAAAGGGAAGCTACTCTAACCCTAGTCTATGAGACTTCATGGCCACGTTTAGACGTTGTTGACAGTCGGTCTGTCCTGTCATAACGTTAAGTGCAGTCAGACGTACACACAGCGACAAAACGAAACAAGGTAACAATTCAAACATATTTCGGCCAAATCCAACTATTTTAATTTGTGGAAAAGATTTCAAGCACAGATATGGCTACTGATGCTGCTTGGCTAGGCCAAGTGTCATCGCAAAACTGTTTCAAAATTTATATCTCCAAAGTTGCCAAAACTTATAAAATGCCTTAGCTACGTCACAGTTAGCCTTTTTATCAGTATATTAGACTGTTCTTTTGATAATGATAGAAATATCCCTTTAGTATATCCAGATTCCCGATGGGTAATTCTGACTCGATCGCCGAATGACAAGGGCGACGCCATGTTTGTTTATAAACACTGAAAGTAGTCCTTACTTGACCTTTGATACTTGCATCTCTATCCGCATATGACCCCAACAGATATCGTTTTTATCCATTGGCTTTATCTTCCCGAGAATCCTACCCATTATATGATAAATACTAGTATCTAGCATTTAGTCACTGTTTTGATAAATATTTCGTTGGTATGTCAAGGGCAATATTGTAAATCTGACAAATCTGGAAGTTTCATACTATCTAAAAATAGTTGTGTGTTCCTTATATGAAGTCACAAAAAGGGCGCACGAGGAATGACGTCATACATTGTACACCTTGCCGAACTTTATTCATAACATGTGGCTGTCATTGTGTACTGGTTACTTTTATTTCAACTGGGGTATTTTTGGACGAGATTGCCTCCGATCTAAATTGGCAGCTATTATAAAAAATATGCTTTTTTCTCTGGTTGTGAGTTGTACAATATTGAGAGAAATCCTTTTGTATTTGGAGTGAGTGAGTGAGTATGGTTTTACGCCGCTTTTAACAATATTCCAGCAATATCACGGCGGGGGACACCAATATGGGCTTCACACATTGTACCCATGTCGGAAATCGAACCTGGGTCTTCGGCGTGACACGTGAATGCTTTAACCACTAGGCTACCCGACCGCCCCTTTTGTATTTGGAAACAACCACCTGCAGATTGAGTGCCATGATGATACCTTGAATATCATGTTGTATAAATCAAAACACTTATGGTATCATCAAAAGATCACTGGCATTCATACAAAATTACACCTTGTGCATAGTTTGGGAGCTCTTTATAAACATTCCTTAACTTAGATTAATACAATATTTCCTGTTTAAAACACAAAAGATTTCATCTTGATACCTTGAACATCCTTGGGCCTATGTGGAAGGAACGTGACCTACAGCAGATGCTTACCTCTCATGAAACCAACGAGCGCGGATATGGCGCTGACAAACAAACACCTGGGATTCCGATCAAAACATTCAAACTCTAGCACAGCCAAAGTGGGAACAGTGGGAAATATTGTTTAATTTTAACCTTTGACTAGTTAAGTTCCCATAGAAAGTGTCACAATTTGGCTAAAGATGGAGGGTATTGATAACATTTAATAAGTTGTCAATGTCATATTTTATATACACAAGACATGATAAATGTACATAATATACAAAAACTATAAGAATATATTCCATCCATGTCACTTTCACATCAATATATCCCATGATAAAGCAAAACATTGAAAACCAACAATTTTGTAATTACAAAAGATACTGAAACTTGAGTGAACGATAGCTTTTTAACATTTGTCACATGAAAAGCATGTATTGGACATAGGACTAGAATCATAATAAACATGATAAATGATTCTGATCACAATACAAACATTAATCCATTTACTTCAAGATTGTGTCAATTTCTTCCTAGTCTTCAATTCCTACATCACTGGTCCTGTCTGAAACCCTGTTATGGGTATGTCTTCAGATTCAAAGATTGTATCATGTTTTGTTTGTCTGTTGTTTAACGCCGCACTCAGCAATATTCCAGCTATATGAGGGCAATCAGTGAATAATCAAGTTTGGACCAGACAATCAAGTGATTGACTTCATGAGCATCGGTCCATGCAATTGGGATACGATGACAGGCATCAACCAAGCGACTGAGCCTGACCTACCGATCCTGTTAGTCGCCTTTTACGACAAGCATAGGGGGAACGGGGGGGCCCAGTCATCTAAGCCAACGCGATTCGTTATGCAGAGCTGCGTCCCTTGGACATGCCAGAAACCTTTGATTGTGGGTCCGTCCAGATTATGTTTCTAGGTTTGTCAGTACCGTACCTGTCCTCTAGGGTTTCACCAAAATGGTAAACGTCCGAGACCTGCATCACTTCGGGCTTTCCTTCCACATTAAGCTGATATGCCGTGATATAACTGGAATAATGTTAAAAGCGGAGTTAAACCCAACACACTCACTCACTTCAACAAGCATAGTCGCCTTTTATGGCATGCATGGGTTGCTGAAGACCTATTCTACTCCGAATCTTCACGGGTAGATTGTATCATGTCATAATATGTACATAAACATGATATACACATGATTGTCATCATTATTTTGAAAATAACTTGAACATTCTTGCAGTTGGAAATACAAACATTGTGATAACATAAAGTATCATAAGGCCACATGTTGGGAAACATGTTTGCAGGTGGGAATATTGTCAAGGCTCATTTGATCAATTGTTCGATAACAGCTAAATCATGTTATGATGTACTGTCGAGACAAAAGTTTCAGATCAACTTAAATCCAACACTTTTCCAGTGTTACATTATTTTCCTATGGAGAAAACTTTCCTGGGGCCAGTTTTCCAGGGAACATAGAATCCTGAAAAACAGGATGTTGGAGTGATCTGAGAATTTGAGTGTATCAATAAGAATATTAGAGCAAACCATGATGACTAGGTGAAAATGTAATCTTCATAATTATCAGTGAGTGAGAAGATTGTTATGCTGCTTCAGCAATAATTTAGTCATACCACAGTGGAAAGACTTAACAAATTCTACCCATGTGGAGAATGGAACTCAGTTCCTCAGAGTAACAAGCAAACACTTTAACCATGAGGTTACCTTCCACTCCCATGTAATTGCATTCAACAGGCAGATGTTCCTGTGCATCTTTTACGTTTTTATGAAATAGGATCAGTAACATCTCATGTTATGTCTCAACATTGTGATCCAAGAAAATGCTCCACTCTCCGGTGCTCACTTCTAGGGACCATGAAACTGACACGTTGCCTTCATAATTACTGGTTGACTAATCTTGAAATATTAGCACAATAACATCTTAAAATTATAGTTGGCAGACAAAGTGATGGTTGACCAAATTGAGTGAGTGAGTTGGGACACTTTTTGCAATATTCCAGCAATATCACAAAGTGGGAGACACCAGAAATAAGTTTTCGCATTGAAACCTGGGTTTTCATCATGACAAGCAAACACTGTTAACATGGACATTCCATGTGAAGCAATGGTTTTATCCCAGATACAAAGCATGCTGTATGATTTCTTGATGAAGCATGTTCTGAATGAGACAATGGTTTACTTGCAGAGACAATAATTCAGTGTGAAGCAATTGCGTTCTTTATACTACTTTCCACAGCAGATTGTAAGAGGTATCATGGTTCTATCATGTATGTGAAGCATGTTGAAAATCATCACACATCACCTTTTCAATATTGTCACTTTTTCAGTATCTTCACATTTCATAAATGATAAATAAGTGTCCATCAATGACAACTGACAGAAAAGCAACCTATTGATATTGTTTCTGCTGCAATATTGTTGACAACTTGACTAGACAGTAGACATGGTAGACTGCACACATGATCATGTCTTTAATTTGAAGAGGTAAATGTCTTCAGCATTCTAGCACACATGCCAGATTGATGCAGCTTGCATGTTTCTCGTACACAGTGGTCGGAACCAAGTTCTTCCATTTTTGTTTTTTATTTTGACAGTGACACTATGACGTGTATTGTTGCAACAACCAACATTACTGTTAGCATTACTTATTACATCTTCTCATCCTGTGTGCATTGTCCACATCCTCATGCCTGGCAGCATACGACACATTTCATCTGCCTGAGCCTTACAAATGACTCCCTACGTGGATACATACATTCAGTGTTTGCTACTTCCCTTGAGCATCTGCTTGATGAACATACTTTTCCAAAGCATATCTTGATCAACATGGATATGTACATACTGTATCCAGAACTTGATGAATGTCATCTAAAACCTGGACGATGAATAATCACATTGGTGCTGTGCTGTTCACTGTACCAAGCAAGCTGGCTTGAGTGTCATCAAATGGAATGATTTCTTAGAACACCGAATTTCTAGTAAACGTATAGTCGCTTCATACGTTGGAGTATTTGTAACCATGCCGACATATTTCCAGTACACCGGTGATCAGTGTAACCTCATCAAACTTCTGAAGACATCAAACGACGCACCTGATAGAACCAGCCAGAATGGAATCATCACAATGTACGTGGATATAATGTCATCAAAATATTGTACTTTGAGACAGAGTAGCACTTGGAACGACATTTTTAGCACGACCGAAGCCATAAACCAGGCTTTTCTTCTCATTGTCAGTTCGTTTCTATCATACCCATTTTTACAATGGACGATCATATTTACTGTAATGTAGATGACAACTACAGCATCAAAAAGCCACAGCGGAATGAAAATCAAGAACCAGTTCCACTCAACCTTGTGGTCCAATCGCAACACTAAAAGAATGAGAAACACTAAAACTGTAAACCAGGTGAACAGTGCTCTGTGGATGACAGCCATTTTGAAGCTCTACAAAACTTCCGGTAGAGCGATGGTAAATAGAGTTACTTCCCTTAGATCAACGCTGTCGCTAAGTTAAAAACAACACTAATTTCACGAAAAATGCACCCTGGCCTGACGAAAACGGCACCGATTCTATTTCTCATGTCAAATATAATAAAAGCACACGAGGTAAGTATGCGATAGTTCTGTGTATGTTTCGGTAATCTATGCAGCAGAATAAACGGGATTCATTTAACAATATACTTGTAACGGTTCGACGTCCCACATACAGTTTACGCACCTTGCTGCCTTGCTACAACTGTTTAAAGCAGCGTAAAGCAAAACACCTCATCCGAATCTGGTAAGAGATCAGCAATTTTTAAATTGTTTAGGTGCTCAATTATTTGTTCCAACATAAACAGGTGCTCAATATTGAGGCAATATTGGAAATTGTCAACAAGAAAAGGGCACATTACTTTTTCTTCCTACAATGCGAGTAACACCCCATCCCAACTCGCTCACTCTTGACTCAGTCGTCTGAGGCGCCGTAATTTGCTGTACATAGTCGCGTCCCTTGGGCACGTCAGAAACCTTTTATCGTGGGTTCTAATCCCGGTTCACCCCGATTATGTTTCTAGTTTTGTCAGCTCCATATACCTGTACTCTTGGTTACAACTAAGTGGTTAACTTTAGAGGCCTGCATGACTTCGGGCTTTCCCCCCCACATCAAGCCATTCAATGATTTCACGTTTGCGTGTTGTTTATCAGTATATACGGAGTATTTTGAACGTCTTTGCTATCGTTTGTTTGCTATCGTAAATTGTGTTTTGTAAATCAGTCTTTATCAATACACCTCAATGTTTCAATGTTCTTATGTTTCAATTTCACACTGGCATTAATTACGTCTAATACATCCATCTCCATGGTTCAATGGAATGTTTGCTAATACAACGTTTTACACAAAATAATACATAATTGTATAAACAATATATGAAGATACTGTGGCGTTTACACTTGATGTTCTGACGCTGTCTTTTTAGTTTTATCCAGAGAGAATGGTCGTTATGTGTTCACTGCTATCACTCTCTGATGCAACGGGAAAATGGATAAATACAAGAATATAGCCTGTAACTCGTTTCTTCTATTCAAGCGGCAACAACTTTTTTCCTTACTGAAAAGAAAGGCGCGCCCCCAAGGATGTCAATGAAGATCGGCAAAAACATTAATAAACAATTTTTTATCTTATTGGCGAGTATGCTTGACATAACAAAATCTTAATTATCGATTATGTCGATTTGTTGAATCTGGCCAATTACCTTCTCTCTAAACGAGTCCATAAAGTTTCTGATCGTGTGGAAAAGATCGTCTTCTCGTTTATGCAAATGATCTGCATTAGATAATCACGTGATCAGTGACTGGCTCTCGTGGCATATGACTAAATCAAAAGTTAAAAACAAGGTCTGATTTCCGCGTTCTAAAATACATATCTGTATACTGCAACCGAAACTATTCAGACAAATGATGTTTAATAAGAAAGAAATATCCCAGTCTGGTGAAATGTCTATATTTAGGCGCAATAGCTCTTTAATACCAAATAGCTACTAATACTTGAAGCAAAAGATAATTGTTAAACACAATGTAATAGTGCAATGTCACAAACATCCTTCATGATTCGATTACCCCTATACATCTAGGTGAAGCTGACTAAGTCTCATACATGGAAAATAACAATATCCCATTCTCTACCTTTGGTTATGTTTTAGTTTTCTAATTTGACTAACCTAAGCTGTTAGTTCACACAACTTGGTCTATCTAAATACGACAAGGCACGACCTCACAAAGAACTCATCAATGCCACCCATGAAAATCTTCTAGAATTATAAACTAAGTGCCCTTCGCAGGCAAATTGCAAAAAAAATAAATTGTGTTCAAAATTGGGATTTTGTAAACGTTCTTATTTAACTAAGTTCTGAAGCATCTTAACATTACGTTCAGTGCAATAATGTTTGAATAAGAATTAAACCCTCTTCCTCTTTATTAGTTCTGTTATCGGTAATATAAAAGTTATCTCTACAAAGTAATAATTTAAGTAATGTTTTACCCACGAAGATCCGAATTAGAATAGGTCTTCAGCAACCCATGCTTGTCGTAAGAGGCGATTAAAGGGATCGGGTGGTCAGGCTGTGACTTGGGTGATGCCTGTCATCGTATCCCAATTGCTTAGATCGATACTCATGATGTCAATTACTGCATTGTCTGGTCCAGACTCGATTATTTACAGATCGCCGTCATATAGCTGGAATGTCATAACATAATATTAGTTGTAACAATATTACCGGTAACATGATTTCGGAAATTTGTCATTCCAATTTGGGAAGTATAATGATTACTGACATAGAAATTGCTATAAACTTATACGAATTTTCTAGGGGTACAACATTTCTTGGGTGTAATATTTCGTTAGGGTTGCGAATTTTGTTATGCAACATTAAGGGCTAAGTATATACCTGAATATTACTATGTCAATCCCAATTTCTTTAATTCACATCTCTGTTAAACATCTCGAGGTACTTAGTTTTACAAAAAATACCTATGCATGTTTTTCATACAATGAGACATATGTTATAGAATCTACTGCTCTGAATGTACTAATTATAAATGTACTATATGCCTGTGGCCTCCTCAGAAGGGAAATAGTGGTGGTGAGTATGGTTTTACGCCGCTTTTAGCAATATTCCAGCAATATCACGTCGGGGGACACCAGAAATTGGCCAGAAGGGAAATAAAGAAATCTAGAAATTACCACAACCCTACCATACAAATTGAAGTTCCTAAGACATATGAAAACAGGTATCGTTGATTATCTTTGATACCACAACAAAAGCATGAGCGGAAGAAATACTTCTTTTAATGATCCGGTAGAAAATATGATGTTTGGAGGATGGAACCATTTTTTTCACATTAACGAGTTTGCATATTTGTAAAACAGACCATAAACTACAAGGGAGATAACTCTAATTATATTTCTGCAGAGACAGGTGCCCGTTAAAACAATATCTTGTCATGCTTGTGGTCTTGGATACTGGATAGCGTATAAAATCCTCCTGTAACACATTGGTAAGTGAAAATGGATTGTTCCTATAAGGGAATGTACACAGTACACCCGACAATATCACGTGGATATGAACATGTCCTGCAGACGGTCAAGTTACAGGCGGCTCTTTCGCGAGTCTTGTCAGTTTGCAGGGGAACGTACTAGACTTGGATTTGTTTTAGCATGTGATTTCAACACTGATTCATCTCAGGAAATTGGATTATCAACACGCAAATTGCCTATTTGAAGACCTCTCCGTTACAACCCGTGAAGATCCGGAATAGAATTGGTCTTCAGCAACCCATGCTTGTCGTAAGAAACGACTAACGGGATAGGGTGGTCAGACTTGCTGACATAGTTGATGCATGTCATCGTATCCCAATTACGTAGATCGGGGCTCATGATGTCAATCACTGGATTGTTTGGTCCAGACTCGATTATTTGTAAACCGTACTCATATAGCTGGAATATTGCTGAGTGCGGCATTAAACATCAACCTCTCTGTTACAGAATATTTACTTACATAAATCATAGAACAATACATAATGTGCATAATGCAGGTACATTGGAGACAAATAATGGAGATGTCTTCATAGTGCTGTCTGTAACTGCATGCAAGTTTAATTGAAGTAAATTAAAAACTCACATTTTTTGGGCACGACTTCTGCCTTTATCCCCCTAAACATATATGTATATATATTGGCACACATATATGTAAAAGGATTAAGTGGCAATGCATTGGACACGGTATGAAACATATATGTATTGATAATAACCATACTGGATGGTATAACTGAAGGAACATCACATGTAAGAGTTAAGAACCAAATACTACAGTTGGAAGATACATAAACTTTGGAGGGGGGATACAGGTGGAAGTCTTTCCCATTTTTGTATCTGCAAACTCCTATTTTGTTATGTACACCACTCCAGCAGTTTATGATTTTCAGTGTGAAAGACTGAGTTTTCCGAAGTTGAGAAAATGTGATATTTTCATTGCAGTGAACTTAACACTTGATATTTCACAGCAGTGAACATAAAACTTTGACGGAACTATTGTCATTCAAGAGTGACCTCCCCTCAAATTGTCTCCCCTTATCATAAGTCTCTGGTCCGTACACAAACTGTTGACTTCCTTTTTACATTAGTTCCACATTGACAAGGCAAAATAATGACAGATGGTTTTTTATGGAGTTAATATAGCTTCATGTTGTTTGTTATTCTCTTGAAAATGTTTCCTTATAAATTGTAAATTTCTCATTTAACTCGTCAATCAAGTCTGTTCTTTTCGCAGAGCGCCATTTTTGTTACTTCCATCCTTTTATTAGATGCATTCTTTCGCTTGTTAAAGTGGATTTTGTATGTTATGATAACTATATGTTACATGTATGATACAGAATTTTCGTGACCCTAAATATGTTTTAGTACTTTTGTTAATATTTTTTAAGATTTTGCAATCTCAAAACAAGGGGTGGTGAACTGTCCCTGTGTGTTAGGTAGGGAGAACTGACGTTTCAAGGTTTTACATTTGTAATGAAATAATATAATTTTCCAGTAGACAACTACACAAAAAGTATAAAATAAATAGGATATTCCATGTGTCTCGGGTAATATCATGTTTCTCTCATTGAGTGACTTTGGGTAGGGAGATATTTACACTATATCCTCTGTTACACACAGACAGTTTGACACCTTGACATTGTCTGCAAATGGGCAGTAGACACTGGATCATAGTCCCTAAACTAACATTTAGTCTATGAAATCTTATATTACACAATATCCTTCTTGTTTCTAAAAAAAAAAAAAAATCTCCCTATGCGGGTTTCATATAGAGCTAGCTGGAGCTGGCTCATCTTCCCTAGGCAAGGAGTTAACTGACTTTGAAAGTCCAGTTTCAACCCTTGCCGAACTATGCTGGAATTCCTGGGCTCAATCGTAGCGCCACCAGTGGTTATTACGAGTTATGTCCCTTCTAAGCCTCTCCTATGGACCAATCAGATTCCACCTCTTGTATCACTTGCATTTGTTTCAAACAAAGCGGCTGCACCCAGTCAAGACGATCTGATCGATAATCAAGATCTCTATTGTGATAAAACGGGTCTTACATCGCTAAGTGCATCATATCACGTGAGCAGCTTGATTAGAAACATGAAAAGATTTGAAAAATATCTGTTGACAACGAGTTGGTGGTGCACATGTTTTGCAAATCCTGCAACGACCGAAATCTGCACGACAGTTTACTAACCGAATTTCGATTTCGGTGCGCGATTTTGATTGGACTATGCATAGACTCGTTAGCCCAGCCAAAATGTAACTCCATAATACCAGCATAGTTCGGCAAGGGTGGAAACTGGACTTTCATAGTCAGTTAACTCACTTGCCTTGGGAAGATGGAGCTGGCTAGACTTGCTTTAGTATGCGTTTCTAGATTATTCAGTCATGGTGCAGGACTACACAGTCTCGGGCACTTCCTTTTGAAGACAGGCTCTCTCATTTGACAGCTGAAGCACCATGAGTGGGGGGGTCAGTTGTCAGTCGGCATCCACCAGACATTTTAAACAACACTGAAATTTTCCATTTTCATATATACATGACAGCCCTAAATACTGCAAAAGAACTCGTGCAGTGCTGACTGAATTTGCCTCCTAATTTTAACATAGTGTTGTATGTTAATTTCAAACCCAAACGAACACCTACAACAGTCACCAGCAAAGGGAGTGTTGTTTACAGCAATACAGCAATGTCACAGCTACACAAGTGTGGTCCGCACATGATGAAGTTTGCAACTTCCCTTTAACATGTTTAAGAAAGTGTACTGCAAAATTATCATTTTAAATAAATTCATCTTTTTTGGAAGTCATGCCTTTTGTGCAAAATTAGGATTACATCAATTTGGGGATCACATGAGGAAAGTATATACATGATCAGGAGTTTTTTTTGGATAAAACACTCCCTACTTTGCAGAAACTCACACGACCCCATTAAGATTAGGAGGGTTGAGTGTACCAAACACACCCTACTTCACAAAAACTCACACGACCCCATCATGATCAGGAGGGTTAAGTGTACCAAACACACCCTACTTCACAGAAACTCACACGACCCCATCATGATCAGGAGGGTTGAGTGTACCAAACACAATCTACTTCGCAGAAACTCGCACGTCCCCATCATGACCACACCCTACTTTGCGGAAAGAACATGTTTCTAGTGAAGACCTTGTTAATGACTGGGACATGGGAGTTTCTGATAGTTAGACATTTCAGTTTGGACAGTGTAAGACGTGTCGTGGGATACTCTCACACAAGAGTACAACTTACATTATAGTGCCTTTACAGGGGCATTATTCAGAATTATAGACATATAATGTTGCCATAACAGGGTAATATTATATTGTACAATAACTGAATGCTTGTAAGTATCGTTTGTATTTCATTTTGCAACCTGCACGTGTCAAATGTGTAATGGAACCGTAGTTTGTGCATATTGTGCATAGTTTTGGGTTAATAAACGGGCTGAATAATCATTGGTTTTGTTTCGTTCATTTAGTTGGATATTCGTTATTATCAATACAAATATTTTAACACAAATTTGATTCATTTTCAGACGTAAACAGGAGCAGTAAGGATGGGGAGTATAGAAGATCCCCAATATGGACAAAGTCTGGTGAGGAGCCTGCATAATCTGTATGAAACCAAGTGCCTGTGTGACGTTACACTGAAGACTGCTGATGGTTGTGAGCTGAAAGCTCATTGGTTAATCCTTGCTGCTCACTCGGAGTACTTTCACAGCATGCACGGTTCAAGAAACTCAGACAGTCCAGTGAACACTGTTGATTTAGGTGTGTACAAGTGTGTGACTATCTGTATGGGACATTTAGGAGTACTCAGTATTAGTAAAGTAATGTCTATGCTGACATTTTGTTGACCCTTTACACCATTGGCTTTGTATGTTTCTTCACCGAATAAGGCAAAAGATAAAGGTTTGAAAACATTCTGACGTCTAGTAAACCTTTTTATGGTTCTAGTGATTTTTCTGTTTTACATGTAGAATTCGCTTACTGAAAAATATTTGTCAAACCCTAAATGTATGAGCATTGATGTGTAATGTTCACGGGTTCAGTGTAAGTGTCTTTACTGACTAGAATTGCTTCTCCTGTTTACATATGCCACCATCATTAAGGTGCTGCTATTTGCAGTGCAGAGTTGTGGCCCTTAAGAGTGCCTACATCCTTCAGTGTCTAGTGGTAGAGCGTCTGCACCATACCGTACTCATGGTTTTCACCAAAGCACATCACTTTGGGCTATCCTCCCACATCAAGCTGACAAGCTGTGATATAACTGAAATACTCTTCAGTGCGGTATTAACCCCAACTCACTCAATCACTTCTCTTAACAGATGTTGACCTTGATGTCCTGCAAAATATCCTTGACTACCTATACAGTGGAAAGGTGAAGGTCACTGACTCAAACAGGGCTCAACTGTTGGACACCGGCCAAAAACTGAAATTTGAATACCTTGTCAGATTTATCTCAAATCAAACATCTGTGATGACAGCAGATGGAATGAGAGAATCTTGTTCTCCAGCCACAAGAGTGAGTTCTTTGGACCTTCCTGGTGACAGATACAAGTCAGGTAGAGACCATTCTGTTGGAGTCTGGTCAGGAGGTTCTCCAGGGTCAGACTTACGGAATCAGGGTCTACCTGAGTCTGAGTCTGTGTTTCTGCCCGAGTCTCTCCCCCACACAGACAGTGAAGAGTTTGACATCAACCGAGTCAAAGATGAGGTGGAGGAGGAGGAGGAGGACCCGCTCAGCTCCAATCTTCAAGTTACGTTTAACACAGAAGGGTTTGCTGAAACTTCAGATGTGGCACCAATGCCAAAAGATCAGTTTATGTCCAGTAAAAATCAGTTAAGAGACCCCGATTTGGTTGATGGTAAAGCAGTCCATATCAGCCATATTGTGCCAAATATTGCTGGAGGGAAGGTCCCACAGAACATACTGCTTCCATCAGCATCAGCTGATGCAGGTGATGGGAGTCCCTCCAGATATGATCATGAAGAGGTGTCATTATTTCAATGTCTTGCAGCCAGTGACAAACTGGAAGAGAACAAGATAAGGAGAAGGAAGACACAATCAGATGGACTAAATGTCAAGAACAGGCCAGGAGAACAGAGAGGTGGGTGTCGGAGAACGCCACGTGCTCAGACTTGTAATTTTGCTGCTTCTGTGCATTCTGACATTAGAGATAACTTTCAAAAATCAAATAAATCAACATCAAGAGTTAAGACCAAAAAGATAAGGAAAGGTGCTGTGTTGCTGAGAACTAGAACTAAGTCTGCACAGAAAGGAGCAGAGTCTGTCCCTAGAAGGCTTGGAATTGCCATTGTGAGTGTTGATTCTGTTGGTCGTGATGTGATATCGGATGTTGACAATGAGCCTGCTGAAGGAGGATCAGTCGTGGATGATGAATTTGGAAACAAAACGGATGATGTGGCACTAGTTCCTCCTCTCACAGGCTGTAATGACCAAATAGATGAGTTCTTAATCCCTAGCCCCAGAAAGAAGAGGAAATCAGGAAAGACAGCTGTCAAGGTTGGTCAAAGTTCTTTTGAATATTTGAATTGTTAGCTTAGCACATTTTCAAGCTTGTATCAAATGGTCTGCTGAAAGTTGATATGTTTCGCTGTAATATGGTAGCATTATGCAGAGGTAAAACACTACATTTGCCCGTTATCTGACTACACTAACTGAAGTCTGTCTAGTTTATTTCATCAGTACTATTATTCAGCTGTAGTGTGATCTATGCATTCAATATTATTGCAATAGACACATAATGAATGAGTTAAGATTTTATGGCATCAGCAAGTTTTGAGCTATGTAGCTCCGAGAAAATCTACTGTAAAATCTCTCAGTAAAGGGCAGTGAAATGTTTTTTGAAATATCACAGATTATGTTTAACCAAAATGAGAATGTGTAGCTACTTATTGAATTTCTTATAACCCTTGATTATGAAACAAGTCTTACCAGCAGTACAGTTCTGCTGCTAATGAAGTAAAAGTTAACAATAACAGTTCGCCACCACCACCATCACCATAACATCAGTAACATTGTGGTATTATTTTTTCAGACTCTGAAGAAAGGGAGAGCTGGCAACTTCCTGGTGAGTCAAAAATGACTACATGAATATCATCTCGAGTCATTTGGAAGTGGATGCAGGATGTGGGATATGGATACAGACTACATATGGTTACAACGTCTGTATTCATATTTTCAAAGAGTGATTGGTAGTCATGATGGAGATGATCAAATAAATACTCAATACTAAAACAAAGTTTTAATAATGACACTTGAATATAGAAGTTGCTGCTGCTGTTTAGTTTGTAGGTATGTAGACCATGAGGGGTTTTAAAGAGAGTATAAAACTCTTTAACACGGACCATCACACTGATAAGTTCACACACATCACTTGAGAGGACTGTCTTCAAGGGCTGTTTGGTTGAGAACTACTTTTGTAGATCAACAGAATCCTGCCGTTGGTTGAGAACTACTTTTGTAGATCAACAGAATCCTGAGGACTTCAGCCAGCCGATCAGTGAATTTATTTAAATGGTAAATTCCCTGACTTTTCAACTGACAGTTTTAATGACTACCAGTTAAATCATGAAATGTTTCTTGTCCACAGATTCGTTGGAACAAGAACAGTATCTGCAGCCTGTGTGGGTTTGAAGGTCAGATAAGTGATGTGGTCACCCACAGGAAGTCAGCACATCCGGAGGAGGCTCACGTGTGTCCGCTGTGCTTCAACAAGTCAGTGGACCACAGGGCCATGATCCAGCATCTGAAGCGGCAGCATCTGTGGCGGGAGTCGGGGAAGTACAGCTGTGGGAAGTGTGGCCGAGACTGCCACAACCGCGTGGGCCTGCTCAGTCACGACCAGATTGTGCATGGAGTACACCATGGAGAGGTGAAGGAATATTGTCTGATGTTCTTTAAATTAGAGGGGCGGTGGGTTAGCCTAGTGGTTCGATTCCCCTTATGGGCACAATGTGTGAAGTCTGGTATACCCTATTGTGATATTGCTGGAATATTGCTGAAAGCGGTGTTAAACCATACTCACTCATACACTCTTAAATTCTCTGATTCACCTACACCTGATTGACCTACACCTTATTGACCTACACCTGATTAACCTACACCTGATTCATCACCTACAACTGATTGACCTACAACTGATTGACCTACACCTGATTCACCTACACGTCTTATGTGCTAGATGAGCACAGAATGTTGTTTCCTTCACTGACACAAAATTAACAAAGGTTAAATTTTAGAACTCATCTCATCATTAACCAAAAATATATCATTAGAATTTCAAAGCCATGTGATCTTGATGGACAGATCAGCAATGATGACTTGGAATGTGGTAAGATGGGACAGTGGAACTATCAGGGTTGATGATGTTGCAGGTGTTGGTATGTGAGGCGGAGGGCTGTCACTTCTACTGCGCCGCTCAGTCGCCTGCAACTATGGGGGAACACAGGAAGGGGCATGGTGACACGTTTGGCTATGCCTGTGAACACTGTGACAAACAGTACAAGACCAGGAAGTATGTCAGTTGTTGTCATGTTTTATAAATACACCTACCCATCTTCCTGAGGCAAGGGAGTTAACTGACTCTAAAAGTCCAGTTTCTACCCTTGCTCAACAAGGCTGGAATTCAGGAGTTACATTTTAGCTGGACTAACAAGTCTATGTATAGTCCAATCAAAATTGTGTAACCAACTAGACATCTGGGACATCATATGATCAAGTCCAGAAATTCCAGCCAAGTCCGCAAGGGTGGAAACTGGACTTTTACAGTCAGTTAACTCCCTTGCCCCGTGGAGATGATACCTACCCTGATTTTTATAAAAGTAAAAAAATGGAATCAACATGCATTGATGGAAATATGCACATATTGGAGTCAGAATCCAAGGAAGGGATTTCTTATGCATGAAATCAGGTAACTGATCAGTTGGAGAAAATGTGAAAACAAATTGTACAAGTGTTGATGGTTATTCACAAAATATTTTTGCATATTGACAGATAAAACATTAGTGTAAGTATTTGTTTCATTCCATTTTTTATGAAAATAATGTTGGTGGATCTGTGATCAAACAAACACAAAAATAACAGCCTTATCTCTTTTTTTGTAATCAGAGCACTCAAGAATCACATGTACCACCATATCAACAGCCAGCGCTACCAGTGTGAGATATGTGGCTACTTCACAGCCACGCCGTCTGACCTCAAACTGCACACGACCACCAACCACTCGGACGGCCCGCTGTACAAGTGCCATGTGTGTGGGAACAACTACAGATCTCAGTACTCCATGGATGGTGAGGGAACGCTGGGACCTGTATTCAAGCCACACTAAAATAATGTTGAATATGGTGCCAAAATTAAGAAACAAATGTTGCAAAGGATGATTAGAGGTTAATTGTCTGATAAACTTTGAAATAAGGGAGTGGTCGGGTACCCCAGTGGTTAAAGCGTTTGCTCGTCATGCCAAAGAACCAGGTTCAGTTCCCGACATGGGTACAATGTGCGAAGCCCATTTCTGGTGTCCCTCGCCGTGATATTGCTGGAATTTTGCTAAAAGCTGCGTAAAACCACTCACTCACTGAAATAAGAGTAATAACAAGAAAAAAGACGAACCAAAAGAGTCTTAAGAAAGAATATTTTCAATCAAACACTGCAGTTTTGATCCTGACAGTCACAAAACTTTAAGATTATATGTAAGACAAAATTGAAAATTGGTCTGACAAAATGGACATCTAATCCCTACTTGTGTTACTGAGAGCCAAACTCTCTTGTGAGAACTTAAGCATAGGTTCTCCAGTATTGAAAAACTGTTTGAGCAAGATTATTTTAGAAATAGTTTCCATTTTCTGTAATATTTATTTGTGAAATATCTTAATAATTGTGTGTTTATTTTTATTTTCCCAGATCACTTGTGGAAGGTCCATGGGCTAAAAGATGACAAAAGGAAATGTTTGCAATGTGATGAATGCGACTTCATCACCCTCTGGCAAGGAACCCTCACTGCGCACAAAAAAATACATGTCACGGAAAAAAACTTTGCTTGTGAAATCTGTGGCAAAATATTCCGAACTCCAAATAATTTAAGCAGCCACCGAAACTCAACACACAAAGAATCGGATCTACACTGTAACTTTTGTCAACATACAACAAAGACTCTGGATCACATGAGGAAACATTTGATGATCGCCCACTACTATAAGGGTGTGAAGCCCTATTCGTGTGTGTATTGCTCGTACAAGAGTATGACTGGCGGCAACGTTCGCAAACACGTCATGGTACAGCACCCAGCCGAAGACGTGAAGTACGTGCCTGATCGGGAGCTTCTGGCTGAAATGAAGGCTAAATGGCTGTCCCTGGATAAATCTCAATGGACAGATGTTTTGAGAAACAAATAATGAATGAATGAATGAATGAATGAATGAATGAATGAATGAATGAATGAATGAATGAATGAATGAATGAATGAATGAATGAATGAATGAATGAATGAATGAATGAAAGAAAAAGTCACAGTCAGCAATAGTCAGCAGTATCACAATGGCCAGTAAACTATCAACCTCCGTGGGGGTCTACAATTTAAAGTTGGTCCCCAGCAATCTATGCTTGTATGAGGCGACTTAATGGATTTGGGTGGTCAAGACTGGGTGATATAGTGGATTGCATGTCCTCGTACCCAGGCAGCTTATGTCTAACACCCCAACGCCACAAACAACAGAGCTGTATGTGATTGATGCCAGTAATTGTTGACATAGGCAACAGTACAGTGACACAGTATCAGCCGTGTCACACCCAGTGACCACCCAAATCTCATTAGCCAGCTCTGACGAGAGAGGCGGGAGGCCAAGGATCTGTTCTACCCTGGAATAACCACAGGGGTCTTTGACAAGCATGGGTCAACTGGTATGTATCTTGACCCGTTTCCCCACAACCGGTAAATAATACAATATGCAGAATGAATATCATCATGTAGTATGTATCCATGCTCTTATTTTAAAGCAAAAGCTGATATTTTGTTTATTAGAAAGCATTTATTCTTAGCATTTAATATATGTACATCTGTAGCATTTAGCATTGTGTGATATACCTCGGTCATTTAGATGGGTAATGAAAGTGTTCCTTGAACAACATGCACATTATACAAAATAAATCCTGAAGGAAGCTCAAGTGTTTTGTGTCGTGTATGATCAGGAAGAGCCAGAGAATATGCATAATGGAAACAGAGAAATAATGTCCATCAGCTCAACTAAGCTTTCTCTTGAATTTGCAACAATTACTTCAAATTTAGTCTTAAAAAATGAAAACATTTGACCTTAAGCTTATTCCTATTGGTCATGTGGAATTATTTCAGAATGTCAAGCAGGTCAATGCCACGAGATCTGAAGTACTCACCAGGATTGAGGCTACACTTCTCAAATAGTTTGTTTACTGTGGTCCCCATGGAGGCAGGACTGGTTGCTTGTGTGTCATCATACCACAATGGTGAAGGATGTTATTACTATCAATCATATCAACCACTGACTTGATCATTGATATGTTGCTATGATATGGCTGGAATATTGCTGACTGCAGTGTCAAGCAAACAGGTCATGTGCTTGTCATACACAAATGGACGTATGAAGATCCGGATTAGAATTTGCTTGAGCAACCCATGTGTGAGAGGTGACTATGCTTGTCCTAAGAGGTGACTAACTCGATGGTCAGGCCCACGGACTTGGTTAATGCATGTCATCGTATCCCTATTGTGTGGCATTAAACAGTAATAGACAACAAACACAGACAATTGTTGGATGTGGATATGCAATCTCATTCAAATCAGATCTCAGTTCTTCCAAGGTCGTTCTGTAATGGAATATCTTCAGATCTTTGTGTAGCAGCTTCGGGCGCTAAGATCTGATTTTAATGAGATTGGTGGCAACTCGACCAAATCATGCCCTTGTGAATGGACAATTCTTCACTGTGAAATGTCAGTCTAGTATTATCAAACATGTACCATTGGTCAGTTTTTGGATCATGAACAATTAATTTCACCAACATTTGTTATTAAAAAAAAATGCAAATGTTTATATGTTTGTGAATGAATATCTGCTTATGCTTTTGGTTATGAACATAGCTTGTAACCACTAAACTCAGTGCAAAACAACTTTCACTAACTTGCTCCTTAATAAAAAAACCCCAGACAATTATAATGAAAAAGTTGCATTGAACAACAAACACACTTGTCTATGTCATGTTTTATTCAATATTTTATCTAACAAACTGCTCACAGTGTATATGAAGCATATAATAATCATAGGATATGCCTAAGGTAACAAAACCAGGGTCTGACTCTACCTACTTCACCATCACAGTAACATGTCCGATGATGCTCAAGTAAAGAAGAGGGTGCTTCACTACACCCTGAGACGGGGGTCGGTGGGTACCAGCATCTCTGTCACATGACTGTCATCCAGAGAACAGTAGATGATGCTCATGCTATCAACCACTGGGTTGCCTGGCCCTGTCTGGATTATCCCCCCCACCACACACACACGTGTAGGTGGAGTATGTGTAAAGCAACAGGCAATCCAATCCATCTCACACAATGTCATGATTGGCCTTCCGAGTTAGCTGTAGCCATATGTACTGTTCCGTTTCACGGTCAACATCTACTGGTTGCTAATATTCATAACTACCACTAGGCGGGGCATGGGTGGCCCAGTTGTCTAAGGCGATTGTGGGTTTGAATCCTGGTTCGCCCTGATTATGTTTCTTGGTTTGTCAGCACCATACCCAAGCTCGTGGGTTTCACTGAAGTGGTAAACATCTTAGACCTGCATCACTTTGGGCTTTCCTCCCACATAAAGCTGACATGCTGCGATATAACTGGAATATTGTTAAAAGTAGCTTTCAACCCAACTCACTCACTCACTCACTCACTACCACTAGGCAATCACTGGTAACTTTCTTATAAGAGTCCGATGCTGATTTTGCACCGGCCTTCACAAGCTCTGTCACAGTGCATATTACAGAATATCATGAAATTGTTAATACATCTTAGTTAAAAAAACACCAAATATTTTGATTGAAAATGTATTTTGTCCAAACTCATAAACCTGTAAACACGAAGGCATCAAGCAAACCGTCTTGGTCACTGTCTAAAAACAGACATGCCTGAGGCAGTACACCCGGTATCAAACTTCACAAACAAGTTGCTGTTTAGTGAATGGTAGCTTTATATCCAGCAGATGATGGATTGTATCTAACCCATGCAGGTTAAGCTAAGTTGGAGAGAACAATCCAGTTTCAGGGGGAACTTCAATTGGATGATACTGACAGCCTCATTGTCAGTTGAGGTGAGTATGGTTTTAAGCTGCTTTTAGCAATATTCCAGCATTATCATGGTGGGGGACACCAGAAATGGGCTCACACGTTGTACCCATGTCGGGAATCGAACCTGGGTCTTTGGCGTGACGAGCGAAAGCTTTAACCACTGGCCTACCCGACCGCCCCCATCTTCAGTTGAACATCAGCGAGTAATACATAGTATATTTCATCATAAATATGTACAATTTGTCTTTTCACATTTTGAAGTCTATACCTTAAAGACTAGTGATTATAGTTACAATAGCACATATTTAAGACATCCATAGGATAAGATACTGATGTAAATGTTGATAAAAAGAAAGCAAACAAAACCAAAGGTGTAAGGTATTTGTTGAAAGATAACAAAAACAATATGCAGTACTATGCCATTAATCAGTTATAGCAAATAACAAATATACACCAGCCGGTAAATATGTCTTTTATAGCAATAAATACTTGACAACATTCTTAACCTAAATGCGTAATTCAGTGAAAATGTATTTCATCAAGAACTAGTATATATAACTATTTTAGCACTATGGGCATTTAAAAATTATCTTTCCACTTTCCAGAAAGACACTTCCCATATGCTGTGGTAACGAATGAAACAGAAAGCTTTGTACATCTCGTCCTAACCACTAATGATAAAACAAATGTATATACCAACGCAGATTCAAAACTAGATTTGCTAAAATTTGACCAGATAACACGCAAGGTATTTCCTTAAACATAAAAGAAAATAGAACTCAAAGATTCAAAGCCACGGAGTGATGGAACAAGAAACAATACCCGTTGCTGCTTGAACCTTGGAGAAAACTGAATGGACCAGAAAAAACAAATTGTGCTGCGGTTGCCAGAGTCAATACAAAAGTATAAATGGCTGTAAATGTGCAAATTACTCAATGCAGACTTTGTATAATACATAGAATTGACTAAAAACAGACTGTTCTACATTTTATTTGTTTACTTGATAAAAATCTGTTACTCTCATGAATTCTATATGATAAATAGACATGCAGTCAGGATTCTTAATTATAACTGTTAAAACCCTAATCTGTGTTTGTTATAGCTGTTTACACCCAAATCTGTTTGTTATAACTGTTTATTCCCTAATCTGTGTTTGCTACACTAATCTCAGTTCATTATAACTGTTTATACTCTACATTCATGTTTGTTATAACAGTTCGTACACCCCATCCATGTTTCTTACAACTGTTTGCACACAACATCTGTGTTTATCCTAACTGAATGACTGTTCATTTCCATTTGGAAAGTTAGGGATACATGAAATTATGTTTTTGAAAACAAGCTCAAGTTGGGTGTAAATCTGAAACATTATTATTCCTGGTCAGTGTTGGAAATAAGCACCTGCCTGTGGGCCCGTGGCTGACAGATCTTGTGTTGGGCCCGTGGCTGACAGATCTTGTGTTGGGCCCGTGGCTGGCAGATTTTGTGTTGGGCCCATGGCTGGCAGATCTTGTGTTGGGCCCATATTTTCCGAGTTGTATGGGTCCTTATGGCTGTAAATTTACATGTTGATTTATTTGTCACAATAAACTGCATATTGTAAATGAGGGTCTGCAGAGTTTAGTCAGGGCCTGCAGCTTCTAAAGTCTGTGGGTCCTGATGGCAGCCTGGCAATTTATTTTATTTCAAACACTGTTCCTGGTTATGATAACCAAAATAATGAAATCAATAAATGCATAGAAGCTTCAGACAAATTAATGTCAAAACAATCAAATGTCATTGATCACCACATTACATAGATCATGATAATGATTAACAAAGTAGATATGAGATATGGTAATGTTAAACCAACTTCAAACATGAAGTAGGGACACTTTTCAATCACAACAAACTGCTCAAATTATTGCTTTTATATATTCAAGCTACCAAATCATATCAATAAAACTAACACACGTAACACAGCAAACACCTCAATACAGATGTCAAGCTATTCTCCACGAGAGTATTTGCAGTGTCTCCGTAAGAGTAAGTGTCTCCATATATGTATTAACACTCACTATATGTAACATGGTATCAGTGATGCTAAGAATGTTCATCTTTGGACTGACAAGACGCCTAACCTATGCTGACCATTTAGCTATCACATATGCACGTGTCACTACATTCATATTTTTGCCATGTTGATCCGTGTTCTGTACCACCCACTGTGATGGGGATCAGCAGAATTGTTCATCACCATGAAAATCAAAAGAACAGACTTTTAACAGATAACGTTTTTTGTTTCTCCAAAGATTGTGCATCTATCTTTGTGTAACCTCAGTGGTTCCAAGCCTGTCATGTTAAGGGTGACCTTGGTTCTTTCACCGAGCCCACCATCCCATAATGGGTGAGGTGAAATGGGGTTTAATGTCGCATTCAAAATTATTGCACTTACTTCGTGATGTGCACGCACATGCATGTTGGCTTCTTGTGCTAGTCCTGACTAATGGTGGACTTCTAGTGCTAGCCCACTGAGATGCCATGCTGCAGTATTACATGGCTACCCACTCAGACACTGTATACTGACTCCGAGCTGACCAGTCTGCATTTAATCTTAACAACAAATACCATCCTTTAACATCATTTGGTGTGACACTGTTGGGGGATCGAACCAATGACCCCTCTGGGTGGACGCGCTGAGAACACAGACCCATTCTCCTTCCATATTGATTCCATCTCCTTATACTCTTACTGTAGTCTTAACTACGTGACTGATGTGTGTAATATCACAGTCCTTGTATTGCTTCTGCATCAAATCAGTTCGAGGGGAACTAGCCAGATAGATGACATTCACCAGTACGACACTGGTGTTGATCCATGTAGGTGTTATGTCTATTCACATAAATATCGGTACCATTTTCTACCCAAGTCTTGACACCAGATTTTATAGCAGTGAATCAATCACGATATCTGACTTGTGTTTTGGAAATAACTAATTCAAGAATTGTCTCCCTTGATAACTGTAACTCTCATTTAAACAGTTTGCGTGACATAGCTTCTTATAAATCTCTACCCTCATTTGTCAGAAACCTGATAGAAAATATTACTTATCCACATTTCAAGTGAAATATAGCAATCTAAAGGGACACGGTTGACGGCTGTTCCTTCACAGATGTATTTCTAATTCTTGCCTTCACACAGACAAGCCATTCAAAACTAACCATGGTCCTTCACAAACAACAACACAACAGACACATACTTCACAGACTTGTATGAACTCTCTGTGAACCCTACTACTGTTGTCATGGAAGCAGTGAGTAGACCTGAAGAACACCAAGCTATGACCCATGTTGCACACATTGCCCAGTGAGAAGCAGCCTTTTACCATATGTAATCAGAGCACTCACTGTCCACTCTCAATTTAGGCGCAGGCTTGATTTGCAGGTTAAGAATATCACTAGACCACAGTAGCTGTATGTATACAAGTGATGGAGAAATGAAGCATAAACAAGTCGTGAAAGTATTGACACTGCAGCAGACACTGAACACAGAACCAGTCTGTACCCTGGTCAAGCCAGGTGAATTAAAAGAATTTTTTAACCTTGTAGAAATGACTGCATTTCTGGTTATTCAGTTATGTGTTCAGTTGCATCAGCAGCTTAGGAAACCACCTGGGTGAAGGATTCATCCTCCTCTGTTGTTCTCCCAGCAGCCTTCATGTATGCGATGAGCTCCTCGTTCCGGTTATACGTCACGGTCTGTCCAGGGTGCTTCTGCATCACGTGTTTGCGACAGTTCCCGCCTGTTGCGCACTTAAACGGACAGTACGGACACGTATACGGCTTGTAGCCCCGGAACATGTGTTGAGTTTTGATATGATTCTTCAGCCTGGTTGGCGTCTTGGTAATGTATTCACAGTGAGGGCACTGGTGCTTGGCAGTCTTGTGTGCCCACCGCGTGTGGGAGTTGAGGTTTCGAGGCGACCCGAAAGTCTTCCCGCACAACTCACACGTGTAGTTTTTGGTAGTAGCATGTCGGTCCATGTGTTTGGTCATCCAAGACTTCACCAGGGCTGTGTAGTTGCAGTGCGGACATTTGATCTCCTTGCGTTTGTCAAATGAGGCTCGGATGCCATGGACTTGATACATGTGGGCTGAAAGAATTGTAATTTTCATCAAGCATGTAAATGTAAACATTATTAAACCACATTCAGAAAGAACAGGTTAGTCACCCCTTAAGACTGAGCACCAAGGGCTGGGATGAGTCCAAATTTACTACCGAGGGACCCTCGCTGTAGGTATCAAGAGTTGGTTACAATAAATCCGATTGGGAATTGTTTTATTGGAGCCCTGGTAAAAAGTATTCAGATACACATATAAAAGGATCTTGTTATGTCAAGAATTTGACTAAAATTTCATCTACATTCATATAAAAGTCAGGAGGAATGGGTGCAGAGTCACAAAGAATAGCAAACATTAGTGACTGGTAGTGTAACCATGGAGTTACAGTGAATTTTTGTCATTAAAGAAAATATCACGTGACTAACCCCATGTCTGGGGAGTCTGGTGGGTACAAAGATTATTTACATGCATAAAGTGTCAAGGAGAGCAAATTGTTAATGCACCCTTGATATGAAGCATTCCTCAGCAAAACTACGCTGACAAATGAGAACCAAGCTTTCAATTCACATAATGTTAAAATATCCATTACTCTGTGATACAATGTCTCTGATTGGCTGTAACGTTAAAATGGGCTCAGGCAGGAACTACTGGTACTGTTATCATTTCTCTTTTTCACATGAAATTACTCTTTTACATCCACTGATTAATCGACAGCTTCAATTAGGTTTGGCATCTCTGCTGCTAGCACGAGCTGGACTCTAAGTAATGTAACATTTGCTGCAGGCTTTACAGTTCTTACATGTACTATTATAAGCAGAGCTCATATGGTTCATCACAGTAACCGTAGTAGTAACTGTAGTAGGAACACACTCTGAACATCGGCTAAAGCGATCATTCATTCAAGATTTTATCCAACAAACTGGTGATTTTTGTAGTTTTTAATAGCTATGAGTGAGTGAGTGAGTATGATTTTACGCCGCTTTTAGCAATATTCCAGCAATATCACGGCGGGGGACACCAGAAATGGTCTTCACACATTGTACCATTGTCTGGAATCGAACCCGGGTCTTCGGTGTGCCGTGCGAACGCTTTAACCACTAGGCTACCCGACCGCCCCTAAATAGCTATGAAATCACATGGTGCTTACATACTGTAACTTCCTCACTGAATCAGGGCATGCTCACTTGCAACATTTGGGGGGTGGTCGGGTAGCCTAGAGGTTAAAGCATTCGCTTGTCCTGCAGAAAACCCGGGTTCGATTCCCGACATGGGTACAAAGTGTGAAGCCCATTTCTGGTGTCTGCCACCGTGATATTGCTGGAATATTGCTAAAAGCGGTGTAAAGCCATACTCACTCACTCGCAATATTGGGAACAAGAGCCAACTAACGTACTGAACAATACTCACTAGCTACTTTGTATCGGATGTTTGCTGCGTAGGAGCAGTGCTCACACTTGAACTCCTTCTTCTTGACGTGGACGGCGGAGATGTGGGACTTGAGGGCGTGCATGTCCCCGAAGGCTGACCCACAGTGCTCACACTGGAAGGGGCGGATGTTCAGGTGCTGCTTGTTGATGTGACGCTGCAAGTAACTGTGACAAACATACTTGTTTCAAAACTGACAAAACTGATGTCATGAAGAACTTACTGCCCTTGATCATGACTATCTAGGTTAAAAAGGCAAACAATGCATCCAGTAAAATAGTAACTAAATCTTTAATGATAAAAAGTAATGAAAATTTATCAGTAAAGATATCAGGGACAGTTAGGGATCAGGTTTGGAGACGGACAAGGGATGAGTGATGATCGTTGACAATATCTTACCCACTAGATCTGCATCATTTCAGAAAAGACTTTTAAAACTAGAAGATGTTTTGAAACTTAATCGATGTGTTTATATACATGAAAAATCAAATGCAAAGTTAGGGCTTTTGTGTCACAAAATGGTGATTTCCATGTTTTCTGGATGCATTTTTCTAATATTGGAACTAATCTGTTTTTGCAGGAGATGTAGAAAAAGAGTACAGTTCTTTATGTAATTATAAGTATACCAATCTGTTTCTGTTTGTTAACATCATTCATCAATATGATTACAGCCAGTAAATGATCGAATCTAGACCACAAAAACCAGTGACTGATACTATGAGCAAATGGTCCATGCTGTGTAGGGGTAAACTGACACGTCAACAACCAAGTCACTGAGCCTGACCACCCAAACCTTGAAGTCTCACAAATGATTCCAAGTCTATTTGCATATTTGTCATGCCTGTGTGACCTTGGACCCCCAGAAGATCCAGGTTAGAACAGGTTTTCAGGAAGCCATTCTTGTTGTAAGAGACGACCATGCTAGGGGCGACTAGGTGGGTGGTCAGGGTTGGTGACTTTGATGATGCATGATGCATGGTATCCATGGTATCCCAATGCGTAGATCATGAATGTCAATCACTGGATCATCTGGTCCAGATTCATTTACAGACCGCCACCATATAGCTGGAATATTGCTGAGTGCAACATTAAAGGGCCTGATTCACTTCCCACTGACTACACTACTCACTCCATGGTCCTGATCTTGATGCCACAGTACTGGCAGGAGTACATCTTCTCCTGGTGGGTCATCTTGTGCTTGAAGTAGTTGTGTTTGGCCAGCGTGCGGAACTCACACCCCTCCACCTCACACTTGTACTCCTGGGACAGATGGAGAAAACATTAGGGTCCTGATCAGGGGATTAACTGTCAGTAGGCAGTAAAATGTAGGTCCTTCATGCAGTACAATATAGGGCCTTTTAGTCAGCAAGCAGTATGATGTAAGGCCTTTAGTCAGTAAGCAACATGGTGTAAGACCTTTAGTCAGTAAGCAGTATGATGTAAGACCTTTAGTCAGTAAGCAACATGGTGTAAGACCTTTAGTCAGTAAACAGTATGATGTAAGACCTTTAGTCAGGAAGCAGTATGATGTAAGACCTTTAGTCAGTAAGCAACATGGTGTAAGACCTTTAGTCAGTAAACAGTATGATGTAAGACCTTTAGTCAGTAAGCAGTATGATGTAAGACCTTTAGTCAGTAAACAGTATGATGTAAGACCTTTAGTCAGTAAGCAACATGGTGTAAGGTCTTTAATCAGTAGGCAGTATGATGTAAGGCCTTTAGTCAGTAAGCAGTATGATGTAAGACCTTTAGTCAGTAAGCAACATGATGTAATGCCTATAATCAGTAAGCAGTATGGTGTAAGGCCTTTAGTCAGTAAGCAGTATGATGTGAAACCTTTAGTCAGTAAGCAACATGATGTAAGGCCTTTAATCAGTAGGCAGTATGATGTAGGGCCTTTAGTCAGTAATCAGTATGATGTAAGGCCTTTAATCAGTAGGCAGTATGATGAAAGGCCTTTAGTCAGTAAGCAGTATGATGTAAGGCCTTTAGGCAGTAGGCAGTATGATGTAAGGCCCTCAGTAGGCAGTATGATGTAGAGACTTTAGTCAGTAGGCAGTATGATGTAGAGATTTTAGTCAGTAGGCAGTATGGTGTAAAGCCTTTTGTCAGTAGGCAACATGATGTAGGGCCTTTAGTCAGTAAGCAGTATGATGTAAGACTTTTAGTCAGTAGGAAGAATGATGTAACGCCTTTAGTCAGTAAGCAGTATGATGTAGGGCCCTCTGTAGGCAGTATGATGTAGAGACTTTAGTCAGTAGGCAGTATGATGTAAGGCCCTTAGTAGGTAGTATGGTGTAGGCCCTTTTGTTACTAGGCAGTATGATGTAAGGCCTTTTTCAGTAAGCAGTATGGTGTAAGGCCTTTAGTCAGAAGGCAATATGATGTAGGGCTTTTTGTCTGTAGGCAACATGATGTAAGGCCTTTCATCAGTAGGCAGTATGATGTAGGGCCCTCAGTAGGCAGTATGATGTAAGGCTTTTTGTCTGTAGGCAACATGATGTAAGGCCTTTCATCAGTAGGCAGCATGATGTAGGGCCCTCAGTAGGCAGTATGATGTAGAGACTAGTCAGTAGGCAGTATGATGTAAGGCCCTTAGTAGGTAGTATGAAGTAGAGACTTTAGTCAGTAGGCAATATGATGTAAGACCCTTAGTCAGAAGGCAGTATGGTGTAAGGCCTTCAGTCAGTAGGCAGTAGGATGTAAGGCCTTTATTCAGTGTGGTGTAAGGCCTTTGTCAGTAGGCAGTATGATGTAAGACCCTTAGTCAGTAGGCAGTATGGTGTAAGGCCTTTAGTCAGTAGGCAACATGATGTAGGGCCCTTGGTCAGTAGGCCATATGTAAACATTGTAAATAACACTGATGCCAATAGGTTTTGAAATCTTATATAGTCAGTACATGGTTTATTCTGCTTCCTTTTTTTCCCATGGAATTCAAACAGCTTGCACCAACCATCAGTGATGATGGAACAGTCTAACTCATTAATTATTATCAGTTACAACTGTCTCTTAATATACATTGTTATTACCAGTCAAAACATTAGTGTAGCAAATCAGATATATTTTTTTCTTTTACAAATGAGAAGCTTAGTTTTACAGGCTGCTTAGTCAGAACCTTGTTTTGTTTTCATTTTGTATTTCAAGAGTTTTTAAACAGAAAATTAGCTTCAAATCAACTCTGATATTAGTGCCACACTTTGTAATCATCACTATGCTTCCTGTCTTTCGAACATTTTAGAATAATAACTAAACCTGTAGAAATGTAACTGGTCCAGACTCACAAACTAACCAATCAGGGAAAGGCGACAACTGCAGTTTCCTACCTTCATATTATGATTGATGCCATGGTGAGACTGCTCATGTGTGCGGTGGTGGATAGCCTTGGAGAACTTCTTCCCACACGACGAACACGAATACTGCCGAGCCTTCTTCCGCTCATGGCGCTCTGCGATGTGTCTCTCCAGCTCCTCCTTGTTGCTGCAGGCAAACATACAGTAGGAACACTCCATGTTGAGATGGGTGTCGTGCATGTGCTTGTTGACCGCCCTCGTGCTGTAGCCCGCGAAGCTGCAGCCCTTCACACTACACTTCACCATAGTGATGTACTGTGTGTTCTGCGGCTGGAAGGGGAAGAGAGAGTGTGTAGGAGTGGATGTTTTCCAGTCAGCTATTTTCCAGCTGTATCAGGATAGCGCGTAAATAAAGAAGTCTCGGACAGAAAACTAGTTGCTGACAGCATGGGTGATCTAACATTGTAACCACGTAATCCTCATAGTCAACAAGCATAGAGAACTTGGGACTCATTCTACAACAAGACCCTACCAATGTACAAAGCTGTCTCACCTATTGGGTGGGTGTATTCGTATGTGTGTGTGTGCGTGCATGCATGCATGAGTGTGTGTGTGTGTATGGTTGATACCAAGGTGTACAGGATAACAGTTGATACCAAGGTACAACGCTGTCTCGCCTATTGTGTGTGTGTGTCTGTGTGTGTCTCTGTGTGTGTGTGTGTGTGTGTGTGTGTGTGTGTGGGGGTGTGGGGGGGGGGGGGTGTGTGTGTGTGTGTAGGTGGGGGTGTGTGTTTATGTCCCTTGCTGAATACCACATATAGAGATTATTGCACAAGATACCTTTTATTGTACAACCTGATAGGCAAGAGTCATACAGACCCTGAAAGTCTATAATATTTGGCAAGTCAAGATTACTGCAGTATCTGAAAATGAAGAGAGCCGCTGGGCTACTTTTTATTACATTTCATAAATATACTTTAATAACTGTTTCTATCTGCAAAATATGTTCATTACAGAGACTTATCTGTTTTTACACACCCAAAAATCACACAATTCTAACATAGAATCAATGCATATTTTGTTTATTCTCAAGATCACAGTGGCACATTAATATATAATACAATGGTCATTTGTGACGTCGGCCTACTGCTTACTACCCATACCTAGAGTAACCCTCAACAATAAAAGTTTTGATCGTATCTATGGATTATAAAGGCGATGATGATAATGCAAACACGACCAGTCCAAAGAACATTCAACTCCAAACAGGAAAGTAGTCTGTCATAATTGGACCTTACGTCATCACCATGGAGTAGCCCATGATGGACCTTGAATGTGATATCTCACTTATGTTTGAGACCAGTTATCTCAAAAAGGTTTCTCATCCACAGGTGTGTAAGAAAACACTTTATTACTCGTTCTGTCACATGGCATTGTTTTGCAGTCTTTAAGGCTGGGACGAGTCCAAATTTACTACCCGGGTACCCACCCCCCTATTACCCGACCCTACCCGGGTACCCACTGTAGGTGTCAAGAGATACAAAAAGTCCGATTGGGAATTTTTTTACCACTGCACTTGCAAAACGTATTCAGTTACATGTATTAAACAATCTGGTCATGCATACACTGAAGTTGACTTAAGTTATATCTTTATTGAACCATATGAAAAGTCAGAAGGAATGGGTGCATAGTCAGAAAGAAATGCGAACATTAGTGACTTGTAGTGTAAGCATAGAGTTCTGGATAATTTTTGTCATTAAACAATATATCTCGTGACTTACCACAGGTACTGCTCAGTACCAACCCGACCCGGGTACCCGAGTTACCCGTCCCAGCCCTAGCAGTCTTGCAACAAAATTCCACAAATTGTTCACATAGGGTATTGTGAAAACTTTGTGGTGCAGGAAGTTTCCACAAAGCAAACGTAGCGCAACGGCAGTCATAAGTCTATGTTAAAGTATCACCCTAGCGCTATGATAGCTTTGAGGATCGGACCCCTGAATTATAAAGGTAGGCTGTTGTATGGTATTAAAATAATATGTGTCAACAAGTATTAGTCTGTTCAACTCCATTGATTATGCTGTAGATTGCGTACATGTCTGCCTATTTACACACAACAGTGAAATGAAATGTCATAATGGCAAGTAATAAACAGAATACTGAACTCACTCCATGCGATACCAATTTCATGAAACTTTGCCTTCACTCGTCAGATGCCAGAACTATTCGCACTTTTCATAACATTTGTATTAAAAGGGAGCTTTTTAGTATTCTATATGTCTCACCTGGGGGGGTGGAGGCCCCAGCACACTGGCTGTGAAAGAGTCACTCTGCAGAAAGCTCATCCAACTCTCATGTGATGGCAACCACTGGGACGATGTCTGGTCAGTCGGTTTAGCTGTAGACTGTGTGGACAGAGTCTGGTTCGGGGCAATTGAGGGGGACAGAGTAACTGAAGAAGCAGAAGCAATGGAGGCACTGGGTGTATCAGATGGGCCAGGAATAGGAGCAGGAGCAAGATTTGGATCGGGGAGGGCTTGAACTTGAGGCAATGTTGATGTGCCAGCCAGGGCAGGTGCTTGTGAAAGTACCTGAGTTTGAACAGGAACTTCAATTTGTAAATTGTTTTCACCCAGCATTGTGGTCTGGCCAAGAGAACTCTGCTGCACTGTCGTCTGCTGCACTGTCGTCTGCTGTAATGTTGTCTGCTGCATTTGTTCAGGAAATGTGGACTGTCCTGCCACTGTGATGAGGGGTGTGGATGAGTATTGGGTCTGAGGGAGAGGTATTGTGCTATATTGAGGAGCGGCCATGTAGGTGGATATTGTTTGGTCGGGCAGTGCTGTTGGCTGCCCTAAAGGAATAGCTGCTGTCACTGCAGAAGCTGGTGGTGGTGTTGTCATGGTTATTCCTGGAAGAGTTTGTGCTGCAGGCTGAATTTGGCCACCTGACACATTGGAAACAACTCCAGCAGGCTGAAAGGTAACCTGGATGTTATTGTCGATATCATACTCTCGTGCAGGAAAGCCTTCAGTGGACACAGAGTCTTCATTGTCCTCTCCTAAAGGATTCAAAACTTCCCAATCAAAGTACCTTTCTCGCTTTCTCTTTCCAAACATTTTCATTTTACGATGTCTGGTGTTTGTTCGTAGTTCTTCCAAAGTAGTTCCCTTAACAAGTTCTGCTAGATGGGTACTGGTGTAATGGAGTCTCCATAAACTGAATCGAGAGAACTTCTTGTTACACTTGCGACACAGAAACAGTTTGTCATTAGTGTCCAAGGAGTCTAAAGTTACGCAACAGTGCATCAAGATTCTGGTATTAAACACCTTCTCTGCTACCTTCTTTGCTATTTTTATGGACAAGGAAGGTTTCCAAGTGTCTTTGGACTTCCGTTCTCGTGGGCAAATCACCTTATTGTATGTCACTCGTCGGACGGGGATGGTTGGCTGTTTCTTTAGCAATGGATTCTCACTTCTCATAATTTCTTTTCGCAACTTTGACTTTTCTAAATTGGACAAATCGAGTGATATGTATTTTGAATTATCTTTCGCAGGTACACTTGAGGATGTTGGGGCAACAGACTGAGGTTTCAACTTTCCAGCTTCAGATTGAAGAGTAACTATCTCAGAAAACTGTTTCAACAAAGATGTTGTTGATTTTAAAGAATCTGGCCAAATTCCAGTTGTCCTAATTCCCCTCCTTCCTTCTATATCATCTCTAGGGACAATATTTCCTTCTGGCATGGAGAATTCCTGATGTCGACCTAGAGTAATCTCCCCTGTAGGCGTTGCTTCTGAAAGGGCAAAGGTGACTTCTGTCTTATCCTTTCTCAGGTAATCTGTTGCCTGTTCATCCAGTTCATTGGACTCCAGCAGTTTGAGGATGTCATTCATCAAGAGGAGCTGTGCTGCCTTCTGGACCTGGGGTTTGGTTGCCATGGTGATAATCAACTCACCTTTGTAGCAGTAATTCAACAGTATGGCAACAATGTCTGATGTGAACTCTGAAAACAAAAACATCAGTTTGTAATACATGTATGTAAGTGATATTGTGAGGCAAGTTCAATTACCACCATGGCATGTTTACTTATTGTGGAATGAAAGCCCCAAGTGATGCCTGTCATTGATGCTTAGCACTTTGGTATCGTGATAAGAGACAAAGGATCCTCATCAAAGAACCTAAACAGTCTCCAACCCATGACTAGCAGATTCTGGCACTTTTAAGGGAGATAACTCTATCCATTAATAAGATTTTCAAAATGGATGAATTAAATAAACAGTAATACAAACATACTATTGTTGTAAGTCAAGTAAACTATCTATTCTTTAAATTTATGACTTCAGAAACGAACAAAACTAAAGATCCATTATCAATATTTACATCCCTTCACTATGGACAACTGGTCAAATCTTTCACCTGTGACCCAACTTCTATTTAGCCTGCAAAGAACACATTGCATAGGTTAGGTGAGGTGAAATTGGGTTTAACGTCGCGTCCAAGATTATTGCACTTATATAGCGACGTGCATGCACGTGTATGTGTGTGTGTGGCTGCTTGTACTAGTCCGGACTGATGCCGATTTATAGTGCTAGCTCACTGAGATACCATGCCGCAGTTTAACACGAATACCCCACTCAGACACAGTATACTGACTCCAAGCCGACCAGTCCTTGTTTTAGCCCCTTAATGCCGAGCTCCAGACAGGGTAACAACAAGTACAATCTTTTAACGTCTTTTTGTATGACGCGGCCCGGGATCGAACCCTGGACCTTCCGCTCTCCGGGCGGACGCTCTACCACAAGACCACGGAGGCGGTTTGCATAGGTTAGAGGGCCCTGATGTCAGTCATGTTGTTTAGACAACATTCTCAGGAAAACCGTGAACTGACTCAATGTTACATTTGCAAATTTGCATAGATCCTTAATCAAGACTTTAACCTGACAATTCTGAACCCTGCACAACTTCCTGCCTGGTTGTTTCATTGGACTCTCCATTGCTATATGAGTACTTACCCAGTCTCACAACAGTACCAACACAGTCGTTCTTCATGGTTTTTCGACTGATTGCAAGTTGTTTGAATATTTCTGAGTAGGCTGCCAGAATGAGCCAATGAGCTTTGAGCTCCATGCCGTCACTTGTAAACAGGATGACGTCGGTGAGGACCCGGTTGCGGTACAAGTCCTCGAACCGGCAGGCCAGCTTGGCCTGGTGGCTCCGGTCCTTCAGCCTCTGCATGCTTCCTACGTCAGCAGCATCTGAAACCAGCAAACTGCAGTGGATGCTCAGAAGACCATGGCCATGGTTTGTTAACAGACAGTGATACTTACATCACCAGGATATGGGTTCCGAATTCAAGAATATTGCGTACATACAGGCCTATTTCCAGACCTATTTATCTTCTTGTCTATACATAACCCTACAAAACAACAACATAAAGACTAAAAGTAAAGATTGCTTTATAAACCCAGCGGTTCCGGTCGAGAGGGAAAAAGTGCAGAAATGAGTAATGGGCAGAAATGTAAACATGGCATTTTCAATATGGCTTCTATCATGACCATGGCAGTCATGTGGCCATCAGACAGGTATTCTGTAACCAATGTAAACATTCACCATGCACAGAACGGACGACACCACAGCATAAGCAAGTTGACTTTCAGTTCAACTAAAAAGTAACACGCTGCATTTCATTCAAAACAGTATTTTTAAGAAATCAACCATGAAAATATTTTACATATTCTTCATTTTGCCTTCTTCTTCATGGCATAGACAGTTAAAATAGATCTTGTCTAAGGTTAGTCCACACTCAGAGTGAGGGAGTGAGGGAGTGAGTTAGATTTAATGACGCTTTTAACAGTATTCCAGTTAAATGGCAGTGTGTCCGCTTAATATAGGAGGAAAGCATGAAGTCATGCAGGTCTCAGACGTTGACCACTTCGGTCAAACCAACGAGCACCGGTATGGTGCTGGCAAATGTAGAAAAATAATCAGGCGAAACAGGATTCGAACCCACAAACATAGGTTTCCGGAGTGCCCAAGGAATGCAACTCTGCACAGCCTCCCCCCCTACTCAGAAACCAGCCTGTCACAACATAAATAACATTAATACAACAAGAACTTAAAGAGGTGACCAGTTCACCTATATGATTCCGTTTTCATGTATGGAAATGTTGTAGTCGATGCATTGTGTGAATTCAAATACTGTCTCATTAAAATTAAAGTAATCAAATTTATCATCAAATGTAATATCATGCAGCTTTAGCAACTAACATTTTCAGTCCAATAGTCCTTATAATGATAACATAAAGCTAAACCGTTAGAAATGGCAAATTTCTACAAGTCCTTATGCTACCTTAACCATCGGCAGTTTGGCAAGGACTACAGGAGTAGTGCTTATGTCTAACCCTGTCATGTGATTCAGATTAGCTAGGACTACAAATCTGCTCCATGAGACCATCCCCAGGCTGAGAACACAGCTTGAGAGAGTGAGTAACAGGGGTTTTACACTGAAATACAGAGAACAATGCCCAGAACAAGACTATAGCCGGGACCTAAACATCAGATTATAAATACCCAATGTCCTGTTATTATTCACAACATAATGAATAGCCACATACAAGCAACTGTACTTCCTGGTTATTCATGCTTTAAAGAGGGACTCTGCTCCCAGTCCTGACCCTATGTCCCGTCAAGACCTAAATGTAGTTAGTGTTTTGTGTGAATCTTAGATCATGTATCTGTGCAAATAGGGAAATGGAATGTGATAGATTGATATACCGTATTCGACGTAATAAGCGCCCAGGGCGCTCTCAAAGTTAGAAATAGTGGGCTCTTATTAGAATAATATTTTAGTGGAAAAAAACAGAGTTGAAAGATAAATTTCGTGGTTTATACTGACAGCCTGAAATGTTTATATACGAGAGATATATTTTTCCAGAATTTAATTGCCCATAATTAAGGGAGCATATAACACACGAGTTCGTATTATACGCGAATAAATAAGTCTTGTGTACACTGATCAATGGGAAGTGGTGCTAATTGGGATTGTTCACTAGCCAATATATTAGCAAATATCGCCATGGGCGCATATTAGAGCAGGGCGCTTTTTACGTTGAATACGGTACATCTTAAACTTTGGCTTTGTTTGACTTCTTTCAATTTTGCTGGGACAGCCAATTGGCCTGAACCATTAAAGGTTGACAAATTCAGTAGCAATCTACTATCAGACTGACTGATCCAACCTGGACGAAGAAAACCTGTAGGAGGGACACATGACAAGAGCCATATTGCATACAAGAAAGTTGGTTGGTTTGTTGTTTAACGCTGCACTCAGCAATATCCCAGCTATATGACTGATGTCTGTAAAAATTGAGTTTGGACCAGGCAATCCATGGATTAATATCATGAGCATCAAGCCACACAATTGGGATCGATGACATGCATCAACCAAGTCAGCAAGCCTGGCCACCCAATCCTGTTATTCGCCTCTTACGACAAGCATAGTCGCCTTTTACAGCAAGCCTGGGTTGCTGAAGACCTATTCTACCAGGGATCTTCACGGGTCTCTATGAAATGTAGTAAGATACAGACATACCGTAATGTATAACATCCATATATATGTTGGCACTAGATTTTGGGAATAGATTTGAGGCTAACTTCTCAAAAAGACAGCTAAATACTTTTATCTTTACATGGCTGGTTCCTAAGCTAAGTATGCATCTCTATGCATGTCTCAGATAATAACATGCACTTGTAATTCAAGTGACACTTCACTGAGCCTTCAAAAGTTGGACATACATTACATGTCTATTACGAATGTACTGGAAATTTGAATGTTTCTTTGCAATCTGTTTCTGTGTTTCAGCGGATAAAACTTGTAAATTCTAGCTATTTTTTATAGCAAATTTTATAATAATTTCCATAGAGAGAAAGTATAGACCAATGTGTTTTTCACAAATTCATCATTTCGAACTTTGTTGTGTTGGCATGTTTGGAGACAATACAAAACCTTACATTATAAAACAATGCTAAAAAGTATTTCCAATCTATAGGCTATATGGAAAAGTATCAAGATAATATCACAAGGACAAAATGCATGTGTTAACTATTGTCTCACATGTCCTGTTAGTAGTCGAATATATTCGATAACAAGAAGTATTACCTGCCTTTTATACATTTGATTAGAGGCTGATGGATTAATGTTCAAGTAGATAATTAAGTAATTAATTTGTGCAATCTATTCTCATGTCATACATCCACAAAATAATAACATTTATGACGGTAAAAACAAATGCATAACAGTTGTGATTACATGATCCAAAACTACAGAGTTCATCGCTGTCTCGTAGAGTGACAGTAATTGTAGTAACAGCTTAGTTCGCACTGTACCATACTTCTCAAACACCCCACACTTTACTGGTTCTATTATCTGGGCAGAACTGTAGCAACAGCAACTACCCTACTTCCGGTTTCTGCTTGCAGGATTCTGCGTCTAAATACATCCCATTCCGTCACCTAGTGTCATGTAAAATAACCTTTGAATGCAGTAGTATAATGCTGTAGGGAAACAAACCTCTGCGAGGTATTTAGAGGCATAGGTTGTGTAGAATCAAATTATACAATAAGTTCTGCCATTCCATTTCTACGGCTACCACGCCTCCGCTTTCAGAAGAGCGAATACTCAATTACCTCCCTTATACAGTCGTCCCAACCGGTCGATATGAGCAATAACAGTAGGACGGTGGATTATGCCGTGGTAAACAGTAAACACCATCTTCACACAGCAGTAACTTACACAACAATTAACAGTAACACTTACAGTAACAATAAACCTTGTGGGATTTGCAGTTATCCATCGTTTCCGAAATCGCAAGATTAAATATAACAGCAAATACGATTAAAAAATTAAGATTAAGAAACAAATTTTGATAGATAAGTAAGATAGTATGCAAATAAAAGCGACCAAACGCTATGTAGGATTCCGACTATATCATAAGCATGCACTATCAAATAGTAAAGATACCAGGTGTTCGCGAAAAGGTGAGCGCATCCTGCTCTGCAGGTGGCACCGGTCACAAACACATGCAAACCCAACCAATATTGTCCACCTGAAAAACAACCACACCGGAAGATAAGGTACAGGTCAAAATAGGGAATAGAATCGGACATGTCTATGCTGTAAGAGTTGTTAACATTGTTTTGAACTACATCACGCCAAACTCTGTCTTGGTTTGCGTTTTTTGTTTGTTTTTCTTTTCTTTTGCGAAACATCCTGTGTTGTATAGGTGAGATACTAGTTATGTGGATGTTGTTCAAAATCTTTGTTTAATATGTTGCCATCTATAGATAGCAAGTCTCCTGTCGTTGAAAGTACTGAATGCATAAGTCTTACGAAGTGATAACGGAAGCTTTCATTCGGCGATACAAGTCGTCTAAGGCGCCGCGATTCGCTGTGCAGAGTTGCGTCCCTTGGGCATGCCAGAAACCTATGATTGTGGGTTCGAATACCGGTTCGCCCCGATTATGTTTCTAGGTTTGTCAGCCCCATACCCGTGCTCGTGGGTTTCACCGAAGTGGTAAACGTCTGAGACTTGCACCACTTCCAGCTTTCCTCCCACATTAAGCTGACACGCCGTGATATAACTGGAATACTGTTAAAAGCGGCGTTAAACCCAACTCACACACTCACTCACGTTACAAACAGATATAGCCTTAGAGAGGCTGAACATAATGTCAATATCTCATTTAAGAAATAAACGATGAGTGGGTGTTGTTTATCGTACAGTGAAACACTGCATGGAGAATAAACCATGAGGGCAATATCGGTATATGATCCCTGGTATTAGAGGCCCGCAGATGCCTGAATAATATAAGCTTGCACAGGTGATGGACAATATATGGTTATCCATATTGTTAAGCCAGAAATGAAGTCAGAACAGTTTGATAATATTGCAGGGAAGATACCATTCTCGATTACCCAGCGTATTATATCACTATATAACTCATAGAAATATATTGCACTGGATTATCGAGGATAGGAATATACAGTGAAACATAGCACTCAGTAACAACGATTAATTATTTCGTGAATGTTTTGTCGATATATTAACGATTCTTTTACATGTACACCATTTTACCATAAATATATATATAAAAAAAGTCGTGCTTGACAACGGTATAAAGATCTATACCGAAACGTCGCTTTTTACAGTATTAAAGAAGTTGTTGTCAATAACATTGTGTCTACCTTGTCATCCGTCAACTTCTAAGTAATGCCTATCAAACAATTCATAAATATATACGTGTAAAATGAAGTAATGCTTCGTCAGATTTCCACCTCTTCCCAAACATGAAGAAAGATCTGTCTGGTAAGCATTATGCGGTGGAGGACTTTTTACAACCACCAGAAGGAAGCCTTCCACACCAGTGAGATCCAGGCACTCCAACATCGTTGGCAGAAATGTGTACACCTCGGATGGGATCATGTTGACAATAATTATCAAGGAAGTCCATCATAGTTTGGCTCAGAACATGTCAGTCAATCCTTTTGGTTTATGATTTCCTTTCGTTAGACAATAATACGAAATTCAGATCCACAACAGTGTTGATAGATTCATCATTATTTGCAAGTGACCGACAGTAGAATGTGTTTTTGGGGTCTGATTTGTTTGTTGGTTGGTTAAGCAATATTCCAGCTATATGACGGCCGTATGTAAATAATCAAGACTGGCCCAGACTATCGAGTGATTGACATCATAATTATCGATCTACGCAGGATGACATTCAATCAGCCAAGTCAGCGAGCCTGACCGCCCGATCCATTTAGTATCCTCTTACGACAAGCATAGATTTATCGGGACCTATATATTCTCGGACCATATTCTCGAGATCCCCAAGGCGCACACGTACACTGACACTAACTCACGTTGTGATATTTTTAATAGAAATAACACAACTACCAAACGAGAAGGTTTCGAGGATTCCTTTTCTTTCACATGTAGCATGTGTGTTTAAAAGTTGTGATCTCGTAAAATTCCTGCTCGTATATGGTGTACAGGACTGATCTACCAATGGTAAAGTGATCTGATATGAGTTATAACACATACACACAGGGAGCAAGTCAAAACGACCATGCACACGTTTGTGGCAAATAGAAACATGAAAACCCAACACCTCCTTTAACTGACATCTCATTATCACCGCCCATCTTGGCAATAAGCAAGAAATAAAATAACCTAACGACTGGTGGAATACCAATGACACGATGTTTTCTACACCACTGGCTTTGTTCGAATGTATAGGATTTTGTAAAGAGAAGTAGTAAAGTAACTTTAGGATACTAAAATTAATGTATATTTTAGAAACTAATGCATACAGATTTGGTACAAAATCACTGGGAATTCTGGGTACAAAATAAGAACATACACTTTGTTCATATTGTCACTCTTAATTTTAAGAGGGGCGTCCGGGTAGCCTAGTGGTTAAAGCGTTCGCTCGTCACGCCGAAGACCCGGTTTCGTTTCCCGACATGGGTACATTGGGATGTTACTAGAATATTGCTAAAAGCGGCGTAAAACCATATTCACTCACTTAATTTTAACCAAAGAATATATACGTAAGCAGCATTTAAAAAACGCCAAGTTCCCGATCAGAAGAAAGTTTCAAATAAAGTTTTCCCCCTAAAAACGTATAATGAGGTTACGAAGAACCTGGGATTCTATCAATAATACGCTTATATCAGGGAGTCTGTATAAAAGGTTATTTTGTTTCCCTCCTTCTACACACTCTCTGGAAGAAGCAATGATTAATTTGGTGTGTCCCAACATAAAGAAACGCGTGTTACTCTTGCGTGCCTCGTTATGTGGCTCATTTTGCCAAGACATTTATATCAATAAAAATGTCATATTAAATACGCCCATCTGAAAACATAAACGTATCGCAGCAGCAAAATTTATGATAATTTTCAAGGGACGTAACTCCATTTCTAAGCGCGGAAGTCGTTCGACGCAGGAATGTCCCGAGTGATTTTGACTCTGCTGTAAAACGTAAACTATGGTATTGCGTCTTCATGAATATTTAACCTAACATTAACATGGTGTTTTAGACTATAGAGCAAAACACATACGTATATGTTCTATGGTGTTTCACTGTGCGTAGGGTTGGGCATTGCAAGTATTACACATGAACAGTTTTTGCAAACCATCCAATGTGCTGTTACTGAGTTACGTCACTGCCATAAGCAGAGTCATTTTGCATTGAAGGCGAGAGCATCACATTTAACGTAGTCTTATTCATCAGTTACTATTATATTAATGTTATTATTGTCGATCATTCAGTAATAAGGAAAGAAATACCACATATGCATCTGATGATAACATTCCTAATATTGTATAAAAATAATAGAATCTAGTGGGGTTAAAACTTTTTGTTTATTATGGGTTTTTTAAAAGTTGGATACAAGGATTATAAGTTCATTTTTTGTAAAGTAACACACATCACCACTCCCCAAAACACAAAACATGTAACATGTAATTTGTTGTTTTGTGACGTAAATCTAATATTGCATTGTTTATTATATTAAAATAGACTGGTTATATATCTGAACTTTCATATATTTCATTATTTCAAGTCTATAACAGCAATAACCATATTTTGATAATTGGGCTTTTTATGGGAATTCAACCAATAAATGTGTGTGTAACAACCAACACAATTTCAAATCATATTTCACTTCTAAATATTGTAACTGATTAATATCTAATGTAGCATTGATGTATATGCACTGTTCATATTATTGTACTTATCAGAGATACAATGTTAATTTTGTTTTACTGTGAAGTTACAATTTTCACATTGTACTGAAAAGAAATATAATGTTACATTGTGCTGATTAGAGATATAATGTTCATATTACTTTACTGATCAGAAATGCAATGTTCATATTGAACTTAGAAGAGCCTTTCACATTGTTTCACTGATGAGTGAGACAATGTCCATGTTATTACATATTGTACTGATCAGAAACAATGTTCAATTTTCTGTACTGTTCAGATATACTTGAGACATAATGTTCATTAATTGACACTTAATTCATATTGATTTCTTAATTTTAATCCAGTGGCCTAAAAAACGAAAAAGAATCTTCTTCTTGAAACCATGAGCTGATAACATGGTTTTTTTTTTGGTTGGTTTGTTGTTTAATGCTGCACTCACCAATATTCCAGCTACATGACTGGTCGGTAAATAATCAAGTCTAGACCAGACAATCCAGTGATTGATATCATGAGCATCCATCCACGCAATTGGGATCAATGACATGACAACATGGAGGGGTATATGTACATGTATTTCTCAGTACTGACAACAACTTCTGAACAAGTGAAATACTTCAATCATGGTAGATCTACCCATGAAGATCCGAATAGGCCTATTCTATTCCAGCTGTAAGAGGCATCTATGCTTGTCATAAGAGGTGACTAACGGGATCGGGTGGTCGGGCTTGGTGACTTGGTTGATGTTTGTCATTGTATCCCAATTGTGTGGATCGATGCTCAGGATGTCAATAACTGGATTGTCTGGTCCAGACTTGATTATTTACAGAAAGCAATCATATAACTGGAATATTGCTGAGTGCAGCATAAAGCAACAAATAAGCAAGGATCATGCTATCAACATACATACTACCAACCTTATTTGGTAGAATGAAACTTTTACAACCTCTAAATATGAGAACAAACCTTAAACAAGAGCGAGGTTTTACCTGTATAGTCTATATGTGTTGTCCTACAGGAGATCTTTATGTAAGTCTAGGTTCATGTCTAATCTGCTCTGTTGATGTTGTCCCAGATGGAGACCCTTGTGTGGCCTCAACACAGTGTGGCGGCAATCAAAGGCCTCCATCAGTTTTATTGTAACCAGGCACTGTGTGATGTGAGCCTCATCGCTCAAGATGGAACTACTTTCAAAGCACATCAACTTCTGCTAGCCATCAACTCTTCCTTCTTCCACTGGGTGTTTCATGGCTGGAGGGAAACCAATGAGAGAATCACAGAATTCAAGACAAGTATGTGGGTCTTTGCAACATGTATTCCATATTGTTGAGTGATAGAGTGGGCCATAGTCAGCAATATTTCAAGTATATCATGGCTGCCTGTAAGTACCCAGCCTCCCACCTTTGTCCCAGCCTCTGTTTACCCAGCAGTGAATGGGTACCCAGTAGGATGAGATGGCAATGTAGTTGTTAACCTTCTAACAGGCAACCTAACAGGCAGCTTGGGTTGTATACCCCCCAGGGTGCTGCGAATGATTCTTGTGTGCCAACTGATCCAGGGTCCAGGGTAATAATAGCACTTTGAGCATACCCCTGAGTGGTGTTCAAATATGCGCAATATAAATAGCCTATTATTATTTATTGATCAAGTCTGGGCCAGGCAGACCAGTGAGTGATAGTGTAAGCAAGGATTATATCCTATCTTAATATTATCCTGGGTGAAGTTTTACTCTAGAGTATAGTATCCTACCTTAGTGCCACACTGGTATGGTTTCAAATTCAGTAGGGAGAATCATCCTGACACTAGAGAATTTCATCACCGGGATAAAAAATAGGGTAGGATAATATTCACTCTTACAATAGCAGCAACGATCCATGTCAACTCAGAAGAAAGACACAATCAGAATCAGAGAGGTCACACATTGTGACCATCCAAATCCTCATTTAAGTCAGTTCTTACATCGCAGGGGTACTGATACCTATTCTGCTTAAGAATCTCCATGGGGCCCGATTATTTAAGATCAAATACACCATTTCAATTTGAACATTTGAAAGTGTGCCATTATTTTCAGTAAAAAAAAAGGCAGATATCCCAATTGTCTGCTCACATGATTGAGGTTGTTAAAAAAACAATCATCCATGCTTTGTCCACCTTCCTGAGGCAAGGGAGTTAACCGACTATAAAAGTCCAGTTTCCAACCTTGCTGAACTAGACTGGAATTTCTGGGCTTGATTGTAGCGCCACAAGTGGTTATTACGAGTTGTGTTCCTGGCGGCGCCCAGTCAAGATGATCCGTTGAATAATCAAGATCTATATTGTGATCAAATTGGTCTTACATCGCAAAGTGCATCAAATCAAGTGAGCACCTTGATTAAAAACATAAAAACATTTCAAAAATATCTGCTGACGCCGAGTTGGTGGTGCACATCCTTTGCAAATCTTGCAGTCTAACAAAATCGGCACGACAGTTTACAAACCGGATTTCGATTTTGTTACGCGATTTTGATTGGACTGTGCATAGACTCGTTAGTCCAGTCAGCTCCATAATACCAGCCTAGTTTGGCAAGGGTGGAAACTGGACTTTTAAAGTCAGTTAACTCACTTACCCCGGGAAGATGTGCTTTGTCTAACATATGTTGAAATACTACTGATTACAAATGATGAGTTATTTTCTGCCTTTTCTTGCAGGCATTGAGGCCCATGTGCTTGGTGCTCTTCTCAGCCTGATATACCAGGGGGAAGTGAAGGTCCCCTCTCTCTGGCCTTGGAAGCAGAAGATCTTGGAAGCTGCCACTACGCTTCAGTTCAGCAGTATAGTAGAGGCCCTACAGAGTGCCGACAGACTCCTCCCGGCCGGCTGTGGGGGCCTCCTGGTCCAGGGTAGAGGGTATCAGGAGAACACAAGCATGACGAGTGCCCTGCAGGATGTGCAGATGGGTGGGCAGCAAAGAATGAGGAGTCTGCATCCTGGCCCAATGAGGAGTGGCTTCAGCATAACGGATGGTGATGTCCTGCAGGGTGTACGGCTGACTTCTGACACCACAGATCCAAGCATCACCAGACCCTCCACTGTGTGTGCTGTACCACTACCCCAACAATGCATGCAGACCGGCCTTCAACTCTCTACACCCAGCTGTATACCGCTACAGTCTGTTGGTGCTGCACCGACCTCTACTCATGATCCACTCGTAATAGATACTGTCATCCACCAGAGAGCCTCCAGTGACATGCATGTGTTACAAGCACTAAATGTGTACTCTCCAAAGTCAGCCTCTGCCCCTACCAGACCGATTACTGCCAACCCACAAGGTCCTCAACTCACTGGTTTAGCTGATTCTCGAAGGGCTTCACAAAGTGAAATGTTGAGTAACAACCCACAAGTTTCTGTACCCACAAGTTCAGTTGGCTCTGAAAGACCTGTAGAAAGTGAAGTGCAGAGTGTTTCACCGAAACCTCCCAACATGGTGCAGACTTCAATGTGTTCTACAGGAGTCGCCCTGAGTTCTACAGGGCATGCTGGAGGTGCTCCAGGTCCCCCTCAAACCATTGCTGATGGGCCACAAGGAACAGGTGGCTCTAACTATCAGCAGGTGCAGGAACAAGGTGTTTATAATCCAGGTCAGGGTCAGACAGTGAGTCATATCAGTTGCAAGCAATCAGACAGTGATGTTAAGCTATCAGATGTTAGTGATCCTACTACTGTTCGTTCGACAAATATTGACGAGACCAATATTTACGATGAATATATAGTACCACACACTACATGTTCGACTGTGCCAGAGCAAACCCCAGCCATTGATGAGGAGGCTCATCGTTCTCTTGGAAGTAGGGGAGATAAGGGCCTGGTTGGTGTGGAAGATTCACCTGTTGCTGTATCCCAAAATACACTTTACAGCCAACCTGTCCCTGATGCTGAAGACGATCCTGTTAAATCTAGTGGGAGTTCCAGTCAAGTGAGACCCAGGAAGAGTAGACGAGTTATGAATCAAGTGCAAGTGAAGTCAGGCAGCAGTGTTTCGGTAACCATGGAAACAAACAAACGAAAAACAAGATCTAAAACCAAGTCAAAGATTAATACTTTTTCATCAGTTCAAACCAGTGTACAGAGAACACAAGGAAGGAAGTCAAAATGTGACCCTGTAGTTGATGACGAAGTGAAGGTGAAGGTCACACAGAGACATAACACAAGGCACTCTCGACCTGCTGCCACAAATACTAAAGGAGGAAAGTTGTCCAAAGATGCAAAGTGTAATTTAAAGAAAAAGCACATTATTAAAAAATCAGTCCATTTAGCTGAAGGTAAACTGCCAAATCAAAAGAACCTCAAACAGATTAGATATGAGTTCAGTGTTAAAAGAAAAGAATTAAAAAGAGCATCTCACTTAGGTAGGATGACGAAGGCTCTTTGTAGCAGATATCATATTCTTTTGTTGTTAAAGGACTTGTACTTATCTCAAAACCTCCACAAAACCACCTCACAGAGCTACAGATGTACACTATGCAGAAAGGACTTTAAAAGATTCAGCACTTGGAGACTTCACACAATCTCGGTCCATCTTTGTCAGAAGAGGAAGTTACAAGGTCAAAGGTCGAAGGTAAAAGTTTTACTGAAAGATGTGAAAGGTCAGAAGAAGAAGAAACCTTCGGGAGAATGTCTGCTGTGTACCGAGTGTGGGTCTGTCTACTCCTTAAGGAAAACACTCAAGTTCCACCTCATGCAGGTCCATCACATGTTGCCATCACAGGTATGTCCATCACGTGTCACTATCACAGGTATGTCCATCACATGTCACTATCACAGGTAAGTCCATCACATGTCATCACAGGTATATCCATCAGGTCCATCACATGTCACCATCACAGGTATATCCATCACATGTCACCATCACAGGTATGTCCATCACATGTCACCATCACAGGTATGTCCATCACATGTCACCATCACAGGTATATCCATCACATGTCACCATCACAGGTATGTCCATCACATGTCACCATCACAGGTATGTCCATCACATGTCACCATCACAGGTATGTCCATCACATGTCACCATCACAGGTATGTCCATCACATGTCGGCATCACAGGTATGTCCATCACATGTCACTATCACAGGTATATCTATCAGGTGCATCACATGTCTCTATCACAGGTAAATTCAAAGGCAGGGCCATGCTTTTGGTTCAAATTATGCATAATTACCACTTACAAGTAAAAGTGTATGATGAGGCCAGTTCAATATTCCTTTTCCTGTTTTACAGTGCAAAATTCTGTGAGAGTATGAAAATAATTGCTATGTATAATTGGAAATCTGCTGTCATCATTTTTGGATGTTATTGAGCATGAGTGACAGTGCTTTATCAGGATATAAAGGTGCAGTTGTCACAACAATTATCCTAATTTGAGTCTCCTGAATAGCACAGGCATAAAGTGAACAGTTCTCGCAAACAGCATTTTCACTTTCCATTCAAGACCAACAAAGCAATGGCCCAGGTGTCTTTGTAAATCTTGAGTAGATGCAGACAATAGCACAGTGTCTTCATAGATTTTGATGCGCAAAACTTAACTGGCAATGCTTGAATATAGGAAAACCTTTCAACAGAAAGTTTTATGTCTTGACCACAATTTCTCTTTCAGGTGGAAATGAATTCAGCCCTTCTTGTCAGCTGTGAAATTGACAGTTGCCATTTTGCCTCTATCGACTACGGTGAACTGGAACGTCACGCCAAGCTGGAACATCCCGATGTGAAGTACAAGTGTACCCACTGTCAGAGGCCAAGGATGTTCCACCTGAAGGCCATGCTGGACAAGCACGTGACGAAGGTGCACGGGAACAAGCCCATCTTCTCTTGTACACAGTGTGGCCAGCAGTTTGTGAAGTATGTCCATCAGCAAGAGCACGAGCGAGACCAGCACGGCGTACAGCACTCCGTGAAGGTGAGCTACAGGCTGCTGCTGCTGTTGCTGCGAAACACGATGGCCAACCAGGCAGGTGCCCTGGTCATCACTTTTATATTTCTACTGGCCCAGTGTAGTAACTAGGGTGGGCCTTTTCCTGACAATAACCCTTTACAAATCGATTGGATAAAGTGTCAGTTAAACTTACCAGTAGCTTCTGTATGTATGCCAAGGCCTAATGTTGAACAAGAGGAACACTACTGTTGAGAATCATGATGTTTCCAGGCTCATCCACAAAAGGCCTGGGCTCTCTTTGGGCTATTGTAGGTTTATGTTAGAGTGTGGACGTTCTAAGGGCTATTGTAGCTTTGTGTTAGAGTGTGGACGTTCTAAGGGCTATTGTAGGTTTATGTTAGGGTGTGGAAGTTGTAAGGGCTATTGTAGGTTTATGTTAGGGTGTGGAAGTTCTAAGGGCTATTGTAGGTTTATGTTAGGGTGTGGAAGTTCTGAGGGCTTTTGAAAGTTGATGTTAGAGTGTGGAAGTTCTTGGCACCATTTTAAGTCTATGTTAGTGTGTGAATGTCCTTAGTGCTATTGTAAGTCAATGTTATTGCGTGAATATTGCTAAAAGTGGTGTAAAACTATACTTACTCACTCTGTGATGTTCATTTAAAAGTACTCTTTCTCTGCACAACTGATCTTTCACCGTCACTGTCTCTTGACCGTTTAACATCATGTGTTGCAGCTGTTTAGATGTGATGTTGAAGGGTGTGAGTATGAGACTGTCCGCAAGTTCTTCCTGGAAAAACACAAGCGTATTGGTCACACGGAGCACAAGTGCCCCCACTGCAACATCGTTGTCAAGACAGGAGAGTGAGTTCTCTCTTTCTCCTCTGACAATTACGCTGGGAATATTAGCTATTGGTTCTCTCCAAATTGTTTTGTATCATTTTGTTGTGCTGTGATTGTTTTTCTACCTGGAAGATGTGAGCATTGTATCTTCCTACCAATTGAGATTCTAGGGCTCCAGGACCCCATGCTAGTCATAAGAAGTATCTAAGTGAGGATTAGATGGTCACAATGTGTGACCTGGGTAATGCCTGTCATCATGCTCCAATGGTGTTGAGTGTTTTATCAACTGCTGGTTTGCCTGACCCTGTATCAATATTGATGGGCCACCGATAAGTAGCTGGAACATTGCTGACTGGCATAAAACAACATTCACCCACTCACTCATCTCCTCTCCTGTAATTGCTTTGACCAAGGTCTGATAATGTTTGGGGTGCCAGGGGTCAAGTTGCCAATGACTTCTCAATTTGCTGTGCAGAGTTGCGTCCCTTAGTCATGCCTGGATCCAATGATCATGGTTTGAAGTCCATGATTCACCTGGATTAGTATCCTTGGTCTCTCAGCACTATATCTGTGGGTTTCACCAAATAGTAAATGTCTCATACCTGTGCCACATTAAGCTGAAATACATATTAAATATAACTGACATAATGTTAAAAAAGGCATTGAAGGCAACTTATTCACTTAATCACTCTGATTGTGTTCAAGTACCCTACAGAACCACATCCGAACGATGCACCTCAACATCCGCCCCTTCCTCTGCGACATCTGTGGAATGGGATTCGCCAAGGAGCCGGTTCTGCGGCTGCACGTCAAGAGCAAACACAACCAGGACAAGGAATACAAGTGTCAGCACTGTCCATATGGTACCAACATCCACTGGTACCTAGCCAGTAAGTACTGTTGTCTGTACGGTACCAACATCCACTGGTACCTAGCCAGTAAGTAGTGTTGTCTATATGGTACCAACATCCACTGGTACCTAGCCAGTAAGTACTGTTGTCTGTAAGGTACCAACATCCGCTGGTACCTAGCCAGTAAGTACTGTTGTCTGTAAGGTACCAAGATCCACTGGTATCTAGCCAGTAGGTACTGTTGTCTGTAAGGTACCAACATCCACTGGTATCTAGCCAGTAAGTACTGTTGTCCGCATGGTACCAACATCTACTGGTACCTAGCCAGTAAGTACTGTTGTCCGTACGGTACCAACATCTACTGGTACCTAGCCAGTAAGTACTGTTGTCTGTACGGTACCAACATCCACTGGTACATAGCCAGTAGGTACTGTTGTCTGTAAGGTACCAACATCCACTGGTACCTAGCCAGTAAGTACTGTTGTCCGTACGGTAGCAACATCCACTGGTATCTAGCCAGTAGGTACTGTTGTCTGTAAGGTACCAACATCCACTGGTATCTAGCCAGTAAGTACTGTTGTCCGTAAGGTACCAAGATCCACTGGTATCTAGCCAGTAGGTACTGTTGTCTGTAAGGTACCAACATCCACTGGTATCTAGCCAGTAAGTACTGTTGTCCGCATGGTACCAACATCTACTGGTACCTAGCCAGTAAGTACTGTTGTCTGTAAGGTACCAACATCCACTGGTATCTAGCCAGTAAGTACTGTTGTCCGTACGGTACCAACATCCACTGGTATCTAGCCAGTAGGTACTGTTGTCTGTACGGTACCAACATCCACTGGTACCTAGCCAGTAAGTACTGTTGTCTGTAAGGTACCAACATCCACTGGTACCTAGCCAGTAAGTACTGTTGTCTGTAAGGTACCAACATCCACCGGTACCTAGCCAGTAAGTACTGTTGTCTGTAAGGTACCAACATCCACTGGTACCTAGCCAGTAAGTACTGTTGTCCGTACGGTACCAACATCCACTGGTACCTAGCCAGTAAGTACTGTTGTCTGTAAAGTACCAACATCCACTGGTACCTAGCCAGTAAGTACTGTTTTCCGTACGGTACCAACATCCACTGGTATCTAGCCAGTAAGTACTGTTGTCCGTACGGTACCAACATCCACTGGTATCTACCCAGTAGGTACTGTTGTCTGTACGGTACCAACATCCACTGGTACCTTGCCAGTAGGTACTGTTGTCTGTAAGGTACCAACATCCACTGGTACCTAGCCAGTAAGTATTGTTGTCTGTAAGGTACCAACATCCACTGGTATCTAGGCAGTAAGTACTGTTGTCCGTACGGTACCAACATCCACTGGTATCTAGGCAGTAAGTACTGTTGTCCGTACGGTACCAACATCCACTGGTATCTAGGCAGTAAGTATTGTTGTCTGTAAGGTACCAACATCCACTGGTATCTAGCCAGTAGGTACTGTTGTCTGTACGTTACCAACATCCACTGGTACATAGCCAGTAGGTACTGTTGTCTGTAAGGTACCAACATCCACTGGTACCTAGCCAGTAAGTACTGTTGTCTGTAAGGTACCAACATCCACTGGTACCTAGCCAGTAAGTACTGTTGTCCGTACGGTACCAACATCCACTGGTATCTAGCCAGTAAGTACTGTTGTCCGTACGGTACCAACATCCACTGGTATCTACCCAGTAAGTACTGTTGTCCGTATGGTACCAACATTCACTGGTACCCAGTCAGTAAGTACTGTTGTCTGTAAGGTACCAACATCCACTGGTATCTAGGCAGTAAGTACTGTTGTCCGTACAGTACCAACATCCACTGGTACCTAGCCAGTAGGTACTGTTGTCTGTAAGGTACCAACATCCACTGGTACCTAGCCAGTAAGTATTGTTGTCTGTAAGGTACCAACATCCACTGGTATCTAGGCAGTAAGTACTGTTGTCCGTACGGTACCAACATCCACTGGTACCTAGCCAGTAAGTACTGTTGTCCGTACGTTACCAACATCCACTGGTACCTAGCCAGTAGGTACTGTTGTCTGTAAGGTACCAACATCCACTGGTACCTAGCCAGTAAGTACTGTTGTCTGTAAGGTACCAACATCCACTGGTACCTAGCCAGTAAGTACTGTTGTTTGTAAGGTACCAACATCCACTGGTACCTAGCCAGTAAGTACTGTTGTCTGTAAGGTACCAACATCCACCGGTACCTAGCCAGTAAGTACTGTTGTCTGTAAGGTACCAACATCCACTGGTATCTAGCCAGTAAGTACTGTTGTCTGTAAGGTACCAACATCCACTGGTACCTAGCCAGTAAGTACTGTTGTCCGTACGGTAGCAACATCCACTGGTACCTAGCCAGTAAGTACTGTTGTCTGTAAGGTACCAACATCCACTGGTACCTTGCCAGTAAGTACTGTTGTCTGTAAGGTACCAACATCCACTGGTACCTAGCCAGTAAGTACTGTTGTCCGTACGGTAGCAACATCCACTGGTATCTAGCCAGTAAGTACTGTTGTCCGTAAGGTACCAAGATCCACTGGTATCTAGCCAGTAGGTACTGTTGTCTGTAAGGTACCAACATCCACTGGTACCTAGCCAGTAAGTACTGTTGTCCATACGGTAGCAACATCCACTGGTACCTAGCCAGTAAGTACTGTTGTCTGTAAGGTACCAACATCCACTGGTACCTAGCCAGTAAGTACTGTTGTCTGTAAGGTACCAACATCCACTGGTATCTAGCCAGTAAGTACTGTTGTCCGTACGGTACCAACATCCACTGGTATCTAGCCAGTAAGTACTGTTGTCCGTATGGTACCAACATCCACTGGTACCTAGCCAGTAGGTACTGTTGTCTGTAAGGTACCAACATCCACTGGTATCTACCCAGTAAGTACTGTTGTCCGTATGGTACCAACATTCACTGGTACCTAGCCAGTAAGTACTGTTGTCTGTAAGGTACCAACATCCACTGGTATCTAGCCAGTAAGTACTGTTGTCTGTAAGGTACCAACATTCACTGGTACCTAGCCAGTAAGTACTGTTGTCTTTAAGGTACCAACATCCACTGGTATCTAGGCAGTAAGTACTCTTGTCCGTACGGTACCAACATCCACTGGTACCTAGCCAGTAAGTACTGTTGTCTGTAAGGTACCAACATCCACTGGTACCTAGCCAGTAAGTACTGTTGTCTGTAAGGTACCAACATCCACTGGTATCTAGCCAGTAAGTACTGTTGTCCGTATGGTACCAACATCCACTGGTACCTAGCCAGTAAGTACTGTTGTCTGTAAGGTACCAACATCCACTGGTACCTAGCCAGTAAGTACTGTTGTCCGTACGGTACCAACATCCACTGGTACCTACCCATTAAGTACTGTTGTCCATATGGTACCAACATCCACTGGTACCTAGCCAGTAAGTACTCTTGTCTGTAAGGTACCAACATCCACTGGTATCTAGGCAGTAAGTACTGTTGTCTGTAAGGTACCAACATTCACTGGTACCTAGCCAGTAAGTACTGTTGTCTTTAAGGTACCAACATCCACTGGTATCTAGCCAGTAAGTACTGTTGTCTGTAAGGTACCAACATCCACTGGTATCTACCCAGTAAGTACTGTTGTCCGTATGGTACCAACATCCACTGGTACCTAGCCAGTAAGTACTGTTGTCCGTATGGTACCAACATCCACTGGTACCTAGCCAGTAAGTACTGTTGTCTTTAAGGTACCAACATCCACTGGTATCTAGGCAGTAAGTACTGTTGTCCGTACGGTACCAACATCCGCTGGTACCTAGCCAGTAAGTACTGTTGTCTGTAAGGTACCAACATTCACTGGTACCTAGCCAGTAAGTACTGTTGTCTGTAAGGTACCAACATCCACCGGTATCTAGGCAGTAAGTACTGTTGTCCGTACGGTAGCAACATCCACTGGTACCTAGCCAGTAAGTACTGTTGTCTGTAAAGTACCAACATCCACTGGTACCTAGCCAGTAAGTACTGTTGTCCGTACGGTACCAACATCCACTGGTATCTAGCCAGTAAGTACTGTTGTCTGTAAGGTACCAAGATCTACTGGTATCTAGCCAGTAGGTACTGTTGTCTGTACGGTACCAACATCCACTGGTACCTTGCCAGTAGGTACTGTTGTCTGTAAGGTACCAACATCCACCGGTACCTAGCCAGTAAGTACTGTTGTCTGTAAGGTACCAACATCCACTGGTACATAGCTAGTAAGTACTGTTGTCCATACGGTACCAACATCCACTGGTATCTAGCCAGTAAGTACTGTTGTCCGTATGGTACCAACATCCACTGGTACCTAGCCAGTAAGTACTGTTGTCTGTAAGGTACCAACATCCACCGGTACCTAGCCAGTAAGTACTGTTGTCCGTACGTTACCAACATCCACTGGTACCTAGCCTGTAAGTACTGTTGTCTGTAAGGTACCAACATCCACTGGTACCTAGCCAGTAAATACTGTTGTCCGTACGGTACCAACATCTACAGGTACCTAGCCAGTAAGTACTGTTGTCTGTAAGGTACCAACATCCACTGGTACCTAGCCAGTAGGTACTGTTGTCTGTAAGGTACCAACATCCACTGGTATCTAGGCAGTAAGTACTGTTGTCCGTACGGTACCAACATCCACTGGTACCTAGCCAGTAAGTACTGTTGTCCGTACGGTACCAAGATCCACTGGTATCTAGCCAGTAAGTACTGTTGTCTGTAAGGTACCAACATCCACTGGTACCTAGCCAGTAAGTACTGTTGTCCGTACGGTACCAACATCCACTGGTATCTACCCAGTAAGTACTGTTGTCTGTAAGGTACCAACATCCACTGGTACCTAGCCAGTAAGTACTGTTGTCCGTGCGGTACCAACATCCACTGGTATCTAGCCATTAAGTACTGTTGTCTGTAAGGTACCAACATCCACTGGTACCTAGCCAGTAAGTACTGTTGTCTGTAAGGTACCAACATCCACTGGTACCTAGCCAGTAAGTACTGTTGTCTGTACGGTACCAACATCCACTGGTACCTAGCCAGTAAGTACTGTCTGTTGTCTGTAAGGTACCAACATCCACTGGTACCTAGAAAGTAAGTTGTCAACATCGGTTGATATTAGGAGTGAAATCCCCCCATCACTTGGATATAATGACTTGCAATCACCAAAGTAAATATGTCTGATCACCTTTAACAATTCAGTTGTCTGTCGACAAACCGTGGCAACCAGTTAATGTATCTCTAGCCAGAATGTAAATCATTCATTCATGATTTCAATTATTTAGTATCTTCTTCTCTGAATATTCTACCTTTTTCCAGATCATGTATTCCATCGTCATGGTGTCCGGGCTGATTTTGACAATCGCAAAGAGCTTTCCTGCCCTCATTGTAATGTGAAATACCTGACAAACAGTTACCTTCAAAAACACATCCGCAATGTACACGACCATACCTTCAAGTGCACATGCGACGTCTGTGGCAAGAGCTACAAGTCCTTCTCGGCAATGAGCACGCACAGGAAGATCCACCAGGACGGTGAACAGAAGTGCCCTTACTGTGACTACAGCTCCAAGACTGGGGAGCATATGAAGCTTCATATCCGCACACAGCATGTGTTCAAGGGCATGAAGCCCTACCTGTGCCCGTACTGCGTCTACAGCAGCGCCATGGGGGGGAATGTCCGCAAACATGTGATGCATAAACACCCCGGGGAGGAGGTGCGTTACAACACCGACAAGGAGCAGATACTATACATGCAGCTCACAGAGGCGCAGATGGAACGGTCCAGTCAGGACAAAGGGGTCGGCGGGGAAAAGGCAAAGTATTACAGTGCTGAAGACCTTCAGAAGTTACCAGCATGAATGGCCGAATGCACCTTGACTTTCAAGTGTATTATGTCTCAATTCTATCATGTGAGTGTGTGGGCGAGTGTCCAGGTTAAACTGTGGAATGGTATGTGTAGTGGGCTTGCACTGTAATAGCAGCATCAGTCCAGACTAAAACATGACCGACTCTGTGGTCCTTTTGTAGTAGAGCGTCGTCCCAGAGAGCGGAAGGTCAGGGTTCAAGCATCCTTACAAACACATGCACACTTGCACGCACATCACTATATAAGTGCAATAATCTTGAATGCGACGTTAAACCCCATTTCACCTCACCCCATCAAGACTAAAATACACGTAGACACTGCTATATAAGTGCATTAAAATGTTAATCCCCATTTCACTTCACCCCTCTTTCAGAGCTGGGATGCTAATAACATAATTTCTACCTTGACATTGATGAATGCTTGATTCTGATTGGTTAAAAAGAGGTTTCCATTTTGATACGGAAACCTAACTGATAACTTATTTGACCATAAGAAACATAGAAACCACTGATCATGTCATGTACATGATGACTTGGAAACTTCAATGAATGACTCAAGACACACAACACTAATGCAAAAGCGTTATGTTCATTGTCTGTACAACATGTACAGTGCTAGTTGCCTTTCATTGCTGGGCCTGTGTTCTTCTAATCGACTGGACACTTGTGTTTGGAACTGATGAAATCTTAATAGTTTACTGGTAATCGCAAGTGACCAATGAGCAAAATGAATCAGTTAAGTCTTGTTTGTGTATTGATATTTTACTTTCATTTGCCTTGTCATGTGATGGTTTCAACATATCTTGCTCAGTCCAGAGTTTGCAATAGCTGCCTCCATGCCATCCTGAACCAGCATCTCGTCGTCTATTCCGTTACTCGGTCTGTAGCATACAGTGAGAGCTTGTTAGTCCAGTGAAATTATAGTTTAACAAATTTCCTGCAAACAAAGTAAGGGGCATGTATAAAGCTGTTCCAAGCTGTTATCATCCGGAAAATACTTTTTCACCGTCATATATTTCACATTATTATTGAAAAGATTGGTAAACTGACAAGTTTCAAGCTCGGTTTTCACAATTATTGCTTGTATATGTGTGATGATTGGTGCTGAAATCTAATGTTAGGTCAGACTGTTACTTATTGGTTTACGTTTTTTTATAATGAAATATTCTTGTTGGTAGGTGGTAAAAAGTATTTCATATAATCATTTTGTTTGTTCTTCTGAAATTGTCTGAACATGTTGTCGTTTGTGCAATGAGTTAAGCATTACTTAGGAACCAAGTGTGTCTGGCCAGTTGCATCTTGGGAGTTATTTGGACTGCTGGCTGAGTGGAAAATGTCATAAGTTGGCCCATGAGTGATAGCGTTGAGAGTTTAACAGAAGCTGTGATTAAATCATACAAGAGCCTGTAAACTTCCTCTTCAACACAAATGCATGTTTCATATAATTGTTTTATCCCTATTTCAAGGGAGAAGATGTTTAACAAATATTTTACCTTATCAAATTGTGATATTGACCACAATAATAAGTTTGTTGTGTAATGAAGCTATTTGACAGCAAACTGTAAATAATCGAGTCTAGATCAGATAAGCTGACTGAAACTTTATCTTATTCAAACATATAAAAGTCAAAAGGAATGAGTGCCTAGTCGGAACGAAATGCTAACATTAGTGTCTTGTACTGTAACCATGGAGTTTTAGTGTCCGTGTCTGGGTTGTCCTGTGAGTACCTGGGCCCTACTCAGTACCCACCTTCCCCGAGTACCCACGTTACTGCTCCCAGTGCTAACATGTGATCTGATTGGCTGTGTGTCACTGTACCCAGACTGCTGGTGTTGCTACCAGTATCCACTTGTGTTGATTCCAGACTCAATTACACATAACTGTGATGTAGCAGCTATACCCCAGTACTCCTTCAACATTAAACATTGAATTCATTTTGTAACTCAAGTTTTGCAATTTTGACACAATGTTTACTATGAAAAAGAACATTGTTCTCAGTATTATCACCTGTTTAGTAGATTACACAAGCTTTGTCCATATATTGACAGTCTTGTGTTCAGAAGAGGTTGCTGGACTTCAATAAACAGGATTCAATGATTTTGTGTTCTTATTCCAGCTATATGATGGCGGACTGTAAATAATCCACTCTTTTAGGTTATGTATAATAACACATGTATGTCTTGATATTCCCAAGTTAACATAACTACCTGGTACCAGTATTAAGAAGCATGTCCTGTATATACTCTCCGCAACTCTCTCTAAAGTTGGGGCCCAATTGTCTTTAGGCATCACAATTTCGCTGTGCAGAGTTTCGGTTTTGCTGGTTGAAATAGACATGGTGTTTGACAACATAATGTTATCAACTTTGATTTGCAAATGTCTGTTGATTACAAAGCTAGTTGTTATATCGTCATAGTTTAAAGTAGATACTGTAGATAGTTTATTCATACATTGTACCTTACCTTACCACACTGATATAAACTTATCTCAAACATTTGTCTTCAGGTGTATTTTTTTGTCTGATCGTACTGAGTTGGAGAAAGAAGTGTTCTTAATGATTTCTTTTGAGAAAATCTTTCTCAGCTGAAGATGCCCGTGACAGTTTTCTCCTCACCATTGGACGAGAGACTCGTTACTGCAAGCATGTGTCACTAGTTATAATGTTACCTGGCAAAAACATGACTTTCTATGGGGAACGTTTGTTGTTTTATCCTGTAGTCAGCAAAATTTCAAAGTCTTTTTTTAAGGGCACGGGTGGCCCAGTCTATGGCGCTGTGCAGAGTTACGTCCCTTGGGCACTCCAGAAACCTATGATTGTGGATTTGAATCCTGGTTCGCCCCGAATATGTTTCTAGGTTTGTCAGCACCATACCTGTGCTCGTGGGTTTCACCGAAGTGGTAAACGTCCGAGGCCTGCATCAGTTCGGGCTTTCCTCCTGCATTAAGCTGACACGCCGCGATATAACTGGAATACTGTTAAACCCAACTCGCTCACTCACTCACTCACTCAAAGTCTATTACTGCAATGAGTAAATAATCGAGTCTGGACCAGACGGTCCAGTGACTGATATAAAGGGCACCAATCTACGCAATTGGGATATGACATGCTTGAACCAAGTCAGCGAGACTGACCACTGATCCTGTCAGTCACCTCTTACGACAAGCATGGGTTGCTGAAGACCTTTTTCTAACCCGAATCTTCACGTGTACAAGCAGTACCAGCAGCCACACAAATACACGTGCATGCACGTCGCTCTTTAAGTGCAATAATCTTGGATGCAACGTCAAGCCCCATCTCACCTGACCACTGAGATGAGAGGTGGTCTTTCAAGTGTGATGCACCATTAGCTGCCAGTTTCACAACAAATAACATAAACATATTTCTTTATTATTTTTTACAAATTTTACTTAAATTCATTCTGTGTGAATATAAATACAGTAAAAGACATGAAACATCTCTTGAGATTGGTAAATGCATATTTCACAACTGATTAATAAGGTACATCATGTATAGATACACCATCACACATTCATAGACAGAGATGTGATATAAATGCAGTACACAATACATACATAGTCCTTACATAAACTGGACATTCAAGCACATTGCCTTCTCAATACAGTGTAAGTCTAAACATCTTTAGCAGCAATAGTACAATAGTACATCATTGTTGATTATCATAATAAAAAAAATGCAAGTGATTCCATAGTCAAACGTTCTTGGTCTTATCAATTAGACTCTTTTCATCTGGATTTAATAAAGCTTCACAGCCAGAAAGTTTGGTAAACAAAGGGATCAATCAGGTAGAAGATGTGGATCAGGATTCTGACACAGACTTCTCAGATTATTTTCCAATATCTATGTTGTCATGCTGCCAAGTACTAGTACTTCTGATGCTCACAAGGGCTGGCTGTGTAAGCAAGGATTATATCCTACCTAAATATTATCCCGGGGGAAGTTTTACTCTAGAGTAAAGTATCCTACCTTAGTGTGTGAAATCTGGGATAGGTTATGTCCAAAAATTAAGGGTAATTCATCCCAGTGAAACATATTTTAGTGGAAATCACTAACTTGAATCAGTGTATATTATCCCATGACAGACTTCCTTTGCACATGCATTGCATGCTGTCATGACATTCATGCTGTCAGCTGATCACATGACTTCATGACATTGAGGTTTGACATCTGGAACACCTGCAGCTGATGTTGTTAGCGATGATGTCTGTGATAATTCTAGTGATGAGAAATGATAAGTAAAACAGACATTCCTCCCTTATTGAATATTATTAAATAAAATGTTGTGTTTCTATGAATTGATTGTTCAAATTTAAAAATTCACTAGTGTATCCGATCCTAGGATAAATAAAACTAGCAATCGGTTAAAACATCTAGTGTTATTTATGTTGATACTTGCATTTTCAAGTCTCTAAGACTAGGCCAGTCTCTAAACCTTCTTACTAACAATTCTCTCAGTAATACAGAGAAGAGCCTTAATTTGAAGCCACATCTTATGAAGTTTATCTGCATTCAATCAAGGTTAGAAAACAACACACACACACACACACACACACACTCTGCAACAACAACAAAAGAAATGCAAAAGTAGTAAAATTGCAAAAACACAACCATGTGAGAGCCTGGTGTCGAAACACACCAACATGACATAATCATGCTGGGCTATACAAATTTTTGTTTTTTATTTGCATGCCACCACATCTTACAGCAAGTGAACAGCAAAAACATGCCACGACTGACGGAAACCCAATGGAACACCGACTGCATACAGGTGAATCATCTTCGGCCATAGTCAGCCTTTTTCTTCTTATTACCAAGCACCATTACAAGACTCATGTGACAACATGTGACCATCCCAGATTGGGTCAAATATGTATCACTACTAGAGCATAGGTCAGATTCGAACGGCAACGTCACTTATGTGAAAGAACCACTATGGCCACCTCTACAACTACGGCAATACCAGTATTGCATGGGATATCAGCTCAGACAGTGAGGAATCGTTTATGCACTGAAGGTATAGACCAGTTCGAGGGGTCATTTTGATGGACCTGCTTCATTGGGTGAGATGTGTATGGTGTCAAGGTCGCAAAATACGGCCACAACTGCGATGGACACAAGTTTGGATTAGTGATGAGTCATGTCTCATACTTCGCCGTGCGGATGGGAGACGACGTGTTTACAGGCATCGCAGGGAACGTTATGCCCGAAACTGAACAGATTTGGGTGTGGTAGTGTGATGATGTGGTGCAAGTTGTAGGAAATTTAAAGGTACAACGTTACACGGATGAGATTCTTCGGCCAACGTCTTTAATTATGCAACAAGCAAACCTAATTTTCCAAAAAGACAATGCCAGACCCCGTACAGAAAGACTGACAACAGTGGATCGAGAATGTGTGGATGCTGTCAAAATGGGTCAAGGTAGCCTGGAAAGACATGCCATGGTGAAGCAAAGTTTTCCGAAGTGTGGGATCGCCAATGCGATGAATGGGTCACAGGACGATTGCCTGTTCGAAGATCTATTGAAGTCATCTGAAGGCGGGAGATCTGAGATCACCGACACAGTAGCTGACATCCCTAACGACTTCGAAGATGAGTTGAACGATTACCAGTACTATGATGACCGAACAGATGCGGCAGCTTGGAAAATTCTGTGTGCGTAAGACTCGGATTCGTAATTCACAAAGGCAGATTAATAATTGTGTTTGTTATGAAAATGAAAGCTATATGACAGAGCCTGTAAAGAATTAAGTCTGGAAGAGACAGTCGTATTATTTGTATGAATTAATTTATGATAAATGTGTGTTTGAGTGTGAGCATGAATAAATGACTTATAACTTGAAATATGTTCTGTTAATGTTCGTAAACCATCCATTTGGTATGATTTTATGTAAGCTTCAAATGCTACTGCGGGAGTTGCACAGCAACGTAAAATCGCCAGTCATGTGTAGTTTATTTTTAGAAATAAATTGGCCAACTCACTCTGAAGTGAAGCGCAGAGCTGACAACACGTGTCATATTTTGTCCTTGGCATGCTTGCGCCAAGAAGCAGGGAAAGTTGATCTTACCCATCATGAACTATCCATTAACAACACCAACATAGACTGCAATAACAAGAAGTGGTAGAGTGAATACCACCACAGAGAATGGATGTGTAATTAACTGTGTAATGTGTAATTCTTTATCCAGTTGAACATTTTCTAAACTTGAGTTAACAAGTGAAGTTGTGTGTTCATAATTTCATGATGTGATTTTAATTCAGATTCAAGTGACTTTCAATATACAAAGGCTGTTATATTGTGTCAAAGTTATTATGTGCTTTCAGAGACATTCAATTAGTCAGAGACAGTTAGATTGTGTTATTGTTAATTAAATGAAATATTTCAATATATGGACATGATTTCAAGTGCCAGAGAAGACATGAACTCTCATGAACATTTTAAAGTTTATTTCTTAAATTTTACAAGAAAGTGGTTTCTAGTCAACAATAAGTTTTATATGAGTTTTCATAATTACATTTATTGTTTATATAAGCTTTCAGCTGGTAAACAAAGGGGGATGTAATATATGGCAATGTTACGACTTCCCTCAGTGCTGTTATGTTATATCACTGAAAAAGACATGCCGTCATCCGGCAATAAACGTGCGCATTACGACCATCAACATGTGTCGTTGAATTATATGTTTCTGTCAGGTACAGGACCTAAACTTTCAGGTCATTTAGTCAGATTACAAACTAGGGGGGAGATTACAACACTTCCTAAAAAACTTGAAAAAGCTGACAAAGGATCCTTACATTCTAAACAATGTTCGGGGGTACAGAATAGAATTCCATCAAATTCCTAAGCAAAAATCAGAACCAAAAGAACTAAGGATGCAAAAATCAGAAATGGTCATAATGTCGGCAGAAGTATATGGAAATGTTAGAGAAAGGGGCAGTGCAGTAGGTTTCTCCAGCAAGAAACCAGTTTGTGAGCTCAGTGTTTGTGTCCCCAAAGAAACCAGGGGGTCACAGACCGGTATTCAAAGCAAAGAAACGAAACCTGTTGTGTTGCTTACCAACACTTCCAAATGGCAGGAATAATGACATTGAAAGAATTAGTAAACAAACAGGACTATATGATCAAAGATGCCTATTTTTGTGTCCCGGTGTGCAACGAGCACAAGAAATACCTAAGACTCCGCTGGCAAAACAAACTTACAAGTTTCAGTGCCTACCCTTTGGACTGGCTTCAGCACCGAGGGTATTCACGAAGCTGTTGAAGTCGGTCCTAGAACCATGTCAGATAATAGAGTCCTTTGGTTTCACTGTCAACTCGACAGACATGACATTGTGACTGGCATTCTTCAACAGTGTGAAATGATGTTGACTTGTTCCCACACAATGGTACGACACCTAACCACATTGACAAGCAAACTTACTGCCTCAATGATGGCGGTGCCACCCACACCGCTACACTATCGACATTTACAAATGTTGAGAACAAAAGCTCTCTAACCCAAAGAAAACTACGAGACGAAAGTGACATTGACAGTAGAATGCAAACAGGAACTGAAATGGTTGATACATCATCTCACCGATTGGAATGGCCAATCTTTCCTCTCAACAGGGCCGGATGCAGTTGGGGTGTATGGGAAAGTTCGGACAAGTGGGGTGTGGAGTCTCTCCGAGAGAAAACACCACATCAATGTTCTGGAGCTTATGGCTGCTTGGTTAGCCATTCAGACATTTGCCAAGAGCAGAACAGATGTGCACATCCATCTAAAGACGGACAACCGATCAGCAGTGGCATAGCTCAACAAGAAAGGGGGAACGGAGTCCATGGACTTGTTGACAGTAGCCCAAATGATCTGGGATTACTGCCTCAAGAAAAGAACATAATATCGGCTGAATACCTTCCCAGGAAGGACAATGTGGAGGCAGATTGGGAGTCACCACGCAGACTCCATCAACTGGAAACTGAAAACAGTTTATTTCAATCAAATAAACAAAATTTGAGGACCAATAAATGTGGACCTGTTTGCCTTCAGACTGAACAGACAGGTGGACAAGTATGTCAGCTGGCGGCCAGATCAGACAGCATGGCAGACGGACGCCTTCCTAATGGAATGGAAGGACATCAAACCATATGCATTTCCCCCATTCAGATTAATAGGTCGATGCCTAATGAAGGTAAAAAAGGAGAAAACAGAACTTATACTAATAGCTCCCACATTCGATGTGGCTGACGGTGCGCACATCCTTGACGAGGACCTACATAGAATGACCCGGTCATCCCAGTCTGCCACCATCCCAATGACCAAGATCTAGTCCAATCCTAATAGGATCAACCACCTACGAACCGTTATGAACTTTCAACTTCACCAAGTCAACCATTTGCAAAATCACTTGAGGGACACTCTGGCGGAGATAACCGCTACACAACGTTTAGGTTACTTGACACTCCGAGATTCCGAGTTCAAGTGTTCCTTACTGCGCCAACTTTGCTCGGGACCTACCCCCTTTAATGGAGCCACGCTAGGGTCTCCAGCTTTAACAGGGACAAAACGGCTCTCAGAGCACTGGAGCATGTCACTCACCAGTCAGCGGCCAAGTCCTCCAGAGGCAACTACAAACCTCGACGCTCCTCTCTCAAGAACGCTCCCAAACATACCTCGCCCTTTCGTGGCCAGAAAGGGCGTTGTCGTGGTAAATCCTGTGGCACCTTCCAGCCCTGATGCAAGGGTGCCGATTCAAACTCCAAGCATGAGGACCTCAACGACTGGGACTTCCCGGTCACCAACACCCTTGTTGAGGACCCGTTCGTGACAAACGTCCTCCATCAAGGGTACCACCTTCTGTTGGCACCAATTCCTCCCCTGACGTTCAATTCGACAGTAGATGCGTATTAACCACTCCTCCACGACAGTGTCGACACCTTGCTTCGGAAAGAGGCCATAGAGGTTGTGCACGACCCAGCTTGGAACCCAGGATCTTACTCCCCGGTGATTTTGGTTCCCATGAAGGTAACCACCAACTTGTGCATGATCCACAACATCTCCATTTTCAACTGGCAATACCTGGTACATGCTCCTTACTTCCGAATGACGACGTTGAGACTGCTCAGGACAAGAATCAAAGCAGGCCATTCCCTGATCAGCCTCGACATTCAGGACGCCTATCTTCATGTGCCCATCCACCCCAACGACCGGCGCTTCCTCATTTTCAATGGTACCCATTACCAGTGGGCGGTCCTACCATTTGGAATTTCCACGGCCCAGTGGCTTTTCACATGGATCACCAAGCCTATGGCAGAGCATTCTCAATCACGCCCAGTTGACCATCTCCACGGACAACATCACTGTTGTGTGGTGTCTGAGGAATCAGAGTATTCTCCACTGTCAGTCTCTGCTCAACCAGACCTTCCGATTCTTCAACCTGGTGGACAGATTAAACCTGCAATTCGTTCAACACATTCCAGGTTGCAAGAATGTTCTGGCAGACGCTCTGTCCAGGCCGGACAAGGTGGCTCCTACCGAATGGAAGATCCACCCAGAGGTCTTCACTAGACTTTGTCAAACAATCGACACCCCAAACATCGATCTGTTCGCCACATCTCAGAATTGCCAGCTGTCGACTTACATCTCACCCGTCCCAGATCCGGCCGCTGTAGCTGTCGAGACCTTCAGTTTCCCCTGGGAAGGATTAAGCACTACACTTTTCTGCCTCCGGTTCTAATTCCCAGGGTTCTTCAAAAGATCCAGGCCCCTTGGCACCTGACACTGATTTTGGTCGGTTTCTTCTGCACGCCTGGCAAGTCTACAGAAAGCCCTAGGAGCCTATTTCCCTGTGGCTGCAGGCAGTCACACTCCAAGTTTATAAAGTCGCCAGATTAGACCCCCCAATGCTAACAACCCACATGAGATCAGTGCGGTCGCATCTACCATGGCGCTTCACAGTAACTGCTCCATCAAATCGATCATGGAAGGCTGTTATTAGTGATCCAACACCATCTTCGACAGCCACTACCGAGTACCTTTGTGATGTAGCCGTAGAAGATGTTGCTAGCGTTCACAGCTTTGGTCCCCTGGTGGTAGCCTAACAGGTCACCAACCCCCGGCACCACTGATTATCCGACACCCTGAGCGGGGCCCGTCGACCTCTCTGGTGTTTTTACCCCAGATTAGAGAGCTCTACTGTGTTCCACATTCGGTCTTAGGCCAGTTCTAGTTTTTTGCTTCCTGCCTCTTTTTATTTCTGTCACCTATTTCTGGTTCCCTCTTTTGCATCGACTCTCGTTTCCTTCAACAGGAATGGTCCCAGATGTTCCGGTCATCACTTGTATGCAGTGCGGTTTCATCGGACCTTGATGAGGGTTTCTTATGGATCACATCTGAAAGTATGACCACCGGCTGTGCCGTCTGATAAAGATGCAATACGGAGTAATGCAGGATAATTTAAATTTTTTAGTAAAATCTAAGTATTTTTACATTTGTATACTTATCCTGCATTACAAAGTCTAAGTGCCCTCCCTTCACTACGCTGCCTCCCCACAAAGATTTAGATGTTTTGTTTAAAGCAGTTTTGTGTTTTGATGTGATATCATGACTTCTGGGTCACATACCGATTGTGACAGGGTGCTGCCCCTGTACTGGTTGGAACAACTTTTCTTCAGTAGCTGGATCTCACACAGTTGGTTTCTCTGTCAAACGACAGCAGTAAATGCAATACGGAGTAATGCAGGATAAGCATACAAATGTAAAAAATAATGGGTTTTTCAGATTAAAAACGATGTTTTATTGGACTGTTTACAGTCGTACAAATGGGTATCTCTCATACCTCTAGTCGCACATTTAAAAGGAAGCCAGAAGCTGGAATGTAAACATTAAACTTGTTTCCGTCCGGTTGCGCACGCACCTCCCTATGACATGTCACAAATCTCTCAGCGCGCCTCTTAGCTGGTCGCTCGAGAAAGACTGCTAGTTTGTATTCTACTAGTACTTATCGTGTAATCCAGGATAAGCATACAAATGTAAAAAATATTTAGATTTTACTAATTTCATTGCGCATGCTACACACGCTTATAAAATTCCCCATCCTTTTTTCTTCTTAAATTCAGGAATACGTTTATATTTCAATCAATTCAAAAAGGTAAAATGAAACATTAGTGAAATGCTTCTGAGCAGGTCAAGATAAATCTATGGCATGTCAGCATAATGTTGGGGAAGGCTAAAAATGACTCAGTTGAAAACATTTACCTATTTGACGAAACTTTAGTAATGAAAGACCAAGGAATAGAATCAGGGCGAATTTAGGATTTGAACTCATGATCAGCAGATCCTGGCAAAGATAAGGGACACAAATTGCTGCAACTTAGACCACAGGGCCATCAGATGCACCTGTTTGGATTGTCAGCAGGTTACTCTCTTCAGCAACCTACAGGTCAATACCATCCTTTCCTAAATGTAGTAATCAGTGGGGCTACAAACTCCTGCCAAGGTTCTTGAACATGTCATGACAGATTAACTAGAGTAATGTGAAAGAATCAGGTGTTCATTAACTATTTTTGAGAAGCATACATTAATGTTCTACTGCAACTCATGTTTGAGGTGGCTGATAACACACTATATATCAGTATGACAGTACAATGTGATATATATAGTATACCTACATACCAAGAAACATATGGTATTAAACTCAGGGATTTATCTGGGACTTTCAACCAAGTAAACGTGACAGGCAAATCAAGGGAAAAACATCATATTGTCCAAAAATTTGGGATTAAGATTCCTTATTTTTATAAATTCTTATATATATATATCATAAATATTTTAGCCCTGCATTCAATGCAATAATGTAAAACTAAGTATTTAGGTATTTTTCTTTTAATTATTATAAATAATAAAAATGATAAACTAAGGAAAGACTTTCACTGTTAATCTTGGGCTGATGCATGCTGACTACAAGCATCTCAAAATGACTAGATATGTCCCTCACACTGGCTTTGTTTTTAAACAAAATCCACCTTTAACCGCATCAGTAAGTATTTGTGTACATACTGCATATTAAACCTATCCATGCACAAACCTAACCAAACATGCCATAACATACAGGTACATTTAACATGTATCCTCCCAGTCATGTTCATGGAATCAACGGCCATACAGTAACTTACCTGTCCGCAATTGTAATGTGTATTCAAACAGTTTGTGTTTGAATGTTACAGGTATTCAATGAAACAATCAGCTCAATGGAACAATCATATAGGACTTAAACTGTGGTCAATACTAAAGATAATAGGGCTGGGACGAGTCCAAATTTACTACCCAGGTACCCGACCCCCTATTACCTGACCCTACCCAGGTACCCGCTGTAGGTCTCAAGAGTCTGGAACAAAATGTCTGATTGGGAACTGTTTTACCGCAACCCTGGCAAAAACTATTTAGAAACCTGTATCAAACAATCAGATCATCCATACACTGAAGTTGACTGAAGCGTTATCTTTACTCAAACATACAAGTCAAAAGGAATTTGTGCATCATCAAAAAGAAATGCGAACATTGGCGACTTGTAGTGTAACCACTGACGAGCTATAGTGAGTTTTAGCCATAAACAATATATCACATGATTAACTACGGGTCCAAGTGGACCTGTGGGTACCTGGGTCCTACCTGTCCCAGCCCTAAAAGATACCTCTTGTTTTTAACATGAACTCTTTTTCTCTCATCTTCCCCTCATTCTGCTGTAGTGCAAACACAAGTGCTCACATGGTACTTCAACCAGTTCATCAAACGTTTCCTTTCCGTATGACAGTCTGCATGAACAGAATTACTTCTGCTGCAACATCTTTTCTGTCACACTCCCCTGGAAGAGGACATCCTATAGGTTCAGGGTCTAACTATTTTACAAATGAGGAAAGTCTGCTTCAGTGCCAGTCTGGAACTAGACCTCCATATTAGTTGTGTGAATGATCTTGGAAGCTGCTGACACAAGAGAATACTAGCTAACACCACACTGAACTGATGATCTGACTGTAGCTTGAAGTTGTAGCCATGGTAACTGCTGTCAACTGAACAGCCAAATTAGGTCAATTCCCTAACTGCAGTCACTGAGTGAGTGAGTATGGGTTGACACTGTATTTAGCCATATTCCAGCCTTATTATGGAAGACAAGACATGGGCTTCACACGCTGTACCAATGTGGGAATTAAACATGGGTCTTTAGCCTGACAAGCCAACGGACTAATCACAAGGCTACCCTACTGCTCTTAAGTCAGTGAGAGTCTGACTTGTCACTAGGCCTTCTTCGCTGTCGTTGCTTTAATTTTGCCTGTATGCAGCTCAGACTCCACTTTCCTCATGTACGCTAGCATGTCCTTGTCAGTATTGTACTTAACATCAAACCCTGGGTGCTTGTGTACTACGTGCTTCCGACAGTTTCCACTCAAGGCACAAGCATAGGAGCAATACGGGCAGCTGTACGGCTTGACGTCCTTGAATATATGCTGTGTACGGATATGCTTCTTGAGCTTGCCGCTGGTCCAGGGGCTGTAGTCGCAGTGCGGACATTGGTAGGTGGAGTCGGAGTGGATCACTTGGTGGTCGCGGAGATAGTGGCGGTTCTTGAAGCCCTTGCCACATATTTCACAGGTGTACTTGTGTGGGTCGGCGTGAATATGACGAATGTGGGCCTTCATCCTGCTGGCTGACAGGGCTCTGTAGCTGCAGACGGGGCAAGTCTGCTCCTGACGTTTATCAAACTCAGCCTTCACGCCGTGTTGCTGGAAGGTGTGATCTGAAATAGATATCAGAAGTCATCTTGGTGAAATAATGTCACTGACTTATGAAAACACAGTTCTGACCAGTCAAGATCGTTATTGCTGTTAAACGCTGCATTTGGCCATTCGATCTACGCCATCAGGGTATCATAAAATAATGTAATAAGCTCACTGGAACCTTTGTGAAGAAAATACTGCAAATCATGAAACTAATGCAATTTGTTTTGTATCAGGCTACACTTGCGTATGTTGTAACATCAGGTTAGCTGCAAGTGCAAAAAATAATGTACAAATCATGCAACGATCAACAAATGAACAAGGAATGTCGTACTAGAAAGTATTTTTGAATTTCCAATTCAGGGCTGTTCATAATTCATCCCTCATCTTATGGACAGTACGCTTTACTAGAGCTACTCAATCAAATATTTTAACCATGGCAATATCCAAGCTCACTGAGCTAAATGATAGTCTCAAATTTTTAAATGACTATAAAATCATCCCACAATATGAGATGTGATAAAGTGGATGTCACCATCAAAACAACCTACTCATGAACTGGATCCTGTTGTTGCAAGCATACTGGCAGTGGTCACATGAGTATTCCCGTGTCGTGCTGTGGCGGAACGCAATGTGTCGCTGCAGAGTCCATGGGTCACAGAACCCCGAGCCACAGATCTCACACAGGTATGGACGTTTGTTCAGGTGCAGGGCATTGACATGCATTTGTAGCGCTCTGGATAAAAATCAGGCTAACTCAGGCCACAGAGACATACACAATGAATGTTTTAACCAAATCCCCGGGCATCCACACTTTTACAATGTTTACCATAACTCTGAAACAAGTTGTGTCTCAAACCTTAATTCCGTCAGATTTGACACCCACTAGGAGTTCCTGTTACCACATTTTCATTTGACATTCTTATCTGACCAATCTGGTTAACTACTTAACTAAGCCTGTGTTAACATTATTTATCCTCAAAAACTGGAGATATCGCTAATGTGAGATCAAGTGATATCTTCAAGGAGATATTGCCATAACAATGAATGAATTGCATCACAATACTCTGCAGACCATTACCACCATTGGTTACCATGATGTTTCAATCAAAAATCATCACATGCTTCACTGTCAAAGAAGCTGGCTAGCTCCACTGTTTGCATTCAAGGCACTGGTTGTTTCTGTTTACAAATTGAAAAGCTGGAAGAATGATTTTGGACGATAAATAGAATCTGACCGTAATGTCTTTCCTATCAAACATATCAACAACACTTATTGATACAAGTATAGATCTCTATTGCAAGCCTTGGAGTCTTCAACTTTTCCTGACTTGTGTTGATATATTTTATATCAAAAGTAACAAGGGTGAGATTCTCAATTTATATGACATCTGTAAATTACATTTTGTCAAATCCTGCCATGTCTGAGATACTCATCCGCCCAACTTGTTGTTACTGAATCTACAGTAAAAGTGACATACTTACAGTTTGGTTTTGACTTTTGTGGGACAGTAGGAGCATTGTATTCTGTTGTCAAAGTGTTTGGCCTTCTTGTGAGCGTCCAGGTATCGGGCAGTGATTGTCTGGTAGTCACAACCCTCCACATTACAGCTGTACACCTGCAGCCAAAACCACACATTGTCGGAGTGGATGTCGGTTAATACGACTACGTCATCTTGGTATGTCTTTACATACACTCTAACACTACTGATCTACCCACATGTAAATATGGTCGATATTATGAACAAGACTGGTTATTAGGACCAAGAGATGTTCATCTCAAGCAGTGTTCGAAATGTTACATTAATATCTAATGGAAAGTTGTGACAGCACTGCAGTGACCAGGGTTCAAATTGTACCAATTTAGATTGAATTTATAAGTTTCTATCAGTGCACAGGCTACAAGTAAGTGTTCAACATTAGGCTAAAAATAATACCGGTAGTCATGGTTCTCAGGCACCCCTGCATCATCACAAAATCTGACGCATGTCTTTTATTCCCATTTCCCCCATCTATCCCAAAAATCCTTAAATATTCCGCTTCTAGAACACACAACTCGGCAGTGAAATTTTACAATATTTAAAAAAACCAATGCGATCCAATACAGCATGCAGTTACTTCCCTTTACATGCACGCTGCCTCACTATGCATCTTGTCTTATGTGTTATGGTCATGGCGGTAATAGGAGTTTGCATGCTTGTTTTGCCATTTGAAAATTTGATCAAACATGAAATTTACGATAAAACATAACTAGACGTGATGATTTACAAATTCAATGGTATTTGTGTACTGTATGCGGGACAATGTTTCATACGCAGAGATTAAGGTGACATGTGTATTTGTCTCATAAAATAAGCCGGTAATAGCAATCAGCTGTTGACACATTTTCTTCCCTATCTGATTTAGTTCAGATAATACTTAATGTCATGGCCTAAATCATAACTGACAAGAAAATTCAATACAGTGATAGAAAGACCGAAAACTATGTACCTCTAATGACCAATGTTTGTTCAAAAGTGAGTTCATGGTCAGTTGATGTGATTTGCTGATCAGATCACATACGATTTCACCAAATTTAATGTAAACAAAATTTTATGAAATCTTTGAGGAAATTCATATAATGGATTATAAACGTAAGTAACAGCCACAAGATAGTGTAATAATAGGATTAACTTGTGCACTTCCTTACGTATTTGTTGACATGCGTCTTCCGGTGTTCTGGTTCATTGTACACACTAGTAGTTCAACGGTATTCCAGTATCAAGGAACACATTTATGTAGGGAAGGGCCCATACCCAGGTTGATTGTACACAACTGTGTATTTTGTTACATACTAATTTGAACAACCGAAAAAACAAACAAAAGGCTACCTGGTCGCACCATATTTTCAAAAGCCATTGCCTGAGAACCAATTCTTTTATTTTTATAAGCCTTAAGGGGTCCAGGTGTACTTTGCTGTTAAAATATTTAAATCTTAGGTTGGTTTAATTCCTGAAATTAACAAGGACCCTTTGACTTTCTTAGCTCCTGCCAGCAACATGCAGTGCTTTTAAAAAGTATTTTGACCTCTGCATCGGTCCCTGGTTCACACACCTGCTGCTTCCAGTGTTCCACAGAGGATCCGTCAAGGCTAAGCTTGTCAATATCATTCTTGATGTCAACAGAAACCTTTTTTGTTTGTACACCTCATATTCCACCGGTTTAGCATCTAGTTGTTCGCGGATTTCAATCAGTTTCTGATCTAAAGACATGCTAAGCCTTTTCCAAGTTACATAACCACCTGTGAAGTAGTTATCTGTGCTTATATAAATGGAGCTGTGTCCTCTTTGTAAATTGGTTAATGATAAATAATTACAAGTACAAATAAACCTTGAGAATGGCCTGATTATACTTGCACAAATTGCAACTTTGTCACAGACAGTTCTTCATAAGGCATGCTTGTTTCATTGTTTGTTCCAGATACATGAAGTTGACTTACCACAAAGTTGTGATCGACTCCATGGACCTGCTGTTCGTGGATCTTCTGATCACAGGACTTCTTGAAGCGTTCACCACACCTGGAACACATAAACTTGGTCTGGTTCTGATGGATCCGTAGTACATGTTGATTGAGGAGGTCTTGGCGGACAAAGGACCGCTGACACTCAGGACAGGGATGGCGCACCTCCGGGTGGCTCTCACGAACATGGCGCTCCACCTTCTGAATGTCAATGTTGGCAAACGCACATCCTGTTACCTCACAGCACACCAGCAGAGACTTGTGGCGTTCTACCTGTGGAGCAGACATTGGACAGCACATAGAATCTGGAGGAACGATTTCCGCAACACTCTCCATTACAGATCGTACTAGGGGAGTCACGATTCACGGATACACCTCATATGATGCATGTTGAGCCTACCCAAGTATTGATTCATGTTTTCATTCTGTATTGATCTGCAAAATATTATGTTTTTGCATTAATCTAGGCTTATACCTACTCAGGGGAGCATTACCATAGCACTTTATTTTATTGTTTTTAGAAAGACGCACCTGTTACATAAATGGGCTTCCGCCCAGGGTAGCAGAAAGCCCATGACATAAAGCACAACTTATCAGTACATCTTAATTTGTTGTTGTTTTTACAGAAAATAACATACTTCTCACTCACACATTCACTCTTTTTTATATATCATAGTGCAGTTTAGGAAAGTACATGGTCTCAAACATTAAAATCTTAAGTACAAAACTAAAATTAAATTGAAAGCTGCTCCTCACCATAGCACTTATTACTGAGAAAATGCTAAATCTGCTTGCACATAATTATCAGAACTAGCCGAGACTGATCCGTCATGCTAGTTAAACAAGGACAGATTGATAACATGACGTCATGTTAGCAGGGCATGTATGTACTATGTATGTATGCATGAGGTGTGCATGTTAGGACACCCCTAGGCCATACAGATGCTGTGTTGTTGATCTGCCCTCAGGAATGCACACTGGCACTAGCTTGAATATCACTCAGGTCTTGAGTGAGAAAGATGCAAAGTACTTCAACTGGAACAGTGTTTTTAACCATCCCAATACTACTGAAACAGTTAAAACAGGGTTTGAGAAGGCGCTGGTCCTCGGAAGAGTAATTCAACATTCATCAGGACCAGTAGTGATCAAACCTTGGTGATTTGCCTGGCTAGCGAATATACGAAGCACGAGCCTCCCAATAGACAGAATATAAGGACATTAGAAGAATATCTGCAACAACCATGACAAATGTGGTATCTCCTATTTCCTACCTGTTGTCGCGTCAAGTTGTGATACTGCAGCAGATGGTTCTTGAGGGAGGCCCGAGAGGCCAGCATTACACCACACTCTATACACTTGACCATGGCAGCCCTCGACAGTGTACACTTCGGCCCCGGCATCTTCCGAACCTTGCCCGAGTTCATCATTACAACACTGCCCCGAGACAACCTATTCCTCTTCTTTGGTGGCCTTTTCAGTTTCAATATGCTCATGTTTCTAATCTTCTTCAGCCTCAAAAGCATAAACGCTAAATGGACAGATCTGTAACAGAAAGTATGCATGGTATGCTTTAAGAAGGACCATCCTAAGACATGTAAGAAGACATCAAATATCACTTAACTGATATATATTTCCTTAAAACCTATACATGTATTTTGCATCTCTTGTTTTTCGTAAAATTAAACTTTTTAATATCGTTCCAGGTTACAAAATACCAAGATCACTTTTCAGTTATTGACAGTTTGCTGAGGCAGTTCTTGAGGGGAGGCAGCTCTGCGACGGGTGGGCCACTTTAGACAAAGTAATGCAGGATAAGTATACAAATATAAAAAATATCTAGATTTTACTAGATTTTTTTAACTTATCCTGCACTACTCCTTTATGCATCTGCATTGGACGGTAGGGAAGAGGGCATACCTTCAGATGTGACCTTCCAAAACTCTCCAACCAAGCAGCAACAGCGACATCCGGCATCGAGTGACCATTCCTGTCAAAAAGGGAGGAGAGAATCAGGTATGCATGATGTCCCGGTATCATTGCAGGAATAGAAATTAAACGTAGTTAAAGTCCAAAACTGACGTCCCAAGCCAGTGTAGCATGTAACCTAGTCTGGGGCGACGTGCACATAGTAGAAGTTCTTGTTCATCTTCAACCCCCATGAAGATAGGGGCGGGATGGTGAAGGATCTGTTGGCTGTCCTGGGAGTAGATTCTTGGCTATAAAGTCCTAGCACAGCCTAAGATGAACGGCTCCATAAGCTCTGCGCTCAAATCTCTAACGGATGATGTCTAGATGGCGTAGTTCGCTCACTCGTGTCGCTGTTGCCACAGCCAAGAGGAAGACCGTCTTCTTGGTGAGGTTGTAGACACTGAATAGAGTGGCTCAAAATGTGAGCCTCAAAGTGTAAGAACCACGTCCAGATCCCAGGGTGGTGGTCTGAACTTGGCCATCTGGTCTTCCAGACAAAAGGAGCATAACAGCTCTTGGTGTTACAGAATCTTCGTCATCTTTGAATCTTCAAGACGGAGTTAAGGACCACAAGTTAGGTTGTGATGCTGCTGCCCTTCATACAGCGCTTGTGGCGCAGGAACAGATGATTTGGGGTGACGCAGAGGCAGGATCCTCGTGTTTCTCCTTGCAGAAACTCTCAAAGGAGCACCACTTGTCGTCATAAAGGCCCCTGGTGGAAGGTCAGTGTGCCAAGGTGATTGCTGCCATGCACGGACCACAGCCCTGAGGCGACTTGACCCTCCAGATGCGCTCCCCAGCTTTGAAGTGAGGATGTGAGCTCTGTCAAGGAGACGCCGTGTAAGACGTTCGTTTCCATCATCCACCATTGTAGATGTTGCTTGAGGTGATCCAGGAGGACCATGGAGACTGACCAGTCCTGGCACCTGATGTAGGAAACAAGGAACATCTGTATCGGGTGTAGATGAAGCCTCCCTGAGGAGGTCAAATCCTGCGCTGTTGTGAGGAGACCCAGGAGTGCCTGCTACTGGCACAGAGTGCGAGGTTGTAGGAGAGCAGGGAGTAGATGGACTTGGATTAGGTGCCACCTGTCCCTGGGAACTAAGAGGAGGTCTCTGTTGGTCAGGAAGAGGTCTCCGATGAATTGGAGATTAAACGAAGGTGTGAGTTCTGACATTGACGATCCAACCCAACCAATGGAGGAGACACTGTGTGAAGTCTCTGTGGCAGATTAATGTAGGTGTCTGCTGTGGATGACTAAGTCGGAGGCGGGTCTTCACTCAGAGTGAGTTGAAACTGCGCCGCAGAATAATGAAACATATGTCCCAATTCCACCAACAGCGTCCTAATCACCCGCCTACAGGGGTCTCAACGACCGGAATGACTGGGGGTGAGAGGTACCAGTCATTGGCATCTGTCGCATCAACGTTTAGCCTTGCGGTCCACACTCCCTCCATGGGAACAGTCATGACGTGCCTGGTAGGTTCGGGTGGACTTTCCTTTGCCCTGGTTCCTGCCATGAAAGGCCGAAAGGTCACGTCTGTGTGGCTAGAGGGAGTTCCTCCAAGGCTGGTAGTTGCCTCATCGAGAGGGCTTGATTGAGGTGGAGTGACTACAGTCTCGTCTCTGGCGAAGTTGGAGACACAAGAGTGGGTGGCTGAGACTTGGCCGTTGAAGAGGGAGGTGGATGACCAGGGTTGGTGTAGTAGATCACTCTTGAACTCTCAATCCCACTCAGTGAGCGCCAGGTAACCGACGGCTGGTCTATCTGACGCTGTTGATAAGCCGTAACAGTAGTAAGGTGGTCGAGGAGGTTAGGGTTATCCTCAGACAGGTCCTGAATGATGGCTCTGGAGGTGGATGCCATGACGAAGAGAGGCCTTATGGAGCTTTATGTCTTGATGTACGCCAGTCTAGTGTCCAGGATAGTTGTGGAGCGTTTGGATCCAGTCACTGGTGTAGGTCATCATCCAGTGTGTGAGCACTGTCTGCTATTTCCAAGATCAGGACTGGAAAGTCATCCTTCCTGTACTTGGGCACCTTGAAGGAGGAAGTAAGTGAGAGCTTGGCGAAGTCCTCATCCAAAGCCGAAATCATATCCTTTATCATTGGATATGGCGGGATGGACATTGGATGAGACCAGACAGTTCTTTTTATCCATGTCATGACATGGTGATGGAGCTACAGCAGCTAGGCAATGTGTGAACCAGTCAGGAACCTGGTTGAGACCAAGGTGGGAGTCAACCTCTGCGAGGGAGCCATCATAAGATGGGACGAAGGAACCCTCAGAAGAGGCAGCATGATAATCTCTATGGCGCCGGACTGGAGAGCGGCACCAAGACTGATGTCTGGAACGGGATTACTTGCTCCCATTATGTCTGGATGAAGGAAAGGTAGAGTCATATGTGATGAAGAAGCACGGATCGTAGAGGCCCCACGAAAGGTCCACACGAGGTGCTGTCTGAGGCGCCAAGGGCGTCACAGAAGCTGAAGGCATCGGAAGAGCTGTAAACCTGGGCATTGCTTGCTGAAACTGCATTAGTTGAATCCAAGAAGGATCCAAGGCGTCGGGAGGAAGGATGGAGGTCCAAATCCCAAAGCTCAGTCACAATGTCACATCAACGAAGATAGAGTGGGTCTGTATCCGTGGTGAGGAGGTAGACATAGTCCCCACGAAGATACAGGTATGGAGATGCATGCTGGAGGTACCCCGCCTGAGGAAGAGATGGTCATGGCTGGTTGGGGTGTAGTAGGCTCGAATGAGTCAGACACATATTTACTGAGATGTTTCCAGGCCTGCTGTGTCTGCCAGGTATTTGGAGAAAGCTGTAGGTGAGAGGGGCAGACAATCGTTACACTTAGTAGCCTGGGAGCAGACTTATTGCTGTGGCACTTGCTACAACATGGCATGTATCTGCAATGATAGCAGAGCGTAATCAAAATGTGTCCCTGTCCGATTATGTATGCCACAATCATTTATCCCAGGCATGTGGGTTTATGGAGAATATGTTTACACAAACAAATGAATTGAAATACCAAGTAATACAAAGAATACAGAATGTATGAGACAAAAATATGTGACCATGAAATGAATTCAAAATGGCCAATTGGTACAACTATGCGCCTGATATTTACAGGTGATAAATATTAATGCTAGGGCATAAATTACATGAAAGATATGATGTCACAAACCGTAAGCACAAATAACATTCACAAGAATGATAGTGTTGCAAAACACGCAAAGGATTCAAGTGGATTAGAGCTTCTTCAGCAAGACCTCTCAGAGCTCTTTCTCTGTCAAGAACAAACAGTAAATTCATAAGTTAAAAAATCAGAAACATAAAAAGGCTTAGTTCATTGCCTTGCATGTCAGCTCCTACCTGTAATGCAGTCTCCATCGACTGTACATGGAGAAGCTCTCTGGGCAGCGGCAGCACTGCCAGGTCTTCTTGTCGTAGTCATGGTGACACATGGAGGAGGAAGCCTCGAATGCCCACCTGGTACATCGGCTTGTCAGGTACCTCAAGGAGATGTTTTTGGATAATGGTTGAAAGGACAGTTCCAGCTGCTTTGAAGAAACCTTATTTTTTCTTCTCTTTGGACTAGAATCAGATGGATCAAATCTCTTAGGGGGGTGCTTTGTTCGATTTGGCCGTTTACTTTTTAAACTAACGTTCTTAGAGTCCTTAGATTTGGACTTGGTTCTTGATTTCTTTGATGGCAGTTCCATAGCCTTATGATCTGCACAAGAAAAGGCCTGTTTATAGGAGTCTTTTTTAACAATGGCATCCTGCCCCTCACACTCAGAAAAGTCTTCTAAAGATGCATGCTCGTTGAAGGAGTCAGTGGTTTGTTCAGGGAGGGTTTCATCATCATCAATGAAATCATAATTCCCTTCTTCACCCTCTAGTTCGTCATCAGATACTTCTGGAGTGCTGGCATAGCTCAGTCTACCCCATGAAGTCTGTTGTAACCTGGAAGACTGTCTCTTGCCTGGTTCTATAGCTATCTTTTGTTGGACTGGTCTTGTCCTCTTGGAGCTGCCAGCCTGTCCAGATGTGCTAGACTTCTGCTCAACCTTTGACAAATTCCTCACAGATCTTCTTGCACCTGAACCTTTACTCACATCAGAGTTGAACAAAGAAGATCCACCAGCATTGGAACCTCGGGCAGATTTACGTTTTGGGAGTTCTGCAACAGCAACTGATTTGTCTTTTGCAGACCTGCTTGTTCTTTTCTTTCTTCCACTCATTGTCTCTGGTGGAATGTCTTCTATGAGTTCAAAACATCTTTCAGTCTTAAAAACATTCTTTGTTGGAGTAGATTTGACAGGTGATGATTTCCTTTTCTTCCCAGATCCTGGCCCTGCATCCAAGTCCTGATAGGCGTCTTGTAACACTTCTTCATCAGTTGTATTTGACTCTTGATCATCCTGTTCATTACTGTCTTTGGCATCCCATGCAGTATCCATAGATGGAGTACACACACCCTTCAAAAGATTTTTAGGTAAAACTCTTATTTCTTCTGAACAGCTTTTTCTTACAGATGAATAGTACTTTGATTTAGAAAGTAAACTTTGAGCATCTTCAAATTTAAGTTTCACAGAAATGTTTTCAATTTCTTGTATAGTTTCTTTTGTGACAGCAAGTTCTCCAGTGTACACATAATCTAAAAGAACACCCAAAATACTGGAGGGCACATCTGCAATAGAATACAAATCTCATTAATCAGCATTTAAATCATAGACACTGAGAATCTAAAAAGTGTTATAAAATAAGAGGTAACATGGTAGGTGATTTCAGGTTCAGGGTTATGACACGCACGTGTACCAGGGGTGTGGAAATATCAAAATTGTAACCAGTAAAAACAATTCGCTTGTCTGGCAATGAAGTCAACTTGTCCCGATTGACCAAAACGGTGTGGAATCCATGAATAATAAATTTGTCCATTGCTTGGCTGTAATCAAATGAAAACCATACATTTTGTGCTGCCATTTGATCTACCATGGCTGCATGGTACTCGAATCAACAAATCAGAGAGTGCATCCAAAATCATGAACGAAATCAATTCAAGGAAGTAAACAATACAATGCGGTTTAGTAGTGGGATGATATACCGATGAATCAGTGGATCGCATTTTTTTACTGCTCGATACAAGTATCAATCGCTGTGGCACACAAAGCTAAAAATATCAATACATACCTTAAATGTTTACTTTAATAACTGTTACATCAAACACTAATTAGTAGTGAAAATTAGTAGTCAAAACTATCCTCTCTATGAAAAACATGGCTTACACGCCACAGATAGGAGCACATGCAAGTATTGTGATAGGTATCAGATCGTTTACAAGGTATCATGATATGTATCTGATCGCACAGTTGGTGCATCATCCTAGCCCTACAAAGTTTACATTTTTTTAAAGCTACGTTTTGTACTCCTTACAAATATTTTATCAACACTGACTACGTATTCTCATGGTGTGCTAAATTTAAAAGTATTTGCTTGTTGGACAATACCATGTAACAAGTCGGAGAAGTTAAAGATTGATTTTCCACACCCCTGATGAACCCCTTAACTCTGGCTTAATTTCATACAGTTCTAATGGCTATAAGCTCTTCACTGTCTGCAAACTGTCAAAATCACCACTTCGATATGACAATTTGTGGCTTTTTAAATGAAAGCCCTTATTCTGATGTTCACAATTCCAAATTTAATTGGTCAGCATTTTAATTGGTCAGAGCAAGGTACCTTAGACATTCTTTTACATATATTTCATAGCAGCATACACATTCACACTCATCTGTTCACGGAGATCTCCTTACCAATTTTTATAAAGACATTTGAAGGCAGCATAGAACCCTTTCTAAAGAAAGACAACTCTTGATGGAAATATGCAGAGTTGACGGCCAAGTAGAGATAATGCGCCTCAAACTTGTGCCCATCATTGCTGACCAGCGTCACATCACATAGGGCCTGGTGGTTCCGAAGGTCCTCAAACCGCTGTCGTAAAGTGCTCTCGTGATCAGCGTCTCGCAACGTTTCCATCTCTGAAGACAGCCAACATAGAGAACATGAGACTGAGGCAACAATATATTAAGGTATTAGAGTCTCCTCCAAAAGAAATATTTCTGAGAGGATGGAGCCATTTTATTTCTTATATTTTATAACAAACGGTTCAAGGCATGTGTGTACATGGAATGTTTTGTAGAACTACTTATATGATGTATAGCATCGCGTCAGGCCCCCAATGCGAAAACTGGTTTTGAGTGATTTTAAGACCATTCTAATGGCCTTAGAGAGCATGTATTCTGAAAAATATATGGGAAAGGGGAAAGAATGAACCCAGTCTCGTCGTGTTGGCCGCAATCGCGATAAATCGGAAGAGAAAAGGGTTTCAAAAATATTTTTATATGAATGCGTGAGAATTTCCCAACCTTACGTGAGACATAGGCGATAACTGCGTGAGACTGACGCGAGATGCGTGAGAGTTGACAGGTATGCAATTATGGGGTATAAGCGTCCCTGTCAGCAAACGGCCTGCAATTTGTCGTGCTGAGTTGCATCTCTCGTGTTTGAATCCAGGAATTCACACTGATTATTGTTCCTAGGTTTACCATACCCTTGCCGGTGGGTTTCACCAAAGGGGTGACTGTCTAAGACCTACTTCACTTTGGGCTTTCGTCACACATGAAGCTGGCATACAATGACGCAACCGAAATGCTGTTCAAAGTTGCGTTGAAACAAACTCACGCAATGTACCATTTTCTGATTGCTAATATTTTACAGCTGATTCATTCATCCATTCAAGGGGAGGTAATCACGTGCGTGGACCAGACATTACTCGTAATAAGAGTGCAAGGAAGGCATACAATGTAAATAGCTAGCCGTCAAAGATTTTCCTGCAGTCTCTTTAATTGGTGCATGTAAACGACACTGTATATTGCAACTACCATCAAACACATATTTGCAAAATTGTGATAAATATCTTGATTTTCAAAGAAATCTCTGCTGTGGTTGCAAAGAATATTTCAAAATTAAAAATAATCAGATACCTTCTAAGTAATGACAACACGCATACTTACCTACTTCTACTCTTTTGCAATATCTCAAACTAAGAATTGTCTTAGCTGGATAGTTTCACACGATGGCGGCACATTTCCATCGTTTGAGCGACAAGGTCTGTATTTAAAGCGCCCCCTCAACGGGCACTGGCTTTTCGCATGGGAGGTAATCGATTGTAACCTAAGTTAATAAAAGCGGGAAATTAGAAATTGCATTTCGCGCCGAAGGCAGGACAAATTTTAGCAAGCACGATCAATTGACACAAGAAATGTCATTGTTTATGAAGTAATTGTTCATGTTAAGAGCTGGCAAAAAAAAAAATTTCTTATTGGTCAACGACCAGTTATTCAGTGTTATTTCTGAAATATGATAAAAAAAATGCGGTTAAAAAATGTATCTGTATCACCAATCTCATTACGTTGTCGATACGGCTAAACAACACCCACTTTAGCGATAGCGAGAACTTAGACCTGACTTTAATGAGACTTCTGTATCACTTACTTTGGCTTTTGTAAAACTTTGAGTAAATGCGTTTTCAATTAATTTAATTAAAATCAGATCCTAGTTCTCGCTACCGCTAAAGGGAGTGTTGTTTATAGCATCACCACAGATCGAGGCGGCTAAGAACCTGATTCAGTTGTTGGTGTTGTCTCGGCTAGACTATGGAAACAGCTTGTTGTGGGGGGGTTCAAACAGTTAGTGCAGAACACGGCAGCCAGGGTTAATTGTGACAAGGACATCACGTACGTCACACATCACTCCTGTCCTCAAGCATCTACACTGGCTTCCGGTTGCGTCAAGGATCTTGTCCAAAATGCTGTCTTTGGCTTAAAAGTGTGTCAACAACCAGGCTCCAGCTTATCTCTCCACTCTGCTCCAGCTTCATAATCCACCAAGAACTCTTCGATCAGCATATCAACACCTGCTGTCTGTTCCTCAGTAGAGATTTTCCAGCTATGGACTAAAGGCTTTCAGTGTGGCTCCCCCAAAGTTAAGGATTGATCTTCCACTTGAGATTAGACATTCCTCAACATTTCATACATTCAAAGCAAGACAAAGACACGTTTGTTAAAAAAAGCTTTCCAGGGTGACATTTGAATGTAGCGCTTTGAGCATGAACTCTACATGGAGGCTAGCGCATTATATTAATATTATTATTATTATTACATAAAATTTATCACCATTTCTTGCGATTTCTTATGTCACATGCCACTTTATTACGCGCACCTCTTCATTTTCATTACATCCAATATATAATCAATGGTATTACATACCTATGGACTGAATATATTTTATTTATCGTAAAGAATAAGAAATGTTTTATCAGTGTGTCGTCAACCAAAGGACTAGCTCTGGTAACCGCATACACCGTAGGTCTCTTTGCTGCTCCCTTAGAATAGGTTAGACCACGAGGCTCCAATGTTTACTAGTTGAAATGGTCATTTAACTGACATTTCAGTGATTAGGCATTGGAATCGGAGTGGTCTAACCTATTTAAACATGACCAACATCCATAGCACATAAATGCTAAAAATAAAAAAAATACTGTCTTGTTAAAGGTATTTTGAAAGATTTTCAGGTGCCGACAGCATCTAAGGTATTGATGTGGGGTGGCTGCCCAACTCGTGGGAGGACAAAACTCATCATCGTTAATGCCAATATGAGTGGCGTACAGTACCGGTACGACACCCCTTTGAACAAAAGCAGGGACGTAACGTGCAGCAGTATAATGCCTGCCCACATGTTGCACGTGTTGTAACAGACTTTTTGAGGCAGCATAACATTGCTGTACTGACATGCCCGACCTCCTCCAAACCTCTTCCCACTGAACATGTCTGGGCAGAGATGTTACGACGCCTACCACAGGATCAGAACCAGTGGGTAACCCCAAATCAGTTGGGCCAATCTTTGGTTCACATTTGGAACATCCCTCAGGCTGTTTACAATCACCTGGTGGGTGTCTTCAATGCGCTGCCACAGCCTCGCATGTATCAAAGTGGACACACACGATAATGACATTGTTAATTGACTTGTTGCACCACTTTTAGAGCCTGTGGATCTGTCTCCTGTTACCGGGTATGGGTTTTGTAAGTGAGTTGGCTATGATAAAACATCGATCAGTCGAATGACCAAATATTAAATGGATATTTTCAGTACCGTAACATTTACGCTTTATATGAAGCATCGTTACTGTTTTACGGTGGTATAAAAATGTGTCTTGAGCTTGGTATTTGAAGATGTGATATTGAAATTCTTCCCGTCTTACTTATAAAAGGCACTGTGAGAAGTGAGGTGAAATGGGGTTTAACGTCGCGTCCAAGATTATTGCACTTATACAGAGACATGCATGCACGCGTGTGTGTTGGTGTGTGTGTGTGAGGCTGCTTGTACTACCATGCAGTTGAACATGAATACCCCACTCAGACACAGTATACAGACTTCGAGCCAACCAGCACCTTAATGCCGAGTGCCAGACAGGGTAACAACAAGTACCATCTTTTAACGTCTTTTGGTCTGACGCGACCGGGGATCGAACCCCAGACCTTCCGCTCTCCGGGTGGACGCTCGACCACTATTCCACGGAGGCGGTCTGTGAGAAGTGAGTGAATTTGTTTTTCCTTGAGTCTTGAGATGTACCTCAGTCCCTTTGAAGGATGTAATATTGCTCCTTGTAACATGACACCGTGTAGGTCTCAAGAAAAGAGAGGTTCTCCAGAATTCCTCGATTGGAGGCAGTCCCTGTTTCGAAAATGAATTTGCAAAAACTAATATAAAAAAATCAGAGGTATACTTGTTTCCTCTACCCTCGTGTTCCAAATGCATAAAAAAACTCTTGAAACAAAGTGTATTTGATCACGTTTTTAAACAATGCTTAATTAATTTATTTTATTTTTATTTACATATTTTTTCTTCATGATCCCATACTTTTTAATTGTTCAGTATATATTTAGTCTGCACTCGCCCTAAATTCCAAGGAAATTTACCTGTTAAGAGAAAAAAACAGAAATACGGGTATATTTGTTCTGTTTATTACTTGCTTACATGCAAGATGTTGATGAAAAGCTCCATGCACATGTAACAAGACTTGTCAGAACATATTGAGGAAATGACAGAAGAATAAATGCATGAATCGTACATTAATTGCCTGACAGCACTTCATCTCACATGTGTGTTTTGACAGCTAGCTTTCAGTTCACCTCACAAGGACCATACATATCCAAGGAACAAGACACAAAGGAAATACATACATATCCATGTGTGAATGAACTCTAAATGAGTATGGTTTTACATCACTTTTAGCAATATTCCAGCAACATTATGGTAGGGGACAGCAGACAAAGGCTTCATACATTGTACCCATTGAACATGGGCCTTTGGTGTGATTAGTGAACGCTTTAACCACTTGGGGTGAGACGATACTGTACCGGTGCATCGTAAGTTTTCATGCGATGATATAATCCATGCTACATTTTTTTTCCAGTATCAAAACAATACGATACACTTGCAAAAATATATACAAGCTACTCGTTTAATGACCCCTCAGCAAGTTTGTCAGTCAAATATCACAAGATGTGTTGTAATTAGTATTCCAAATGTACTACTAAAAATAGCCCCTACAAACATGTGTCCATTCTTCTTCCTTTTGAACTTGTTCTGAAATATTGAGCCAATCAGATGTCAGCTTTTCTAAAATGATTCAGCTTCATTTCTGTAGCACCAGGATTCGTAAATTTTAATCTGATCAGAGGAGAACCCATACAGAACACAGATGTTCCTTCACAAGTAAACCCTCTTGGTGCTCATAGACAGTGTTATCAGTCTCCATTTGGACCTACGATTTACAATCATCTTTTGACACAGAAATTAGATACGCAGCTACACCGGGAATTTAGAAACCTCGATGCTGATTGATTGGTTTCTGAGATCTTGATGGAGAGAAGGACTGAGCGAGAGGAAAGGATCTAATCATAACCAGATTACAATGATCTCTTGGTAGCATGAGCAAATTCAGGTCAATGATTCACATAATCCTGACACACCATTAGCCAGGACACACAATGTAACCACCTGATCCTTGAATCATTCACTGAGGAACAGGTCACTGAGGATATAAACCTTGTTCATGCGAGGTTTGCGGAAGGTGGGGCAGCAGCTCCTGCGGAATGTTATCCTAAATGCATAAGTTCAGCACATAAGCATCAGGGCCAGTGTGTGCCAGAGAGAAGACACTTGACAAAATCAGTGATAAAAATACAGACTTTCGCTGATAACTTTTTCTTACATAGGTTCAAATTATCAGTGATCAGGGTGACGCATACTGTACATGAAGATAGGAATGTGAATAAGACTAAAATGTTGGATCGTGGATCTAATAAGGTTGGACCAGAGCATCACTTAACAGCATCATGTTTCAGCAGCTAGTCACGAGGGAACACAAACAGTCATCCTTCAGACACATTTTCAGACATTTCTACTTTATCAAAACTCTTACAATGTTTGCAGGAGTAGGAAGTGAGTCTTACTGTAAAACAGCTTAATGATGCATGGTCATCAGAAGTGAACAAGGAAAAAATTAATTTCATAAGAAACAAATTATCTTTCAATAATATTGAATCAGACTTACCTTGTTATAGCTACTATCCAAGTAGTACAAAGGGCCTGTGCTTTCCAGGAAAGATAACCTCATTCTAAGCACAAATATCTATGCATTTAAGCCTTTTATCTCTTGTTTTGTTATCGGTGAAATTCAAATCAACTAAACATGCCATATTTTCTTGAGTGTAGTGCGCACCCATGTATAATGCGCACCCCCCTCTAGCAGATTCAATATTTTGGAAAAAAAGAAATTTGAATATTATGCGCAGAAAAAAATTACACCGTACCCTTTCAGCGAAGTCCGGCAAACGAATGGGTGATGAGAAACTTTGTCAGTACAAATTCGAAATTTGAGATAAAAAATCACCAGACATGTTGATTTACTGTTTAAATTGTATTTTTTGTTCTACTTGACATTTTTTTATATCCAGGGATTAAGATTACCTTGTGTATTTTCTCGTAAACTAAGCCGGACACAGCAATCAGCTGTACACACGTTTTCTTGGAATATCATAAATAGGCTATCATAAATTATAATGGATCAAACTGGGAAATCGTTAAATCTTGAATTGACAATTTCCCATTTTTTTCTAATTTCATCTGACTCTTGCTGAAAACCTGTGGCCAAGTATCAGCCACTAAGAACAGTGTGTTTGTCTTCAGAGAAAATCTGATCATAACATCCTCATGTTGAAAATGCAATCAATCCCATGTAAACATAAATATCAAAACTTTATTTCTCTTCAATGTTCCTGTTACTTAGTGAAATACCAGTCATCGTTACAAAGTTAAGACAGAGAAATGGCTACAACCTCAATTGGGAATTTCATATTGTAATTGCAATATGGGAATTTTCACAACATTTGCAACAGCCCTTAAGCCAAATATCAGCCTTTGAACATAAACTGAGTACTTTTATTAGCATCTAATGTGATAAAGATACTTCAGTGTATACTGGTACTTTCCCTGTCTTATACGATGATCTGCCTGAAGTGAGCATACATCCATGAAACAGTTTCTATGCTAACACCGTACACAGAGAGCAATTATCTTGACACTGACACATGCCAAATTATTCGGAATGGTGGAATCAGTTTAGAAATTGGTAATTATATAACTTATCTGGTAAATTGGGCATTCTCTTCAGTTAATCTTGTTCTGGCAATAATATTTCTCACTGTTGAAAAATGAAATTGTTTGGAAATGTCGTGAACACACCAGCCATCCATCTTACTCAGTTATTTTGTTGATATGAACACATATCACAGACAGCCGTAAGCATCATTCTGAATAAACAAAGTATGAAATATGTAGTGGTATTCTCTTGTCATGACACTTCAACAGTAAATATAAAACAGTTAACAAACAACAAAGAAAATAGCTCAACACCCAACTCTCCACCACATCAGTTAAATCAATCTTACTGTCCCATACACAGAAAACTGAGCCAGATATAGTTCATTCTCTGGTCACGATACTTAAACAGTAAATATCAAACAGTAAACAAACAACAAAGAAAATAGCCCTGGGTTAAGAAACAACAACACCCACAACCCATAAATATAACTGACCTCGCTATCTTTTTCATGGAAATTAAAAGCCAGATTTAGATATTTCATGACATCAGTTTGATTATATAATATTGATCTTACTTTCACATATGAAATAGGAGTTACTTCATTCACTGTAAATAAACATAATATTAGATGAACTGCAAATGTTAGAACCCTAAACTGCTTTCAAATGACCTGCCAAAGTCAAATATTCAGGACAACACTGGTAGTTTTTATGGGCATATTCTCTAGCTGATTAAAGAGTGAGTTGGGTTTAACTCCGCTTTTAACAGTATTCCAGTTATATCGCAGTGTGTCAGCTTACTGTGGGAGGAAAGCCCGAAGTGATGCAGGCCTCAGACGTTTACCACTTCGGTGTAACCCACAAGCACGGGTAAGGTGCTGACAAACCTAGAAACATAATCGAGGCGAACCATGATTCGAACCCACAATCTTAGGTTTCTGGTGTGCCCAAGGGACGCAACTCTGCACAGCAAATCATGGCGCCTTAAACGACTGGGCCACCCGTGCCCCCAGCTGATTAAAGAGAAACCAGAAAAAGATAAACATAACTGGAAGTACAAGTCACTACAGCCCCCTAATAACTCATCAATTACAGCAATGTTTCAATAAACCACTCTGACGAATGTGTTAATTGGAAGTGTTAGATGTCCCACAAAACACTTGGACATGTTGCACAGGTGGGCAAGAAGTCACATTGCCAAAATTCACAATGTACAGTTGTCCCTTAGTCTTGTTGTCAGTTTCATCACAATCGCAACTTCATGCCACTTCCAGTTTTCCTCAAACACAAGTGAGGATACAGCTTTTTGGTAACAGAGGTGAATTTCCTGATCCAAATGCAATTTGAGTTTGGTAATCGTGTTATTCTTGTTGAAAACATCACCAAAGGAGTTAGATGTAGTGTTGAAAGTTTTTTTCACACGGCACACATGAAACTTCCAGTTCCAAGTGAATAAATGTTTACTTTGTTGCAAAAAGGTGGGATGAATCCCCCAATCCCACCACCCCCTGTAAATGCAACAGTAAACCAACAATATGCCAGGTGACAATAGTGGCATTAAACCCAACTCACTGTGTCATACTCACTCCCTGTGTTAAACTCATGCCTTGTGTCAAACCCATTCACTCCCAATGTCAAACCCATTCACTCACTGCGTCAAACCCATTCACTCACTGCGTCAAACCCATTCACTCACTGTGTCAAACCCATTCACTCACTGCGTCAAACCAATTCACTCGCTGTGTCAAACCCATTCACTCACTGCGTCAAACCCATTGACTCACTGCGTCAAACCCATCCACTCGCTGCGTCAAACCCATTCACTCACTGCGTCAAACCCATTCACTCACTGCGTCAAACCCATTCACTCACTGCGTCAAACCCATCCACTCGCTGCGTCAAACCCATTCACTCACTGCGTCAAACCCATCCACTCACTGCGTCAAACTCATTCACTCGCTGCACGAGGCTCATTCACTCACTGCGTCAAACTCATTCACTCACCGCGCGAAGCTCATTCAATCACTGCGTCAAGCTCATTCACTCACTGCGTCAAGCTCATTCACTCACCGCGTGAAGCTCATTCAATCACTGCGTCAAACTCATGTTTTTCAGGGGGTCTGCTGCAGCTTCCCTCTTCCTCATGTCTTTCATGTATCCCAGAACCTCCAGGTTCTTCACGTACCTCACTTCCTGAGTAGGATGCTTCTTCTTCACATGTTTGCGTGTATTGCCGCCCGTCGCACACGTGAATGGGCAGTAGGGGCACATGAATGGCTTCAGCCCCTTAAACATATGCTGGATTGATATATGCTCTTGAAGCCGCTTGGAAGTCTTGGTGATGTACGGGCACTGGTTGCAGGAGTACTTTGCTTCAGAGTGCAGCCACTCTTTGTGGCTACGCAGGGTGTCACAGTTGACAAAGGTCTTCCCACATTCGTCGCATGCATAGTTACGGGTATTGGTATGTTTATTGACGTGGGCCTTGAGCCGACTCTTCATCAGCGTCTTGTAGTCGCAATAACGACAGGCGAACTCCTTCCTCTTGTCAAAGTCAGCCCGGACACCGTGAATTCGGAACAGGTGAACTGGAAGACAACAATTGGCTTAGTAACAGTTGACATTTTTGTTATACTGACCAGGCCCTGTTTTTCACAAAGCGATTGTTGAGCTAAGACAATCGTAACTCCAATACTGTAACATAGATTTACAACAGTTGTAGCTCTAAGACAACCGTAACTCCAATACTTTAACATAGTCTTACGACAGTTGTAGCGCTAAGACAATCTTAACTCCACTACTTTAACATAGATTTACAACAGTTGTAGCGCTAAGACAATCGTAACTCCAATACTGTAACATAGATTTACGACAGTTGTAGCGCTAAGACAACTGTAACTCCAATACTTTAACATAGATTTACGGCAGTTGTAACTCTAAGACGATCATCACTTCCATACTTCAACACAGACTTACAACAGTTGTAGCGCTAAGACAATCGTAACTCCAATACTTTAATATAGATTTACAACAGATGTAACGCTAAGACAATCATAACTCCAATACTTTTACATAGATTTACAACAGTTGTAGCTCTATGAAACCCATGAGCACAGTTCGGTACTGACAAAACTTAATCAGGGTGAACCAGGATTCAAACCCACGATCATTGGTTTCTGACGTACCCATGGGATGCACTATAGATAACTGAGCCACTTGTGCCCTGCCACCCCCAAAGTGTAGGACATATAGGTATGCTACTTGAAAAGGATACACTGGATAATTACACAGTTTTCCTTGGGTTTTTAAAATATTACATGCATATTTGTATGCAACTCAAAATTAATTGGGTCATGGTGATATATTTTGCATATCTTACACATATAAACACCTTATCTGGAGCTGGACTTTTGTGATGATGATAAATCCCAACCACACACATCCAGTAAACTTGTGTCTAAATGATTAAACTAACTGTTACATGAAGATCATAGCACAGAGTATGAACAGGCAACATACTGGCAAACTGGGCCTTGACGTTGGTGCCATAGGGACAGTGTGTACACTTGAACTCTTTCTCCGTGACATGCTTGTTGACGATGTGGGACTGAAGGTTGTGGTAGTCACCAAATGAGTGGCCACACATCTGACATAAGTAGGGCCGGATACCCAGGTGCACTTTGTTGATGTGGCGTTGAAGGGTTCTGGAAATACCAAAGGAACACTGAAAACGTATTTGCATTACACGTCACATGCTCAGGGATATATCGGGACCTGCGCTGAGAATGATATTTCAGCCCCAAGTCTGCAGCAAATGTCAGTAAACATTCACAAATTGAATATATGACACTTTTTTATGTATAGCAATTTCTAGGTGAAGCAAGAAGTAGCTCTGAAACGTTGTACAAAGAATAAAAAGAAGTTGCTATCCATAAAAAAGTGTCATGTATTTATGTACTCCCTTCTAAATGTCTATCAAAGACTTCATTCCCAAAATGGAATAAAAAATTCCCACTTCATCTTAATATAATCATAACTAATGTCATCAATACATCATTTGCAATAAAGGTCTCCAGTACGCAATATTAGATAAAAATTACGACAAAGTATTAAAAGTTACGAACAAAGGTCAATATTTGCATATGAATAAGTAGACTCAAAATATGATAGAAACACCACTGATCAACCCGGATATACCATATCGGTAGCAAAGAAAAGATGCCATACGAAATAAAGAACTGTGTACTGAAGAACATCAATGTACAAAAGGGACACCTAATGCTGAAGGACAACATTCACAATAAAGAACACCAGATGGCACAGCAATTTGTAAAATATTCCGAGTTAGATCGGTCATATTCCATTGTGAACATCTACATGGATGCAATGAGCAACACAACACCAAATCTCATTAAAATCATATCCTAGTTCTCGCTATCACTAAACAAAGATCTGAGGACATCCCATTAGGGTCACGTCAGAACGACCTTTCATCCAACCAATCAGAGCGTCGCTTACCAGATTATGAAAGTGACAGTCGGAATGTGTTTTCTAATGCAACCACGAAATATTTAACACAGGGTATTCCGAACGACAGTTATGGGTTTTATGATTTCATCCATACAATCTAGGACATCCAAAAGCCATTCCAGAATGTTCTTCTTATCAGTCTTAATTTTTTTTAATCGAGAATACGTCAAAATATGTTTCGAAGCATAGTCGCCAATTTGAAACTACTGTCGTAAAGCTCAAGACAGCTGCCTTCTGATTGGCTAATGTTGATTTCTTGTCAGTCATTTCATTGGTCAGTCAAAATTCGCGAAAGGTCGTTCTGACGTGACCCGTAATGGGATGTCCTCAGATCTTTGTTTAGAGGTAGCAAAAACTAATATCTGATTTTAATGAGATTGCACAACACCGAGCTACACAATGCACTTATGTACCACGTCATTCCTAGTGAACCCAATTGTGACGTCTTATACACATTTCGATTATTGCACGCCATTAGTCATCGACGCTGTGGAAGTGCGACATTTAGAAAATGCACTTTATGTTTGTAATATGGTTCTCAGAAATCAGACAAGTCTGAACGCTTCAGGCCATACACATACATGTAGTTACTTCAAACTTAAAGCGTTCAAATGCTACGTTTATGACTGATTGATAGACAACAGTCATGGTGGGCTGACAAATGGCTGGAACCTTACGCAGTTGTCTTGAGCTTGATACTGCAGTACTGACAGTCATAGCGTTTGTCTGTGTGGACGTTGCGGTGAGTGTCAAGGTTCGACTTGGAACAGGTCTCAAAACTACAATCCTCAACAGGACACTTGTACCTCTGCAACAAGAAGTATTTTCTAAAATATGTCAGAAAACAGGTATCAGTCTGTTGAAAAACACATGACAGTGAAAACATGCATTAGGGTACCTAGATAACTATAACTTTGTTAACTTTGTTATTTCCAAAACTCTTCAACGCCACATCAACAAAGTGCACCTGGGTATCCGGCCCCACTTGAGCAACCTCAAGGATCCCAGGACCGTCCCCAATTCTTAACACAAGCCAGTTCTGTAATGGTAATGTGTGGACAAACTATTTGTTTAAGATTGCCTCAGAAGACACTTTCTGGTAATGAATTATTATCACTTTTGTTCTTGACTTTTGAAACCCTCCTGAATTCCCTGGTATATTCCTAAATAAACTTTGTTTTAGAAAATATTGCAAAAAAATAATCTTTTATATACATGAACAAAGAAGCAGTGACCCCAAGAAATTATGTATATGATAAAACTCCCCGCCCCTTGAATACAACATGGTCTGTCCCTAATCACCATCAGTACCCTACCTTGATGTCATGGTTGACCCCATGTTTCCACTGCTCGTGCACCTTCTGGTGAAAACCCTTGGGAAATCTCTTGCCACAGACTGAGCACACAAACCTCATTCTCTCAGGGAACAGGTGTTTGCGAGCAATGTGATTGTCCATGACACACTTCAGGTAGAACGTGAAGTTACAGTGAGGGCACTTGTGTTCCACAGCTGGGTGGGCCGCCTTCACGTGGCGCTCCACAGTCTTCGTCATCTTGTGAGAGAAGTCACAGCCCTCCACATCACAGCAAATCAGGAAGGACTTGTGCATGCTTATCTGAAAGGGAATATCATAAGGTTTACATAACTAATGGTTATGATTACTGAACACTGAAATTACGTTTTCATAAACTGAAGGCAAATACTTGCCAACTGTAAATAAGCAAATCTGGGCCAAGCAAACCTGTTCTGGTGAGATAGCCTTAGTACAAGCAGCTGTTCTGGTGTGATAGCCTTAGTACTAGCACCTGTTCTGGTGAGATTGCCTTTAATAGTACAAGAACCTGTTCTAGTGAGATGGCCTCAGTACAAGCACCTGTTCTGGTGAGATAGCCTTACTACAAGCACCTGTTCTAGTGAGATGGCCTCAGTACAAACACCTGTTCTGGTGAGATAGCCTTACTACAAGCACCTGTTCTGGTGAGATAGCCTTAGTACAAGAACCTGTTCTGGTGAGATAGCCTATCATAGAACAAGCACCTGTTCTAGTGAGATAGCCTAAGTACAAGCACCTGTTCTGGTGAGATAGCCTTAGTACAAGCACCTGTTCTGGTGAGATAGCCTTAGTACAAGCAGCTGTTCTGGTGTGATAGCCTTAGTACTAGCACCTGTTCTGGTGAGATTGCCTTTAATAGTACAAGAACCTGTTCTAGTGAGATGGCCTCAGTACAAGCACCTGTTCTGGTGAGATAGCCTTAGTACTAGCACCTGTTCTGGTGAGATAGCCTTAGTACAAGAACCTGTTCTGGTGAGATAGCCTATCATAGAACAAGCACCTGTTCTAGTGAGATAGCCTAAGTACAAGCACCTGTTCTGGTGAGATAGCCTTAGTACAAGCACCTGTTCTGGTGAGATAGCCTTAGTACAAGCAGCTGTTCTGGTGTGATAGCCTTAGTACTAGCACCTGTTCTGGTGAGATTGCCTTTAATAGTACAAGAACCTGTTCTAGTGAGATGGCCTCAGTACAAGCACCTGTTCTGGTGAGATAGCCTTACTACAAGCACCTGTTCTAGTGAGATGGCCTCAGTACAAACACCTGTTCTGGTGAGATAGCCTTACTACAAGCACCTGTTCTGGTGAGATAGCCTTAGTACAAGCACCTGTTCTGGTGAGATAGCCTTAGTACAAGAACCTGTTCTGGTGAGATAGCCTTAGTACAAGAACCTGTTCTGGTGAGATAGCCTATCATAGAACAAGCACCTGTTCTGGTGAGATAGCCTTACTACAAGCACCTGTTCTGGTGAGATAGCCTTAGTACAAGCACCTGTTCTGGTGAGATAGCCTTAGTACAAGAACCTGTTCTGGTGAGATAGCCTTAGTACAAGAACCTGTTCTGGTGAGATAGCCTATCATAGAACAAGCACCTGTTCTAGTGAGATAGCCTAAGTACAAGCACCTGTTCTGGTGAGATAGCCTTAGTACAAGCACCTGTTCTAGTGAGATAGCTTCAGTACTAGCACCTGTTCTGGTGAGATTGCCTTTAATAGTACAAGAACCTGTTCTAGTGAGATGGCCTCAGTACAAGCACCTGTTCTGGTGAGATAGCCTTACTACAAGCACCTGTTCTGGTGAGATTGCCTTAGTACAAGCACCTGTTCTGGCGATATATCTTTTAATATTACAAACACCTGTTGTGGTGAGATAGCTGTTGATAGTACAAGCACCTGTTCTGTTGAGATGGCCTTAGCAAAAGGGTACAAACTGTCGGGCTTAAGAGGTGGGTACAAAATGTCTGATTGGGAATTGTTTTACCAGAACTCCGGCAAAAACTGTTTAGATAGTGGTATATAATGATCTGATTAATAATACACTGAAGTTGACTGCAGCTTTATCTTTACTCAAACATATAAAAGTCAGATGGAATTCAAACATTAGTGACTTGTCATGTAACCATGGAATTATAGAGAATTTTTGTCATTGAAAATGTATCCCAAGACTAACCACAGGTCCAGTTAGTCCTGTGGGTACCTGGACCCATACCAGCCCTACAGGGACCTGTTGTGACATCACCTTAGTACACCTAATAACACGGTTATGACAACAAGCACCTGTCATGGTTGCATAGCCTTTGCACAAGAAGCACATGTAGCGAATAGTCTTAGTAAGACATGTACCTGTTCTGATGTCAGCTGATGAACGTTCTCCAGATGGACCTTCAGGGAATACCTGGATGACAAAACTGCTCCACAATCGGCACACTTCTGGCCACTAAAAGGACTTGGCATCGCCTTCGTCGCCCTACTCCTTGGTCGTAAACTCGTTTGCGGTAATTCCAATTTCTTATAATCTTTGTTCATATTTTGCTTCATATGAATCCTCAATAAGGAGGGTTCTTGATTCACAGTCAGCATGTTCTTAGCCCTAATGGCATTTGCCATTTGGCATCTGGACTTATTCCTGACATGTTTTTTGAGCACATGGTTCCTACAGATACTAATTAAACTGAACTCCTTGCCACAAACATTACACAGGTGCAGCTTAGGGCTTGAGGTTGAAGCAGTCAGGAAGTCATGGTCTCCTTGCTGAATGCCTACTCCAGCTGGGTGTGAAGATATGAAGTTGGAACTACAAACAAATGGATAATATTTCTTGTGAATCCATCTTGCTACAATCCCACAGGAGACACCTGATCTTTTCATCGTGGGAACATTCAAAATGTGTGACATTGTTTTTGTGTGTTTGTCAACTGTCTTTCTTTTAAGGGAATGAGACTTGGATTTCTTTTTACCTCTGGATTTAGATGGCCTGAACGTGTCATCACTGGCATCATCATCAACAAAGTCTTCATTCTCTTTTCCAAAATTGATGGAAAATCCAGAAAACTCTTCATCCGAGTCGGCTGCTGCTTTAGATAAATTGGAAACAGAACAACGCTGTAAGCTGTGGGACTGTGTTGATATGACTTCACTTTCCCCACCTCCACTTTCTGATGGTTTGAATTTAGTTTCCAATGTCTTAGTTTCATGTTGCAGAGCTTCATGATCATGACTGGACCAATGTTCAGATCCTTCAACTTCACCCTTATTTCCCTGCTTATGACCCACAAAAGCTGACATAGATACTTTCAGTAACTCATCCACCTTATCATAATCTTGTGACGTTATGCTGTATCCTTTTATGTGCTTCAAATCTTTCTGGTCAGCTTCTGGACATCCTTTACGACCAGATTTACCTAACGATCGGCCTCTTGACCGTGACTTGTGTCTTGCTGTACTTTGTGGGGAGACCACTTCCTGCTTCACGACAGGTTCTGGTTGATTAAGAGTCTCGATGCTCACCCCGAGGAGCTCTCTGTTGTCATCAATAAGTTGAACAATGTCCTGAAGCTGAAGAAGCTTGGCAGCTCTCCAGATCTTCCCTTGATTCTCTGGGCCTATTTCAAATTCTCCCTTGTAAATGTAATCCAGTAAAATGGCAAGGATACATGCTTCAACATCTGAAACATATATTGAAAGGCATTAGACACGTATATTGAGAGTCATTAGGTGATATAACATCAGACCTTTTGTATTTGTTGCTTTTCTGATATTTATGACATGAAAAACTGGGGGTATGTGTGAAGTCCAAGTGATGTAGAAGTGTCAAAAATCAAAGTATGAAATAAAGCATCACACACACAGAAATGGTGTGTCAAGGTCCTGAGCAAACACAACATTTTCAATATGGCTGCTTTGGCGGCCATGTTAAAATCTAGTGAGGGGAATGTGAGTGTGAGTGTGATACCGACGACAAGATGGTGCTTTATCCTCTTATGATGAGCACCAGGCAGGATATCGACAAGTACCATCTTTTATTGTTTGTTTGTTGTTTAACGCCACACTCTAGCAATATTCCAACCATATGACGACGGTCTGTGAATAATTGAGCATTGACCACACACTGGGATACGATGACATGCATCAACCAAGTCAGCGAGCCTGACCACCCGATCCCATTAGTCGCCCCTTACGACAAGTCTTAACAGTCATGTAATCATTAACACAACATTTTGTTTTTAAGTGACAATACCTAGGTTGACAACTTCTGTCGTTGAGCGAGGACCGACAGCTCCCTTTTTGAGGGAAGCAAACTGTCTGAAGTAGTCAGAATACAATGCCAGCACAAGCTTGTGTGTGCGGAATAGTGTTCCGTCTGAGCTGCAAAGGTGGAGGTCGCAAAACGATTTCTTCCGGAACAAGTTCAGCAGCCTGTTTTTTTGTGTGATAGGGTGCCGAACATCTCTCAGTATCTGCATTGTGTCTGGATGGTTCATTCCCCTTCTTGGTATGTTCAAAAAGATATGCCTGAAAAATCAGAATTTAATTCAGTATATATGTAGTTGGATATTGTGCTTGAATTATTCTAAATTCACATGTCTTGATATTTTTACAAAAGATCTTGCTTCAGTTCAAGTTCTAAATAATTACTCAATATGAAGACGTATTTGACGTCTTTATCTGTTTTACTCATTAAATCTTAAGAATTTGCAAGACATGTTACAATGAGACCAATCTCTGGTACCAGAGACCATATATGATCTCGGCTGGTACATACAAATTTAATTATGATCTATTCAATTTATCTAACATGACATAGAATTAAAATTCGACATAATTCATGTTGTAGATTTCAAGAAATATACCACATTTAAACTAAACTAATCAGATTTGACAGAATTTCCAAAAAAATAAATAATAATATTTAGGCAATTATTTTGTAAAAATTAATAAACTTAACATTTTTTATGTGTTAATTAATAAGAGAAATATATTTATATGCTACTCAAAATTTCCTTTCAAGATATATTGACATTCAAAGGTCTTTGAGTTGATGTTTTACTTGTCCGCTCCACTCAGCATTGACAGTCGCCCAGTCGTGCAGCACTCGTGCTACAGTACCATGCACATATATCTACACTTCTTGGAAACGCCAAATGGGTGACCTATTTTGGTGCACCTCGTTGAACATATATTTAGCAGGATATCGTTCTGCGAATAAGTCTCGAAAGATATATGAAAACATAAGCAAATATAAGCGCACACACCTTACGTGGCGAATACCCGTATGTGTTCACATGTCGCATGAATTATGTATGAAGAATAATGAAGTGAGGAAGTACAGTACACGTTCAGTGTAAGGGTGATCGTCGCTTCAAGTGACGTAATGGTGTTTTCGTAATATAACCACTTTATTTTATATTATGAGTTATGATATTACTAAACAAACAAAATAACATTATTTGTCATAAAAATACTTGAAATATATGATAGCAATGTGATGCTACGATTTCATAACAACGGCACAAATACACTCCACAAATGTTACACTGGTGTCGTTGTTGTAATGCGCTGTCGTTTTCTTATAAATAGACAGGATCTCGTCTCATGTTGGGAAGGTACTACTCTCTGTACAACAAGTTATGATGCCAACGAGTTTTAACTTGTTTGATAGGCATTACTTTGATTCCAGTTTAGTACATGTATATTTTACCACCTCGTTCGACTGACGTCCAGACAGCCCGTTCCGGTTGACGTAATACTTTATGCGATTAGTTTATAGGGATATAAACTAAACCTGAACAAATGTATTTGCTTACAATCACCACAGTGTGGCATCTGGATAGCTAAAACGGCTAAAGGGTATATACATTGGAAATGACACGAAATTGGCCAAATATGCGGGGATGGGAGCGATCCTTGGCAGTTTTACTTTATTATTACATCTTATGTCGCTAGCTCGGTCCTGAAAAAAACAAAAAAACAATCATAAAGATGGCTGGTCGACCTCTACCCACGAATACAATGACGTCATTTGATTGATGTTACGTCTTTCGTTTGTTACATCACAATTGACTGTTCGCACACTGAGTGACCATATTACGTATTCCTTTTGTGGTCTAATATTCTCTCTCTCTCTCTCTCTCTCTCTCTCTCTCTCTCTCTCTCTCTCTCTCTCTTTCACACACACACACACACACACACACACGCACTGAGTGAGTTATTATTTAACGTCACATGGGCAATATTTCAGCCATATCGTGACGAAAAGTTACATTTATGATACATTTATGATACATATCAAGGGTACAGCTACTAACAATCTAAGTTATGAATTTCGCACTACCAATTTTTAAAACAATACATTGAACACATCAAAATTTATGAAAAAGTTCTATTTCCTTTAAAAAACATAATATTAAACGAGGATTAACATAATTACAAAGGTCCTTAATTGTTTTTACATTGAAATATTTATCCCTTGTGATGGAAAAATCAACACAGTCAAGCAGGACACGCTTGACTGTGATTCCTTCATCACAAGGGATACAGGAATCACAGTCAAGCATGACCAAATCGTTACAAGTGTCAATATGGTCTTAGAGTATACAAGTGCATTCGACACGTAAGGTCCCGTACATCCCACTATTTAAACATGTCGCGACTTTATCAACATGCGCCCTAACATCTTGCCATCTGATTGGCGAGTAACTGTGTGCAAGTCGACTCGTTATTATCTCTATGACGTCATATGTTTGATTCACAATTAATTAACATCTTGATAGATCTAGCTAGGCACACAAAATATTTCACCGAATATAAGTCTCTAATAAATGAATTTGTGGAGAACTACGGTGCGTTGATGTGCTATGACTAGCCGACATTTATAACGCCACTACCACGAGATGACGCCATGCACTTGTCTGCCGCATCACACACTGTTCAAACAACACTGAGTGTTTTTGTTGGACACAAGGTAGAATCTAACTGTCACAGTATTTCAACGCGGTTCGTCCAAAAATGTAGTTTTAACTCGTATTGATGAATTCGTTATACATACCAAAAGCGGGATGTACGGGGATGTTACATTTACCAGGCACGCGTTTTGCATGAAACATGTGCATGTGCACGTGCACGTCAACACGTGGAGATTTCCGGGTAAGATTACAGGGTGCCGTAGTACAACTGTCGTAAGTCCATGTTGTGGTATGAGAGTTACGATCACCTCAGCGCTAAGATCGCTTTGTACAATGGGACCCATGTCCCTAGCAACCTATGCTTGTAAGGGGCGACTAAATGGATCGGATGGCCAAACTTGGTGACTTGGTTGATTGCATGTTGATTGCATGTCATAGTATCACCAATCGGAGTGCTACTATTAAAGGCCAGGGGGCGTCCGGACACGTTTGGTGACGCCCGGGAGGTTTAATCGGAAGTCCAGGAGTAAAAATTCGGTACATAAAACATGCATTTCTCAGTTTGGGTCGATCATGAGAATATCCCCTGTGTATGGCGTACATAGAGATTTTTATACAAGGGATTATAGTTAAAACGGCACCTCAGCAAAACGTCCCCTTCGAAAACGGCACTGATTGGCGAAAACGCCACTTCACATGGTCCCTTGCAAATACAAATAATTGTGAAATTTTAAAACAAGTTTACACACGCACGCACGCACGCACGCACGCACGCACCCACGCACGCACGCACGCACGCACACACACACGGAGCTATGTGACAGCGGTCTGTAATTAATCGAGTCAAACGTGCACGATTGATATTGACAAGTGATCCGCGCCATCGGGGGGCGATGAAATACTATATAGATGCAAATGTTGCAGGGACCCATCTACAGTGGGAATACGTCAAAAGATGTATGTTTGTTGTTTTAAGCGGCACTCAGCAATATTTCAGCTATGTGAATAATCGAGTGTGAATCTCCAAATCCAGTGATTGATATCGTGAGCATCGATCTACGCTATTGGGATACCATGACATAGAAGCCTGTCCACCCGATCCCGTTAGTCGCATCTGACGACAGGCAACTACTTTAATTTGCATGATACCATTTCCAGTCGTTTCTTTTATTACATATAGTCAGTTATTAGGATGACGTGAACATATTGTCCAACGTTATGACACTATAGTATGTCATCTGTTGTAAAGCTAATAGTATTCAAGGGAGATAATGCAGTAGGTGCCCGTGATGTCACAACCTTGCTCAACACATGGCAGGCTGAATGTGTAAGAGAGCACATTGATATAGTTGTCAGTTTGAAGTCCGTCAGAATCTAAACCACAACGAGACATAGCACTCCTCTAAACAGTCATGGAATACATGACGGAAAGTCAAGTGAAGTCCACAAATACTATGTAAGTTCTACTGATTTATGATGCTCATCAGCTAGTCATTCATCATGTTCACGATATTTCATTTGGAAATGCTTGATAAGTGTTACTGTTATTATTTGTAACAACTCTTACGTAGATCCTATCCTACTCCTTTAATAAGATATATGTATTATGGAAATCATATACTTTTTAATAATTAAGCTAAGACCAAAGTGATTGAATTATTTCTTCAATGTACTAATGAGCTGTGTATCCTTGTGGATTGCTCGTGGTATACTTAAAGATGAAGAGTTTGGGAACAGGATGGTATAATTATATGTCCATGATATTCAATAATTTGCACTCTGACAGAGCTTGCGAAGGCTGGAGCAAATTCAGCATTGGATTTTAGTAAAATGTTTAGTTCTGTATAAGCGACCAGTGGATGTCAGATAGTGAAAGCGTAGCAATACACATTTTGAAGCTAAATGCGTCAAGTGTAATTGTTTTTGGCTGATTAATTTAATTACTGAGACAAGAAACATGAAACAGACAGAGCCTTTGAGGTGCATTGCGTCCCTTGATCATGCCAGGATCCACAGATCAGGTGTTCCAAAGATAACAGATTCATACCAGTTGTAATCCTTGGTTTGTCAGCACCATATATGTGATCATTGGTTTTAGCAAAGTGCTGTACATGTATGACCTGCATCACTTTCTATCCACAACAAACTGGGAGCTGTGATATAACAGAAATGATGTTCAAAGCTGTGTTCTAACTCAATCTAGCCTCAGCACCGCCTAGCATAACAGATGGTTACGATGGCCAGAATGACCGTGACTGTGACTTAGTTAAACCTGCTTCTGTTCAATGAACCAACAATTAGACATGCATGTTTTGTTCTTCAGCCTGTGCTGTAGATGTGGGACCCCGATAGAGCCGAACCCAACAAACACATGTGTAGCATGTCTACGAGGACAGATTGACATCACAGAGGGAATTCCCAAACAGGCTGTACTCTATTTTTGCCGCAAGTGTGAAAGGTAAACCTTAAGTTTGATGAATCAGCTTCTGCAATTTGAATCATGAGTTTTTACTAACAGTTTCTGTGTACAATAAGCAGTCCTTGGATCCTTGGAGGTTTGCTCCTATAGGATTTGAATCTAAGGACACCTTCATCAATCACTTTAGCATTGGGCTATCACAAGAACTACTAGACTTTCATGTTTTGTTTTGAACGCTTTCAATTTACATTACCGTATTTGTCATAATAAGGCACTGGGCATTTAGAAAATGGATAAAGTAGGGCGTTTGTTAAAACCATACATGATGAGTTAAATTTGTTTTCAGCGATTGAGTGGCAGTGAATAGACTATGTTCAAACATTGATGAAACTGAAACGTTTTTGATGATAGTTACTAGGCAATTATAATTTATATTCCCCTTCTGCCCTGTCATTTTCTTTACAATATCTAACTATACATGAGCAGGACACTGTATGTCCCTCAGATTTTTAACATTGTCTGATCAATTTTATTGTAAAGCATAGCCTTTATCTTGTATCAATGTAAAAACAATGTTGTTCGTTCTGCAGCTTTATTTGAGACAAATCTGCTATTACATATGTGAGAGAATTGCCTATATCCTGGTAGTGATTTGTACACTGTGCAGACCTTGAAACCAACTCAAGCACTATATGATACATGTACTGTCAGGTATCTGCAGCCTCCTGCCACATGGATATCTGCCCAGCTGGAGTCCAGGGAGCTCCTCACAGTGTGTCTCAAGAGGCTTAAAGGACTGGCAAAGGTAGGGCATGTTGAAGAATGCCTTTTGCCTTGAAAGGGGCAATGTGGTCAGGCTATTTCACAGTCCTTGCAATAGCATTCAGGTCATTCAATACCTCTATGCTGTGTGGCTGTATTGTGTGTGATGCACATTTTGTGAGGTTTATCAATCAAACAGTTATGATTACTGATGACTAAGACCAGCAGACCATGAAGCATAGCCGGCCCCCTTAGATGTTCTTGCAATTGTTTTGGTCATTTTTAGATTTAAATAATTATGTTCCTCATATTTTCATATTATGTAAAGGATTTGCCTTGTATGCCAAGATGGAAGTTGTTTTGTCAGGTGAATTAAAGTGATGGTGATGTTGTGTGAAGTTTATTTTACCAACAGAGTATTCTCTCTTGACTACCAGATTTTGATTGAGAACCAGAGAGTTAAAGTACAGTTCTAAAGAAAATATATGAAAATGATGAAGAATGAGAAAAGAAGCCAGCTGCAATAAGATTGTTTCTTTTACATATGAATGGTGGTTATTATGTAAGCCCATGCATGAGTACTGCTGTCTCTGAGTTGAACATTTATTCTACAGGTCAACCTGGTTGATGCAGGCTTCATCTGGACAGAGCCTCATTCACAGAGAGTCAAAGTCAAACTCTCGGTACAGAAGGAGGTACATGAAAATACTCCATTAGTCGTTTGTCATTAAATCTATAAGACTGAAAGGAAATTGTGTCCAAATACCAAAGAAATGTTAGATGGTTTAGTATACTAGTTTACAGTTACATCCTTGATGAGGTTGTTTGTATTTTAACTCAGCAGTATTCCAGCTATATGACGGCGCTCTGTAAATATATCCAGTCTATGCACTTAAACACCATATTAATGAAATCAAGGAAACTAAGATACAGCAATCTTTAGGAGGAACAGATTTGATTGCAGTATAAGTTCCTTGTGTAAGACTTATCAAGATCTGTATTTTGCACAGGTGATGAATGGGGCAGTGTTGCAGCAGGTATTTGTGGTGGAGTTTGTTGTCAACAGTCAGATCTGTGAAGACTGTCAGCGTGTGGAGGCCAAAGACTACTGGAAGGCTGTGGTGCAAGTCAGACAGAAGGTACTTGTCCTCTCACCAGGTAGATGGCAGCCTCGGCGTGCTCATCAAGATACAATCTTTTGCTTCGATATGATATCTCTGTGTGTGAAGATCTGACAAACCCTCAATATTCAGGACAGCCAGTCAGCTCTGAGGATGATTAAGTTTTGATATGAGTTACCAAGGCATTCAGAGCAGCATATGCGACTTCTGTATCTTGAAAACGAACATACATTAGCAGTTCTGAATGCAAAAAAACAACAAAGGCTGCACTATGATATTGTCATGGATATTTTATAAACCGTGGGTTCTAAAAGGGAGATGATCAGAGTTCACTCTGGGTTCACCTGACACGACCTTTTGATGGTTTGTCAGATCTTAACATTGATAGTTTTTACAGAGTAAAAGATCTGATTTTAGTGACATTGATAGTCAAGTTGGTAAGTTGTTGACTTGTCATGCCAAAGACTGTTCAGTTCCCTGAGACTTGTGATCATGAATATGTGCTACTAAGCAAAACATGAAACATTGCTCACACATTTAGCAATAAAACGCCTTAAAACGAGAGTGTATAATGGATGTTAATAATTCACAAACATTTTCATTCTTGGAATACATTACGCTTTTGCTTCACAAGTTTAATTTATAATCTTTTTGTTGACTGTAGACAGAACACAAGAAGACCTTCTTTTACCTGGAGCAGTTAATCTTGAAGCACAAGGCTCACTCCAACACCGTCAACATCAAGCCAATATATGGTGAGGCTCTCTCTCATAGGTTGTCCTTAGAGTCAGGATAGGAATCTTGTCAGCACACTTGCAAATACTACAAACACCGTTACTACTGACATTGCAGAGGTAACTTATTAAATATCTCTCATCAAATAATTACTTTATGTGCGTGAAAATTGATCTCATGGCCATAAATAAAGTTTCTTTTAAGTCATTTAGAGTTGATCCTTAAATCTGGTGACATTGGCAACCAAATTAGTTAACCCTATTGCTGCCCTTATGTCCTTGACACAGGTGCCTCCTCCTCCAGTTATTCCTTTTACTCCTTCATTGGTTATAAATAAATTATGTATTTTATCAATATTCATTTTTTTTTCTTCTTAGATACTGTGATTTGCTATGCAGAGTTGCCTCCCTTAGGCTTGCCAGAATCCCACAATTGTGTGTTTGAATCCCAGATTCACCCTGATTATGTTTGTCAACTGCCTCTAGTGGTAGAGCATCTGCCCTGAGAGTTGAGAGTCGAGGGTTCAATCCCCGGCCGTGTCATACCAAAAGACGATAAAAGATTGTACTTGTTATAACCCTATCTGGCACTCGGCATTAAGGGGCTATAACAAGGACTGGTCAGCTTGGAATCAGTATACTGTGTCTGAGTGGGCTATTCCGGCAATACTGTTCAAACTCACTACATGTATTTCGGAAAGTTTACTGAAAGTACTATTTACCTGACATTTTTTCCTTGGTGTCAGGTGGTTTGGACTTCTTCTATGCCACTCAGCAGGATGCGAGGAAGTTGACAGACTTCCTGTCAACATACGTGCCGTGCAAGTGAGTCTAGCAATTCATAATGGTGATTGACTAAACTAAAAATGTATTTTGAAAATGTTTGATTAACATACATAAGCTTTATGTGGAAAGGTGAACCATTTCATTAACATATAATAAACTTACAAAACCAATTTTAAAGGATTATCTTGTTTCTTTGAGAAATCTTATCTCATGTTAAAGGGAGCACAGGTGGCCCAGGTGGCCCAGTCGTCTAAGGCGACGCAATTCGCTGTGCAGAGTTGCATCCTTTGGGCATGCCAGAAACCTATGATCCTGGATTTCAATCTTGATTTGCCTCGATTATGTTTCTAGGTTTGTCAGCACCATAACCATGTTCATGGGTTTCAACAAAGTGATAAATGTCTAAGACCTGCATCACTTTGCACTTTCCTCCCACATCAAGCTATTACTCCATGATATAACTGGAATACTGTTCAAAGTGGTGCTAAACCCAACTCACACACTCACTGTCTTATGTTAAAATGGCTATTTTTGTTATTATAGTTTTGAATTATATTACAAACTTTGAAACTCAACATTTTAGGAAAAGGGGTTACCTTTTTTAGATTAAATGACTGAAAATGTCATCAAATCTATGTATTATTGACATTGATATCAACGTTGTCTAGTTTGATAAACAAATGGTGCAACAACTGTCAGCTCAAAACACTTTCAGGTTTGCTTCCTGTCATATAGATGCTTCCAAATATCTGTCGACAACGGCAAGTGATTACACATACATAATAATGTTGTTTCAGGTGTCAGATACAAAATAATGTTGTTTCATGTGTCAGTACCAAATAATGTTGTTTCAGGATTCAGGTACAAAATAATGTTGTTTCAGGAGTCAGATACAAAATAATGTTGTTTCATGTGTCAGTATCAAATAATGTTGTTTCAGGGGTCAGATACAAAATAATGTTGTTTCATGTGTCAGTACCAAATAATGTTGTTTCAGGAGTCAGATACAAAATAATGTTGTTTCAGGTGTCAGTACCAAATAATGTTGTTTCATGTGTCCGATACAAAATAGTGTTGTTTCAGGAGTCAGTACCAAATAATGTTGTTTCAGGAGTCAGTACCAAATAATGTTGTTTCAGGAGTCTGATACTAAATAATGTTGTTGCATGTGTCAGTACCAAATAATGTTGTTTCAGGAGTCAGTTCCAAAATAATGTTGTTTCAGGTGTCAGATACAAAATAATGTTGTTTCAGGAGTCAGTACCAAATAATGTTGTTTCATGTGTCAGTACCAAATAATGTTGTTTCAGGTGTCAGTACCAAATAATGTTGTTTCAGGAGTCAGAACCAAATAATGTTGTTTCAGGTGTCAGTACCAAATAATATTGTTTCAGGTGTCAGTACTAAAATACTGGTAATATTGTGCCAGGAGTCACATACAAAATAATATTGTTTCAGGTGTCAGTTGGCCAAGGAGCTTGTGTCGCATGACCCACATAACAACACCTACAACTACAAATACACCTTCTCTGTTGAGATTGTTCCTCTCTGCAAGGTAGGTATTGATGTCATTCTACCTGTTACTGTCCTATTGGTATAGCTTATCCTTAGAAATAGTGGCCAAGTATGTCTGTATGTTGTGCTGGCAGACAGGCCTGCAAGTTGCAATGTCCACTCTCGGGATTGTTGAAAACTTCACATAAACATTCTTCATACTGACTTGTTTGAAAGATACTTTTTGACAATTCTGTAGTAGTTTGGGCTGATGTTGCATCAGTATAATAGTAGTGTACAACACTGATGTGATAAACACGTCCTCTGTGGATAGTGTTGCCATGTGAGTGGAAGGTCAGTGGTTCAAAAGTATGCCCCTTTAAGAAAGACAAGTTCTATGGATGAACAACTTCTTCATTACAATTAGTGCGACGTTTCGGTGTAGATCACATACTTATCACTTGCTTGATAAAGGTGTTAGGATCTACACCGAAACGTCGCACTAATTGTAATGAAGAAGTTGTTCATCCATAGAAGTTGTCTTTCTTTACCACACCAACTTCTAAATGCCACTGAAAGAGGTTATGCCCCTTTTTAACTAAGAAATGATGTACTGTGTTATGGGTTTTCAGACATTTAAGAAACATTCATAGTATTCTTGCTCTTCACAAGAACAATTGTAAAACATCTCACTCACTTATAAAAGACAACTTTATCTCAAAAACATCATCTGAGTATTTACATTTTCTGTGTGATGCCACACCCTGTGCAAATGATCGCAATAATCATGGCCGTCCGAAAACGTATGATTCCCAAAAACCTATGATTCGACGATATAAGAGATCCACAACTTTATGATAGCGTGTCATTTATTACTGGCATTATATTTTATGAGTTCGTGTCCAGCTACAGAAATCAGATATGCTGCTCGGACTGCATCACTTGTTCTGATTGTGAAGTTCGAGGCCTCAGTGCTGATTGATGACAAAGTTCACCTCACCTGACCTATTTTTCTTCTGTTGCCAGGACAACATAGTGTGTCTCCCCAAGAAGGTGGCCCAGTCACTGGGCAACATCAACCCCCTGTGTATCTGCAACAAGGTGACACAGACCATTCACCTGATAGACCCCAATACTCTGCAGGGTAGGTGGAGTCATGCTTTTTCACATTACCAATTGGGCTGAAAGCTTGAGCTAAAGTTTGTCATGATCATGTTGATTGAGCTAAAACTAAAACACATTTATGACGGGGATCATTTGAGCTAAGGTGGGTTTGGGGTAGCTAGTGGTTGAAGTGTTCACTTTTCATGCTGATGTCCCGTGTTTTATTATCCTGTGTGTTCATAATGTGAAGCCCATTTCTAGTGTCCCCTGCTGGGAAATTGCTGGTTTGTTACGATCTTCTTGAGGCAAGGGTGTTAACTGACTATAAAAGTCCCGTTTCAACCCTTGCTGAAATAGGCTGGAATTGCGGAGTTACATTTTGGCTGGACTTATGATCTGTGCATTGTCCAATCAAAATCATGTGATGAACTAGACATCCAGTTCGCAAACAACATGGATTTCAAAGTGCAAATTTCGGTCGACTGCCAACTGGGCGTCAGCAGATATTTGCACAGTGACAACATGTCTCTCTTATTAAGTGCACTCCTTGTGCTTTTGCATTGAAAAGAACTCTCTGACCCACTTCAATTCAACACACTTCAACCTGGCATAACGATGTCAATATAGGTAGATGGGCTATGAAGCTATGACTACATAATTACTTAGTATGCTGATTGAAGATACACATCCAAATACATGTTTTAGACAGCAAATTAATCGATACATATATTACGTATGTTTATGGAATGGTTGGAGTCTACTGGTTTTCAGTTTATGAACTACCAGGATTTATTCTATGATATGAACAACTGCCCCTGTGGTCCAGTGGTAGAGCGTCCGCCTGGAGAGCGGAAGGTTCGGTGTTCAAATGGTTAAAACAAGGACTTGTCAGCTCGGAGTTAGTATGCTGTGTCTCAATGGGATATTCATGTTAAACTGCGGCATGGTAACTCAGTGGGCTAGCACTATAAAATCAGCATAAGTCTGGACAAGAACAAGCAGCCACACACAAACACACACACGTGCATGCACATCGCTATATAAGTGCAATAATATTGGACGCGATGTTAAGACCCCATTTCACCTTCTCCCACTTAATGATATGAACAGTGATGACTTTTATCAAGACTTTCATTTTATTTTTATTTTTTGTCCTCAGTGGCTGAATTGAGTGGCACAGTGTTCTGGAGGACGCCTTTCCGGATTCTGTGTGGCCCCAAACAGCTGATTGAGTACATGGTGATGCAAGTGGACTACATTGCTGACAAGGACAGGCCCCACAGAGTCCCAGCCTCTACCAAGGTAGGAGTCTACCTCCCTGTGTGTATCTGGGTTGGGATAGGACCACAGTCCCAGCCTCTACCAAGGTAGGAGTCCACCTCCCTGTATGTATCTGGGGTGGGATAGGACCACAGTCCCAGCCTCTACCTAGGTAGGAGTCCACCTCCCTGTGTGTATCTGGGGTGGGATAGGACCACAGTCACAGCCTCTACCAAGGTAGGAGTCCACCTCCCTGTGTGTATCTGGGGTGGGATAGGACCACAGTCCCAGCCTCTACCTAGGTAGGAGTCCACCTCCCTGTGTGTATCTGGGGTGGGATAGGAACACAGTCCCAGCCTCTACCAAGGTAGAAGTCCACCTCCCTGAATGTATCTGGGGTGGGATAGGACGACAGAGATTTGTTGTTTATTGTTATTATTTAGGAGATTTGTTGTTTATTGTTATTATTCATGTTTGTAGCATGTACTGGCTGATCTCTGGGTAGCCAGGATGAGCGACCTCGGGGTCAATGACCAGCAGTACCACTGCCGCACCCATCTTGGTCACCTTCTGAAAGTAGGGGACAGTGTCATGGGGTAAGTTCCCTGTCATAATACAATTTGCTTCCTGTTTGTCAAAATGTTAACTAGGGGGCAGGGGTGGCCCAGTCGTCTAAGGCGCCGCGATTCGCTGTGCAGAGTTGCGTCCCTTAGGCACACCAGAAACCTATGATTGTGGGTTCGAATCCCGGTTTGCCCCGATTATGTTTCTAGGTTTGTCAGCACCATACCCGTGCTCGTGGGTTTCACCGAAGTGGTAAACGTCTGAGACCTGCATCACTTCGGGCTTTCCTCCCACATTAAGCTGACACGCCGTGATATAACTGGAATACTGTTAAAGGCGGCGTTAAACCAAACTCAATCACTCACTCACTCACTCATAATGTTAACTATTAGACAGTCTCCATGGTCTTGTTGATGGAGTGTCTGTCCTGAGAGTGGAAGGTCAGTGGTTTGATGACCTCATTCCAAAATGTTTAAAGATTGTACTTGTTGGTATCTCACCTAAGCATTAAGGATGGCGGTTTGGAGTCAGTATTCTGTGTCTGAGTAGCACGAGTCCAGACTTATACAAGCAGCCATACATGTAAGTCACTATATAAGTGCATTTATCTTTAACAAGACATTAAACCCCATTTGACTTCACCTTCACTTGTTAACTATCATACAAGAAAATACTTAGATAATCCATCATTCCTCCTCTTTTTTCTGAGAATTGTAGATAAAATGTGTTTCCCATCCACAAGTGGTGACACCAGCTCATTGAGTCTGTTGTTGGAACAAGGTCACATAAACTGTCTCCTTGTCATGAACAAAGACTGGAATCACCTATAATTCTTTGCGATATCACTTTGATATGACATCACTTTGCTATGGGCCATTTCGTCAACACTGAAAACAGTGAAACAACTTGAATAAGCTTGATAGTCGTCATGAAGCCAAAACTATAATGCTTTGTAAGAATTAGTAAACATAATTGCAACAATACCATTGTCGTTATGGATAATTTTGTCTCGTTTTACTTTCTTGTTATGCTTGTGTAATTAGTTATTAGAGTAAGCTTAGCCTAAAATTCTTTAATTTTAGTTGTTGGTAATATATCATCAGTTGTTTATGTTTGAGTTTGGTTCATTGTATGCATGTGCGGTAGATGTGTATTCTGTGAAGCATTATGGTGATTGAAGGTTTTCTTCCCAGGTTCGACTTTACAAATGCCAATCTGAACCACAAGGAGTTTGAGCAGATCAAATCGGAGAAAGTCCCTGATGTGGTAGGTGGGCAGGGCAGTGGTCTCAAGCCAGGGGGAAACTGGGCAGGACAGGGGTCTCAAGCCAGGGGAAACTGTAGGCAGGACAGTGGTCTCAAGCCAGGGGAAACTGGGGGCAGGACAGTGGTCTCAAGCCAGGGCAAACTGGGGGCAGGACAGTGGTCTCAAGCCAGGGCAAACTGGGAGCCTGACAGAGGTCTCAAGCCAGGGGAAACTGTAGGCAGGACAGTGGTCTCAAGCCAGGGCAAACTGGGGGCAGGACAGTGGTCTCAAGCCAGGGGAAACTGTAGGCAGGACAGTGGTCTCAAGCCAGGGCAAACTGGGGGCCTGACAGAGGTCTCAAGCCAGGGCAAACTGGGGGCAGGACAGTGGTCTCAAGCCAGGGCAAACTGGGGGCCTGACAGAGGTCTCAAGCCAGGGGAAACTGTAGGCAGGACAGTGGTCTCAAGCCAGGGCAAACTGGGGGCCTGACAGTGGTCTCAGGCCAGGGGAAACTGTAGGCAGGACAGTGGTCTCAAGCCAGGGCAAACTGGGGGCAGGACAGTGGTCTCAGGCCAGGGCAAACTGGGGGCAGGACAGTGGTCTCAAGCCAGGGGGAAACTAGGGGCAGGACAGTGGTCTCAAGCCAGGGGAAACTGTAGGCAGGACAGTGGTCTCAAGCCAGGGGGAAACTAGGGGCAGGACAGTGGTCTCAAGCCAGGGCAAACTGGGGGCAGGACAGTGGTCTCAAGCCAGGGGGAAACTAGGGGCAGGACAGTGGTCTCAAGCCAGGGCAAACTGGGGGCAGGACAGTGGTCTCAAGCCAGGGAAAACTGGGGGCAGGACAGTGGTCTCAAGCCAGGGGAAACTGTAGGCAGGACAGTGGTCTCAAGCCAGGGCAAACTGGGGGCAGGACAGTGGTCTCAAGCCAGGGCAAACTGGGGGCAGGACAGTGGTCTCAAGCCAGGGCAAACTGGGGGCCTGACAGAGGTCTCAAGCCAGGGGAAACTGTAGGCAGGACAGTGGTCTCAAGCCAGGGCAAACTGGGGGCAGGACAGTGGTCTCAGGCCAGGGCAAACTGGGGGCAGGACAGTGGTCTCAAGCCAGGGGGAAACTAGGGGCAGGACAGTGGTCTCAAGCCACTGGTCTCAAGCCAGGGGAAACTGTAGGCAGGACGTGGTCTCAGGCCAGGGGGAAACTAGGGGCAGGACAGTGGTCTCAAGCCAGGGCAAACTGGGGGCAGGACAGTGGTCTCAAGCCAGGGGGAAACTAGGGGCAGGACAGTGGTCTCAAGCCAGGGCAAACTGTAGGCAGGACAGAGGTCTCAAGCCAGGGCAAACTGGGGGCAGGACAGTGGTCTCAAGCCAGGGCAAACTGGGGGCAGGACAGTGGTCTCAAGCCAGGGCAAACTGGGGGCCTGACAGAGGTCTCAAGCCAGGGCAAACTGTAGGCAGGACAGTGGTCTCAAGCCAGGGGAAACTGTAGGCAGGACAGTGGTCTCAGGCCAGGGGAAACTGTAGGCAGGACAGTGGTCTCAAGCCAGGGGAAACTGGGGGCAGGACAGTGGTCTCAGGCCAGGGGAAACTGTAGGCAGGACAGTGGTCTCAAGCCAGGGCAAACTGGGGGCAGGACAGTGGTCTCAAGCCAGGGCAAACTGGGGGCAGGACAGTGGTCTCAAGCCAGGGGAAACTGGGGGTAGGACAGTGGTCTCAGGCCAGGGGGAAACTAGGGGCAGGACAGTGGTCTCAAGCCAGGGGGAAACTGTAGGCAGGACAGTGGTCTCAGGCCAGGGGAAACTGTAGGCAGGACAGTGGTCTCAAGCCAGGGCAAACTGGGGGCAGGACAGTGGTCTCAAGCCAGGGCAAACTGGGGGCAGGACAGTGGTCTCAAGCCAGGGCAAACTGGGGGCAGGACAGTGGTCTCAAGCCAGGGCAAACTGGGGGCAGGACAGTGGTCTCAAGCCAGGGGAAACTGGGGGTAGGACAGTGGTCTCAGGCCAGGGGGAAACTAGGGGCAGGACAGTGGTCTCAAGCCAGGGGGAAACTGGGCAGGACAGTGGTCTCAAACCAGGGGGAAACTGGGGGTAGGACAGTGGTCTCAAGCCTGGGGGAAACTGGGGGCAGGACAGTGGTCTCAGGCCAGGGGGAAACTAGGGGCAGGACAGTGGTCTCAAGCCAGGGGGAAACTGGGCAGGACAGTGGTCTCAAACCAGGGGGAAACTGGGGGCAGGACAGTGGTCTCAAGCCAGGGCAAACTGTAGGCAGGACAGTGGTCTCAAGCCAGGGGAAACTGGGGGCAGGACAGTGGTCTCAAGCCAGGGGGAAACTGGGGGTAGGACAGTGGTCTCAAGCCTGGGGGAAACTGGGGGCAGGACAGTGGTCTCAAGCCAGGGGGAAACTGTGGGCATGACAGTGGTCTCAAAACATAAGACTCGGGGGAAACTGGTATGAAAAACATATATAAATTATTCTGGAAACATGTTTGTTTTCAATCTTTTCATCCTTATTTGATTATTAACTTTTACTTCTAATAAAATGTGTAGACTATGAACATTCTGTGGTAATTGTGAGGAACATTAAAAGGTCAATAGCAACTGCATGCACAAAGTTTTTATTTGCACAAGCTTCAGATAAAGAGCCTATGTGTGGGTGGACAGTGCTTGAGCATATGCTTGACCCCTTGTGATATAAAGGAACGTGATGGATGCTGTGGTCAGACATGGTGACTTGGTTCATTTCATATCATTGTACACCAGTGGTGTGGATTATTGTCAATAATATCAATCACTTGAATGTTAACATGCCTCAACATATAACTCGAATAGTGCTGACTTGGCATAAAGCAACAAACAAAACAAGTGTGAGCATCCATCACTTGACGAGGCCCACCAATGTGTTAAACGAGTTGACTTGTCTGTTTTATCTGTGTCAGGACCGGAGAGCCAGTGTCATCCAACATGTGTTGTGTAGTCCTCGAGCTATCATGTTGTGTGGTGTTTTCAGATTGTGGTGAAGAAAGTGTTTGACACTTCCAAGAGAATCAGGAAGAGGAAGTGGAAACTGAAGCACCTGAATGACGATGCTGCCATGGAGACTGCAAGCATGGAAAGGTAGCAGAGATCTGGGGGCAGACTGGATGTAAATCTGTAGCTGCTGTAGCAGAGATCTGGGGGCAGACTGGATGTAAATCTGTAGCTGCTGTAGCAGAGATCTGGGGGCACACTGGATGTAAATCTGTAGCTGCTGTAGCAGAGATCTGGGGGCAGACTGGATGTAAATCTGTAGCTGCTGTAGCAGAGATCTGGGGCAGACTGGATGTAAATTTGTAGCTGCTGTAGCAGAGATCTGGGGGCAGACTGGATGTAAATCTGTAGCTGCTGTAGCAGAGATCTGGGGGCAGACTGGATGTAAATCTGTAGCTGCTGTAGCAGAGATCCGGGGGCACACTGGATGTAAATTTGTAGCTGCTGTAGCAGAGATCTGGGGCAGACTGGATGTAAATCTGTAGCTGCTGTAGCAGAGATCTGGGGGCAGACTGGATGTAAATCTGTAGCTGCTGTAGCAGAGATCCGGGGGCACACTGGATGTAAATTTGTAGCTGCTGTAGCAGAGATCTGGGGTAGACTGGATGTAAATCTGTAGCTGCTGTAGCAGAGATCTGGGGGCAGACTGGATGTAAATCTGTAGCTGCTGTAGCAGAGATCCGGGGGCACACTGGATGTAACTTTGTAGCTGCTGTAGCAGAGATCTGGGGCAGACTGGATGTAAATCTGTAGCTGCTGTAGCAGAGATCTGGGGGCAGACTGGATGTAAATCTGTAGCTGCTGTAGCAGAGATCCGGGGGCACACTGGATGTAAATTTGTAGCTGCTGTAGCAGAGATCTGGGGGCAGACTGGATGTAAATCTGTAGCTGCTGTAGCAGAGATCTGGGGGCACACTGGATGTAAATTTGTAGCTGCTGTAGCAGAGATCTGGGGCAGACTGGATGTAAATCTGTAGCTGCTGTAGCAGAGATCTGGGGGCAGACTGGATGTAAATCTGTAGCTGCTGTAGCAGAGATCCGGGGGCACACTGGATGTAACTTTGTAGCTGCTGTAGCAGAGATCTGGGGCAGACTGGATGTAAATCTGTAGCTGCTGTAGCAGAGATCTGGGGGCAGACTGGATGTAAATCTGTAGCTACTGTAGCAGAGATCCGGGGGCACACTGGATGTAAATTTGTAGCTGCTGTAGCAGAGATCTGGGGGCAGACTGGATGTAAATCTGTAGCTGCTGTAGCAGAGATCTGGGGGCAGACTGGATGTAAATCTGTAGCTGCTGTAGCAGAGATCCGGGGGCAGACTGGATGTAAATCTGTAGCTGCTGTAGCAGAGATCCGGGGGCACACTGGATGTAAATTTGTAGCTGCTGTAGCAGAGATCCGGGGGCAGACTGGATGTAAATCTGTAGCTGCTGTAGCAGAGATCTGGGGCAGACTGGATGTAAATCTGTAGCTGCTGTAGTGTGTTGAAGAGATGTCTGTGATGCAGTAGTCCTGTTGTCCATGCGTTACTTGCCGAAGATAAAAGTAAAACACTCTAACTAAATGACCTATTTATTTTCTTTATGGATGTCTGTATTTCTCCATATCAGGGTCTCTTCCTTTCGTTTTAACTTTGTAATGAGATGTGTTGTAATAGCCGTGTTCATGGTACAGCCTGCTATGTGGGGTGGCTACAATGTTACAACACTATGTTCTCTCTGCAGGGACTACAATGAGTTCCTGGAAGATCTGGAGGAGGATCCTTCTGTCAGACAAAATGTCAACATTTACCTGGGTGAGTCTCCCCATACAGCTTGGACTAACATTGTCCATTGTCTGGCCCTTATCGTTCTCTGTGGCAGTGTTTATCATCTCTCTTTCCCTCTGCCATTTGGTCACCTCTCTTTCTCATGTTTATAAAAAATGGTAAATGACTGAATTAATGGAGAACATAAAATTCAAGCCATTGTCACATTTGAAGTTAAGGATATTTGCTGGTCTGTGTTAAGAGTATTTCACGTTTAGTCTCTGACTCTCATTTGCACCGTCTCGTATCGGCCTATAGATTGAATTAGAATATGATGTAAAGCGTTCCTGATTCATGGCAGTTTGAGTTGTGTGGTGAATCCAAAAACATACCCGCAGATACTCTAACTCACTGGTATGCACACAGACTGTAAGTATTGAGTGAGAGGTGAAGGGAAGACATCAAGATTTAAAAGCCAGAACAAGTTGATCAAAACACAAATCGGCATCATATAAACATTAGTCACCATAACACCACCACCGGATAATCTCATGGACAAGTTATACCATATGTCAGTTGTACACATCTGATGGCTCCCATGTGATAATACCGAGAAAGATGGCGTCTCAATTGCTACATAGTGTCCACTTGAATGTTGTGTGCCTGCTTCAGATCGGAACAAGCTTGCTGTTGACACGGACGACACGGATGATGAGGGCGTGCCACAGATCTCGCTGCAGGAGATGCTCGAGGATCTCCACATCGCTGAGGATGCAACTGGGGAAGATGGGGCCGACATGATTGAATGATTCTATCTGTGATGCAGTGTTCGCTCTGTCTGTGATGCAGTGTTCGCTTTGAGAGAAATTTTCTACTGTTTGAATACTGGTCATGGGACAAACATAAACCTACCATGACTCATAGGATTCATATTCTTGAATCTTTTAGGTTTGTTTTTTTTTCTGAAAGGGAAGAAATTTGGAATTTCTGAAAAGGCAATTCAATCTTGTAAATATACATTTATTGAGATTTGTTACATTTGTTTGTTGGGATATTTGTGGTCACTGATACCAGATGTTAAGCTCTAACTTGTATGTGTTTCTGTCAATTATGTTTGTTGCTCTTCCATGTATATATTTGTCCAAACATTTGTGCATTTATCCCGATCATTGCAGAACCTGGAAAGTTTTTTAACAACTTTCTGATAATTCCCTTGTGAATGAATACTGCAAGTCATTTGTGGATTAATGCTAGAAGTCCCTTGCAAAGGCTTGGGGCTTACACCATTCCTTCATTCTGAACAGAATAATCCAAAATTCCTCGTAACTCATTGGTTATTCTCTAATTACTTCACATGATGGGTAATAACAGGTTACAGGGTTCATTATTAGAGAGACATTCTTAACCCCTGTGGCCAACCCGCATCAACTGGTGACAGATGTGCCCATTTTAGTTTACCATGTTTTGTGCATTTGTTCATGTGTGAACTGAGTAGAATACTGTGTACAGCTTTTTCCTGATAACAATAAATGACTATTCTAACCAAATGCTTGTTGTGTTTATCAGCCATATAAGTCTTTGTTGTATATACTACTCAAAACAAGTTGAGCAACACTCGCAACTGGAAGGATGCATGTCGCAATACCCACCAGCCATGACATTAACTGTAGTCACATGAAAAAGTCAGGTGTTCTTATATCATCAGATGGATCTTTTCTTGATTAGTTTTTTTAAACTTATTCACAAAATGTATGTTTTGCTTTGTTTGATTCCATTATAGCTTAATGTCATTATTTCAACTTGGTGGTAGAAAAGAGCCTTTATATTAAAAACTGAATAGTAAGGAAACCCTTAAAACACGGAATGTCAACTTGCCCTTGGGATACTTTCAACATCAGTAACACAAACTGATGCAGACTATGGCAGGCTGGTGCCAATCTCATTGAGATCAGATGTTTTACTCTGAAGATGTGAAGATAGGAGGACATCTCCATCGGTTGTGTCCGGTGAAGCTTGGATGAACTTTGACTGTCCAGTCTAAATGAAGGAGCTTGGGTTTTTGAACCAATCAGATGTCATCTTTTTAAAATGATTTGGCTGTATTTCTCTACCGCCTTGATTAGGAAATTTTGGTTTGTACAGATGAAAACACACAACAAATATTCCTTCAATTGTACTTCCTTTTGGGAGTAGATCCCATGACACTCAGAAACTTGTTATTTTTGTTTGTTTTGACACAGAAATCTGATATATATGCTTTGTCTGAATGCTTTGCTAGTTCATGCGGACACTGATTGGATGATTAGAAAGTTCATTTTGACATGACCTGTGGAGGTTTCCTCAAGTATTCACACACAGAGGTATTGTACCAGAGTAAAGATGTGATTGTAATGAGTTTGGGCTAATGCTAGTTTCTGTCTCTGCAATTAGGCTCACATGAATCATGTAGTTTTCAGTGTGACATAAACATCATCACAATCACATTAAAATCAGATCTTAGTTCTCCCTACCGCTAAATTTAGCGTTAGCGAGAACTAAGATTTGATTTGAGATGGACATCATCAATGCTTCTGTTGAGATCAAAGTTACTTGGGTCCACGTGTGAAGAACGAGTGACCTCTTGTTACAACCTCAGCAAGAGCTTCACGTTCAGAGCATCTCATCATTTAGCCAGGCCATACCCTCATTGTTAGACTCACTGAGAAAGCTGCACAGAAGGAAAGGATGGCACTGAAGCATGTGATCTACGTTTAATCAAGGGTTTTAAACACCTTCTATATACTTTTTACAGTCTGATTGGGTTCATTAGATCAATGGGGGCACGGGTGGCCCAGTCATCTAAGGCGCCGCGATATGCTGTGCAGAGTTGCATCCGTTGGGCACGCCAGAAACCTATGATTGTGGGTTCGGATCTGGTTCGCCCCGATTTTGTTTCTAGGTTTGTAGGCATCATACCCGTGCTCGTGGGACCTGCATCACTTCAGGCTTTGCTCCCACATTCAACTGACACGCTGTGGTATAACTGGAATATTGTTAAAAGCAGCATTAAACCCAACTCATTCACTCACTCATTAGATCAAGTTGACATGGTTTTGTTGTAGGTCCAATCACATTATTATCACTTGCCCCTCTGAGGGTCCTGTGCACCACGTCCAGCAGATCACACAAGGGCCATAACTCTGTCAAAAATATATTTTTAGGCAGGTTTTGGAACTCCAACATAATCATCTCCAAATGGCGACTTTGTGGTGAAAGCGAGATTGTGGTGATACAATACCTCCAGAGTCCATGTTAGATTCCATGGATTACAGGGGCATCTGTGGCCCAGTCGTCTTAGGCGCTGCAACTCGCTTGCAAAGTTTTGGTCCCTTGGGCAGGCCAGAAACCTATGATTGTGAGTTTGAATCACAGTTCGACCCGATTTTGTTTCCTGGTTTGTCAGCAGCATAACTGTTTACCTTGGTTTCACCAAAGTGGTAAATGTCTCATAGCTGCGTCACTTCAGGCTTTCTTTCTTAAACTGACATTATATAACTGAAATACTGTCGAAAGGTGGTTTTAAACCCAACTCACTCACTCCATGGTTTCAAGGTTCTATCATTACACTGGTGAACAGGTGCTTCGTTATAAAGTGTAAAACAAATGTGAGTGTGTGGTGCAATCTGATTGGTTGAGAGTGTGTGTGTGTGTGTGTTTCATATAAAGAAGGTTAGCTTCTGTAGTTGACGATGAGTTTTCAGATGTATCCTTATGTGTTCAGAACAGATGTGACTATACATCTTTCGTGTTGAGTCTACTTCTACTGCTATCGTATGGAATGTGTGAAAATGATGAACCAAATTGTATCACTTCAGGTAACTGAACACACTATAGATGTTCCAGGGCCATTATTTGTTTATTTGCTGGTTCACAGATTTGTTCCGACAAAGTCAGATGGAGGGAAAAAGAACAAAGTATAAGCTTAGATTTATTATGCAAGAAATCGGAGGCGATAGCCTAGCCTAGTGGTATAAGCGTTCACTCGCTACGCTGAAGGCCCCGGATCGATTCCCCTTCATGGATACAATGTGTGAATCCCATTTCTGGTGTCCACCGCCATGATATTGCTGCAATACTGATAAAAGCGACGTAAAGACGAACTCACTCACTAACGAAATCGGCTACAACTACTAATCGATTGGTTAAATATGAATGTAAAATTGCGCGCCATTTTCTCGATTTTCTAAAAACGATGACTATAACTAGTGTAAATCATATCAAATATTTTTTTGTTGGAGGAAACAAAATTGAAGTGTTATGTTGAAGAAAAAAGAAAGAATTCAGTTTGTGTTTAGATGGGGTCGGCGGATCTATGATCCAACAAATAAGAAAATGTCACTTGTCGTGTGGATATATTATTCTAACATACTGCGTATGAGTATACCATTCAAGCTTCTTCAAAAAGATATCAATATTTGGTATAATTAATTGAATAACATACTTCACTAGTTCGTGTATGTTTTCACGTCCCTTTTTCAATTTTGTTTTATCCGGGATAACATTGGAAGTAGAGGATCACAGGGGCCACATCTGCTAATACAAACTCTTCAAATTACAATAGCAAAATTACATTATTTGACTTTTGGGAATTCATAAAGTGATCCTTCAGATTAATTCACCACTTACAGATAAACAAAAAACTATCGAAGAACTTTACGTTTTTTCCAAGTCATTGCAAGAAAATCAAAAGACATTACAAGCAGAAGGAAAATGTTCTTGGTTCAGCCTTCGCAGTGCTCCCGGGATTCAAGGGCAGATAACTCTAAAAGGACTAATTGATGTGAAACTGAAAGTGTTCCTAAGACATGCACATGTCTATCAAGTATATTTGACATCAGAGAATCCTGAGGTTTCCCTAACTACAGTAAAATGTCTGTCTGCAGATTCTTTTTGGAAGGGCGGTGTAAATACGGCGAAAGATGTCGATTTGAACATCCAAGAGGTTGGTTTTCTATACTTTGTTCGGTTTTCGATCAGTTTTATGATCTGAAACGAGTTGCTTAGCATGTCACAGCAGTCAGCGTCAATAATTACCAGCTCATTAGACATGTTCGATCTGCATTTAAACTAATGTAAATATTTTGAGGACGTATTTTCAAAATACGCCAATGTTGATATTGAATCTAACTTAGAATCTGAGTCATTTTCTGTTCTAAGAAACGTGCACCCTACTAGGCCTACAGGCCCGTTAGAATAGGAATAGGCTATATCATATGAGCTATTGTTTGAATGATTGCACCAGAGGTGTCTGTAGGCAGTAAAGGTCCCATTACACAAAACAACCTCGGCTAATGTTAACCTTAACTGCTTAGGTTAGAATGAAGGTAATCCTAGTCTGAAGTTATGCCTGTTTTACCAAGCAACTGATGTGAAGTCGGTGTGTCAACCTTTGCTCTACAGTTGCAATCATCAGGCTGTATGACATCTATTGCTGACGTCATAAATCAATATGCTGTTAAAACATGACAGTTTGAGATTTGCTTGCCTATTTGTAACACATAAATATAAAATATTTGAACTATTTCAACAATGAAAGGACAACCGTTTAAAAGGATCTCGAGTAGGCCTAATGTAATATGAAACCAACAGAGTGTGTTGATGAAAGCCGAGTGTCCGATAGCTTACATACCGATCCGTCTATGGTGCTGAATATATTTCTGTTTGTTTGTACATGTCGTGTGAGAATTGAAATACTGTTCAAACATGTGGACCACCTTTAGAATTTTCCCACGATCATGATGGCGACTGTTGGAATTTATTGTGTGGTTCGTGTGAGTGAGATAGTTTTTATGTCGCTTTTTTCAATATTTCCCTCTTGGCGGGAAAACCACAAATGTGCTTCACACATTGCGCTCATGTGCCTTTGGCCTGACGAGCAAACACTTTGACTAATAGGCTACCCTACTGCTCCGGTATTATATAAATTTATGTTGATGAACTTATACTATGTACATCATTCACAGGGGGACAGAATCAAGGAGTACAACGACAGCTGTTCGGTGGGGGTGGTGGAGGGGGAGGAGGAGGAGGAAGTCGTGTCACCTTCCGAGACAGTTTCGGCTCGAGTCAGAACACAAGCCAGTACAAATGGACAGCCCAAGACAACAAACATCAAACAGGAAATGTTGCTAGTGCTGATGTTATGTATGTATAATAAATATTTCCTTTATCTGAATTCAAGGGGATAACAAATCCTAAGATGGGACATAGATCATGTAGATGAGATGTTAAACTGCAGGTAAATCTTCAAAGAAACTTTAGCTATAAAGAGCAGAATCATTGAGTCTCTAGCTGGGATGCAAATAACAGTCCTGCTTACTTCAGTCAGTTTTTTCTGATCATTTTAATGTTAAAGATATCCTGAGGGCTAGTAGAATTTATTTACTTTTCATGGCCTTTCATGTGTCACCACTATTCAGACAAGAAAAGTCTCATCCTTGTCTCCACATCATACAGATTATGCAGTGTACATATTGATTTGTAATACGTGACACTGAAATCATGATGACTAGTCACTAAACAAGTTTGTGCCAGGTTGAAATTAATGAATGAATTAAGGTGTTATACAGATAATCATAGTTTGACATACTTGCAAAGACAAACCATTCTTTTTGTAGATTCCATATACATATTGATGTTTGAAACTTGCTCCATGTTTCTGCCTTCCAAATATATTCAGGGCAATATCTGTTTTCATTTTGTCCTACCAGCACTGCTCTCCAGACTGAGATTGAAGTATGGTTGCAGTCCAAACAATGGCCGTTCTCTTGTATCTCCATTGAGAAGGATCTCCCCTGCCTCCCAGGTAACCATGGTTTCAGTATCATGTAAGACACATGTATCATAGAGTTTACTTGATCAGATCTGCTCTACAGCCTTCGTAGCACCACGATTATCATAACTCTATATACAAAATATGTAGATAACAACTTCTTTATTTTATTTTAATAGCGATGTTTCGATATAGATCCTTATACCATTGCCAAACTGACGTTTCAGTATAGATCCTTAATTATACTGGTATAAGAATCTAAACTAAAACATCGCCATAACAGTAAAGTTGAAAAGTTGTTATCCATGAATTTTGTCTACTTTGTCGCAGCAGTATTGTTGCCTGCAGCATAAAACAACATTCACTCAGTGTCATCTTGGAGGCTATAGATTCCTGTAGAACACCAGAAACCTATAGAATGTTCAAAGCAGCATTAAACAAAAGTCACTGACTTGCTCTTAGAGGCAATAAGACATCTGTCAACAAGTAATTTTATTTTAATTTTAAAAATAAAAAAATTCCATTTTCCATCATATTTTCCATTTCAATATCATACATAGAGTGTGCATTGATTTATTGTGACATTATTGGCATGTTTGTAGCATGGACAGATCATATATCATAGTTATACAGGGTTTCTAAATAACACATGTAGAGAAGACCAGAAGGCATGGAAACTTGCATAATTACTATTTGAATATGCAATACATTTTGTAATTTCATAATATCGAAGTATTTCTTTTTGAATTAGTAAAAACATTGGTTTGACTTTTTTTCTATTAAATGTGAACAGCATAGATTTTGTTACCATAATTACTGCATTGAGTGAATTATTATTCTTCTCTTTAAATCCAAACAGTATGTGTTCATTACTAAAATTAACTCTGCCTCCTGTATAGTTTCCAAGCCAATCTGAACGTTTCGTCCATATATCAGCAGCATAGTGACAAGTCAGTCAACGAGTTATGGTTTTCATGATAATAAATGAAAGACTGTAATATTTCTAAAAGATGCCTTGCTGCTGGACAAACGAGGCAGATACCGACTTGTTACTCCTTTTGTTTTTGTCCAGCCTTTGATCTGTCCTGATTATGTTGTTTCTTTGTGTCTCTAGACTTTGAAGACATCTCACCGGAGGAGCTGAGATTCGAGGCCTATGCAGCCATCAAAGCAGGCAATATCCAACCCTATGTGAGTTGATGGTTTGCTGTTGATTGCTAAGTAGTCAGTCTCTATTATGTGGAAAAGAATATGTACAATTAAGAGGACAATGCAATTTCATACATTGTGTTTTTGTTGTCTAAATGAATCTAATGTAACATTGAGCTAGTGATCATGAATTTCCATTTCGTTTAAAATATTAATCAGGCATGTTATTCTCTATTGTTATACTAATTGCTCTGAGAATTTTCTGATCTGAAATATGGTCAGCATGGCAGCCATACTGAAATGTCAGAAAGTATAGCTTTTGACTAGGGCTGGGATGAGTAACTCGGGTACTTGGGTCGGGTAGGTACTGAGAAGGACCCGGGTACCCACAGGACTACCCGGACCTGTGGTTAGTCATGTGTTATGTTGTTTAATGACAAAATGATCAAAAAATATATGGTTACACTATAAGACACTAAAGTTCACATTTCTTTCTGACCATGCACCCATTCCTATTGACTTTTATATGTTTGAATAAAGATAAAACTTCAGTGTATGCATGACCAGATCGTTTTATTACGTGTACCTAAATACATTTTGTCCAGGGCTACGGTCAAACTATTCCCAGTTTTGTACCCATCTATTGAGACCTACAGCGGGTACCCGGGTAGGGTCAGATAATAGGAGGGTGGCTACCTGGGTAGTAAATTTGGACTCGTCCCAACCATACTTTTGCCTTATTCTCCTTGTGTGATCCTGCCTGAAATCTGATGTGCAGTGTGAAATATTAGAAGTTGTTTCACACATGTTTGATATTTGACAATGTTCTTCCAGCTGTGACCGAGGCGGTTGGGTAACCTAGTGGTTAAAGCATTTGCTCATCACGCTGAAGACCCGGGTTTGATTCCCGACATGGGTACAATGTGTGGAGCCCATTTCTGGTGTCCTCCGCCCTGATATCGCTGGAATATTGCTAAAAGCGGTGTTAAACCATACTCACTCACTCACTCACTCCAACTGTGACGATGTCCTGGGACCCTGTGGTTTTACTGCATACAGGCTTTTGGAAATCTCCTTTCAAAACCTGACAAGACCTGTTTAAACTTTATATGGAAGATCCCAGCAGTGGAGCTCTAATATCTGCTGCTGAAATTTAGATTGTGGACTAAAACATTATTCTAAACAATGAAGCACTTGTTCACCATTAAAGTTTTCATGTTCTACCAACTCCTAAATGCCAACCAAAGATTATGATTTTTTTTTCAATTTGAGAAAATAATGATCAAGTGTGCTTGAGAATATTGAGAGACTATTTTTGTTAAATTTCATGCATATGTAATTTGTAATTTTTAGTGATATTATATTGTCTGGTTTCAGGTTGAAAAGGTTCGCCTGTTGTCAGTGGATTACAACAACAAAAAGAATCACCTCAAAAATGCCAACCCAGCCCTCAAACAGAAGCTGGTGAGCACCCCAAATATTACACGGCAACCAAGCTGAACGATAAGAATAAGGGATAGAATGTTTGTCATGGAATTCTAACCAAAGAAACAGAATTTACTAATACCAACTTTCTAAGAAGAAAAAAGGAAAAGTTTCGATTTCTCCTTCAGTTTTCACCTATATTGGTTTCCAGTTTTCATGTTTTGTTTTTTTCTGTTATGTTTTGTGGGAAATGGTAAGCACACTTCACCTGCATAGCTACATGGGTTTCTATGAACCTTAAGTGAACCTTAAGATGTTTTCTGTGTGGGTTTCTTTAAGTACAAGATCATATTTCAAGTTATATTATTGGGTCATTTTTAAGCGAATCATTGGTAGATAGGGAGATATTGTGTGTACAGCTGGCGAGAAAAGACAAACGCTAATCTTAATCTCTGCATATAAAGCAATGCCTAGTAGAACAGGAACTACAATTTAAATGGTAGATCATCATATCTTGTGATGTTTTACCTCAAATTTAAATTTTGTATTGACTAATTTGGTGTCTCACAGTGTCAATACGCACAAACAGCATCGTGTGCTGGAGTTATCAACGCAACCAAGCATGTATATAATCGAGTCTGGACTGGACAATCAAGTGATTGACATGAGCATTGATATACGCAAATTGAATACAATGACCTGCATCAACCAAGCCACTGAACCTGACCAACTGATTCCGTTTGTCGTCTGTTATGACAAGCATAGTCGCCTGTTACAGCAAACTATGTAGTGCCATGAGCATTGACTTGGTGAATGGAATCTGACGCAGTATCAATGGATTATTATTATTATTATTATTATTATTATTATTATTATTATTAATGTCTTCTTGTTACCTACAGATGCAGTTTATTGAACAACACCGGAATAAGAAATCACCAGGGTAAGTTCCAAACCTCACAAGAAATCATGTACCAGGTGTATCATGATACACCTACACGACATACTGATACATATCGCGATACGTGAGTCCTGATACTATTTGTATCATGATACACCTACACGACATACTGATGCATATCTCGATATATGAGTCTTGATACTATTTGTATCATGGTACACCTACATGACATACTGATGCATTTCGCGATACTTGAGTCCTGATACTATTTTATCATGGTACACCTACACGACATACTGATGCATATCGCAATACGTGAGTCCTGATACTATTTGTATCACGATACACCTACACTACAGTCTGATGCATATTGCGATACGTGAGTCCTGATACTATTTGTATCATGACTCTGAATTTTTCCCATTTTGGGGCGAACTCTCCTTGTCTTGTCCAATGGGGCCCAATTGACGCAATGTCGGTCTCTCGTCCATTATGTGTTTATCTCACATGATAGGTCAATCTAGTGTAAAGCAGATTTAGCATTTTGGTTCGTGTTAGGCCAGAACCTGAGTAGATATCAGACTAGATTATAACAAAACTTTAATAAATTTTACTTTATGAAACCTCGACTCAGAATGAAAACATGAATTGATTCATGGGTAGGTATATCATCCCTTTGGCACGCCTGAAACCTTCGATTGTGGGTTCAAATCCTGGTTTACTCGGATTATGTTTCTAGGTGAGCACCATACTCAAACTTGTTTGTTTCACCAAAGTGGTAAACGTCTGATGCCTGCATCACTTGGGGATTTCCTCCCACAGCAAGCTGACACGCCATGACTTAACTTGAATATTGTTCAAAGCAGTGTTAAACCTCTCACTCACTCACCCACTATGATAATGATGATGTTGGTAAACTTGATGGTGCATCCATTTGAAATAATTGCAAGACTGTTCAGTCAGTTTAATGAGATTGATGTAATTGCATTGCATTTTTTCAGGGCGCAAGCATCATCTTTTGGGGGTGAGTATTATTATATATTTATACATAACCATACCATAACCATGAGGATAGACGGGTCTGGTGTAATAATTTTCTTATATTTGCATGTGTATTTAAGCAATTTTCAATACTGATTGGTCAATTGAAGCAATATGATGTCCCGTTGCATTGGAGACCCGTGAAGAGCGGGGGTAGAATAGCTCTTCAGCAACCCATGCTTGCCGTAAAAGGCGACTATGTTTGTTGTAAAAGGCGACTAACGGGATCAGGTGATCAGGCTCGCTGAATTGGTTGATACGTGTCATCGATCACAACTGCTCAGGATAGCGATCACTGGATTGTCTGGTCCACTCGATTATTTACAGACCGCCGTCTTATAGCTGCAATATTGCTGAGTGTAACGTTAAACAACAAACCAACCAATCACGTTGCATTGGTGTTGAGAGCAATGATGTCACAGATTGATAACATTATGTCACCTGAATTCAGTGATGTTTCTCTGTATTGTTTACATTACATGGATTTCTTCACCTTCATCTTTAGATGACATGAGTAACATATAGAATAGCCTTCTAGAAAATCTACACTGATTTCAAACTATTATTGACAGATGATACACATTAATTTTGAAAGTAAGACACATAATAATGTTTTCAATTTAGTCAAAACAATTTAATCTAACACAATTTTTTCAAACCCAGTTCAAATAAAGAATGGATACAGCTCGGAATAAGTATTCAGTTTGAGAAATCTGAGTTAAAAACTCTTTAAGAAGGCATTTGAATGTAGGAACTAAAGTTACATCAATTTATGCTTGGTTTCTGTATAAGAATACAGTAACTAGTAACCTAGACTTGGTTGGAGGAACACATTGGAGTTACCTCCCTTGTCAGGATTTACATCAAGCTCCTCACAGAGATAGCCCGTGCTATATATCGCTGGCATCAGTCATAATACCCCACTGTGATAGGTGGCCACAACCATGCTTGGAGTTGAACTCGCAACGGAATGACCGTTACGTTTACAAACAAGTGATGACTGTCGTGATGCCGAATACACTCATCGCTGCTAAATTACTTTCTTTGTTTGTCAATTTGAATTTCTGTTTCATTAAAACTATTGTGTTATTGATATAGTAAGAATGTATGGGAGAAGTTTGTTGATTTTCCGCTAGTCTGCAATCTCGAACCAATCTGATTATTAAAACAACAAAGTAAATTCATCAGGAAAACATGGTCAGTCGTAAACCTTTTCAAAATGAAATATGATGGCATTCCCAAAGACATAAACAAAAGTATAAACGTTACTACATTTGGGGTTAGAGGGCAAATTTCAAGATTCTTGTAATGGTCGCGCCCACACTGGTGCTGGGAAGGAGCTTGGATTTACATGCAAAAAAACAATACTGACATCACTGGTTTTAATGACGCTAGCTCATGATTTTGTACTTTTGTGAAATTCAAGGTCAGCATATCTTTAGATTAAGTTATCAAATATAAAATGTCGAAATATTCAGTGTTATTGGTGTAGAATTTTGCTTTGGATGAAAACAGGATGTTGTAATAAGGAAATCTCAGTTCCTTTCTTTGTGATGCAATAGAAGCTTGAGGCACTCAAGCCTTTTATTCCAGAAAAGAAAAAATGAAATTAAAAAAAGAAATAACAGTAAGTATGCTTCGTTTTCAGGCAACAGTGCCTTTGGTGGAGGAGGAGGTGGAGGGTTTGGGAGTGGGACAGGTGGCATCTTTGGCGCTTCAGCTGGGAAGTCAGGCAGTTCATTTGGGCAGGCAGGCGGCTCCTCTAGTATATTTGGTGGTGGATCATCATCATCTGGATCAGGAAATTTGTTTGGGAAATCCACAGCTCCCTCCTCGTCTAGTGGAATGTTTGGTCAGAGTAGTGGTGGCTCATCCTCAATATTTGGGACAGCTCCTGCCACTTCTGCATTTGGTTCCAGTTCCGGTTCCTCAACGTCTGTGTTTGGTGGAGCAACAGGTGCAGGAACTACTTCTACAGGGACGTTTGGGGGGTCAGGGTCGACAGGGGGCTTTGCTGGCAGCACTCAGACTGCGCAAACTGGTGGCTTTGGTGGCAGTGGTGGGACTGGGTTTGGATCTGGTGGAGCTTTTGCTGCAGGCAGAACAGGGGGAGGGTTTGGGAGCAGTGCAACCACTGGTGCATTTGGGAGTTCAGGTGGACCATTTGCAAGTAGCCCAGCTGGCAGTGGTTTTGGTGGTGGGGCTACAACCACCTCAAGTGGTTTTGGTGGTGGGTCTACAGCCACCTCAAGTGGTTTTGGTGGTGGGTCTACAACCACCTCTAGTGGTTTTGGTGGTGGGTCTACAGCCACCTCAAGTGGTTTTGGTGGTGGGTCAACAGCCACCTCAAGTGGTTTTGGTGGTGGTTCTACAGCCACCTCAAGTGGTTTTGGTGGTGGTTCTGCTGGTACTGGTGGCAGCATATTTGGGGGAAGTGGATTTGGCACTCAAACTGGGACATCAAGTTTTGCAGGAACCACTGCAGGTGCATCTGCTTTTGGTTCTACACAACCTCCAAGTGGGGCATTTGGCTCCCAACCAACACAATCTAGTGCGCCACCTAGTGGATTCTTTAATAGTCAAAGGCAGGCAACTGCATCTGCACCAGCACCTGCACCAACACCAGCAAATAGTAAGTTGTATACGCCATTAGCAGACTTGACAGAGGAAGAAAAGGCTCAGTTTTCAGCTCCATCATTTGTCCTGGGCAAAATTCCAACCCGACCACCACCACAAGAACTTGTCAATGGAACTGTGGGACGTTAACAACTGTGTATATGGGTCTGTTTCATATCAGCACTCAAGTCTTTGTCCAAGTCTTTGTGTGAATATTTCACTTTGTTATTTGATATATTTTTTTGATCAAATTGTTCTTTGTACATGCTGCAGATAAATTCTTTATATTGCTTTAAATATTTTGTTCTTTCTTAAATACATGGAAAAAGGCTGGACCTCTAACTTGATAGTTTCTGGGCAGAAATGTACTCATCAACCTAATTAGAGGTTATGCAACTACATTTGTTCATTTGGGTAGTCGTGGAAGTATAGATGAAGAAAAATGGACACTTGGCAAGAGGTCACAATTTATATGCAGCCAACTACCATGATATTGATTTATTGGTCTCTTGACTTTGGGGATTCTGGGTTAGAATAGGTCCCAACAACATGTGTAGGTCTTTACTGTCTACGCCCTTCATTTGCAAGACATCTGTCCCCCCGCCCAGTTGGCGGTACAAATGCTTTTGCAAATCCTGCAGGCAACCGAAGTCTGCATGTTGAAATCCGTGTTACTTGTGCACCGGATGTCTACTTCCTTATGCGATTTTGATTGGACTATACGTATGTGGTTAGTCCAGCCAAAATGTAACTCAGGAATTCCAGCCTGTTTTGACAAGGATGGAAACTGGACTTCCACTGTCAGTTAACGCCCCTGCCTTGGGAAGATACAGCCTTGAAATAAAATTTGACAATTTGCATCCTGGGCCTCAACTAGGCCTACTTATGTTTTAGTTGCATTTTGGGGGTAGAGTTTGAGATGCAAAATAGTAGTAGTAGGAGCAGGTAATATTGGACTACTATACCAGAAGAATAATTGTTGACACAGGTGAAATGCTAGTGGAGGAACACATGGGTTTCTTGTAAACCTACATTGCTTTTGACATATGGCTTTGGTTTAATTGGCTGTTCCAGAGAATCTGTGATGTGAATTTAAATTAAACACAACCGTGCGCCGTTGATGTGTTTCAGCAGAAATGGTTTTCAGATATTTACGAAAGTTCACTGTTTGAACCAGAATCATATTTATCAAAACTACCGTACAGGAATTTTCGGAACATCATTGTTCGTTTTAGACTTGGCCTGAATGATCGAAAATTGAACAAAGGAAAAATTCAGCTGTTGGGTAGAATAGGTCTTCAGCAACCCATGCTTGTCGTAAGAGGCGATTAACCTAACGGGATCGGGTGGTCGGGCTCGCTGACTTGGTTCATGCATGTTATGTTATCCCAATTGCGTGGATCGATTCTCATGATGTCAATCACTAGATTGTCTCGTCCAGACTCGATCACTTACAGACCGCCGTCATATAGCTGGAATATTGCCGAGTGCAGCCTTAAACAACCAACAAACAAACCTAAGGATATGCCCGTTTTGTGTCGAAGATAGATATCCTTTTATGTTGATTTGCCCTATATGCGAAGTCTAAGGAGCAAGTGCTTACCACAGTGGTCTTTGCCTCATATAAAATTGTCTTCACAAAAGACCCTCAAACACAACATCAACCAGCTGTATTCAAACATCATGCGCTTGTGTTACGAAAATGGCATAATCTAAATAAACGACTAAAGTGTTAATGACAGTTTAAAAATAACAAATAAATCGTGTGCCGTTTCATGTGTTTCAAAATGGGACACCCTTTACCATAGTCATAGTAAGGGCCAGTGGTTATGTAGTGTCCATCCCAGATGAAGGATGGTATCACTAACAGGTCACATGTTAAGACTATTTGTTAATAATCTGCCCCTTCACATCTGACCGGATTTCCTTGTCCGTTATTTACAGTGACAGTGAGCTAACAGTTGGATTACCGGTATTTTTATGGACACTCTAATAATAGCGCTAGAAAAAACGCCGGTTTGTTGACAGGGCGGACAGTTTTGTTATCGGCGGGACCTCTCGGAGCCTTTGTGAACACTGCTTTAAAAAAAGCTTGATCGCCAATCGACGCGTCGGGTGCTTGCATTTATTCACTGAACTATTTTATCGATGACTTGGTTGATGAATGTCATCGTATCCGAATTACGCAGATCGATGGTCCAGACTCGATGATTTTACAGATCGGCGTCATATATCGGGAATATAGCAGAGTGCGGCATTAAAGAACAAACAAACAAATGAACACTTGGGTGTGTAGTATTTGTATTTCTACTAAACTAAAAGACCATGTACACCCCAAGCATCCACTCGTAAAATGGAAGATTTCATTACATTCAGCACTTCTAACTAATTATATAAAGAGTTCACAAGGTACAACGTTTTCTGTCACAGTAAATTATTTGTGTATGACATTTAATCTATTGTGTTTTACAATTAGATCACTGCTGACGCAACCAGTGTTGAGAACGGTAATTCAACGTGCAAACATTCATACTGAACATTTATCATCACCCGAAACCAGGAAGTACTAATTATCTGTTCCTCGTGAATAAATTGTGCAAATATGGAGTCAAAGAGCTCAAATCTCAGTTTTCTGTGTCTGGGGGGAGTATATATTCATGTTAAACTGGGGAATGACACACACGTACGCACGCACGCACGCACGCACGCGTAGCTATAAAGTGCAATGATAATGCGACGCTAAACCCCATGTCACCTCACCATTCATTCATTCATTCATTCATTCATTCTTTCACTCTGGACAGGAAATGCGTAATTTCAAGGTAGCTTGTTGGTTATTTGCATACAGGGTACCAATAATCGGATCAATAAAAGTACACATGAAGCACGCGCAGAATGCTCAATTTACTTTCACGCACATAGGATTGATACGATTGTTGGTGTAATGAAGACGTCATTGTTGATTACCTTACGTAATTTAGTCAATCATTGCTGACGTCATTACCTTGGGCAACGTTATCTTCTCACTGTTCTCTCATCCTCGATAATCCAGTGCGTCGTGATCTATTACCCATAGGGTTGAAATAACCGAGTTGATAATAATCACATAAGCACTAGTGCACAGATCGCTTCACGTGCACCAGAGTATTCTTTACGCCGTCCGGACGGCATTGTTGACATTTTATTATAAGGTCGGAAACAATAGCTGAAGTTTGTTAACATTTGAGGGGCGCTCAAAAGGATAAGAAATAACAAGTTACAAAAGACATTATTACACCCGCATATGTGTAGTTCTGATTTTACGAAACTCCTTTAAGAATGCATGTATTACCTTCGTTCTCGGTTTGGAAATACAGAAATTCTGACACGCGGTTCGTGAAATCAGTATGACACACGTGTTCGTATAATAATCTCAATCTGTAATCCAAAACTGACCTGCACATGAGGATGAGAGCAAGGGTATATCACTGCAGTGTAATTAAAAAAATTAACGTCGCGTCCAAGATTATTGTGCTTAAATAGAGACGTGCATGCACGTGTGTGTGTGTGTTTGTGGCTGCTTGTACTAGTCCGGTCTGATGCCGATTTATAGTGCTAGCTAACTGTGATACCATGCCGCAGTTTAACATGAATATCCCAATAGCCGACCAGTCCTTGTTTTAGCCCCTTAATGCCGAGCGCCAGACAGAGTAACAACAAGTACCATCTTTTTACGTCTTTTGGTATGGCGCGGCCGGGAATCGAACCCCGGACCTTCCGCTCTCCGGGCGGACGCTGTACCATCAAGAAATAAACTGACTATTAAGGTCCAGTTTCCAAACTTTGCTGAATTAGACTTGAATTTCGTGGCTCGATCGTTGCGCCACCAGTGGCTATTACGAGTCCCTTCTGACTCCCTAGTACTGACCAGTCAGATTCTACCTGTCATATTACTTGCATTTGCTTCAAACAAAATGGCAACGCCCAGTCAAGACGATCTGATCGCAATCTCATTAAAATCAGATCTTAGTTCTCGCTACCGCTAAACAAAGATCTGAGGACATCCAATTAGGGGTCACGTCTGAACGACCTTTCATTCGACCAATCAGAGCGTCGCTTACCAGATCATGAAAGTGACAGTCGGGATGTGATTTCTAATCATGCGACCTCGAAAACTTTAACACGGGGTATTCTGAACGATAGTTACGGGCTTAACGACTGAATCCATCAATTAGCCATTCCAGAATGTTCTTTTGTTCAGGATTCAATTTTTTTATCGAGAACTTCTCAAAATATTTTTTGAAGCGTAGTCGCCAATTTTAAATTTATGCCATAAAGCACGAGAAAACTGCCTTCTGATTAGCAAATGTCGACTTCTTGTCAGTCATTCCATTGGTCGGTCAAAGTTCGAGCAAGGTCGGTCTGACGTGACCCGTAATGGGATGTCCTCAGATCTTTGTTTTGAGGTAGCGAGAACTAAGATCTGATTTTAATGAGACTGATCTGATCGTTAATCAGGATGAAGATTACAAATATGAAAAAGTTTGGAAAATATCTGTCAACGCCCAGTTGACGGTACACATGCTTTGCAAATCCTGCATTTGACCGAAATCTGCAGGCCAGTTTAAGAACCGGATGTCGATTTCGTTACGCGATTTTGAATGGACAATACATATACTCTTTAGTCCAGCTAAAACATGACTCCGAAATTCCAGCCTAGGTCGGCAAGTCACATAACTATTTTGCCTCGGGAAGATGTTCATTACAAAGGTTATCAAATTGCTAACAGGCTGAAAACAGTCGCGAAACACTGCAGATTTAAGGTCCAAAACACAACTATGATACCCTTTCAAATTCATCACCTTTGAATAAACATTTCTTGTTTGTTTCATTTTAGCCACCATCAAACATTGGTGTATACTTTCTTTTGCCCGGCAGTTTAATAAATAATGAACGTCGAGCTTCAGATTATTGTTTGATGAAAACACTACAGGGGCATTGCTTTTACATGGACTGACTTCTGAAACCGTATACATTCGAGGCTTGTGAATTAAAACAAAGGGTACGACCGAAAGTATTACAGCTGAGTTGTTTTTAAAGTATCGGACCTAGAATCTAAAAAAAACACAGGGATCAGCGCTGTACCCGCCAAACCAGATGTTGGTAGACAGCAACTACCATTTTCACGCTGGACAGTATAAATTGTGATTTCACGCGAGCACATGGAGCATGGTTTGGGCATGTTTTTGGTCCTTTTACTTAATAATTCTGAACTATATCTAATTAATATCATGCACCGAAGGGCTTCTGGACCACAAACATTGTAGTATTTACATACGACATTATCAGGCGCGACAGAGACGAGTCGAGAACAAGGTGCTTTGAAGCGTAAAACGGCATTATTACCTAATACCAGCGCAATTATATGTCATATTTAGCTTTATTTGGCTAATTTGGGATGTGTATCAATGTAATACCTTTTTACGATGAATAAATCTAACAAAACAATTCAGCACGAGTTGGGGGCGGTCGGGTAGCCAAGTGGTTAAAGCGTTCTTTTGTCACGCCGAAGACCCGGGTTCGATTCCCGACATGGGTACAACGTGTGAAGCCCATTTCTGGTGTCCCCCGTCGTGATATTGCTGGAATTTTGCTAAAAGCGGTGTAAAGCGTCACTCACTCACTGTACGAGTTGATTGTAGTAGGCTGCGTGAACACAATTACTGTCAGGTTGTTGGAATAATACTGTCTGGGTACAGTAAACTACGGTTATAACGAACACGCTTATAACGAACTAACGGATATAACGAACTAACTTTTTAGTCCCGACTATATGCTGTAGTTATGCTGTATATATGCTTATAACGAATTACGGTTATAACGAACTAAAATTAGTAGTCCCTTTGAGTTCGTTATAACCGTAGTTTACTGTACATTGATTTGAACAGATTTAAACAGCACTGATATAGATGAGAACATTTAGGACGTTTTGTTAGTCCATGTACTCATTCACAGTTTTCCAACTACCTTTTTATTTGGCCGCAAATAGCTTTAAGCGTCCTCATGTGTCTTTAAGCAATGAAAGCAATGTCTATTGTACGATTCCGACTATATTGTATTTGTTTGTTTGTTGTTTAACGCCGCACTCAGCAATATTCCAGCTATATGACGGCGGGAGACTGTATTACACGCCTTTGTATATGAATCACTATCAAATAGTGATGATACTAAGTGTTCGCGACAGGGTGAGCGTATCCTGTCCCGCCGGTGGCACCCGTCGCAAATACATGCAACGGCAAATCAATTGTTCACCTGAAAATTGCATTTGTGTCATCTTTGTCACTGATGCGTCAATTTTGGAAATATCCTCTATCATAGAACTTCTTTGCTGATGTCTTGAATATTGTAACCTTGATCAAATTTTTGAGCAAGCGTTGTATGTCCCTCTTCGTAGAAAGAGCATGTTCGATTGCATGTACCTCACACTGTACTGCAGGGAACAGTACAGTGCGTCCTGTGGGGAACTGTGGGGAACAGTACAGTGCGTCCTGTGGGGAACTGTGGGGAAACAGTACAGTGCGTCCTGTGGGGAACTGTGGGGAACAGTACAGTGCGTCCTGTGGGGAACTGTGGGGAACAGTAAAGTGCGTCCTGTGGGGAACTGTGGGGAACAGTACAGTGCGTCCTGTGGGGAACAGTAAAGTGCGTCCTGTGGGGAACTATGGGGAACAGTACAGTGCATCCTGTGGGGAACAGTACAGTGCGTCTTGTAGAAAGAGCATGCTCGATTGTATGTACCTCATAAGTTGTGAAATGTAGACATAGTCATAAAGTCATGTGGATAGTTTTTGTCACTCTGAATCTTTCTGCATAGATTTAAGTATGAAAATATGCTGAAAAGCACCTTGTTTTCTAGGTATCGCTCTCCCACCAGATGACACCAAAGGGTAAAGTAAGAAATATTGAACATTATATTGAGTGTCGAATGAAAATACTATAACGATTGTGGTCGGGAAGCCCTTCAGTGCATGGTATAAAGAGATTATTCATTTCTTATTCAAGTTAACTTTCACAAGGAAAAATGTTTTCGATAAAACCCCACCCCCACATGATATCAGTAGACCATATCATAGACACCCTAGGGAGTACAGAGTCTATTGCAAGACAGAAACGTCAGTAACGTGTGTATGATCCACGGACATTGACCACAGCTTCATGAAACTATGGAAACCTAATTCAGTCATACATCATCATATTTCGTATTTCCGATTCCCACACGTGAAATCAAGAGACTATGAATATGGTGGCTTTTGTGCATGTATTTTCATGTATTGCTATAAAATTCACCTTGGCATTTATTGAATTTCGATCGACATGCATTAGGTAGGACAATATGAGAGTGACGCTGTCGACATTCTTGTATTATATGACATACCAGCACACTATCGTGGTCATTGTGGAGCCAGCAAACGGCTGTGTTTGCGAGATACATCTACTGCACAGATGGTGTCAAATGGACCTACTTACGATAATGGAATGGGATTCTAATATCATGACATAAAATGGTTTGTTTAGTAACTAATGACTGCCGAGTGGGGCGGTAGCTGTTATAAACTTTGCGCAAATAGCCATTTTTGTCCGTGCACAATGTGCACAATTTAAGCGACCCGTGAAGATCCGTGTTAGGATAGGTCTTCAGTCACCCGTGCTCTTAAGAGGCGACTATGTCGTAAAAGGCGACTAACGGGATCGGATGGTCAGACTCGTTGACTTGGTTGATGCCTGTCATCGTATCCCAATTGCGTGAATCGATGCTCATGATGTCAATTACTGGATTGTCTAGTCCAGACTCGATTATTTACAGACCGACGTCATATAGCTGGAATATTGCTGAGTGCGGCGTTAAACAATAAAAATTAAACATCACACACGTCGTACATTGTGACAACATCTGTTAAGGCATGCTCGTGCGAAACGCCTTCATGCAACGGTTGGTCGGGCTCTTCGAATGGGTTGCTTGCGTGTCATCGCACACTGACTGCGTGGGTATTACTCATAATATCAGTCACTGAACTAGATTCGATTATTGACAACTCGCCGTCATGCGAAGACCGGTGTTCATGATATCAATCACAGGATTGTCTGATCGAGACTCCATTATTTACAGACCACCATCATATAGCTGGAATATTGCTGAGTGCGGCGTTAAACAATAAACATCACATCACTCACGTCGTACATTGTGACAACATCTGTTAAGGCATGCTCGTACGAAACGCCTTCATGGAACGGTTGGTCGGGCTCTTTGAATGGGTTGCTTGCGTGTCATCGCACACTGACTGGGCGGGCTTTACTCATAATATCAGTCACTGAACTAGATTCGATTATTGACAACTCGCGGCGTGCGGCGTTCAACAACTGCGAGTTGGTTATGTGAATGCACACATTTATACATCCCATGGGTCAATGCATGTCTTCCGCGTATTCGAGCTACGGAAGGCCTGGTAAACAGCTCCACTGACGGTGGTTTTGTGCGTGTCGTATGAAGAACCCTATATGAAACTATTTGTGTCATTACTCTGTTACCAAGAGCCAGGGAAGGGCCCAACTTTCAACCCTAACTCAGTCCACGTAAACCACTACGCCACTGTACTGCATGGGATCGATATTTAGTGACACGTACGCTTGTCCTCGGGTCGATTATTTCTGCATAGCTTACCTCGTAAGCTGTACTTTGTCATAAGCTTACAGGGACGGAAGGCCAGTGCTGTTGGAAAATAAGGCCGCGAATCAACAATACGCGCTTTGTGTCCCTATACATTCAGGTGTCTATACTGCTATAGTGTATAGCCTTTCGCGGGTGTTCGTTTCGTAAGACCTTTATTTTTCCAAGAAGTGTATATATAGACACACGTGCGCTGACAACGACTTAAGTTTTACCTATCTGTTTAAATTCCAACGTTTAAGTGATCAGAAGCCAAAGACAGATCTATAAAATGTGTACTGTACAATTACACATATTTTTAAAAAACTTTTGTCTACATCTATTATGAGACGATACACATAAAACAATGATAATGGTAAAAGGCTAGCCTATATTACATAGCAGAGAAGAAAAGGATAGCGACAAGTTGGACCAGACGAAAAGAATCCTTCAGAAAATAAATTACACATATATATGCACAATTCAACGACACACATGGGCTGTACATATGTCTGAGTGGGAGAGTAAATCTTGTCATTCGGTTCGGATTGCCATCATAAAGCTATAAACGTCGTGGCGGTCTGTGAATAAAACCATGACGCATTTTAACTGGCTATCCCACTAAGACACATTATACTGACTCCGAGTCGGACAGTACGGAGATACATTACATTGACCCCGAGCCAGCCAGTTCTATCCCCTTAATGCCAAGCGTCAGGCGTGGTAATAACAAGTACTTGGAGTTATATGTGTCACTAGTTCGGTTTACGGGATTTAACGAGCTGAATAAGGCGTGTACACCAGGAAGACTCAAGGTCAAGGGGTGTACAAGAACGTTCTGCTCGTAAAATCCCCTGCACCCCGCCGGTTGCAGATGTAACGAATTTATCGAAGTGTGTTTGTGTGACATTTTCAGGTCTAGCTGACGACCGTAACACTCTTCTACCCAGAGTTCCATAGTACCTCTGTCACAGACCAGCGGCATGTGACGAGTCGTCACGTCTTATACACTCCGTTCAAGATATTGTATATGTTTTTCATCTGTTTAATATTTTATGAGTCTACACATTAAGATAAACATATATATCACAGAATGGTTAGCTTTCATTGAGAAAACATCCAAAAACATAAAGAACTATTTCCATTTCCGTATTTATCCTTTGTTTACATTAATTTATATATAGAATACTAAACGAGCTCCCGTGTAATACCAATTTTATGAAACGAGTGAATAGTTGTGGTATCTGACGAGCAAAATCGAGTCAGATACCACAACCATTCACGAGTTTCATAAAATTGGTTTTACACGGGAGCGAGTTTAGTATTTTATTTATTACTTTTTTACGTTTTTACTTATTACGTTTTTAGAATTATACTGTTGAGTATGAATAGGCTGACAACTACACGATCCACGGCATAGTCCAATTGAGTTAAACAGAATAATACTTCAAACACGTCAAAAGTTGAAACGTATGAATTTAATACCATACAACGGTCCACCTTTAGAATTCACAAAATTATCGTATGGCCAAGACTATCGCAACTCACAATCTTTAACAGACTAACGACTGTCGTTGCGCGACAATACGATCGCCTTGTTGAATGGGCCTTGCACCTCAAAGTTTACAATAACGTCACAATACCCGATGACGTAATTTGTGGAATTTTGTTGCACGATCTATCGGCGAAACAATGCCATGTGACGTCAGCCTAGCAACAAGGTTGCTGGGGTCATCGAGTGTGCATAAGTTCCTCTCAGTGATCTATCATCTCCACACGCAATGTTATTGAATAAGCCAAGGGATGTTGAGAGCTTTCAATATTTGTTCGTGAAACGTGTTCCGAGAGTACATAAGCACGCGTTTTGGTATCACACAATGTGTAATACAGCTGTATGTTTATCAAACGGGTGATCTCTTCACGGGTAAATAATAAAAAGATATATCACCTCACTGTCGGAGTTGTGGTAGCATATCTATATAATCATGCAAAACAATATGTTAAGCGCACCGAAAGTCTTTCTGATTTCAGAATAAGCGCGTTTGTTTACAGGCAAAGGAAAATTCCGGTCACATGATATGCAAGACATTGCTTCTGTCAGTGGCGTAATGCCAAGACATCACTGCGCCGGAGTGTAGGCCGCTTAGTGGGTTGGGTATGGTAAAACAAAGCCGGAACATGGTCTATTATGACGTAATAAAGAAGTTGACGTCATAAGAAACTCGATGACGTCATGATGTGCGCCGACTAGACAGGTTCCCGTTCGTTCGCGACAGATCGGTTCTTTTTTTCCTTGGAAGGCAGAGTACAAGAGCAGCCACACCAAGCGAAGGATCCGGGAACCAGTCTATCTTTTTCACAAGACTGTTCCTCGCCAATCAGATAGCCTGATTTTATTACGTGTAATTATAACATCTTTCAACGTCTTTTGGTGTGATCCGGCTAGGGAACCATCGACCGCTCGCTCTCGTTGCTCTATCCACTGCACTACCGAGTCAGTCTTCAGAAGGTTTTTTTTACGACAAGTTTAAAATCATGCAAACATTAATGTACATTTTTTTATGCGGTTTGTTGATTGTACGCTGCAATCATCACTAGCCCAGCTGTGTCAAGTTAAGGGACAGAAACAACGCTGGCTGATACTATGATCAACGAGTTATGCCTTCGAGGTGCCTACTATGACACTACCAACCATCCCAAAAGGCCATTTTACCTCACCTCATGTGCATTGCAGGCAGGGTTCCAAGCAGCTGTGTGGCCGTTGTCCCGTAGCCAGTATTACTTCAACAGGACTAGCAATCTTTCAGGTTTCCCACCCCGCCTGTCTTCTTACTGCGCAATAATATAATGGTATCTTTTCCTACATATCTGTTAAAGATCACAGGTGTCTGGCCCCTTAAGGGAGGCCACTCTGCGCAGCGAATTGGCACCAAAATGTATGTGGGTGTATTATGTGTTTGCGGCTAGTAAGTACTCAGTTTGTTGTTGTTATTTCACCTGTGTTTATATGTGTAGATAACTGTATTGGGAATATTGTGCCTTTGTTGTACATGACAGTCATTTGATCGTGTATGTTGTTTCCTTCTCATGAGAGTAATGTTGTGCATCCTTGTTTGGATTAACCAACTAAAATGCACAGTGGTGGGGGTCGTTGCCATCTGCTCCTTTAAACATATACATTAGCTACATTGATCACACTATTGACACAATGAGGAATTCGATATCAGAGTAACTGGTCGTTCATGAAATATGAAATCGACGTTCCGGGCCAACACACACCCAGTTGCAGGGATGGATAATAGTACCCAGACATCTATCGGAGAATAGTGCAGGGCGTAGTTTGAGGAGCAGTGTTGGGTTTAGTGTAAGGAACAGTACAGTGCGTCATGTCGGGAACTGTAGGGAACAGTACAGTGCGTCGTGTGGGGAACAGTACAGTACGTCGTGTGGGGAACTGTAGGGAACAGTACAGTGTGTCATGTCGGGAACTGTAGGGAACAGTACAGTGCGTCGTGTTGGAACAGTACAGTGCTTCGTGTGGGGAACAGTACAGTGCGTCATGTGGGGAACTGTAGGGAACAGTACAGTGCGTCGTGTGGGGCACAGTACAGTGCGTCGTGTGGGTAACAGTACAGTGCGTCGTGTGGGGAACAGTACATTGCGTCGTGTGGGGAACAGTACAGTGCGTCGTGTGGGGCACAGTACAATGCGTCCTGTGGGGAACAGTACACTGTGTCGTGTGGGGGAACAGTACAGTGCGTCGTGTATGTAACAGTACAGTGCGTCGTGTGGGGAACAGTACAGTGCGTCGTGTGGGGAACAGTGCAGTGCGTCGTGTGGGGAACAGTATTGCGCGTCGTGTGGGGAACTGTGGGGAGCAGTACAGAGCCTAGTGTGGGGCGTAATGTGGGGAACTATTAGAGGTGTCGTTTAGGGAACAGTTTGGGCCGTACTATAAGGAACAGTGCAGGGTATATAAGATATATATCAGATCATGGTACCCTAACATACACATCGACCCACGTGGTCGGTAGGCGTAGTAAAAATTACTTGAATCCAATTTCTTTTCAAATGCCATTTTTTAAGAGTTATATTAACAACTGTATTCACAGATGCCATTTAAATGAACGGTCTCAAATTAAAAGACTCATTGGACGGAAACCGAAAAAAAGTAAATAAAGCATATATGTATAGCAGATAATTGTTTGCAGATATAGCATGGTTTGTTTTGTTAAGTCAAGGTTAGTGGTGCAGTTGTCGTGTCTACACACGTTTATTTACAAACAAAACATGAGCGTGTGCCATGCGAAAGAGATTTAACACGCGTTTATATCTGAATTCTTTCTAGGTTTTATGTAAGTATGCGCAACACATCACGTTTTAGGCAGAAGAAAACTAAAATCTAATTGCACAGTGGAAAGAGTAATTAGCAGTAATAACAGTTGAATAATTGTTGTTGTCGCGATTGGCACGTTTTCGCCAGCTGATAGCCCAAAACCCTTAAGCCTGAAGGAGCTGCGCAATGTTGTGTGACGGAGTGCTATTTTTAGCTACATTATCCGGTCTCAACAGGTTGGCATGGCGCGGAGCAAAACAAGGTGTGGGAGTGGCGGGTGACAGTCGTTGGTCGGGTTTGTTTTCCCTGACAGACGATTGCACTCAATGTACAGTTAGAACGTTTATAATCGCCCTCGATTGGGACATAACATCGCAGGGTTCAAGCCCGGGTCGAGAATGTGCGTCTTAAAGTGAACAATTACTGCTGAGTCGATGTTGTCATGTGTCGATTCTGTATTTAGCGAGCTCCCACAATTGCTTTTGAATTTAATTTATAGAAAAGACTAACGTGACACACACACACACACACACACACACACACACACACACACACACACACACACACACAATGGGACAGGTTTTCTCAGAAGCCACTGACCGCCACCATGGTTTAGTGGTAGAGCGTTCACCCGAAGTGCGGAAGATCCTTGTTTTGATCCCCGGCCGCGTCAAAAAAAAGGTTAAAAGATAGTACTTGTTGATAGATACTCTGTCTAGCGCTCGGCATAAAGGGGCTAAAACTAGGACTGGTCGGCTCGGAGTCAGTATACTGTGTCTGAGTGGGGTATTCATGTTAAAGTGTGGTTCAGTATCTCAGTGGGCTATAAAATTGGCATTAATCCGGACTAGTACAAGTAGCCCCACACCCAGACACGCGTGCATGCACGTCGCGATATAAGTGCAATAATCTTGGACGCGACCTTAAGCCCCATTTCACCTCACCTCAGAAGCCACAGTGGATATAGAAAGATGAAAATAAATTCATTTCTCCTCCATAAAACTTTGCAAATGGGAGAGCCTATCGTTTTAACAGAAATTTAAAATTATATATTTACAATAGCAAGCTTGCAGCATGGTGGGGTAGAAGATTCTGAAGTCTTTGTTCCATGTCAAAGCTAGCTGTTGAAAGGATAAAAAAGGAAATTGAAACTTAGTAAGTGATGACATTAGCATATAACAAATATTGTTTTCGCACGGAATTGCAGAGTCTCTAATGAAATAAATACTGCAATGTATCAACTTGTATTACTCAATCGAAAATGGGGATGCTGAATATCCTTACATTTACCTTTTTTTGTGTCCTCAATAAAAATATAATAACGAAACAACAAAAATACAAACTGCACAAAATATATATATGACGCTGCAAATACCGACTTCCCCAGGAGGTAGAAACGAACTTGCGTTCTAACTGTGCCTTACCCATCTTGAAAATTATACTTGCAAATGAGTTGTCTTTAGTATGTATAGACCTGTTCGTTCTTTATCCAGGACAAAATAAAATCTAAAATGAATGAGCACTTTTCATATCAATGAGGGAACACTAGCAAACATTATTTTCAAACATATTCCATGGGTGAGTTCACAATTTTTGACCACCCAGTGTAAACCTCCCGTATAACAAAAAAACCAAACAGCATTGCACATCAAGGACATTTTACCGAATACCCAAAGGACTACTTCGTGGGAAGGCTCCAATATCATTGGTGTGATACCCAGGCAAATTATTCATCAATGCCCAGATTCTACTGAATTATCATGTACATGTTATGCACGTATACCGGCGTTCTCTTTCATGTTCCCGGCGCATAGACAGTCAATTGAAGCGTTAAATATAGTACAGTTGTGTCAGAACAAACTTGACAGATGTCTGACGTCGGAACCATTTATTGTTTAAGACGCGCTTCTCTTTGATGTCTAAACGGTAGCCGTCAACAATACGCCGATAACTCGCAGGATTAACAAAGTTAATTACACAGACTTCGATCCGACGTTGATCGAAGAATAGCTTGACAACTCCGACGCTAAGGACTTGCCACATAAGTGCTAATTAACCTGTAGAGAGACTTGAGTGACAGATGAAATAACCGACTGTTTGGGTGCATTGACTGCGCTTCCCCACGTGTATTCAGAAATTACGCCATCAATTAGTAGGATTGTATTCAGCATGAGCTCGCGCATAGACTGATACCCCGCCCTTGTTTATTGGTTTCGTTGGTTTTGGAAAGACGATCGAAGGATTGATAAGACACTTACAGCATTCCGTGAGATCACTTTTCACCTTCGTTCGACAGCCTGGGCTACCTGGAGTTCATGAGAAGCTCGCACCTGTTGATTGAATTACCTTCGATCACGGAGAGCCGTTGCCACTGGCCTATATTATCGCTCGTATGGCTGCTGTTTTGTCCAGTTTTGTTGATATTTGGAACGACAAGAGGTGGGATGACGTGTGTCGGGTAAGTATCCTTGTGCTCTAGCGTAATCTATACAGAGAGTACTGATCATTAAACCAAATTTCGTACACATAGTCACTTCTTTGAAAATAAGACATGTTTCCCATCATCTCGATGTCTTATTCAGATATCATTCTTTGGATTCATTTGAGGCCACGTCCACCGAAATACGTGTTTATATGAGGACGAAATTTAATATTACGAACTTCTTTATTATGAGGAACACAAAGTTTCGGAGCATATGCTTACTCCTTCATCAAGTGTCATTCGGCTGAGTAAGCATGTACTCCGAAACGTTGTGCTCCTCATAATAAAGAAGTTGACATCCATAAATTCTCTTCCTTATGTGTATCATTTCTAAACGCCTTTCAAACACGAACTATCCATATATTGAGACTTGGTCACAGTGTAATATCTAATCTATCTATCTAATATCAGTTAGTGATTTTGTACTCACCGATTAATATATATTTTAGTAAAAAGACAATTATAATATTAGTTAGCATATAAGTTTATTGAAGTGATATTAATATAACATGTATGTTTTTATACTATTTTGAGAAGAAATATATAAATGTACTAAACAGAGAAAAATAAGAAATGTTTATATAGCTGGCCTATAAGACAGGTGCTAGTATAGGTAAATTACGAGTCATCTGTCTTTATTTTTGTGGTGTGGGGAATAAAATATATAACAAACACACTTTTTGCAAGGTTTTGAAGTTAACATTTAATGTTACTACAATAATAGATCTTGTATTACTGGATATTATTCTCACAAAATGTTGTTGATGTTGAAATTCCCGGGTTGGGCACCTGGGGCGTTCACCTGCCGTCGATACAGGATATAGGTGAAATATGACGTCACTTTGTCACGTGAGTCCACGCGGGATCGAGGCACATGCGCAGCCGCCGCCATTGTTCTTGGATCAGTGGAAGGGGATATTAGTGTCATTTTTCTGGACATTTTTTCGTTGGAAAGGACCTATTTTAAACCAAAAAGTGTGCCGATTGCTTCTTTAACAACATTTTGTGTGATCAGACTGTGAAAAGACATTTGTTATCCCTTCAAGGACTCAAAATCTTAGTGTGATGTCTGCAAGTGTAGATCAGGTATGGAGTTCCCGTCCATGCGATCGGCCATCTTACACCAAGTGCTAAGAATGTCGGTCGCGCTTGTTCGATAGTGGTAGTTTTCTGTCGCAATATGGTTTGTATAGTGTTTGAATAAACTAATGACATGTTTTTGTTTAATTTCATATCCACCGATTCCCGTATAGAGGACAAAAGGACAGCCAAATCAAGGTATATATTGGTTACTATCCCGAGTCCTAATCAAAGGGGCAGAATTTAGGCGACGTGACACGCCATCTCTTCCGATTATATATAGGCCACGTTTGATAACACCAGAGTCCATTTTCTCCATATGGAAGACTCGACAGTTAGCTTATATATATGATGTGTGGGTCCAGTTAAGCAGTTGCTTTGACATTTATTTGATATATAAGGAGTCTCGTTCGATTTGAACTGGACTATGCGGAAGGTTTTACAGAAACCACTTTACCGCCATTATTTGGAGTTGGGCGAGGCATGTTCGGTTTGCAGGTCTCCGATATTATATGTGACGCAATTCTGTGCAAAGAAAAGTGTCCGATGAACATGTGTACTGTTTGTGATAGAGCAGTTCGTTTTGAAATGAGATTATATCAGTTAGTTTGAAGGTCGAGTTGAAGAAATAACTACACGAACTCGGTATACTTCCTGGATTGAGACATGCCCCAGGAGTTTTCTTGCTGTAACAATTTTCTTGCTGGTTGCCACGATTGTTTATAATTTTAGTCTCAAAATCGTAGATATAATTAAGGAAATGAGATTGTTTTGATAGTTATAATACGCCTGTCATGCTAGGTTAACGTTGCTTATGTAACACCTCCAAGTACACATCAAGGGTGTGATTGTAATTTGGGAAAAACCTGGTACATGCTGAATAATCACTTATGTATGTTGAAAGTTAAGATTCTCATTCATGTAGGCCTGCGCACTGAATGAAGATTTGATGTGAAATTGTTTGAAAGTGTATGTAAGTTGTAACCATGGTTATTCAAGTCAGGTTGGGGTAACCACAGGTCAGCGTATGCATTTGCTACAATACAAAGTAATGTCCCCAATATAGTATTATTGATAACACGATCAGCTTATAATGTAAATGAACATTATGATATTTTGCATAGTACTTATTTATCGAAACAATGGTTAAATCAATGTGACATGTCATGGGATTTATGGGCTGTAAAGATGTGCACAACCCTCACATCACTCTTTAAGAGCATCTTTTATATTTCTCTTTTGAAGTCATTTGCAACCTATCTAGAATACAACACAGTAAAATTTACAAATGTGTAATGATAATGCCACAAACAACTTGTTTTGTTTCAAGTGTCCAATGGTCCCAATAAAGATTCCGGCGTGAAAGACGAAGAGTTCGACCAATACCTTCAACCACCCCACCAGGTACGTCCCAGTGATTAGTGAAGGAATTTCATTGGTGACCAATAGGTCATATTTGGTTTGTCACAGTTGATGGATCATTACTTTAACTGGTCACATTTTGGTCTTTCACTATAACTAGATGACCTTTTTTTTCATGCCATGAAATACTGTCCTTTTCAAAACTTGATTGTATAATTCATTAATCAGTATTTATAGATTCAGTTAAGTGTTTTTGTAATTTTTCAGTCATCAATATTATAAGTTTTTAGTTTCTAGATTTGTCAGCACCATACCCATGCCTGTGGGTTTCACCGGAGTGGTAAGACCTGCATCACTTTGGGCTTTCCTCCCACATTAAGCTGAGACGCCACTATGTAACTGGAATACTGTTGAAATCGGCGTTAAGCCCAACTCACCCACCCTTTAAGTGTTTAACAGGTTATAGCTAAAACGAACCCACACCATACTCGTACTTTTGCAAGGCGAAAACAGCACCTCATATTTTTTCACTTAAGTTTTGAACAAGCAAGAAATGAAATTAAAATTACATGTTCACATACAAACACATCTTATTGTGAAATGTTAATCACCATAAAACAAAAAAATAGCCTATGTGACAATTGTTCGGTGTTTAACGCTGCCTTCAGCAATATTCCAGCTATATGACGGCGGTCTGTAAATAGAATCTGGGCCAGACAATCCAGTGATTGATATCATGTGCATCGTAGTCTGTTGAGATGCGATGGCATGCATCAACCAAGTCGGCAAGTCTAACCACCCGATCCTGTTAGTCGCCTCTTGCGACAATCATAGTCACCTTTCATGGCAAGCATGGGTTGCTGAAGACCCATTCTACCACGGATCTTCATGGGTACTATGTGACAATGATACATAACAATGATGTTAGTTCCATGTTGAAATAAAACACAAATACAATCAAAGTTACCAATAAATAAAGCATAAATACTACCACATAAAATGTGTTTTCTTAATTGTTAAATATAAGGTGCAGTTATTCCTTGTCCTCCACTATCTGTTTATACGAAAATGGTGAAGTTTTGCAGAGGTGCAATTTTGCAACAGCCATTAAGTATGACAAGTTCAATGAATTGATATATTTGAGGGCTTAAAGCATCCCAGTGTACTTACATTGTTTTTCGTGGAAAGTGTCCTGAAGACTTGTTGAGTTTCAATGTTTTTGTTTCAGCAGGCTGGCTACAGTACCGCACCAATGTCAAGCCCTGGAGTTTCCGACCCCTTCCTGCCCAGTTACTACACTCCGTCGATGTCGTTTCCGTACATGGACCAAGGACTTGGTGCTGGACCCTGGTCAAATGGCGGGGATCCACCCATGTTTTCAATGACCAGTTATGACTACAATGGAATTTTCAATAGTTTTGGTTACCCACCTTTTGGGTGGGATTACTCACCGGACTATTGGGGAAATGCAGGCCAGGGACAGAAAAATAACCGACAATACACTGAGGAATATTACAGGCCTGATCAAATGATGCCAGCTGAGGCTTATACTGGTATGAATGGTGAACTTGATCGTGATGGCGTTAATAGTGTGGAACAGGGATTGAAAGGAATGAACTTGGGAGATGGAAAGAAAATGGAGAGTGTTGGAAATGATATGGGAGTTGAACAGAATGGTAATGTGGGTGGTCCTCAGGGGCCTCCCATGGTGACTGGGGGTGGGTCCCAAGCTCCAAAGAAAGCATCTTGGGCTGCCATTGCAAGTCAGCCAGCACGTCCTCAGCCTCAGATGAAACCTAGGACAATTCCAAGAGCGCCTGTGAATCCCAACAAGCATAACATGGACATAGGCACTTGGGACAATCGAGGAAACTCTGGTAATCGCCAGCAACAACAGCCAAGACAGGGATTTAGTGCTCCTCGACGACAAATGACACCTTACAATTCTGGGAACTCAACTTCTAACAACCAAAACAACTCTGGTGGCAATGCAGGAGGCAGTTCGTCAACCTCTGCATCTGCATCTGCTTCGGCAAGTGCTGCTGCTGCAGTATCGCACCCTGTGTTGGACAGGCTGAAATCGGTCAATCAGTATAATCCCAAAGAGTATAATTTGAACCCCAAAGGAGCCCGCTTCTTTGTTATCAAGAGCTATTCGGAGGATGATATTCACCGATCGATTAAGTACAGCATCTGGTGTAGTACAGAACATGGAAACAAACGACTAGATGCTGCCATCCGTGAGCGAGAAGGAAAGGGGCCTGTCTATCTTCTGTATAGCGTGAACGGTAGTGGCCATTTCTGTGGATTGGCTCAAATGATGTCGCCTGTGGATTATTTGAAAAATTGTGGCGTATGGGCTCAGGATAAGTGGAAGGGTTCCTTTGAAGTGAAGTGGATCTATGTCAAGGATGTCCCCAACAGCCAGCTGCGACACATACGCCTGGAGAACAATGAGAATAAACCCGTGACAAACTCTCGGGACACTCAGGAGGTTCCACCAGAGAAAGGCAAACAAGTGTTGAAAATCTTCCACAATTATAAGCACACAACGTCTATCTTTGATGACTTTATTCACTATGAGAAGCGCCAAGAAGAAGATGTCAAGAAGGTATGTATTGGGGTTTGATAGGTTTGGTACAGGTAAGTATGAAGCACAGACAATAAAAAAAGTTGCAACAACTTCCATGAGCCATAACACACTGGCAAATCCGACATTGATTACTGATAGCGTCAAATTCAAATAGAGACAGTAATGCTTAAAACTCTGCAAGCACTGAACATCATTTGTGATGACTTTTTGATACACACAGAAGTAGATTTAACGACAAATTTGTATGTAGCCAGCAGGGCTTCCTTGTATAAGTTACTGGCCTTTCTCCAGACAGGTCTATAACTAAATGGTGGTAGCTGCAAAATAGGAGTACCTGAGGTCACGTTGCCAGCGAGCAGGTTCCTGAAAAGTTTAGAACTCTTTCTCTGCACTCAGATTAATTTTAGCTTCCATTTGCCTCATTTCATGGTGATATATGAGCAAATAAAGAAGTTGCGGTACACATTACAAAAGGACGTCCAGTTGTCATTCTACTTTTTAATTTTGACCAGCCAGACAGGCCTTCTAATTTGTTTCAGCAAACCCTTTGTGATTTAAAGTGACCACAGGCCAATGGTCCAGCACTTAAATCGACTCATGTGCATATGGGGACTAGGTGTGACTGTAAGGGATATTATCACAATTGCAGTAGTATTAAAGCCAACTGGATAATTATATTAATCATTGTAATAGAAATTAATAAAGTATTGCTGACATCTCATTTTTATCTCCCTACTACACAACTGAAACCAAGGGAAAGTAACTCTAGTCTTAGTTGTCATATTTCTTGTGGACCAACAACAAAGACAGGTTTGAAATTAACATAAAACATGTATGATTTATAACTAATTGCAACTATTGAAACTATCAAATGTGCATACTATCAACGAGACACGTGAAGATCTTCGATAGAATAAGTTCTTCAGCAACCCATTCTTGCCATAAAAGCCAACTATGTTTGTCGTAAGAGGCAAGTTACGAGATCGGTAGGTCAAGCTCGCTGACATGTGATGCATGTCGTCGTATTCCAATTGCATGGATTGATGCTCATGTCAATCACTGGATTGTCTGGTCCAGACTAGATTATTTACAGACTGCAATCATAAAGTTGGAATATTGCTGTGTGCTGAAACAAAACAAACTGTCAACGATATTGGCATTTTAAGATATACTACTCAAAAGAAGTTAAGGATCACCCTATTTCATTTTGGTAATGTTAATCTGTCATGGCATGAGAGATTAACTAATGTAATATGAAAGAATCAGGTGATCCTTAACTTCTTTTGAGTAGCATACATTAATTTTGTACTTACTATTGGGCAAACAATTTTGATAGTTGTACAACCATTACACTCCTAATGGGGACACACGCACTCAGCATTTGCAACATTGATGATCCAGCTATTCTATTAGTATTACATGTATACCTGGGAACCGATCGCTGCGATAGCTTTGTTTAGGAAGTGAAAACAACTATCTCAGTACTAATTTGGCACAGTTTCTCTGATCATGAGCTTTGATTGGACGTTTATTTTTTCAATCGAATTGGGCTCAAACAAAAGCTATGGTAGTAGGTTTGTCGATGGTTATTTATCATAATAGAATGGAGATATACACTGATGAAAACAGCTTATGACAGATTTATCCTTCTTAACATTATTTATCATTAGGCAGACCCATGTAGTCAATCACTGGATTGTCTCTTCCGGGCTTGATATAATTTACAGACATTACACGCATACAACATGCCCTCTCATTTGTCTCTGCACAGAGATAAGTAGCCTGTATTGTCTCAGGAATGATATCTCTGCTTTCGCATTATGACATAGTAGATTTTTAATAGTTATTTAATCTCATTTGAATCCGCTCTTTTACTCTGGTATGATACCTCATGTTGATCTGAGGACATCCCCATAAAAGGTCACTTCAGGTGAAGCGATCGAAATGAAAGATGTGTGGGTTCTTGAGTCAGTTGTGTTTCAGCTTTCTAAAAGTTTCAGGTGATATTGCTGGAACATTGCTTAAAGTGGCGTAAAACCATACTCACTCGTCAACAAGAGTGACTGTCAGGTGATAAAAAATGGCATCTTTCTGTCTTCAAAGACATTTAAGACGGAACACTTATATTGGGAAATGTATTAATGCAATTGGCTCTTAAGGATGTTTGCTGGTCTTCAGGTTTTTTTGTGGGGACATGTATTTATAAGTGGTCACCAGCACAACTTGTGAAAGAGTCAACTGTCTAACAGAAAACATGGTTGCTGAGCAACATCACAGGTTCTCACTCACGCATTGTTGACACGTCTAGTTATTTTTGGATGAAAAAACATTGATGTTAATGTCACATCTTGAAACAAATGCAGTTGCCTGAAAACTGAAGTATTTGAAAAGTCAGACAGATGTTAGTAGTTATTAATTTTTGTATATCTTCATATTGGAGATTGGTAGATCCCCACCATGATATTGCTGGAATATTGCTTAAAGTGGCGTAAAACCATACTCACTCGTCAACAAGAGTGACTGTCACTAGTGTCAGGTGATAAGAAATGGCATCTTTCTGTCTCCAAAAGACATTCAAGACGGAACACTTATTTTGGGAAATGTATTAATGAAATTGGCTCCTAAGGATGTTTGCTGGTCTTAAGGTGTTTTTATGAGGACATGTATTTATATGTGGTCACCAGCACAACTTGTGAAACAGATATTATTAGTTATTTATTTTTATATATCTTCATATTGGGGATTGGTAGTTCCCCACCGTGATAAGTCTGCAAATAATTGGTCACAATTTGATGTGCTGAGATGTAATAAATCTATAATCATGGGTTTGAATGCCCCTGATTATGATCCTTGGATCATCAGCACCATAACAATTTGCGATGATTGTCCAGGACCTGCTTCCCTATTAATTTTTATCCTACATTAGGCTGATGGTGTAACTATAATATTGTTCAAAGTGACATTAAGCTCATCCCAACTCACTCAGGCCATCAGGAAACTTAGACTGATAACCTGACCAGCTAGCCAAAAATAGCTTTCTTGAATTTGATCAATAATGGAATTTTGACCAGACCGGACAAGCTAACACTAAGTTTACAAGGCTAACACATTATTTGCAAACTGGCTTCAGGCAAATTGTTTACAGTACAATGTTTCTGAAATTCTCCCATGACGACTCCTCACCCATCAATATGTATTCTTATGGTTTGCATTGTAAATACGAGCAATGGTACAGATGCCTACACAGATAAAATTCTCATTATTTCAAACTTTCATTATAATGACAGCTGTCAACATGTTTAGTCCACTTGTCCTTATGATACAACATACAGCAAAACCCTTAAAAATGGCAAATGTCTACTAGTCTTTTATCATGTTAATGCTACCTCAACTATTGGACAGTTTGGCAAGGACTGTAGGACTCATGCCAATTTCTGTTGCTGAGTTGTCACCTTGCTTTTATAGCAACAAAAAGTAGTATGGAGGTTTTGATCAATATCAAACACAAATAACCATGTAAAAATGTTTAAGTTCCTATAGAACTTTCCCTGCTGTTTTTTTTAGATAATATGTTATGCATGCCAAGAAACCACTTGGGTTGAGTTAACTGCTTCCATATCAAGACAAAAATCAATGAATATTATGACACAATCAATATGAGGTAAATGGGTGCTTTCTCTGACTGGATACATCTATTGAGTATTGTTTCGCTGAACTAGAGTTTCCACTTGTTTGAGGCCATCTTCCCACGTCAGTCAAGTTGCTTTGACGGGACAAACGTTTTGACAACAGCAGTATATAAAACATGCTCACAAACATCATTGATAGGTCAGGGAGGGCAGTACTGTTAGTGTTGGGGCTGTTATTTCATGAGTGAGTACCATTCTTGCTTCATGAATTGACCATCTGGAGTAACCCTGAAATGTAGTTTATGTTGGTATGCCTTGCTCTATGGGTCAGAAATATAGTTTGTGAATCCAAAAGAATAACCAGTAGAGATTATCCGCCAAAACAAATTCCATTTGACGTAAAGAGCCAAAAAGCTGTTAAATTTATATGAATGGACAACTGAATCAAATGTAGCAAAGAATCCCTTTTATGGTTTATTGATATGACCATGATGACAGAAATAATGAACACATAAAAGAATGGGCACTGAAAAAGTGCTGTTACCAAGGGATGATTGCTTCTGTACAATTATGAAGCATATTTACCTTTCATATTTTCCCATACTTTCAACAACACAATGTTAATATAACTACAGACAGACAAAATAAGAAAAAGCCCATGTCTTTGCTTACTATGTTAACTGCTGTAAGTTGGTATTAATGATCATAATGGTAAAATCTCCTTAGATCCACATCACAGCTTTTATCTCTACAAATAATTGACCAATTTCAAAAGAAAAAATATGATTCTGTACAGTGTAAATGCAAAGTGCATTCAGTGTAGCTTATGAATGAATGTCTTGTAACAGTGTTTTGCTAAATTAGGCTATATATATTTTTGACCGACAAAAAGAACTTTCCTGAAATAAGAAAAAAGACCAATGACCAAATATTTTTAGGGCCTACCTGGGTTTTACTTTGACTTGACCTTGAAATAGGCACTAGTCCTGTAGTCCTTGCTAAACTGCCCAATGGTTAAGGTATCATAACGACTAGTAGAAAATTCATTTTTTAAGGGTTTTGCTTTGTTATCATTATAAGGACTAGTGGCCTAAAAATGTTAGTTTCTACTGCTGAGTCCAGGGGATCCTCAAAAATTAAATTTAAGGGTCCTTGCAGTCAATTTTAGGGGTTCTGTGAAGTAATGAAATGGCATAGTTAACTGCATACAGTTTGATAATTACTTAAGATCCTGGATTGAATCAGTGATCATGTGGACAGTAGTAATGTCTGATGGATGACATAACAGACACCCATAATTCATCTTGCTGTGTTTTAAAAACAATAAATATCATAGTACGTCCTAAAGGATGCAGCATATTTATTCTCTGCGTCCATTCAGCACATTTGTCCGTACTAGACACACATTTGTGAGTCGTGTAAAACAATTGTGGTAAAAAGTGAAATTAAAAAAACATGTTTTATCACTGTTATTTTTGGTAAGAAATTGTGAATAGTACATATGTGTATAAAAATCTTTATTCTAACAAAATTGTAGTTCTGTGAGGTGTGACCTAAGTGTTTGTTCTTTATTCACTAGTTGCAGTACTAATCTCAAAAGTTGCGTTGAATTATTTGGGGGGTCCCTAGACACTATAGCAGCATTTCAAACATTAAAATTATGTTGTTTGTTTAAAAATCACACTGAGAACACACGGTGTGTGGGTGTGCTTAATACTGTTTATTGAAACATGGCGCTTAATATGGTGAATACAGAAATATGTATTTTATATTCATGGATTTACAATCCTTGGATGATATGCTATTCATCTCTGGTGGTACCTATACACTAACACACATTAATTAGCCAGCTGATTAATGTTACCACAAATGTCTCCAGGGGTTGTACACCTTGCCACTAGTCTTGTGTAATGGAGGCAGCAAGGCAGGCAGCAGGTGCTTCGTATGGCTATCCCTATATCATTGTGTTTGTGTTATGTGATCAATATTTGTGAGCTTGGTGCTGGGCTGCTTGCTGAGATCATGAGTCATGCTGGGCCTGGAAATACATATCTGAGATAACAATGCTAGGTATCTATGAATTCTTTGCAATAGTGAATAGGAAAGGGAAGTAAGTGAATGAAGTGAATTCTTTTTTGTTTTAGAATAGTGTACTTTTGGAGAAGAAATATATCACTAATATCCTTTATTAATTATTCATGGTTAACATATGGCTTATGACAAGGAGTCATTGACTTTCATGCTTAATTTGAATACTGTTGAGGCTTCTTTTTTGTGTGCAGTTTATGTGTTGACCAAAAGGACTTCTGTCAAATTACTAAATAACATTTTTGTCAACTCTGATTGATGTTGATATTGTTTTGATATTGCCTCTGTAGACATTGAAGAGCAATGACCATTCTATTTTATGGATCACTTCACAAATAATTTATTAACAAAGGGGGCCCATGAAGATCCAGGTTATAAAAGGTATTCAGCTTGTCGTAAGAGACTGGCGTTCTTGTCAAAGAGACAACAAATAGGATTGGGTGGTCAGGCTCGCTGACTTATTTGATGCATGTCATCATATCCCAATTGCGTGGATTCAATCATTAGATTGTCCACTCCAGACTTGCTTATTGCCATCATATAACTGGAATATTGCTGAGTGTGGTGTTACCTTAAGCAACAAACAAATAAATATTAAAAAAAGGACATAGTATATTCAAATACCTAGATGTCATACAGAAAAAAGTGCCTCAATGCTTAACATAAATTAATCCTGGTACTTTTGATCAGGTTGTGCCTCATGGTTTTTGTCAATGTTAACAAATATGCATGTCCACTTGACATGTTCCAGTGAACATTCATCAAAGAATTTAATTTTTTAAATTTAGTCTTCAGCTGATAATAGTTACTGTTAAATTGTTTTCAAAATAATGATCGATCTCAATCAAAAAGGAACGTTAAATATGAACTTTTGATGATTTACCCATTTCTGTTTCATCAGCCTTACCCATTTGTGCCATCATCATATTGTGCAAATATTGTAATTGACAACAGTAATTCAGACATAGCAGGTTCAACACCAATCACTTCACAGTGGAAATCTGCTGTTTTCATTTTATGTTGTCAACATTATGGTTTTATTTTAGGCATGCTTCAGGTACATGGTAGATACTGTTTCCAGATAAACAATAGCCACCACCATATTTAGCAATATCCACTGTCACCAGGTGTTAAGAGGTTTTTATTTTTCCCGCAAAATTACATCATACGACTATACACATTATGATTTGTGTTACATGTTTGCCTGCCATTAACTGGGGTTGTTGAAAATATCATGCTAGATATGTCAAATCTATGGATACTTTATGTGCCTTTATTCCTTTGTTTGTCTTGTTTCATTTCTACATTGGCCTGGTAATTTTGTATATGGCATTTACTGTTTGAGACTTACACCTGTTTTCTGTTTGCAGTAAATGGCGGCGTGCTGTGTCGTTCTTGGCAAATTATGTAAAGGTTGGTTTAATTTTAATTCTTTTAACATAACAAGTGTGTTTATATTAACACTTATGTTAGAAAACGTAAGCTTATTTCTTTTTCTGGGTCAGATAGATTAAATCATTTCTAATGCTGTGAGGAATTGTATTTATAGATCATATTAGATGATACAACCTTTTGTTAAAAGAGGCTAATTGATCATATATTGCATCATTTGTAGTTTGCAAATATTTCTTTTCTTTTTCAGGAAGTAAAGTAACTCCCAATGAGGATTTTAATGCCAAGCAACGAGAACTGATGATTTTGCCATTGTGACACAATTTATCTATTTCTGGTTATGGAATGGACATTTTTCAAGGATTTAGACAACCTAGTAAGACATCGTCTTAGAAGACATAAAATTCACCTAATACTTTACCAATCAATTTTATTGTGGATGTGTACCACAGATAATCCATGATGGAAACTGACGTCAACAGACCAATGTAGCTTGTTGTACTGATGCCTAGATGGGTAATCTCCCTTGGTAAAGGGAGGCAACCCGTCTAAGACTTGTCTTCAGATGCTCTCTACCTGATCGAAGGTTTTAACACTCAGCTGCCACTCTGGGTCAAGACTCAAAGCCTCATGGTTTTACATTAGGCTACACAAGTGGACAAGATTGTGCCGTGATAATTCTTTTAAATGTGAAAAACTTGAAAAACTCATGAAAGACTTCAAATCGTGATAAAAACACTTTTCCAGTGATACAAACTCAGAACTTCAGTGAAAAACTAAGTTGTTTTTAAAACATTCGTGTACTGATTGCAGCAAAACAAGTTTGGAGCAGATGATTTTGTGGCCAATATGGCATCGTGTCTCTTCAAGCATGGAGCAAGCGAGCGCCACTGTTGTTGCTACTGGACTTGCAGCTTGTGCCCGTGGGATTGGTAGCATTTTGTTTCAGTTATCCCAATAAAGTGTATACTAAGCATGTGTATGTAGAGCTTCGTTGATTCTTTACACAGTATTTCCTCTCATTTAGTGCTCTATATAAGTTGCTCACCTTTTTGTCAGGTTCAACTAAAACCTGTGACTTGATGCTCAACACTGAAATAGCAGGGGCACTTTTGAGATGGATGTATAGAAATATTTTCTGATGAATATGAACATTTTCGATGTTGCAAGACTAATTTGTCGCTCATTGTGAAACACTGGATCCAGTTTTAAGTATTGTTTTTATTATGAATATTTTATGTACCCTTATGTTGTTTAGCATATTGCCAGAGGAAGAATTGTTATATCTTGCGACTTATTATTGTAATCTGGGATGCATTTTGAAATATTTGTAATAAACAGCACGAGAGACATCACAAAGAATACCCCTAATTCCTGAGAGGTTAAAGTGGGAGATGCTTTTGAGAAAGGAAAAAGATTTATCCTTAATTACATAAAGTAAAACACAAAGCATTGATCCAGTATCCTGTCCAGCACAAGATCATGCACTTGTTATATAACATGAATTGATTTTGGAACCAGAAATTTATTCATGTAATTGTACCTTACAATACACTTGGCATCCCTAGATTTCAGTTGTTTGACAAATTGGTGATACTTAGCTGGAGCACAACAGATAATGATTGCTCTGATTCGAGGTGTCATTTCTATTTTGTTACTGGAAGTGATCATGAATCTGAGGAAACTATTGTCTAAATGAGAGGAAATAGTCATTCAATCGTATCATTATTTTCAAATTCACTTAATCTGAAAGGATAGGATTCTATTTGATTTTGCTGATCTAGTAGTAGTGCTGACAGTTCTCATCAAGTTTTGATTTTTCCTTCATTCGTATCCAGGCTCAAAGATTTCCATATTACAACTATACAATGTTTGAATGTTTATCATAGTTGTCAAGAAGATATGTAATGGAATAAAATGTTGACAAGATAAAGTGTGCATATGAGATTATCAATTATTTCAAGCTAGGGTAAATAAAATGTTAAGTTTGCTGAAAGAATGTTACATTATTCAGCTGATATTAAATTTGTGTATTGTAATTGTTTTCTCATCAGTCAAAAGTGGACTTAGTTAAACATTTTTTGTTGATGAATTGTCTCAATGGCTTTCAGGGCTCCACAATGAACTCACAACACACATGGTATATAATTTTAACATAGGGCCTCGAAAATGATAAGTACATGTTGTGGGATTTATCTTCACATTCAAAATTTAAGAAATATTCTTTCAATGTAGTGTCTGCAATGTTTGATTAAACATGAGGCAATTTCAGTTATTAAGAAATTTTCAAATTATGCTTTCTGGATTAGGACTTTAATGTGTTTCATTACATGAACCAGTTCATTTCGGAGTACCAAGAATTTATTGTGAATTTGTTAAATTGTCATGTCAATCATGAAAGAGACAAGTGTTTAGCTGTATAGAATAGATAAGAAAAGGTGTTAGTTTTGTCGTTTTATGGTATATGCTGATTCATTGACTTGTCACAGAGAAAGTGATTCATGCTTGCTGTTGAATGGAAAGTTATCTCTTCCTCATCTGAGATGCGACACAACAGGATGTGAAGTCATTACTGCTGTGATGATTTATCTTGGGTGAACTTGGTCAATCACAAGCAACAATGAGTAGTATTGGAACACCAACAAATATACATGCATTAAATAGTTAAAATAACAATTTAAATAACCAATGTTCCAAATATGTAGAGCCAAATACCTCAAGTATTTGAATGCCCTCATGTAAACATACACTACAACAAATAAGGTTTGGAAATAACATTATTCTAACACTATCAGATATACATATATTTAATGAAAATTACCAATGTTGGTGTTGTGGTATTTGAATACAGTCAGGTCAAATTGAAACATTTGTGGAAAATAACCACTGGTATTTCTATTTGAATACAATTGTGGAAATATCTGTTCATATAGTATTTCAACATCACATGTACATTTTATAAAAATAACAAAAACATTGTGGAAATAACCATTTCAAAATACTTATATGATATGTGACTGCTATCTGATCGACATGCATTCTAGGTTTTGAAAATTTTCGACAGTATTCAAACACCAGCAGATAAACGTGTTTAATGAAAATATTTGTTAAGACTTTAATGCTACGCTTTGTGAATACAATCAGAAATACACATTAAACGAAAACGAAGTTATTTCAAATACACGCACTTAATAAAAATATTATTTGTTGAAATAATCTAGTGTAATCGAATATTACAGGGGCACGGGTGGCCCAGTCGTCTGAGGCGCCGCGATTCGCTGTGCAGAGTTGCGTCCCTTGGGCACAACAGATTGAGGGTTCGAATCCCGGTTTGCCCCGATTATGTTTCTAGGTTTGTCAGCACCATACCCGTGCTCGTGGGTTTCACCGAAGTGGTAAACGTCCGAGACCTGCATCACTTCGGGCTTTCCTACCGACATTATGCTGACACGCCAGGATATAACTGGAATACTGTTGAAAACGGTGTTATACCCAACTCACTCACTCTAACATTACACCAAAACTTATGGAAATGGCCGATTTCAAATATTCAATTTAAGCATTCGATCAAGATACCAGTAAATTACGTGAACATATACACGCATTTATAATAATAAACATTGTTGCAAATAGCCATTGTTTAAAATACCTGAAGGACTCTTTGCATGTTATTAAATTTATATAACGTTTGTAGAAGTTATCAGTTTCAAATATCTTTAGTATGTATCATCAGTCTCACTTCAGGAAGGTGCAACAACAATGAGGTATTGCATTTATGATCTCATCTGTTTTAAGGGTCGGACGACCTTGTGTAGAGTTGTGTGTTGGGCGTGCCAGAAACATTTGATCGTATGTTCTAAGTTTCCACCAGATTGTTTAAGTTGGTATTTCAACATCGGCACCATGAGTTTTACTTCGGGCTAGCCACCAACAAGCTGACTTGCCGTGATATAACTGTTCAAAACGGCGTTATACTCGCTTACTCAAATAACAGCGTTGTGAAACGCATGTTGCCACAATCACAATAGTAATAGTTGAAAGGTTAATTATCTACCCCTCACGCCTCGTGTCAAATATATTGCAAATAAAAACTAGGCTGGAATTCAGGAGTTACATATTGGCTGGACTTACGAGTCCTTGCACAGTCCTATCCAAATCGCTTGACGAGCTACACATCCGTTCGCAAACATGAAACAACATGGATTTCAAAGTGCAGATATCGGTGGACTGCAGGATTTGCAAAGCATATGCACCGCTAAATGGGTGTCGACAGATATTTTGCAAATCTTCTCATGTTTTTAATGAAGGTACTCAGTGATTTGATGCACTTCGCGAGGTAAGACCCGTTTTATTACATTATAGATCATGATTATCGATCAGATCGTCTTGACAGCGCCGCCATTTTGTTTGAAGCAAGTGCAAGTGATACGAAAAGCGGAATCGGATTGGTCAGTTGGGTGGGACATAGAAGGGACATAACCTGTAATAGCCACTGGTGGCGTTTCGATCGATCCCAGAAAATTCCATCCTAGTTCGGCAAGAGCTGAAACTGGACTTTTAACGCCCTTACCTCGGGAATATTCGTACATGCTGACCACACGATCCATTTAGTCGCCTCGTTAGACACGTATGGTTACTGGAGACATACTGACCCAGAATCCCATGGGGGTTCGGAGTATGAAATGATAACAATTGAAGCATGGATTGAAATCATTTTCCGCGTGAAAATATATAAAAAACACTCCGAAAATATAATCGAAAACCGGACAACCGTCGAGGATTGTCCTGTTTTCGATCAGAGCTTTCAGCAACATAGGTTTTCGGACATCATATGTTATCTATCACGAGTACTTGCACTTTGCGGTGGGGTATGGCACCACACAGAAATTGTAAATACTAAGATGATGGCTTGTTTTCATAATACAGCTGTCTTTTAGCCTATACGTTAATGAGATGTTTTACAGTTGTTAATGTGATTAGCGAGAAAACAATGAATGTTTCTTCAGCGTCCGAATACCTATAACACGGGAATATATGTTGTATTAATGTCTTATGTTTGCAATGGAGTTTTGATTTTTTTCAAAAAAAGGTAAGTAAGTACAAGGTGATATTTTTTTCAATTTGCTTCAACATGGGGAAAGGGTCAGACATTGCACGCTTGTGACAGTTGTCCGTGTCTGGGGGATGGGGGTGAAATTTATGGCTGTATTGCCCCCTGACCCGGCGAGAAGCCTGGTGCGCGGAAGCTATGCCCGATTTTTAAAAAGTACTGATTTGACTTTGAAATTTTACTGCATCCGTGATTTTTGTCTATTTAACTTACTGACTTTTGCCATTGACTTATTACATTTCTTGGTGTAAATGTTGGCCAAACTGCACGAAATCCCTGATATTACAATTTGTTTTATTATAATTAAAGGCAAAGAAGCACTCCACCATACAAATTGCCACAGACGTAGTTATCTCCCTTTAGTTTACTCGGTCCGTTTCCGTTTCCGCGGTTTAGCATTTTGAAAAACAGCAAATCATATAACTCAGAATTTGCTTCTTATTTGTGATATATATTGATTGCTGTGCCTGCGTCAAGTCCCGTTTCTTACGACTGAGAAGTCCCGATTGTGTGGTATGGGAAAAAAGGACAGTCCGGACCTGATTCACCGGTGTATGAGTAATTGAATGTACAATCAGCAACAATGCACCCACGACAGATTTGTGTAGCCCTGTCACACCAATGGTTGATACCATGAGCAAATATAAAACCGGTCTGATAACCATCTAATCCCGAATCTAGTTGGGATCATACTCAACATACATGTGTATAGTACCGTCGACCGTAATGAGAAGAGAGCGCGTCCCCAGATTGATCTTTGACCATCCCCGCCTTAACTCTGCAACATACGCCCAACGTGAGTATGACCTATACAATATCATTTTTTCTGCTGTTTGGAAACCCTCGTCTGGTACTGGGAGAGATTGCACCACTAGCGATGACTCTGTAAACATTATGGCAGGTTACACAAGTGCCAGTGTAATAAAACCCGGACGATATGCACTATAAATACCGTATGCGTAATATATGTCTCTCTCACTATATATACCGTATATATAATATGAGACTCTCGCACTTTAATTACTGTATACGTAAAATAAGGATCTCTCACCATGATTACAGTATACGTATATACGGCGGCGTAAGCGCGTTCAATCCAACGCACTCGCGATATATGTACCGTATACAAAATATAAGGCTCTCACACTGTATATACCGTATATGTACACACTATATTGCTCTCTCACTGTATATACAATAGTTAAACACTCTTCAAAAAAGGAAAAGCATAGGTGTTTTAAGAATTCCAATTAGATTTTTTTCCAGCAATCGTCATAAAGACAATTCTTATGTTTGATTCCCGTTTATCATGTCATGTTTGTTGTGCATCTCAAAATGGTTTTTTTGTACGTTTATCAGCAAAAATGCGAAGGATGCACGGACATTGCTTTCAAAAAGAGTTTCAGCTCAATGCACGCGCTAAATGTTGGAAACAAGAGTAGAGGCACTGACTATAAAAGACCGTACAAAATTTATCAGTTCATTACGAATTTTCTGACGTGAACGGAGATCGAAAAATGCCAAGATTAACTGCAGCTGACCGAAATATCGCCATTGGACGTTTGGAAGCAGGGGAGTCCCAGTCTGCTGTTGCAAGACACTTCAACGTTCACCAAAGCACCATATCTCGACTATGGGATCGATATACCTGCACTAATTCGACTAATTCGACAGGTGGATCGATTTGGTGGAGGGAGTGTCATGGTGTGGGGAGCCATACCTAACACGAGTAGATCACAGTTAGTGGTTGTCCAGGGCAATCTTACAGCAAACTTACAGCAAACTGATACATAGACCAAATTTTGCGTCCTCACCTCCTCCCGACTTTGGACCGCCAGATGGAGCTGTTCCAACATGACAACGCTCGGCCCCACACAGCACGTGCAACAGTTAATTTCCTTGTTAATGAGAACATCAATGTCCTTCCACGGCCGTCCAAATCGCCTAATCTCGATTGAACGTTTGGGGGCGAACTTGATCCTTACAGGAGGAATGTCGAAGAATTCCCCACGAAAAAATCCGACGACTTGTGCAATCTGTGCCAAGGAGGTGTCGAGCAGTGACAGCTGCAAGAGGTGATGTGACCAGGTACTGACCATGACGTGCCCTTGTGGCTAAACATGTGCAATGACTGAACTGAATTAATGCTGACAATGACGACAATGCTTTTGTCGATCAGTGTGTCATGCATACTATATGGCTCTCTAACTATATATACCGTATATACATACTATAATGCTCTGTATATACGGTATACATAAGGCTCTCTAACTATATGTACAATATACAGAAGGCCCTCTCACTACATAGGCAGTATACATAAAGCTCTGTAACAATATGCAGAAGAAAAGGCAATCTCGCTATATATACTATGTAAAGAAGGCTCTCTCAATATATGTTATTAACACAAGGCCGGGCCATAACTTAACCGGGAAGACATGGCATGATTCACTTTCACTGCAATGTTAATAACGAAAGTCCGCTCTAACACGTTTTTAGTTCATATGATATAAATAAAACCAAAACATTCTCATGACAGCTGACGTAAAAAAAGCCAAAGACAATTCAACTCTTTTTGTAAGATGAAATGACAGAGGGAAGTAAGACTTGCACACACATCATTAATAACCATGACAATGACAGTTAGTATCAATGGCCAATCCCGCTGGCAAAGTTCTATTGGGTCCATGTTGGGTTGTGTGTCCCTCGACTGAAATACTTATATTCATTTCTTGATTCAGTTATTTTGGAAAAAAATGCAGTGGGTGATAGGAACAGATTTGATTGTGCTTCACCGTATCCAGACGGCGTGGGACGGTAGACACTGGTCTGTATGTCACCAGACGGCGTGGGACGGTAGGCACTGGTCTTTGTGTCACCGTATCCAGACGGCGTGGGACGGTAGACACTGGTCTGTGTGTCACCAGACGGCGTGGGACGGTAGGCACTGGTCTTTGTGTCACCGTATCCAGACGGCGTGGGACGGTAGACACTGGTCTGTGTGTCACCAGACGGCGTGGGACGGTAGACACTGGTCTGATTGTGTGTCACCGTATCTAGACGACATGTGACGTTGCAGTTGGTCATTGGTTTGGCTGGACCAGAATCGATTATTTACTGGACGCCATGATATCGTTGGAAACAGCTGACAGTCGCAGTTTGTACTCCAAGCTAGCAACACCTCTCCAGCCTACCAAGCCACCCAAGCCAACCAGCCACCAAGCCAACCTTACCCAGCAAAGCCTCCCAAGCCAGCACAGTTTCACTGATAGCCAGCAGAGGAGGTTATTATCAAAACACACACCCACATTCTCTCTTAAATCTACTCACACCCAAGCCCGCAAATCCACAAAAACACTAAAAATCCTCATAGGTAAACAATAGGATAATCCACAACCCCTAAATAACAATCTCAAAAACCTAAACACATCTCAACAAACCTGCTCAACCAGTACCCACCACCTACTCCCTAAAAACACACTCTCACTACCAACTCACTCCACACAAACCCACTCACCACATCCACTCACCTCACCCCACTAGCCGCAAAACATGTCCGACTCCCGCAACACTACCCAGGCAGACATCCACCAAACAGAATCACCCACACCTTCGGAAGCCCACAACACTTCCGGGAGGACATCCATCCCACTCATACCTGACGGTTTCGGCTCCAAATCACCAGTAGCTTCACCCACCAAAACAGCCGTATCGCCGATCCCCACAACAAACACCAAAAAAAGGAAGCTGGACAGTTCCAACACACAACCACCACCAAACATGTCGCCCGCATCCATCATCACCACATTCGCCCTTTACTTTTGCGCTACAGGCCCCATAAACGTCCTTTCTAAAAGTCTCACAGCCAATAAAGTAGGAATCTGGTTCAAACAGCACAAAATTCACTTCGACAAAATTAAAGAGGCTAACAAAGGTTTCCAAATAATTTTCCCAGACCAGGACTCCCTAAACGCAGCCAAAAAAATCACCCAAATCTTCCAATACACAGTAACCCATCAAACCCCAAACTGGCAGCTATTCACTAGGGGCGTAATCAGAGTAAATCCTAAAGAAAACAACGAAGACTTAGACATGTACGCACAAGACGCTAACGATAACCAAGATATGTACCCCCAACCTAAAATAACTAGCACCCGAAGAATAACTTCAAATAGAAACGGTAAAATCTCAAACACACCAATAGTCATAATCAATTTCCAAAAATCAGCTAAATATCCAGAAGCACCTAAATTTATCTCCTTCGGAGCAACCACTAAATTAGAAGTCAAACCATACATAAAACAAGTTAAACAATGCTCTAACTGTCTCCAATACAACCACACAGCCAATGAATGTAAATTCCAAAAAACTAAATGCAGGAAATGCGCCCAAACTGACTGCCCAGGGACATGCACACCCTGGTGCATACACTGTAAAAGCATACAACATTCCTCACTATCCAACAACTGCCCTCATAGACACACCCTCACACAACAGGCCAACAAACACATCAATATCGACACGGCCAAACTCCAAACAAAAAGACAAGCACAGCATACAAAACAACCTCTGCTACCCACACCACAACCAAACAACACCCCACACTTAAACTCGGCATGGGATGGCATCCTGCAAAGAGTACATCCAGCACCCAAAACACACATCCACCACACGTCCATCCCACAACCCTCCACTAGCACATTCACAACATCCACACCTGCACGCAAAACAAGCAACAATACGCCCGCCACAACCCAACCCGGCACCATACAAACCACAGCCGCTATGGCAACAACAACCGATCCCAAGCAATCACAACCCGAAAACCTAGACAGTAAGGAAACCACATCCAGACCACAAACACAAGCACGCACGCAAACCACCCCCATGGAATGTGAGGAAACTAAACTTAACAACACAGAAGAATATGAATGCACAACCGAGGAAGACATAAACGAAATAACTCTCTCAACCCCCCAAAAAACCAAAACCTTTAAACACAGGCCTCAGCAAATGTCAAACAACAAACTAAACAACTTAACCATCCTTCTCGCATACATGCTAAAGGAAATAAACCCAAACGCTAGCACTAAAGCTTTCTATACCGTAGCAAATAAGCTTAAACTGACAACCCTTACCTTCGAATTCTTCAGCATAGGCCTCGAATTAGTTAGCCCTACCTCAACCAAGTAAAAACCCAACCTCCAAACACTAAAAGCCCAAATAATGGAAGGCCTAAACATATTTCAGTGGAATGCCAATGGACTAAATTCCCACGGCCACGAACTAAAAGCAAAATTTAAACAAGATAAGGGTCCGCACATTGCCTGTATCCAAGAAACCAAATTCTCAAAAAAATCTAAATTTACTCTACCAAACTACAACTCAGTTAGAACAGACCGAGCCAAACCTAAAACCGCTAGAGCCGCAGGAGGATTAATAATACTAATCAGAGAAGACATTAACTATGAAGAAATCAAAATAAACACACCAAACCTAGAAGCAAACGGCATCCAAATAACTCTCAAAAACCAAAAAATAAACATCATTAACGTATACCACTGGGCAGAACAAAAAATTCAAGCTGAGGACCTAAACAAATTACTGCAAATAAGCAATAAATCAACTATATTCCTAGGAGACTTTAACGCTCACCACCCCACCTGGAGCATAGATGAAAAAATAGATAATCATGGCAAACTAATCTCTGAATGGATAGAAACAAATAACCTTGTACTCCTAAACAATAACCAACCAACTAGATACGATAAGAAAAACCATAAAATGTCGGCTATCGACCTAACCATATGCACCCCAGATCTGGCCCAAAGTACTCAATGGGAAGTTCACGACGCCCCACTAGGTAGTGACCACTTCCCTATAAACATTACCATAGGCAATACAAACGTTCCTACCCAAACAGAAAACCTAGAACCAAAATTCAACTATAACCAAGCTAACTGGGACAAATTTCAGGATATCTGCAACCAAGCCAACCTAACCAAACTAGAAAATAAGGACCCAGAAATCTACTGAAAAAACCTAACAGACTACATAATTAACGCAGCCAAAGCATCAATACCTTATAAAACAAATAACGTAGGCAAACCCTCGGTACCATGGTGGAACGAGGAAATAGAACAAACTAGACGCAAACGTAAAACAGCCTTCAATAGAGCCAAACGCGACCATAACCATATAACGGTAGCTCACGAACTAAACCACAAGGTCCAAAAACTAGTCAAAATAGCTAAAACCAAAGATTGGAAATTATTTTGTGAAGGAGTAAATAATCGTACAGATGCCAGAACAGTCTGGCGAAAAATCCACGCCATTAGAGGCTTAAAACGTCACAAAAAAACACCCAACATAAACAATTCAACCAACCCTACCGAAAAGGCAAATAACCTAGCAAACCACTTCTCGGCCATAAGCAGCAACAATAACTTCAGCGAAAAATTCCAACAAAAACTTAAAGCAGAAGCCAAACCTACTAAAGAACCAAATAATGATAACCTCGAAATAAACCAACCTTACTCAATGGAAGAACTCCAGTACGTACTCCAAAATAGGAAAAAGGGAACTGCCCCAGGACTAGACCTAACATCCTACCAAATAATCAAAAAACTCCCCCCCAACCTACTCCAGGCACTACTTAAACTATATAACCTAATCTATCAAAACGGACAGGTACCAACTCCCTGGAAACAGGCACTAGTCATCCCTATCCCTAAACCCGATAAACCAACTAACCAGGCAAATTCTTATAGACCAATATCCCTAACCTCAAACCTATGTAAAGTAATGGAATCTATGGCCAAAAATAGACTACAACACTACTTAACTCAAAATAACATCATAAACACAGATCAAAGCGGTTTCACTCCTGGCCGCTCAACCTTAGATAATCTCGCCCGACTAGAACAGGACATAAAGACGGGACAACTCAACAAACAATACACAACAGGCATCTTTCTGGATTTCTCCAAAGCATTCGACATGGTTTGGCACAACGGGCTAATACAAAAACTTAAAAAAATAGGACTAAAAGGACAAATAATAAACTACATTCAGGACTTTCTAAACGAACGTAAAATAACAGTGGGGATAGACCATACTCTATCGGACCAGTGTCCCCTAGAAAATGGCACTCCCCAGGGCAGTATCCTCAGCCCCACACTCTTTAATATAATGATAAACGATCTCTTCGAGGGCCTATCACCTAAAGTAAACACATCCAAATTCGCGGATGATGGAGCCCTCTGGATCCGCACAAAAAGTATTAATATGGCCCAAAATTTACTCCAAAAATCTCTTAATAAAATACAACAATGGGCTGACAAATGGGGCTTCTCCCTTAACTCAGAAAAAACAACAGGAATAGTATTCAAACATAAAAACATGAAACCCGCCTCCCCAATTCTCCAGCTAAACAACCAAACAATCAAATTTCAAAAACAAACCAAATTCTTAGGACTTATCTTCGATCAACATCTCACCTGGGATGCTCACATCCAAAACCTAACAACTAAATGCAGTAAAGACCTAAACACCCTAAGATGCCTCACTGGCTCAAACTGGGGAGCCTCCAAAGATACCCTCCTCTCACTCTACATATCACTAATTAGATCAAAACTAGACTACGGCTGCGCCATATACAACACCCTAAACAACTCTCTATCTAAAAAACTTGACTCAATACAATATCAGGCTCTCAAACTAATTACACGCACCCAACATGGCACCTCCTACACTTCACTCCAGGCCTTAACAGGAGAAATGCCACTAAGTCTACGCAGGGAACAGCTAAGCTTAAATTTCTGGGCCGCATCCCAATCAAACCCTCTCATCCAAAACCTAATAAACCAAAATATCAGCCCCAAAAACCAAGCTCTAGCTCGTAAACACCCCTTACTTACCCCAATATCTCAAAGAATAACAAACTACCTAAATGAACACCAAATTAAAAATCTTAAACAAAACTGCAAACAATCAAATATCTTCACCCCTAAACTTAAAATACCCAAAATAGACACAACACTAGCTAGCCAAATAAATAAACAAACCGACCCAAACATAGCTAAAACCACCACACTAGCATACATACACGAAAATTGGCCAAATTGGTGTCACATTTACACGGACGGATCTTCAGATCCGACCTCCAAACACACAGGTTTCGGAGTCCATACCACACAACCAACTAAAACTACACAATCCTTCCGACTCCCAAACAACCAATCAATATTCACGGCAGAACTAATGGGCATGGCCTCAGCCCTCCATAGTCAAGAATCCAAAAACCACAATAAAATCCTAATACTTACCGACTCCCTAAGTGGACTGCAAGCCCTCAAAAACAAAAATACCAAAAACCGACCTAAATTAATAAATCTAATACTTAAAAGCTCCAACGACCTAACTAACGCAGGCAAACAAATAACTTTCTTGTGGATACCCGCCCACGTAGGAATATACGGTAATGAAAACGCCGATAAGGCAGCTAAACTATCCCTCAAAATCCCAGAAATAAGCTTAAACTTACCCATCTCAAAATCAGAAATTAAAAGTGTAAATAAGCAAAAAATCACCAAAAAATGGCATAACCTATATCTAAACTCAAATAGCCAAATCAAAAAAGTACTCAGCAAACCACTAACCAAACCAAAAATTCACCATCCATCAAAAAAAATCGACAGAGTAATCACTAAACTCCAAACAGGACACACCAACCTAAATAACCACCTAAAAAAAATAAAAAAACATACTACAGGTAACTGCCCACACTGCAAACAACTAGAAACCCCAGAACACGCACTCATCTACTGCACACACTACCTAACACATCGAACCGCATTACAAACCACCCTCAATCTAAACCAGGCTCTCACTCTAGAAGCAATACTAAACCCACAAAATAAACTAGAAAACTTCAAGGCCTTAGGCGTATTCTTAATCAAAACGGAACTAATAAAACGCATCTAAAAACACTATAATCCACCAAATCAAAATTACATAAACACACAAAAATCCACCATACCCAGCTCCCTTAGTTCTCCTCCCTTACCCCATCGGCATCTATTCCAAATCTCAAAATTCCCAAATTCTATATAAGCAACCCCTAAAGCCCCCTCTTGGGTTGCACACACCACTTTCGCCCCTTTCGGAAACACATTAAATGGCCTGGCCGGGCCCGTGTGCGAAATACGCATCAGTCGGAAAGCGCACGTTAAATCTACAAAGTAAGTAAGTAAGTAAGACAGTGGCGAATAGGCTCACTCCGTGCACTCATACTTTCTTCAATGCGGTAGTCCTGTGGTAATTACATCTGGTTGTTTCGCCTACGCCCGGTTTGAGTCTCATTGAAGGTAAACCCTGCTGCGTGCCCACTTTGCTATATTATTAATTGACGTACTCACTCACTGGAAGACATGTACCAGTCCCCAAATGTTTCGCAACTGGCTGCGTGAAGTTGCGTCCCTTAGGCCTACCATAATCCTGAGATAGTGGGTTCGAATCCCTGAGTTTTCTTTTTATGACATCATAACCTTGCTCGTTGGTTTCACCAAAGTGGTAAACGTCGAAGACCTGCATCACTTCGGTATTTCCTCCATTATGAATTAGATTTCAAGCCAGCTGAAACTATATAACTAAACTACTTTTCCGGCGTTAAACCAAACTCACTAACTCCATGGTGCTTCTAACATAGCATGCAGAAAGTCGGACCCGGGGCAAACACGTGACAAATGAACAGCCTTTGCTACAGACAGGATTGTGTCCACTCACATTGTGTTTTGGTCATCTTTCAGTGGCATTGGGGCGGTCGGGTCGCCTAGTGGTTAAAGCGTTCGCTCGTCTTGCCGAAGACCTGGGTTCGATTCCCGACATGGGTAGAATGTGTGAAGCCCATTTCTGGTGTCCCCCGCCGTGAAATTGCTGGAATAAAAGCGGCGTAAAACCATACTCACTTACTTCAGTGGCGTGGTTTGGTCGGTGTTTTTTCATTCATGATAATGCTTCAAAATCCATTTATTGTGGCCCTCTCCGTTTTTATATCAGACATTATCAATAGTGTAACGTGAAATAAATGTCCACTTGTTTCCTGTCTAGGTACATAGGTCACTGCATTTCTCTCACAAATGCACTCATTCATTCATTGGTTTGCAAACACATTTCTTCCCTGAAAAATAACATTTAAAAAACTGTCACGGAACTGCTACATTTCTTCAGTGGGCAGTATATATTCCAGTCACGTGTATTCACACGCCAGTCAGTGAATATGAATCACACGAGTATAGATTTATACCGCTGATTATAACCAGCATATGTGATAACAGGACCTGCACGACCACCCCTCGCTGTAGAATCTCGTGGTGTCTCAGCGTCGGACATCATAGTGTATGTCGGACCCATAGCACGGTAATCACCCTTAATTTGACTCTTACAACCTCTCAGTAGGTACAGCTTGTTTGTTGAAACAAACTATACACCAAGTAGATTTAAACAAAATGTCATCATCACAATGAACAGGTTCGTGTTGTATATATAAAGAATCGCGTGTTCTTTGTCTTTGTCTTATTTTGAGTAGTATACAAAGAAATATTACTCTGTATGTCCATTATTTGTACTGATCGGAAACACGGACTTTCAAAATGTCAACTTAGTGTTTGTACGATTTTCCAATTGATATGCATGACTGCATATGAACTTTTTTGGAGTTAATTAATTGATTATTGATGTATCCTAGTTTAAAAAGATGCTGTTTTAGGTCCTGATCCGATTTACGTTTCTCTGTCTTGAATATACTTTTTTTTAAAAGAAGAAGAATAAGACGATTCATGTCACGTGTTTAAAATATTTCCGTGCTCAACATTCGGAAAAGAACGTTTGCTTTGCTGTAATCATTGATGCTATTTTCGCGTTTACATTTATTACAAAAAATGAAGAACCACCATATTGCTGAAACCTTCCACTACGTGGGTACCTTCTTGCCCCTCTGTCATGTAGTGCTCAGCATCACTCAGACAAGAATCCCGACTATAAGACTGATCTACTCATTTATTTTGTATGTTACATATCCAGTGCCATATAAGGGGCCGTCCAGCAGAGTTACCAGCTAAAAATAGATTATTTGATCAGTCGTCAGGAAAATCCGTCTCTTTAAGTAAAATAGATGCCGTATACAACAAATAACCTGCGTAATGTCCTCCTTGCAGCTCCTGACATTTGGGGTAGGCCGTGGATACGCCCTGGATAGGCCTAGGCCTAGGATCAGAATACGCCGTGAATAGTGAACGAGATATTTGTGTAGATGTCACCCTCAGACGTCACATTTTGCGAATGCGGTCGACATTCTTATTGTCAACATCACATAGTTATATAGCTGTGCCTGTTTACAAAATAGAACCTGGCTACCATACAACCAGGTAGACTATGCAAAGACCATATAGTCCATATAGACCCCCTGATACAACATTTCAATTCCAGGGAAATATGATATTGTACCTTTAAATATAATTTGAACAATGAATCTGGATTCTACTTGATTTAAACACTTTTTATTCACAAAAAGTGAATGGGATTGGATACAGGTTTTCAAGTTAGGGCCCCTTCTTCCTTCTTTGATTCTACCTCATGCCTACTATAGTATTACCAACGTCCACACAATTTTGAGACCTAAATGGTGAAATATTAATGGGGAAATGAGCGCCCTTCGATTGCCCAACCCTCTTTTGGGGTACCCAGTCAGTCCACTAGATATAGAAATCTTTCCCTCAGCGAGCACGTAAATGCTTTATATGTTTGACTTCTACTCAATCTGATAAGGGGCCCATGTCTGTGTCACCTCCCAAGTGTCACCCCTTCCTGCCGAGCTATAGTAACCGTAGTTGTTTATGGGCCGACGACTGGGTTCGGGTGCTTTGCCGGGTTGGTGGATGTAGTCTCCTCCTGTTTTAACACCAAAACCCGTTATCTTCACAAGCTGATGTTCTAAAAAAGTGTGTTGTGAGTCAGTTGTTTGGCTACTCCTGACGCAGAGAAGAAAAATGTTTGTCTGAAGTGTTGACAGAAAAAATATTCTGTCTCAAACATTAACTCAAGACCCCTGTTCAATGTGAGCAAACGTGTACCAAGTCTCCACAACGTGACCGCATTCCATACACTCGACCGGGGCTCCACGTATTAAGCATTTTAATTTGCTACAGTATATATATATATTTTGTTATCTCTGTTTCGACATCGACGCAAGCAGGTAATCGCACCACGGGTCGAAGTCCAGTCTGTGTATACAGGTGTACTGCGGTCAGATGGCCAGCGTGCTGTTTTTAACTAATGATTGTCATTTGTTGACTATGATTTGGAGGGTTGGTAGGAAAACACGTCCCATGATTGTAAGAAGAAATGCATTTCTTATAAATCCCATGTTTCAAGTAAGGACAACGTGCATTAACATATAGTACTGACGCTGAGATAGAACGTTCTGCTGTCTGTTGACCGTGACACGGATGTGAACGTGCCTTGACAAGGGAGGTAACCACTGTTTTAATGTTACATGGCAGTAATCTCATGTTTTACATTGGTAATTAAGTTTTATATTGTGATCAGCTGCTGCACGAATTACAGGCGCTGGCATAGATCTAACGGACACACTTCTCCATCTCCAGATAATACTACATCAACGACAACCACTACTTCCACTACTGCATCCCTGAACAAATCCGCTTCACAAGTGGCTCAATCAACGACTAGGAAGGGGTTGACACATTTGACATTTACAACTTGAGGCATAGTTATACGAGCGAACCGGGAAGTAAGACAAGATGGTGGACGTGGCGGCCATGTTGTCCTTAGTATTGGAGGTGATAGTGCTCACGGGGAAGTTGCTGTACTTTTGGCTGGAGGCGATGGTGCTGGCCGTCCTCCCTGTCAGCATTCAGGGGAAAGACATTTCGGGGGAAACTGTCCTTATAACCGGCTCAGGTGGGTTATGTAACATTGATACGTCTATGGTCATATCATACTTTACGAAATGGCTTAGTCGTTTAAAGCTGTGCAGGGTTGCGTGAAGGGTTACGTTCCTGAGCCGTGTCAGATTTTCCCTTGGATCCCCGTGGGGGTGAGGTGAAAAGGGGTTTAATGTCGCGTCCAAGATTATTGCACTTATATATAGCGGTGTGTGTGTGCGTGTGTGTGTGGCTGCTTGTACTAGTCCGGACTGATGCCGATTTATAGTGCTAGCCCGCTGAGATAACATGCCACAGTTTAACATGAATACCCCACTCAGACACAGTATACTGACTCCGAGCCGACCATTCCTTGTTTTAGCCCCTTAATGCCGAGCGCCAGACAGGGTAACAACAAGTACCATCTTTTAACGTCTTTTGGTATGACGCAGCGGGGATCGAGCCACGGACTTTCCGCTCTCCGGGCGCCGCTCTACCACTAGACTACGGAGGCGGCCCTGGATCCCCGTGCATTAGCGGATACAGCTTTTTTGAAAAGGGGGGTTGCACAATTAAGATCTATTTATTGACTTTGGTGGTAATTTATACAGAAATAAAGATTTGTTTCGAAATAAAGGGGGCGGGGGTGGGGGTCGGGGGGTGCGCACTCCCCCCCTTCTGTATCCGCCCATGCCGTGGGAGTCTGGATCTCTGAAACGCTGATGAGATATTGCATGCCCTTACATAGGTTGTCGAAATGTACGACGTGAGTGATGTTGTGATGTTTGTTGTTAAACGCCGCACTCAGCAATATTCCAGCTATATGACGGCGGACTGTAAATAATCGAGTCTGGACCAGACAATCCATGTGACTGACATCATGCATCGATCTACACGATTGGAATACGATGACCTCCAGATCCCGACAAACATAACCGGCTCTAATGACAAGCATTGGTTGCTGAAGACCTATTCTACCCCGGGTCTTCACGGGTATATTCGTAATGGTAATCGCACAATGCCAGATCGGTGAACTTGCTGACCCGTGCATGGTCAGCGTGATATTACATATTAGTTGTTATAGTTGTTAATACATTCGACATATTATTTTTCTATGTAAATGTAAATTGTAAAAAAGGATTAATGAAAAAGATGACCCCCAACACACCCACACCCCCTCAATCATCCGATGTATTATATCGCCATTCTATACTAGTTTATCCATTCGACGCCGATGCAGTTCTTACAATGTTTGGTGGTTGAATGGTGCTTACGTAAACAACATTTAGTGGTACGTCATTAAATATTGACAATCTTAATTAAACGTTTTCGGCATGCATTCTGTTTTCACCGTGTTTCCGCAGGAAGTGGTATCGGTCGTCTGCTCGCCAAGCGTTTTGCCGACCGTAGTTGTCGTCTGGTGCTGTGGGATATCAACAAAGAAGCCAACGAGGAAACAGCGGCAGAAGTTCAGCGATTCGGAATCACCGTAAAAACATACACAGTGGATCTGTCGGATGCGAAACAGATATACCAGGCAGCCGAGAAGGTTGGATTTACTGTTTTATGGATTCATTGATCATGGAGAAATACATTATAAATACTTTCACTGAACAAAAAGACACTGAACTTCTTTTTGACTTCCTCGATGACGAAAAGTAAGTGAAAATTTTGCTTTCCGTGCGCAATAACATCGAAATCTGATATCAGGAGCTGATTAAGCGCATTTTCAGTCGGGAAAGATAGCTCACTGGTGAGATAGCGCCCAGATAAACTTGTTATTTCACAAGATGAACCAGTTACCCATATTTGATTGTCAACCTTGAACTGGGACAAGGGTTGCTTTAGGCGCTGTGATTCGCTGTGCAGAATTGTGTCCCTTTGGCGTGCCAGAAGCCGATGATCGCGGATTCGAATAGAAGAATCGGATTGATTGTGTTTCTAGAAATGGCAGCTCTATAATTTCAGAAAAGTAGTAAACGTCTAAGATTTGCAATCTTGCAAGGCTGACAATATGAATACATATTTTTCGAAATACATAGATTTGACTATGTACAGGACCTGTTATCTTATTTATTGAAACAGACCGGGATGTTCTAGATCTAACTGTTTTGGCCTGTTTGTCTGCAGGTGAAGCGTGAGATGGGGGATATTGACATCCTGGTGAACAATGCTGGGATAGTGACTGGCCGGAAGTTCATGCAGTGTCCAGACGAGATGGTTCAGAAGACAATGCAGGTCAACGTTCAGGCGCACTTCTGGGTCAGTTCCGGAAACTCTGGACACACTGCAAGGGGCGTTAGGGAACAGTTCAACAGTTCCATGTCGGATTAAATCTTAATAACTTAGGTTTAGAAGTGGTGGGTTAACAGGTGTGAGAATGTTCAATCCTACAAAAACAATTTTTCAGTGGATTTACAGTTTAAAAAAATAAAACACCGAAATCGTCATATTTAATCCAGAAAATATAAGACATCTCCAACGTAGGTATTAAAACCATTTGAATAAAACAAACCAGTTAACATGATGTGCTCGAAAGTTCTGCCACACCACCCGCTTTATTGATAATTGCGAAGTAGGATTCGCTTGAAGATAGAATCTCTTTAAGGGTGTCAACCATGTTACAAATAACCTTTTTAGGAGTGTGGGTATGTCTCAAGACTGATGTTTTATTTTTTTAATCCCCAATTACATTTTGAATTGCTTCCTAAGCGGCCCCTGCGTTACACAGAGTTTAAGTATTTCTCAAGGTTCATCTGCACCCAGTGTTTGCAATATTTATAGCATATATAAACGTTTATTATCTACTTGCAAGTTTGACATTTTAAAGTCGATTTTCTCATATTGACCCATGTAGAACCCGATAACGTGTTATGCTCAAGGCTGATATAGTCTCGCTTGAGTATGACATGTCATACCTTTGCTATCATAGCGTTCGTGACACGCATTCCGAGCAAATACGTCACAATCCAAGGGAGTTAAGCCAATAACACTTTTTGATTAAAATCAATTTCTTGTAAAATAAATAAATCAACAATTTATGTATCCTGAAACTTTCTATCACTTTTTTTATTTCATTTTGCAAATTCGTAGGTAAGAACTTGCCAGAAAAAATCAAAGCCGTTGGGTATATGGATATCGGCGTGATGTGTGTATGTATTTGTATTAAGAATAGGTCCGCGGCAGCTTCCACAATAAAAAGTAAATGCCTTTCTATATTACTGGATTCCATTGCAATTATATCTGTTAATGTTTAATGCAGGGACGCTTCCCCTGCATTAAGCCTAAACCCAGTATACTGTGTAATTGAGAGCTCCCACGACTGGCATTCATTAAGTTAGACAAGGGAGAGATGGTTCTGGAGATATCAGTGGGCCACCCACATCAGCTGTAAACACCAGTGGACAGAACTTAATCAACTGATAAAAACAGAATCTCGCCTGTTAGCCCTGTAGATTTGGACAGACCCTAGAGCTGAGGCAATCATGACTTGCCAAACCATTCTAGACATGTGTGTAGCATGTATTTTTGTATTTATTCTCTAGGGACTAGTTGCGATATCTTATAGGTATACTTATCAGCTTTTACGTGTACTGCCCCACTTTACGTATGTCTTAGAAACCAGTCGTTTTCGATAGGAAAACTGGAGGAGTAGCTGGCTGCGATATCGCAGCTACGAATAGTCCACTGATCGCTGACTTGGTTGATTGCATATCGTCGTACCTCGACGGTGCGGCACGTGACTGGTTTGTCTGGCCGAGACCCGGTTAATTACACGCTACCATGATATACAGTAAACTACGTTTATAACGAACACGCTTATTACGAACTGACCTATACAACGAACTTAATTTTAGTCCCTGCCATATGTTGTATATATGCTGTATATATGCTTATAACGAACTGCGGTTATTACGAACTAAAATTAGCGGTCCCTTTGTGTTCGTTATAACCGTACTTTACTGTACTTGGAAATATTGCTGAATGTGGCATTAAACTGTAAATAAACATGTTATGTCGGAACTATTTTTTCAGACGGCGAAAGCGTTCCTACCTTCCATGATGGACAGGAACCACGGCCACATCGTAAACATCGCAAGCTCCGCGGGACTACTTGGTGTGTCCGGTTTGGCAGATTATTGCGCAAGTAAATTTGCGGCAGTAGGGTTTGACGATTCTCTTAAATACGAACTGGAGTCGTCAGGATTGACGGGTGTTCATACCACAGCAGTCTGCCCCTACCTCATAGATACCGGCATGTTTGATGGCTGCAAGTCAAGGTGAGCTACTTGGATTGTCGTCACCATGACCTGGTTAAAATCAGGTAACTAGAACCAAGATTTTATTTGAATGAGACGACTTTAGCGTAGGTGCGCAGTGAGTGAGTTAATATTTATGTTTTATGAGCAATATTCCGGCAATAACAGCCGGAGGCACCGGAAATGTGCTTCACTCATTGTACTCATGTGGGGAATCCAACCCGAGTCTTCGGCCTGACGAGCAAACGCTTTAACCGCTTGGCTACCCTACCGCCACGTCAAATGCTCCGCTGATGGTATGGGGGACTATCAATGGACAGTTAAACATAAACTTTGCGATCCTGAATATGTTAAACATTAATCTATGACTACAGTTAGTGGACGTGTTATGTTAACCGCCGCATGGAAAGGTATTTCAGCTATATCAGGGTGTGTCAGCTAGCTTAAGGCGGGAGGGAAGCCCGAAGTAATGCATGTCTTAGACGTTAACCGTGTTGTTAAAATCCACGGTATGGTGATCATACACTGTGATTTGACCCCACGATCGTGGGATCATTGCATCTCAAAGAGACTTAATTCTGCTCAACTCAGGCATTTATGTATTTGCTCATTGAGAATATGTGGTAAATCTATAGATCGGGAGGAAACTCCGTCTTTACGCATTATCGAAGCGGTGCAAGTCCAATACAAAAAGGAAGCAGTCTGTGTGAAGAGGGGGTGGTGGGGTAGCCTAGTGGTTAAAGCGTTCGCTCGTCTCGCCGGAGACCCGCCCCACGTTGGTACAATGTGCGAAGCCCAATTCTGGTGTCCCCCGCCGTGATATTGCTGGACAATGGCGTAAAACCATACTCACTCACTAAAGAGGGCTTCAGACAGATATGTCTGTACACAGAAATGATTCGTGGTGTGCGGTTGTTTGCGTTAAGTATTGAATAAACCTACTTTTCAGTCGTAAAACCATTGATATATACCACTTGAAACAAGTTAAAGAACACCCGGTTCTTTCCTATTACTATAGGTTATAATATTCCATGGAATGCCAGATTCCGCATTTCAAAGTCGTCACAGTATTCAGGAATTGGTTTGATCCGCTTTTATCAGGACTTCCTCTATATTTATGTTTCGTGCACAGTTCTGTATATTGGCATTTGACGACTGAGTGGAGATGGTCCTACCTGTTGCAGGTTCAGCTTCCTCCTGCCCAAACTGAACCCCGACGATGTTGTGGACGGCATCATGGACGCCATGTTGTGTAACTCCGCCATCGTCATCCTCCCCAAGATTCTTTACGCCTTCATAGCGCTCAAAGGGTATGTATTGCATGGCTCAAGGGGTATGTATTGCATGACTCAAAGGGTATGTATAGCATGACTCAAAGGGTATGTATAGCATGGCTCAAGGGGTATGTATAGCATGGCTCAAGGGGTATGTATTGCATGGCTCAAAGGGTATGTAAAGCATGGCTCAAGGGGTATGTATTGCATGGCTCAAGGGGTATGTATTGCATGACTCAAAGGGTATGTATTGCATGACTCAAAGGGTATGTATTGCATGGCTCAAAGGGTATGTATTGCATGGCTCAAAGGGTATGTATTGCATGGCTCAAGGGGTATGTATAGCATGGCTCAAGGGGTATGTATAACATGGCTCAAGGGGTATGTATAGCTTGGCTCAAAGGGTATGTATTGCATGCTCAAGGGGTATGTATTGCATGGCTCAAAGGGTATGTATAGCATGGCTCAAGGGGTATGTATTGCATGGCTCAAAGGGTATGTATAGCATGGCTCAAGGGGTATGTATTGCATGGCTCAAAGGGTATGTATAGCATGGCTCAAGGGGTATGTATTGCATGGCTCAAGGGGTATGTATAGCATGGCCCAAAGGGTATGTATAGCATGGCTCAAAGGGTATGTATAGCATGGCTCTAGGGGTATGTATTGCATGGCTTAAGGGTTATCTATAGCATGGCTCAAGGGGTATGTATAGCATGGCTCAAGGGGTATCTATAGCATGGCTCAAAGGGTATGTATAGCATGGCTCAAGGGGTATGTATTGCATGGCTCAAAGGGTATGTATAGCATGGCTCAAGGGGTATGTATAGCATGGCTCAAGGGGTATGTATTGCATGGCTCAAGGGGTATGTATAGCATGGCTCAAGGGGTATGTATAGCTTGGCTCAAAGGGTATGTATTGCATGGCTCAAGGGGTATGTATTGCATGGCTCAAAGGGTATGTATTGCATGGCTAAAAAGAGTATGTATTGCATGGCTCAAAGGGTATGTATTGCATGGCTAAAAAGGGTATGTATTGCATGGCTCAAGGGGTATGTATTGCATGGCTAAAAAGGGTATGTATTGCATGGCTCAAGGGGTATGTATTGCATGGCTAAAAAGGGTATGTATTGCATGGCTCAAGGGGTATGTATTGCATGGCTCAAGGGGTATGTATTGGATGGCTAAAAAGGGTATGTATTGTATGGCTCAAGGGGTATGTATTGCATGGCTAAAAAAGGTATGTATTGCATGGCTCAAGGGGTATGTATTGCTTGGCTAAAAAGGGTATGTATTGCATGGCTCAAAGGGTATGTATAGCATGGCTCAAGGGGTATGTATAGCTTGGCTCAAAGGGTATGTACAGCATGGCTCAAGGGGTATGTATGTCATGGCTCAAGGGGTAAGTATAGGAAGGCTCAAAGGGTATGTATTGCATGGCTCAAAGGGTATGTAGAGCATGGCTCAAGGGGTATGTATAGTATGGCTCAAAGGGTATGTATTGCATGGCTCAAGGGGTATGTATAGCATGGCTCCAAGGGTATGTATTGCATGGCTCAAGGGGTATGTATAGCATGGCTCAAGGGGTATGTATAGCATGGCTCAAGGGGTATGTATTGCATGGCTCAAAGGGTATGTAAAGCATGGCTCAAGGGTTATATAGCATGGCTCAAAGGGTATGTATTGCATGGCTCAAAGGGTATGTGTTGCATGGCTCAAGGGGTATGTATTGGATGGCTAAAAAGAGTATGTATTGCATGGCTCAAAGGGTATGTATTGCATGGCTAAAAAGGGTATGTATTGCATGGCTCAAGGGGTATGTATTGCATGGCTAAAAAGGGTATGTATTGCATGGCTCAAGGGGTATGTATTGCATGGCTAAAAAGGGTATGTATTGCATGGCTCAAGGGGTATGTATTGGATGGCTAAAAAGGGTATGTATTGCATGGCTCAAGGGGTATGTATTGGATGGCTAAAAAGGGTATGTATAGCATGGCTCAATGGGTAATTTGGTATGTATGTCATATGGCTCAAAGGGCATGTATATGACATGGCTCAAAGGGTATGTATATCATATGGCTCAAAGGGTATGTATAGCATGGCTCAAAGGGTATGTATAGCAGGGCTCAAAGGGTATGTATATCACATGGCTCAAGGGGTATGTATAGCATGGCTCAAAAGGTATGTATATTGTATTGCTCAAAGGGTATGTATATCACATGACTAAAAGGGTATGTATAGCATGGCTCAAAGGGTATGTATATCATATGGCTCAAAGGGCATGTATAGCTTGGATCAAAGGGTATGTATAGCATGACTCAAAGGGTATGTATATCACATGGCTCAAAGGGTATGTAGAGCATGGCTCAAAGGGTATGTATATACGTATATCACAACTTACCAATATTACATGTTTTTCTTAGCAACTACCCCGAACATTGGACCAGTGTAGATCCGGGGTAGAATAGGTCTTCAGCAACCAATGCTTGTCGTAAAAGGCCTTCATGGAACGGTTGGTCGGGCTCTTCGAATGGGTTGCTTGCATGTCATCGCACACTGACTGGGCGGGCTTTACTCATAATATCAATCACTGAGCTAGATTCGATTATTGACAACTCGCCGTCATAAAGCTTGAGCGGCGTTAAGCAACAACAGACAAACCTTTGTGATAATAGCTTTCATTGTAGACTTGTAAACAGTTAGGTGTCGGCGTAGACCGTCAGTCAGTGTCACATGATCAAAGTCTCATTGTACATGTTATACGTTGGGGCAACTCTGTTTCATCTGTTGGCCCCGATCGAGAAACCGCTATGAATTGTATTGCTCACTCAAACGGAATTTTCTTTTCTCTTGCAGCATTCTTCCAATTAAAGTAGTGTTCCTATTGTGTGACTTTATGGGTGTAAACTCTATGATGAATACCTTCAAAGGACGAGGAAAGGAACAATAACATTACTAGCCTCCAGACGCCCAGTCATCAAAGTCGGAACCGACGAATCTGTTCACTTGACCTCGACAGGGGCCACGCTTCTACCAGTACCAGCCCACACTGAACCAAAGCATTAGCAATCATTGTCTCGTGTATTCATGAGTGAGCCAGACGTTCTAAATGTGTTGAAGTATCTTGAAGAGATTGTGATAGCCGGTGTCTTTGTGTAGATCATGTACATATATTTAAAGGGACTCTTCGAGCAAACGTTTGAGTCTTTCCGAACCTTGGCCTGTTTAGACAACCTACTCCACACAATCTTTTCGTATTTACTGTTTTAGGAGTCGCTGAAACTATAATTAATTGAATATTTTATTAAGGCATTATTAATCACAAAACGGGAGAATAAGCACAGGATGCATATCTCACCCTGACGTTTTAGCTCACCTGACACATCATAAACTGATGGAATACGTAATGGAGAAATCATGAGAATCTGTTGATATCGGAAGTAGAATGAACAAAGGAACACTGGAGTGATATCTCCGACTGAAACCATGTTATGGATGCTGTATAACTTTTCCATAATTTTTCATAATGACTCATAGTTGCGTCAGTGTTACCTGACCAGAACGAATGGCCAGTGAAATCCTGGCTCAGAATCAACTGCAACAACAATAGCATGACGGGATCATAATGGTTTAAACATGATTAGAAATTATGGATCTTACATTTTCTAAATACCTCGACACAGCAGCCTTACATTGAGCAGAAGAACAAACAGCTGACGTATATTGAAATGTTGTGTGGGCTAAATGTAACAAATGTTTGTGTTATTTATACACTATCTGCCGAGTTAACATAGTGGTGGGAGTGTCTGATAGGTCTGGCCATAAAAGATAACGTTAGATCAGAAAATGTGAGTTAGCAGGCTAACACGTGGGTTTTGCATGCCTTGAATCAAACCTGCCAGGGTTGCCAGTCTCTTCCATCTTTATGTATGAAGGGTCAGTTAATTTTGTGATTTATCAGCTTTCATCGTGTAAATCCTGATACGACACCCGGTATCACCCAACCCCTTCTACACATTTAGAAGAAGCCATTCCACAAAGATCGTTTTGTTAAACAAGGACCAAAACAGTAAATAAAGAAACTACGGGGATTTAAAAAAATTATAAACCATAGTATTCTATGAATTGTCAAATACATGAAGGAGATTTACCATGACATTAACACACCGGTATGAAAGCGTATAACTTAATCTTAAAAAAAACCCCGTTCTTATGCTTGTCAACAGGATATATATGATTATGATTTCATATTAAGCCAACAGCCGAAACTATTATTCTTTCCAGAACACATCTAAGACCTGCATTACTTCAGGCTTCCCCCCCACGTTAAGCCGAGACGCCGTGATATAATTGGAATAAAGTTAAAATCGGCGTTAAACACAACTCACTCACTCACTTTCCAGAACGCCCAGCTGGAGTGACTCTATAGTGACAAACGCGTTTAGAGATAAAACATTATTGTGTATACATGACCTGCTGTGAGAGCGAACGTGTGGACAAGAGGTCTCCGGCAACTCATTTCGCAGTACAGAGTTTCTAAGACGTACGAGGGCGCTCGGGAGGCCTTGTGGTTAAAGCGTTGGCTCGTCACGCCGAAGACCCGGGTTCGATTCCGACATAGGTACATTGTGTGAAGCCCATTTCTGGTGTCCCCCGCCGTGATATTGCTAAAAGCGGCGTAAAAACTCACTCACTCACTCTAAGACATACGAGGACCCAAGGTTCAGTCTTAGTATGATCCCTAGTCCCCCCCACCCCCCCACCTACATTACGCCGACACGCCACTGTAACTAAAAAACTGTTCCAAGATGCGTCAACGCACTCAATCACCCACTGAATAGCCATACATATTAATTTATATTTTTGATATATTCATCGACTACTGTTTTTCTTCTGGAAAGTGAATATTTATGTCTTAAAAAATCTTTGTAACGAGCCAAGTTTGTTTTTTATTTCCCTTGACGAGAAATAAACCATGAAGTCTCACACGTAGGAAGATGGCGTAGCTTGGTCACTTATTATTACCTGCTGAAAGACGTCAGCTTGTCTATTAACGCCTCCAGCAGCGCTGCGTCAATCGGCCTAGGTGTCGTCTTCTGTTACATTAGTGGACTGGTTTCGCTGACAAGTTCATGTCGGCTTCTTGTCACTATATTAGCAGAATATTAAGACCATTAGCATTTTTAAGTTCAACGTCGCGTTGACGTCATCGATTGTTTTAATACGGTCGAGCCTGTTGGAGGTAATAACTAGGAACAGGTGTACGTGAATGCATGGCAACTAGACAATACAAAACCCGATAAATCAATAATTACAAGCAATTTCTTCGACAATGTGTGATAAATATGTTTGAATAATAATCTGCCATAGTACCACTTTCTGGGTATATAACGTATATATATATATATATATATATATATATATATATATATATATATATATATATATATATATATATATATATATATATATATAAGTATGGCATGATCTTTTCTTTTCCAGATGCATACATAATAAAGACCTTCTTTTGTCTCGGAGATTTTCGTTTATAATTCATTAGTCTCCTTACTATCTACAAACGACTCTCTTATTAATATCAGCCTTATAATGATGACTCTCCTACAAGAACTTCCATGGTATTCTCGTCAGTATGTATTGTGGGGACCCTGACCACAACTGTTCAACTCTACCCCCGTCAGGATTACTGTTCCCCTATATCCCACCAGTATCATTGTGAGGTCCTTTCCAGAACTGTTCCCCGGTACCCCCGCCAGTATCATTGTGAGGTCCTTTCCAGAACTGTTCCCCGGTACCCCGCCAGTATCATTGTGAGGTCCTTTCCAGAACTGTTCCCCTATATCCCACCAGTATCATTGTGAGGTCCTTTCCAGAACTGTTCCCCTGTATCCCGCCAGTATCATTGTGAGGTCCTTTCCAGAACTGTTCCCCTGTATCCCGTCAGTATCATTGTGAGGTCCTTTCCAGAACTGTTCCCCGGTACCCCGCCAATATCACTGTGAGGTTCTTTCCAGAACTGTTCCCCTGTATCCCGTCAGTATCATTGTGAGGTCCTTTCCAGAACTGTTCCCCTATATCCCACCAGTATCATTGTGAGGTCCTTTCCAGAACTGTTCCCCGGTACCCCGCCAGTATCATTGTGAGGTCCTTTCCAGAACTGTTCCCCGGTACCCCGCCAATATCACTGTGAGGTTCTTTCCAGAACTGTTCACCTGTATCCCGCCAGTATCATTGTGAGGTCCTTTCCAGAACTGTTCCCCTGTATCCCGCCAGTATTATTGTGAGGTCCTTTCCAGAACTGTTCCCCTGTATCCCGCCAGTATCATTGTGAGGTCCTTTCCAGAACTGTTCCCCTGTATCCCGCCAGTATCATTGTGAGGTCCTTTCCAGAACTGTTCCCCTATATCCCACCAGTATCATTGTGAGGTCCTTTCCAGAACTGTTCCCCTGTATCCCGCCAGTATCATTGTGAGGTCCTTTCCAGAACTGTTCCCCTGTATCCCGTCAGTATCATTGTGAGGTCCTTTCCAGAACTGTTCCCCGGTACCCCGCCAGTATCATTGTGAGGTCCTTTCCAGAACTGTTCCCCGGTACCCCGCCAGTATCATTGTGAGGTCCTTTCCAGAACTGTTCCCCTATATCCCACCAGTATCATTGTGAGGTCCTTTCCAGAACTGTTCCCCTGTATCCCGCCAGTATCATTGTGAGGTCCTTTCCAGAACTGTTCCCCTGTATCCCGTCAGTATCATTGTGAGGTCCTTTCCAGAACTGTTCCCCGGTACCCCGCCAATATCACTGTGAGGTTCTTTCCAGAACTGTTCCCCTGTATCCCGTCAGTATCATTGTGAGGTCCTTTCCAGAACTGTTCCCCTATATCCCACCAGTATCATTGTGAGGTCCTTTCCAGAACTGTTCCCCGGTACCCCCGCCAGTATCATTGTGAGGTCCTTTCCAGAACTGTTCCCCGGTACCCCCGCCAATATCACTGTGAGGTTCTTTCCAGAACTGTTCACCTGTATCCCGCCAGTATCATTGTGAGGTCCTTTCCAGAACTGTTCCCCTGTATCCCGCCAGTATTATTGTGAGGTCCTTTCCAGAACTGTTCCCCTGTATCCCGCCAGTATCATTGTGAGGTCCTTTCCAGAACTGTTCCCCTGTATCCCGCCAGTATTATTGTGAGGTCCTTTCCAGAACTGTTCCCCTGTATCCCGCCAGTATCATTGTGAGGTCCTTTCCAGAACTGTTCCCCTGTATCCCGCCAGTGTCATTGTGAGGTCCTTTCCAGAACTGTTCCCCTGTATCCCGCCAGTATCATTGTGAGGTCCTTTCCAGAACTGTTCCCCGGTACCCCGCCAGTATCATTGTGAGGTCCTTTCCAGAACTGTTCCCCGGTACCCCGCCAGTATCACTGTGAGGTCCTTTCCAGAACTGTTCCCCGGTACCCCGCCAGTATCATTGTGAGGTCCTTTCCAGAACTGTTCCCCGGTACCCCCGCCAGTATCATTGTGAGGTCCTTTCCAGAACTGTTCCCCGGTACCCCCGCCAGTATCATTGTGAGGTCCTTTCCAGAACTGTTCCCCGGTACCCCCGCCAGTATCATTGTGAGGTCCTTTCCAGAACTGTTCCCCTGTATCCCGCCAGTATCATTGTGAGGTCCTTTCCAGAACTGTTCCCCGGTACCCCGCCAATATCACTGTGAGGTTCTTTCCAGAACTGTTCACCTGTATCCCGCCAGTATCATTGTGAGGTCCTTTCCAGAACTGTTCCCCTGTATCCCGCCAGTATTATTGTGAGGTCCTTTCCAGAACTGTTCCCCTGTATCCCGCCAGTATCATTGTGAGGTCCTTTCCAGAACTGTTCCCCTGTATCCCGCCAGTATCATTGTGAGGTCCTTTCCAGAACTGTTCCCCTGTATCCCGCCAGTATCATTGTGAGGTCCTTTCCAGAACTGTTCACCTGTATCCCGCCAGTATCATTGTGAGGTCCTTTCCAGAACTGTTCCCCGGTACCCCGCCAATATCACTGTGAGGTTCTTTCCAGAACTGTTCACCTGTATCCCGCCAGTATCATTGTGAGGTCCTTTCCAGAACTGTTCCCCTGTATCCCGCCAGTATTATTGTGAGGTCCTTTCCAGAACTGTTCCCCTGTATCCCGCCAGTATCATTGTGAGGTCCTTTCCAGAACTGTTCCCCTGTATCCCGCCAGTATCATTGTGAGGTCCTTTCCAGAACTGTTCCCCTGTATCCCGCCAGTATCATTGTGAGGTCCTTTCCAGAACTGTTCACCTGTATCCCGCCAGTATCATTGTGAGGTCCTTTCCAGAACTGTTCCCCTGTATCCCGCCAGTATCATTGTGAGGTCCTTTCCAGAACTGTTCCCCTGTATCCCGCCAGTATCATTGTGAGGTCCTTTCCAGAACTGTTCCCCGGTACCCCCGCCAGTATCATTGTGAGGTCCTTTCCAGAACTGTTCCCCTGTATCCCGCCAGTATCATTGTGAGGTCCTTTCCAGAACTGTTCCCCGGTACCCCGCCAGTATCATTGTGAGGTCCTTTCCAGAACTGTTCCCCTGTATCCCGCCAGTATCATTGTGAGGTCCTTTCCAGAACTGTTCCCCTGTATCCCGCCAGTATCATTGTGAGGTCCTTTCCAGAACTGTTCCCCTGTATCCCGCCAGTATCATTGTGAGGTCCTTTCCAGAACTGTTCCCCGGTACCCCGCCAGTATCATTGTGAGGTCCTTTCCAGAACTGTTCCCCTGTATCCCGCCAGTATCATTGTGAGGTCCTTTCCAGAACTGTTCCCCTGTATCCCGCCAGTATCATTGTGAGGTCCTTTCCAGAACTGTTCCCCTGTATCCCGCCAGTATCATTGTGAGGTCCTTTCCAGAACTGTTCCCCTGTATCCCGCCAGTATCATTGTGAGGTCCTTTCCAGAACTGTTCCCCTGTATCCCGCCAGTATCATTGTGAGGTCCTTTCCAGAACTGTTCACCTGTATCCCGCCAGTATCATTGTGAGGTCCTTTCCAGAACTGTTCCCCTGTATCCCGCCAGTATCATTGTGAGGTCCTTTCCAGAACTGTTCACCTGTATCCCGCCAGTATCATTGTGAGGTCCTTTCCAGAACTGTTCCCCTGTATCCCGCCAGTATCATTGTGAGGTCCTTTCCAGAACTGTTCACCTGTATCCCGCCAGTATCATTGTGAGGTCCTTTCCAGAACTGTTTTCCGGTATCCCGCCAGTATCATTGTGAGGTCCTTTCCAGAACTGTTCCCCGGTATCCCGCCAGTATCATTGTGAGGTCCTTTCCAGAACTGTTCCCCTGTATCCCGCCAGTATCATTGTGAGGTCCTTTCCAGAACTGTTCACCTGTATCCCGCCAGTATCATTGTGAGGTCCTTTCCAGAACTGTTCCCCTGTATCCCGCCAGTATCATTGTGAGGTCCTTTCCAGAACTGTTCACCTGTATCCCGCCAGTATCATTGTGAGGTCCTTTCCAGAACTGTTCCCCTGTATCCCGCCAGTATCATTGTGAGGTCCTTTCCAGAACTGTTCACCTGTATCCCGCCAGTATCATTGTGAGGTCCTTTCCAGAACTGTTTTCCGGTACCCCCGCCAGTATCATTGTGAGGTTCTTTCCAGAACTGTTCCCCGGTATCCCGCCAGTATCATTGTGAGGTCCTTTCCAGAACTGTTCCCCGGTATCCCGCCAGTATCATTGTGAGGTCCTTTCCAGAACTGTTCCCCTGTATCCCGCCAGTATCATTGTGAGGTCCTTTCCAGAACTGTTCCCCTGTATCCCGCCAGTATCATTGTGAGGTCCTTTCCAGAACTGTTCCCCGGTACCCCCGCCAATATCACTGTGAGGTCCTTTCCAGAACTGTTCCCCGGTACCCCGCCAGTATTATAATGGGGACCCTGACCACAACTGTTCATCGATACGCCGTCTGTATTTATTGTGTGGACGTTCCAGAATTGTTTCCATCAACCCCGTCAGTATTATTGTGGGGACGCTGACCACAGCTGTTCCCCGGTACCCTCGTCAGTATTTATAGTGGGGATCCTGACCACAGCTGTTCCCCGGTACCTTCGTCAGTATTATTGTGAGGACCCTGACCACAGCTGTTCCCTGGTACCCTCGTCAGTACCAATTGCGGGGACCCTGACCACAACTGTTCCGCCGTACCCTAGTCAGTATTTATTGTGGGGACCCTGACCACACCTGTTCCCCAATACCCTCGTCAGTATCATTGTGGGGACCCTGACCACAACTGTTTCTCGGTACCCTCGTCAGTATTTATTGTGGGGACCCTGACCACAACCGTTCCCCAATACCCTCGTCAGTATTTTTTTGTGGGGACGCTGACCACAACTGTTCCTTAATACCCTCGTCAGTATTTATTGTGGGGACCCTGACCACAACTGTTCCCCAATACCCTCGTCAGTATTTATTGTGGGAAACCTGACCACAACTGTTCCCCTGTACCCTCGTCAGTATTTATTGCGGGGACCCTGACCACAACTGTTCCCCGATACCCTTGTCAGTTTTTATTATGGGAACCCTGCCCACAACTATTCATTGGTACCCTCGCCAGTATTTATTGTGGGAACCCTGACCACAACTGTTCCCAGATACCCTCGTCAGTATTTATTGTGGGAACCCCGACTACAACTGTTCCCCGATACTCTCACCAGTATTTATTGTGGGGACCCTGACCAGAACTGTTCCCCGATACTCTCATCAGTATTTATTGCGGGGACCCTGACCACAACTGTTCCCCGATACTCTAATCAGTATTTATTGTGGGGACCCTGACCAGAACTGTTCCCCGATACTCTCATCAGTATTTATTGCGGGGACCCTGACCACAACTGTTCCCCGGTACCCTCGTCAGTTTTTATTGCGGAAACCCTGACCACAACTGTTCCCCGATACTCTCATCAGTTTTTATTGTGGGGACCCTGACCAGAACTGTTCCCCGATACTCTGATCAGTAGTTATTGCGGGGACCCTGACCACAACTGTTCCCCAATACCCTCGTCAGTTTTTATTGTGGGGACCGACCACAACTGTTCCGCGGTACCCTAGTCAGTATTTATTGTGTGGACCCTGACCACAACTGTTCCCCAATACCCTCGTCAGTATCATTGTGGGGACCCTGACCACAACTGTTTCTCGGTACCCTCGTCAGTATTTATTGTGGGGACCCTGAACACAACCGTTCCCCAATACCCTCGTCAGTATTTTTTGTTGGGGACGCTGACCACAACTGTTCCCCGATACTCTCGTCAGTATTTATTGTGGGAACCCTGACCACAACTGTTCCCCAATACCCTCGTCAGTATCATTGTGGGGACCCTGACCACAACTGTTTATCGGTACCCTCGTCAGTATTTTTTGTTGGGGACCCTGACCACAACTATTCATTGGTACCCCATCTGCATTTATTGTGGGAACCCTGACCACAGCTATTCCCAGATACCCTCGTCAGTATTTATTGTGGGAACCCAGACCACAACTACTCATCGGTACCCTCGTAAGTATTAATCGAGGGAACCATGACCACAGCTGTTCACCAATACCCCCGTCAGTATCTTGTTCTAGGGACCCTGGCAAGGACTATTTCCTGTTATAATCACGCATCTGCCACCAATTGGGCGTCAATTATGTGTCCATGACCATTGGAGTTTTGTTTTGAATCATTGACATGTGGATATGGTTTCAGATAAGATGCAAAATGCTACCTCACACCATAGTATTGATTATAAATAATTCCATGACTTGGTTTCGTATTTACAGCTATGAATTATTCTCAGAAATATATTCTGCTGTCATTTACATGGCTGATGTTTGTGGTGTTAAATGTCAAGTCTTGTCTGTGAATTTAATCCAGTTAAAAGGTTCAACATGTTCGCGTGTTCGTCGTCACGTTGATACCCTCTCCATGTGTACTTATCGATGTGAAAGAGAGTATGACCCTTCCAACAGTTTATATTTCAGAAGGTATTTCATTTGTCATATAAATAACTAGATAGTTCTAGATAAAGTCGGATCTACATGCGTACAGAGAACTTGATGCCATCCGGCAATTTTATGTCATGTTATACGCGATTTATTTGATCAAAGGAAGTTTCTGACAATAGTTTATCAGACAGACTTTTGAAACCAGTAATAAAGATGTATATTTCTGTGCTTGTGTTATTGTACTAAGTTCATGTCAGTGTAAATAAGTTAGAGCGCGAGTTTGGTGTAACGCCAGTTGTATGGCGGCATGTCAGCTTCATGTGGGAGGAAATCCCGAAGTCTTGCATAATTGAGAGAGTGAGTATGAATTTTTACGCAACCTTTAGCTATCTCACGGCGGGGAACACCTGAAAATGGGCTTCACACATTGTATTCAGTTGGGGAATCAAACCTGGGTCTTCGGCGTGACGAGCCAACGCTTTAACCACTAGGCTACCCCCCCCCCCCCCCCCCCCCCCCTCTGTATAACCTGTTGAGGTCCGGTTTAGTCTTCAGCAATACATGCTTGTCGTAACAGGCGACTAACGGGATCGGGTGGTCAGGCTCGCTGACTTACCACAGTTGCGTAGATCGATAAGAAACATACTCAGGATTAGAACCCACGATCAAAGGGTTCTCCACGATCTCCTCAGGGAGTTTTTTTTAATTGTCCATTATTCTCATTCTTCACATATGAAATATACATAAATCTTACTACACTGATACTTAAATTTCGCATTCAATGATGGCTTTTTGTAAATGATGAGAATGTGTGTCGTTATCTCTCTTGAAAAACGGATACACGTCTTTAAAATGATATAAATAATTCTTGTTACGTCACTTTTGTTCTAAACGAGAGTTAATTTCTACGAACAATTTCAGCCAAATAGCAGAATCACCCCTATCCTATTACATACATGAACTAGTCCATTGTCATTGCGCATCTCCGAGTGATTCGTCGCCACATGCATCAACTATTGTACCCACGAAATCTCGACTGCACGTGTAACCGCCTGTTTCATTTCGACACAGTTGTAGTTGGTTGTGTTTCTGTGTTAATCATTTATGTCAAAGGAAGACCTCAAAGCGTGGATTCCACGTCATCGCGTATAATGCATTATTTTGTCATGACAGGGTGACCCTTAGAAATCTTGTATTTTTGCACATCTAAATCCATTACGACAAACACATCAATTATTTTCTAAGCATAATCATTCGCAAACACCATATAGGGCAACCGCAGTAGTGTGCGAGTTTAGTAGTGTTTAATGCCACTTTGAGCTACATTTTCAAATGTTCAAGCAACAAATTTTGAGTAAGAATCAGATGACCCTGTTTGAGTTCTTTGCAGAAAGATTGTGAAATGTGGAGACCAATGGCTGGAACTTGCTGGGGGAAGTTGACTATTGGAGAGTCATCCCTATTGTCATAAGCTTTGTGGAGAGTTGTTTGTCATTCAGAATCTTTATGCATAGGTCTTAATATGAAACATATGAGGCGGTTTCACTTGTCACGCTTTGTTTACTGTTAGAGACTATCAGCTGGTTGTTACGTCATTGCTGCTTTTACGGTTAGATCAGTTTGACTGAGATGAGCGGTGAATGAAGGAGTCGCTTGATATTGTGAGTATGTCAGAAGCTTCACACGCTGCCACAAACTTATCTTTGGCGCTGTTTTATCTTCTATATTTTATATTTATTAAGTAATATAATGTATATATTTATTAATATATCTACTTGCTAATTTGAGTGTTTGACTCGTGTAAATAAATTGGTAGTGTTATTGTTGAACAAAGATATCCTGTGGTTATTTGGAAAATGCGAACTGTGACACCTTGTCCAGATAAGTGAATCCCCCAGATCCGTCACATCTAGCTCAGGTGGGTAAGTCAGTGGAAGGCATTTGACAATTATTGAACGACATCAGACCATTTATACACCTGAAGCTTTAATTAAATGTCTTGGCCAAATTCACTTGTTTTTTTAACAATCCGAGCAGAAATTCTCACACGTATGGACAAAGAAACAGGTAAGCAAGGAGGGGGACACAACTGCTGCCCAATTGGCATGCTTACTTCTTAATAACAAAATGTCTCGCCCCCAAATTTCACATGGATGGTACCTATCAGGAAGTCCAACATTCCTCATAATACTTTCTCATTAAACTTCACATGACGTTTGCTTTATAGTTGAACAAACTTTCTAGAACCTTGGAAGACAGATGCAATTATATATACATTGAAAGGCAAAAGAAACGTCATATGGATGTATCATATAAATATCTTTATTTTCAAATGCTTATATATGTAAGTAAAGACATCGGAGAAAATCAGTGTTTGACCCACATGAAATTAACAGTCTGGGGATGTTTTTGCGAGTTGTGAATTTGGGGAGGCACCAGAAGACATCACAGCTGGGGGGTTCAAAATCAGTACATGGTGTGACCACCAAGGGCGTTGACTACAGCCACACATCTCCTGTACATGGAGTGGACTAGCAGTTGATGAAGGCCATTGGGATATGGGTCTATATCCTCAGGAACGCTACACGCAGTTCTGCTGCAGTTGTCGGCCTTGGGCGTACGTCGTTGAGTCGGCGTTGGATCTCATCCCACAAGTGTTCAATGGGATTCAAGTTCGGACTGAGGACAGGCCAAGGCATGATTTGGATGTTGTGCTGCTGGAGGAAGTCCCTGGTGACTCTGGCAGTGTGGGGACGGGTGTTGTCTTTCTGAAAGGTGTGGTTTTGATAACGGGCAAAAAAAAGGCACGATATGGGGTCTGAGAACTTGGTCAATGTAGCGGAGAGCTGTGATGCCATTACCCCTGCCTGGACCAATATTCTGAAAGACCACAGGTCCCACTCTCTAATTCAGTCCGATTCCACCCCAATCCATGATGCTTGGGTCGCCCCACGGGCCTCATTCCATAACACAAGCATCAGCATAACGTTCGCCCCTCTTTCGCCAGACCCACCGTTGAAACACAGTAGCGACTTTCATCAGTGAAGATGATTCTTCTCCATTGACGTTGACGCCAATTTTGATGCTGCCTGGCCCACTGCAGTGGGGACTGTCGGTGACGATCTCTAAGGATGGGTACACGAGCAGGACGGTGGCACGAGATGTTGTTGGCAGTTAGGCGACGTAGGATTGTACGATCACTGATGGCACGCTGGTGGTTGCCAATGGTTTGCCGAGCTGTTTCAGTGGCCATCCGGAATCGGTTCTGCAGATGTTGGCGTATCATGAACCGATCTTGTCTGGGAGTAGTGATTCTAGGACGACCATTACGCGGTCGGTCGTCGGTGGTGTTGGTGGTGTTGTGGCGATGTTGCAAACGATATATCGTTCTGACGTTGACATTGAATGCATTTGCAACGACCTGTGCACTCTGGCCTGCTTGCAGTCTTCCGATGACTTGTTGTCACTCAGTTCCTGATAATCTTGGCATTGCTGATGAATCGAAATAACGAAAGCCAGCTTAACAGTTTTGGGTGTCTTTTATACCCATACCATCCACGATATGCACGTGCATCATGTTTTTGACAAGACCTTTCCGCAACTGAGTCCCATTGCACTTTTGTAGGCCGCGTTTGGGCAAAGCACTCCGTTTTTAACTCAGTTGTTAAATGGACTTTAAGGCAACAAAAAGAAGCAGTAGAACGATAAATGAGTTTATTGACCACAGAACATGTACCTGCCAGTGTCTGTTAAGTTTTATCAGTATTTTCAGAAGTGACGTTTCTTCTGCCTTTCAGTGTATATATATATATATATATATATATAGTCCCCACTGTTATTGAGTGTAAAGCATGGATCAAGGAATGCAGTGTTTTCTTAAGTTTGTCGTTGGGGATAGTGGTCGAAAGTAAATAAATCCAATGTTTTGACATAATTGAAGATAGTTCTTTTCTGAGATTGCTAAACTTAAGCGATGCCTTTGGGTTTTTAAGAATACATATGATCCGACTTGTCTCAAATATTTTCTGTAAATATAAAGAAAATCCTTCTTCGACTGTATTAAGGATTATGGTTAGTCTTTGAGACAGGGATTTGGTGGTACATTTGCTGGACCCAGCAATATATCTCTATCTGTACGGATTTTTATGGAGCTTTGGAATCCAGTACAAAAGAGCGATGGCCATGTCTTCAGGTTTCAGATTCAAGCCGCGATATAACTGGAATACTGTTAAAAGCGGCGTTAAACCCAACTCACTCACTCACTCATTCAGATTCAAGTCAAAACCTGATAGTACTGATGCGTAGTTCAGAGGAGTTCTTACTTAGTTAACATACTGGGCCCACTTGCACAAAGCGGTCTTAGCGCTACGACTATTGTAAGCCTGTGTTAAAGCATGGGAGTTACGATCATCTTAGCACTAAGATCGCTTTGTGCAAGTGGGCCTAGGTCTTATGTGTGGCATTATTTGATATGTCGCTTACACGAAGTCCGTTGATCAACAATTAACGTAGTGGTGCTTACACACAATGGTTATGCTAGATAATTTGAGGCCTTGCCAGTCGGAACCACACACTTTTCAGGTAAGGAAGCCAGACTTTGGAGGGCAGCTGGCTGGCACAGAATGGGTTTATTCCAACTGTTTCATCATTTTCTACCAATGACATCACGCACTTAACCCACTATTCAAAACATTCAACTGGTTCATCTTGCGCGCTGATCTATTTTTTGACGAACGGTTTGACAGCATCTATAACAAATTTATAGTTGCGTTTGTCTGTTTGTTTGTTGTTTAACGTCGCACTCGGCAATATCCCAGCCATATGGCACCGGGCTGTAGATAATAGAGTCTGAAACAGACAATCCAGTGATTGACATCATGAGGATCGATTGGGGTACGACGACATGGATCAGCAAAGTCAGCGAGCATGACCACCTGATCCCGTTGGTTTCGCGACAAGCATTAGTTGCTGAAGATGTATTCCTACCCGTATCTTCACGGGTATTCTAAAGTTGTGATTCCAGTCAGTAGCAGGTTGTCCACTATATGTTGACCCATGTTTGAATAATGACGAAGATTGTTACTGTCAACAACAGAGAATTCACCTGTGATTGTATGACCAACAGGTTGGTGGCACTAAGATGAGCCTTGGCAGCCGCAAGTAATAGAATTTTACATCATGTGTGTTCGTACAGGAAACTGAAACTGTTGCTGGTTCCGGAAATGTGAAGTATTGTTGGTCTTGTACATGTAGGGGGAGTGTTTTTTGTCTAAAACTTTACTTTGTTATGTTTACGTATTTCGAATTTAGGAACATGCGGTATTTCCTGAAAGAGTGAAGTCTGTTTCAGGTTTGACCAAACCTTCAAAAGCAATGTCAAGAACTATACTGTGGGTTCAATACTGTGGGCTCTTTCTGTTTGTTGACACACCCATCAGCAAAGACTGCTGGAGTCGTTTGATTTTATTTAAACGACACAGAGTATATAGTCTTACTTGCAGTCCCAATGGGTCCAGAAGGAGAAACTAATCTTCAAAATCAATGGCATATTTTGGCCTTCGTCCTTTCATGTGACCATGGCTGCCCCGTTACCTTTGGAGTGGCTTCTAGTTGGTTACAAAGGCATTGCTTTACATAACAGTGTTGAACTCATTGATTTTCTCTGGAAAATATAAGGTCGAACGCATTTGAGGCTATTAGATGCGTGGTAAATAAAATACGCTTGCTTTCATGAAAAGGATGGGAGTGATTTTCAGAATTGAAAGAAGTAGTAATTGGAAACATTTCTGTTGATGTCCGATCTATGCGGGCTGATTGGTGTCGATACTTTCCGTGGCACCCGACACAAACACATGCAAAGACAAGTCAATTGTTTACATGAATAAAAAAGTACACGGGAACATACAGTCTTGTAAATCCGACATGGTTGGTTGCATATGATATGCGGAATGTCAAAATAGGGAATTGCATCGGACATCATGCTGATTTGCTTCATCACCTGAGAGATTCTATCAAAGAAAAGTGTCGAGGAATGCTCATTGCTAGAGTTCTACTCATCATGACAATGCCTCTTCTCACACCTCTCGACTTACAAAGGCAGCTGTGCGACAATGTCGGGTCCAAGAGCTTCCTCACCCTTCATACTCGCCGGACGTGGGACCACCTGTTTCCCAAAGTGAAAGAACACCTTCGTGGAGTGAGTGAGTGAGTGAGTTGGGTTTTACGCCGCTTTTAACAGTATTCCAGTTATATCGCGGCGTGTCAGCTTAATGTGGGAGGAAAGCCCCAAGTGATGCAGGTCTCAGGCGTTTACCACTTGGGTGAAACCCACGAGCACGGGTATGGTGCTGACAAACCTAGAAACATAATCGGGCGAACCGGGATTCGAACCCACAATCATAGGTTTCTGGCGTGTCCAAGGGACGCAATTCTGCACAGCGAATCGCGGCGCCTCAGACGACTGGGCCACCCGTGCCCCCACACCTTCGTGGAAAGCTCTATGACGACAACGATGACCTCAAAGCTGCCGATAATTGTTTATTTTAGGGTGGCTTCAGAAAACTGGAATTGAAAAGCTTTACTATCGATATGAGAAGTGTATTTAAAAGTATGGAGATTATATTGGAAAACAAAATTAAAAACACTTTCACAAATGTTGGTTTAGTTTGTTAGGCTTAGAACTGTTTGACCAGCCCTCGTATCTAGCTCTGTGTGTGCGTGCGTGCGTATGATCCCAACTACTGCCACTTCTATAGTGTTAGTCCACCTAATGCCGTAGTTTAACATGAATACCCCACTCAGACACAGTATGCTGACCAGTCCTTGTTCTACCCCCTTAATGCCAAGTATTTCACGGTATTTTGATATGACGTAGCCAGGTGATGGAACCACCGACCTGTTCTCCGGACAGACCCTGGTACCACTATACCATGAAGGCGATTGACATTACATGGATCAAAATCAGGCTATGATTCAACATCCTGGCAACTAAGGAATACAGCTTGGCACTGTTAATTGTATATGCTTAAAACACTCTGCTACTTCACTTAATTGAGTCTAAAAATGTTTGAATTAGCCTATCAGTGATATATTTGAGTCCACTTGTCCACCACAATGTCACATTAATGGTCCTTTCACATCAAATTTATTCAATTTTGATAGACATATAAATTTAACAAATTTGCAGAATCATAACAAAAACAAAACAGCACTTACTCATAAAAAACATATGACAGGACCCCTAGTAACAGGACCCTTATTAACATACATCAACAACTGTTGACAGGGCCCTTATTAACAGGACCACTATTAACAGGATCACTATTATCAGGACCAATATTAACAGGACCACTATTTACATACATCAACAACTGTTGACAGGTCCCTTATTAACATGCATCAACAACTGTTGACAGGGCCCCTATTAACAGGATCACTATTTTCAGGACCAATATTAACAGGACCTGTATTAATATACATCAACAGCTGTTGACAGGGCCCCGATTAGAAAACATGAACATATACTTTCAGGGATCCCTGCTTACAGACAGACACCAACAGCTGTTGACAGGGCCCCTATTAACAGACACGAACATATGTCTTAATGACCGGAGTACTTTCAGGGATCCCTGCTTACAGACAGACACCAACAGCTGTTTATAGACATGTTTGAGGTTATGCAAGTGAACCTGCACAGTGAGACTGGACCTGCCTGGACGCATAGCATCAGAAACCTTGCATTATGGGTGATCATTATCATTACCTGATACATTTACCACAAAGAACTGCTTCTAAGTAATCAGTGACCAAATAGCAAAATATATATTAACCTGCTTAACATAAAAATCCTTTACAAAGTCTTCCATGGCTCGATTTCAGAAATTTGATCTAACTTGCACCAGGTGCATGTTGACATGAAAACCAAGTTGCACCAGGCAAACTCAGGTTGCATCCTGCTCCCATAAATGTATCAAGGGTGAAACATAGGCCGGCCTGCTGCCAGTGTCACATAAATTAATGACGCCTTGTTGTAAAATGTAATGGGTACATAATCTCGAAGTACCCACAGTTCGATGAAGTCAAGACTAAGAAAGCCTAACACAGGGATTAGTGTTGCACTATGTTAAAAATAAACTACTGAGTATTGAGTGTGTTCAAAGCTCGATTTGGTGTGGACAAGTAAGGGCTAGTCAGAACCAAATTGTATTTTTATTTACATCCATTTGGTGCATGTAGCCATAAATATTACTATATAAAGTTTCAAGTTTCAATAATTGGTTGCACATGGGCATGTTTTATCCAGCTAAATCGAGCCATGTCTTCTTCAGGTAAGATCATATGAACCAAATATTCTGAACTTCATACAGGGTAGAAATAGTGTTGATATTTGTCCACAAGTGAGGTTAACTTAAAAAACAATCTTAACCATTGCAGTAAATTGTTCACTCTTGTAAAAATCACATATCCAGATAATCACATGCAATATAAACAGTGAGTTAGTGGTTTTTACATCGCTTTCAGGAACAATCCAGCCATATTATGACACCACAAACGGGCTTGACCATTGTACCAAAGTGGGGAGTTGAACGCATCATAAGCCAAAGCTTTAACCACTGGGCTATCAACAATCCTTACATAACAGAGGTGTGCAGGATTTCCACTGTACACATATCACATACATGTCCACAATATTTCAGTTTTAGAAACAGTCATTCTGTCCATTATAACTTTGTTGAAACGAATGTCCTTTAAGGTGAGTTACAGTCTGTACTGCACAGGCACACTTATATGATCAAAATGCTGAAATGAGTGTCATGTTTTAAAATAACTTCAACCAAAATATTCATCCTACTCTGAAACCATACCATAAATATTCAAAATCAAAGCAGCGTAAACATAATCCACTTGCAAACTAGTTCAAGTACTCCATCTGCTGAATGTACCTTCATTGTACCTTTGTTCATACAGCTATTAGAAATAAATAATCTGCAGTGGCAAGATTTTGAGAAATGGCAAACTTTGTGGTAACATAGCTGCAAACAGTCCTCCATGAAACCATTCACATGTAAGGCACTGATACAAAACTGTTTCTAAACATCACAAGATGCAAGCAACAGTTTCAAAGGTTGTTCCTTTCTTATCAAACTGTTTGTTGCCATGGAAACAAGTGATGTTAGTTGGTTGGTTGGTTGTTTGTTGTTTTACACAGCACTCAGCAATATTCCAGCTATAAGACGGTGGTCTGTAAATAATCGAGTCTGGACCAGACAATCCAGTGATTGACATTAATCAAGGATCGAGCATTGATCCACGCAATTGGGATACGATGACATGCATCAAGCAAGCCAGTGAGCCTGACCACCTGATACTGTTAGTCGCCTCTTACGACAAGCATAGTTGCCTTTAAAACAAGTGATGTTAATTGAGATTAAAAGCCAAGAGCTGTTGCAGCTGTTCTGCAAATTAAAGCTAGGTTACCTGAAGATTTAACCATGTTAAATATAACATTTGAAACCTCACGCTGTGCATTCGGATCCACATTCAATTTAGCATGGTTAAACCTTCAGGTAACCTAGCTCTACACTGAAAACACAATACTGGTGTGTATGTCTCTATTATACCATGGCTAAATAAAACATGAACTCTTTGGTCTTAGCAAATACATTGAGTGAAGAGGCATGGGTTGAGTCTATTGTTTTGAGTGGGTTGTCAATCAGAATTTACAAAATCACCCACAACAGCCTTTAAACAAAATATGGCACTCTATATACTCAATCAGTTTGTTAACACTGTAATACTTTACTCAAACGTATGACAGGCACTGAGAAACGTATGACAGGCACTGAAACATGTAGCATGGCAACTTCGTAAGCTAACCTGAGGTTACCCTAAAGAAAACTAAGCAGACCTTGCAAAGTTTTCATTCTTCACCGCATGTCACTATTTGACATCATATCACTCATTGTGATGCAAAAGATATGACATCACAGTTGTATATAGAAAAGCAGCCAATAGCAAACTCTCTGTGCATTTCTATCGTGTTTTGTGCATGGATTGTATTGCCACACATTGTTTAGATATTGTGGTAACTGCAACACTGCATTTTGTAGCCTATAATTGAAGATATAATTATTTCAATATGCCAACCGACAATAGCTGTGAATGAAGTACTACTCTAAAAACATTAGCTTCCCAGTGATGTGGCCGTCAAAACGGCTGTTTCAATCAGAGGGTGTTTATTGTGATTTGATACCTCTGATTGACCAATCAAAATCGAGTATTTTCCAAATTCATGGTAGAATTTCCATTTAGAAGGCTAGTTTTCATAAATGCCCAATCATACTTACTGAGTTAGTTTTACTTAGACGACTCTCTAAACATTCTTCTAGTAATGTCAAAGCCATCCTTGATTATCCAGTCCATTATAGTTCCTTTCTATTATCATAACTAACCTGATCCATAGTTTCTTTTTGGAATTTATGTAACCACCTTTGTTGTTTAGTGCTGCACTCAGCAATATTCCAGCTGAATAAAAGAGTGCCTGTAAATGATCAAGTCTGGACTAGACAATTGTGTGATTGATATTGTGAGCAACGATTCATGCTGTCCAGGTCAACATCTGTTAATGTGTGTTAATGACCCAAGGCATCAAGCCAGACCTCCCGATCCATTTGGTCGCCTCTTACAACCAGCAAAGGTAGCTGGGGACCTATTCTTACCGTGAATCCCCACAGGGTGTAACCATCCACATCTCATATCTTATCATGAACTGAGAACACTGAACTTCACATTTCTCTCATGCATGATCTAGCAATCAACAAACAAACAGCCTCATCTCAACAAGAGTTTGACAACAATCTACTGTAAAAGTAAAGGCCCTACAGGAGGCAGCCCTATGTTAAACAAATCAGAAGGCTGTCATAAACAAACAGCAAGGATGACAAAAAATATTTTCCTGAGAACTAAGACAGTGGAAAGTCCTTATGCAACAATATGAGTTGCATAGTAGTGAATACCCATGAAGATCCGGGTTAAAATAAAGGGATCAGTTGACTAAAGGGATCAGTTGGTAAGACTCGTGGATTTGGTTGATCATCGTATCCCAACTGTGTCTGTGTAGATCGATGCTCATGATGTCAATCACTGGATTGTCTGGTCCAGACTGGATTACTTACGGACCGCCATCATAGAGCTGGAATATTGCCGAGTGTGGTGTGAAACAACAAACAAACATAGTAGTGAAATCGCTTTTCAATGGTGAAAGAAAATTGGCTGGCTGGATGTTTGTATCATTGCGCCATTTGAACCAGACTCAAAACGAAGCTGTGGATGTAAAGCGGTTCATGGTTTTTAAGATTGGGAATACAATACACTGGATAATCAAAAAAGTGTCTTGGATTGGTGGCGTAATGTAGGTGACGAGTCCTCTTATTGATATTAAGTGTTCTTTCTAACAGTGCTAAAAATAGAAATTGGAATCATGGTAATGCTCTATGTATTGCTTTGATTTCTCTTGGGGATCATAATGATTCAAACATGATGCTCAACTTTACCCATAAACACCAGGACTGAACAAAATCTACTAATGACTTAGTCCCGACCACTTCATGTTTTACAGATGAGACTAGAGGTATCCATGGCCTAGAAAATCTGCTAAAATAAATATGAAATTGGTCTTGACCAGGCTTTCTGAATGTCCCTGAAATAACAAAGTGTGCCCTCTGTTCAGTCCCTCTTCTGTCGGCCCTTGAAGTTATCCATGGTGTGGTTGACACCGAAGAAGTTGCTCAGGAGCATCCCACATTTGACTGGTATGATTCTGAAACAAGCATGATCTATTCACCCACCAACACAAACAGATATTGCTGAAAGGTGTCACTGGGCTCTAAGCGCCATGAGGCTGTGTAGGTTATCAGAATGTTTGGGCATATCACATATTACAACAAGCAAGGGTCATATAACAATTTGACCTGACCCGAATATTAGAAAGCTGTTGGATTTCTTAACATTTAATACCTCTGTAAAATTGTATGGTAACCTTTTTATTACTTCCTGTCCGAAATGAGTCAACTTTTTGTTTCAATATCCAACAATGCTTTTTTCTATTGGAAACACAAAAATATATGATATATGACATTAGAGAATAACTATTTTGAGTAATTAAAAATATGGCACCAAATCAAACTCTGGCACTCACATTAAGACAGTTCTACATTGTCAACTTACTGTCAAGCAATTTCCAAAACAATTTCATTATTATTCCAAGCTCCTCACTGCTTACCAGTTAAATTTTTACAGCAGACCCTAAAATGCATGGCGATACTGATATAACAGACTGCCTCTTACCCTTTCAAAGCTGCCACAAAAGCAATAGCAGGAGGTAGCATGACAATATGAGTGTTGGTCAACACGCCATTGATGATGGAGTCGGCTACGTAGTCTGGGTCAAGAATGGGCAGCAGCAGCGGAAATCTGAAACAAGCAATTTCCTTTATTGAATATTCATTACAGACAGGGTAGGCTTATGGACGTCAACTTAATTGTTCACAGATGCTAGTTCCTTTATCTGACAAGTGGATGTGGGTAGCGGTACTACCAAAGATGTTTAAAAAAGTACAGTGGAATCTGTCCCATTCAGACTCTGTTGGGATCGGTAAAAAAAGTATGGTTTACGACAAGGTCTGGATTACACTACAAAAGTTGGGACAGAAGACAAAACGAAAAGCAATGATATATATATCTGACACAGTCTGCTCACTGATGCCAATCTTCTCACTCATGACACTGAGTTAAACTAATTAATGAGTTTTTCATTAACAGTTAACTAAGCAGACAAAATGTTGAGATGAATAGGATTACATGCAGGATTAGCATTGTTGTTTGAGCTGATAGTGACTGAGCTTACTTCAAAGCGAGAAAACATCAGGGCCCCGTTCCACAAAGCGATCTTAGCGCTACCATTGTAGTAAGTCAGTGTTAAAGAATGGGAGTTACGATCGACTTAACGCTAAGATCACTTTGTGGAACGGGGCCCAGGTCTGGCCCGGCCCAGCCCGGTCCTGTCCAATCTGACTTACAACAGCTTTTTTTCAATAGTAAATTGGTTGTTGCGACCATAATGTTAGTCCAAAGTGTAGATAGTCCGAATTAGAGAGTTGTAGGTCACTTTGAGTAATGCTTAATTATTAAGGAACTGAGGGGACGGGAGAAAAAGTCAAGTTTTCACCTAAATCCTAATTTGACAAGAGTCCGATTTGTGCATATACATCTTTGGTCCTACTGAGTTAATTTAGGGCTTTCTGGATATGTCCGTAAAGATAGAGGAGGATTGACCTTGCATTGCCAGGTTGAAGCTAGGTTGGAGCTGTTAAGTTAGTTAGCCAACACTTTACTGTGGGACCTCGGGCACTCCCTCCAATCATTAGTGCTTGCTCACACAGTCATCAACTCCAGATTGTACATTTGTGAGCATGTGCTAAGTAGGGCTAAGACGAGTCCAAATTTACCACCTGGGTACCCACCACCCTATTACCCGACCCTACCCGGGTACCCACTGTAGGTTTCAGGAGATGTCTCAAAATGTCCGATTGGGAACATGTTTAGCATAGCCCTGGCAAAAAGCATTAAGATATTATATTAAACAATCTGGTCATTCATAAAAACTGAAGTTGAATTGAGTTATATCTTTATTCAACCATATGAAAAATCAGAAGGAATGGGTGCGTAGTCAGAAAGAAATGCGAACGTTAGTGACTTATAGTGTAACCATAGAGTTCTATATAATTTTGTCATTAAACAATATATCACGTGACTAACCACGGGTCGAGGTTGTCCTATGCAATTTTTTATGAAATTTCGAGGTTCTCAGAAAAAGGTGTACTTAGCACAAGGGCTGCGTTAACTAGGGTTCCCGGGTCGGGTTGGTACTGAGTTGGACCCGGCTACCCGAATTTCTCGTCCCAGCCCTAATGCTAAGAGCACCTTTTTCTGAGAAACTCGAAATTTGATGAAAAATTGCACATATTTACCTAGGATAACATTGGATTAAATAGTTAAAAGAGATTGCTAACCAAAACTATAAATCACAACTAATCCTAACGATCATAAAGTGATGTTTGATTAGCAAAGATACCCAACCCTATAGCTCATGAAGGGATGTTTGATTAGCGAGGATGCCCAACCCTATTGATAGCGAACGGGTGTTTCATCGGAAAGAGGTGCCTAACACAAGCGACTGTAAAAGGGTGCATGATCAGAAATGGCCAAAGATAGAGCTGAAGGTAATCCACCTTAACCCTAACACAACTAACCCTAAGGATCAAAGAGACGTGGAAGATCAGTCTAGCAAGAGCCTGAGCCAATTAGTGCTGTATAGTTTTGCCCACCTTCCCGAGGCAAGGGCATTATCTGACTATATAAGTCCTGTATACTCAGTGAGCTCCCTTGCCTTGGGAAGATGAGCTTGGCCTAGTTGACTGCAGTCCTTCACGAGTCTTCCTTAACATTTGACGAAGCTAACACTGTACCTTGTCTGCACTCCTTCAAACATGCCTGTGTTGATGTAGAAGGGGCAGATAACTGTGGTGTGGACCCCAGTCTTTTCCATTGACAAGAATTCCATACGTAGTGATTCATCAAAGCCGACTGCTGCAAACTTGCTGGCACAGTAATCTGCCAGACCGTTCACCCCTGAAATACCAGCAGCGCTGGCAATGTTGACAATATGGCCATGGTTCCTCTCCAGCATCCCGGGAACGAAACACTTGACAGTCTGAAACAATATCAAGACACATTGCCTTCAGAAGTGACCCCTTGCAGTTATTGTTGTCCTGTAATCCTGCTGGAGTAGGAGGAGATGAAACAGGACTTATCTAACCTGGGGTATTGAGAACGACTTGAAAGTTTTCGAAGAAATGTATTTTTTTAAAATAAAATACTTGTCTTAGACTATTTTAGATTCATCTCAAGATATCTCCTCTCCTAACACAAAAATGTCTATTTGCCATTGTGTACTACCATCATGTATTTTTCCTATTGGCCACTGAGGATTAAGTTGACTCAGCCGTAACTGGAACAAAAGACTCAGTCTCTGATCTGGCTTACCCAGAAGTGGGCCATGATGTTGACATCCATCGTCTTCTGAATCAACTCATCTTTACATTCAAGAAACTTCTTCCCAGTTACGATTCCAGCATTGTTCACAAGAATGTCAACTTCACCAACATCTCTCTTGACCTACAGAAACAAAAACATCTTATAGTTGCTGCATCATTAATATCATCAATCCACCCTACCCACATACATCATCCAAGATTGACATTAATTGCCTTCTGTGAAATAAGCATGTGAAATTTGTTGTTGTTATTGTTTTGTAGAGGTCAACCAGTGGGTGATAGCATGAGTGTTCACCCATGCGGGAAACAACAGTGAAGTAGATAAAAGCAGTAAGTCGCTGTGAGAGATTAACTGTATTAATTTGAAAAAATCAAGTGTTCTTTAACTCTTTTTGAATAGTATATATTACTGGGTATTCCCAAAACATTCAGAGGCACGAGTGGCCCAGTCATCTAAGATGCACAATTTGCTGTGTTGCGTCCCTTGAGCACATCGGAAACCTATGTTTGTGGGTTTGAATCCTGTTTCGCCCTGATCATGTTTACATACCCATACTCTCACATTAAGCTAATACACAGTGATATAACTGGAATACTGTTCAAAGCAGCGTTAATCCAAACTCTCCCACTGAATCCTGGATCATTTCCGTCTAGTCGGCCGTAAAACAGAGATGTGGCTCTGTAGCTCACGTGAGTCTGGCTGGAATATTTGCAACATTATTACATGAAGGTTTTAAAGGCTACTATTCAGGGCTATTGTCATTATTTCATCTAAACAAGAATTGTAAATTTTGATTTTTAATGTCATGTCAGTAAGACTTTGATGCAGCTTCAGACTCTCCCCTTCATGGAGTTTGGAGAAGTTGCAGACAGATGACACAAAGCTCACCATCATAAGGTTGGTTATATGAGAGCTGAAAATGTAAGCTTTACCAACAGACAGAAGTTTGTATTGTTGACAAACACAATAACATCAGCTCACTTTCTTTCAATAGATTGTGGCATACATGCAATGAGACTTTGTATATTCAGCGCCATCAAATTTTATCTACAATTACTATATAAATACAATTCTTTCATTATCAACAATATCACCAACAGGAATAGATTGATATCATTGTTCAGTCCTGATAAGGCATTACAAGCATGATCGCCAAATTCTCTAATTTCCAAAGCTGTTAAAAATTCAATTCATGTGCTTTCATAAAAGATTTGCTGATATCAACACCTGCCAGATTCCAATAGGTTCGAATGAAATGTTTAAGCCTGATTAGATTTTCATTTATACCTTCAAAAAACACCAATACAAAACTGACACATCACAACAAAGTAAACATATATTTCATAACTAGATACCAGATATATTATCATATTAAAATTTACCAATGTTTTTTTGTCTGTTTGTTGCTTAACGCCGCAATATTCGAGTCTGTAAATAATTGAATCTGGACCAGTGATTGACATCAAGAGCATCAATTCAGGCAATTGGGATACAATGAGATGCATCTACCAAGTCAACGAGCCGGACCACCCAATCCTGTTAGTCGCCTCTTGCGACAAGTATAGTTGCCATTTCCAGCAAGCATGGGTTGCTGAAGACCTATTCTACCCACGATCGTCATGGGTCCTTTACCGATGTGAAATTGGTTATAACATAATCGGAAGGTTACCTTACTACTTAGGAATCAATTTTCTGAGATGTCAGCAGTTTTTAAATCATGATAGAGTGAAAATAAATAAATGAATTCACAATTTAATTTTGTAGGACAAATAACTTTAATCTAACATGATAAATATGCATTAATAATCCTATGAACAAAATGTGCATCTGTAAAACTGTATATACAATTAAGGCATTATCAGATGACTCGAGTGTCATATTGTTAGACTGTGTTATCATGGGACTCAACTTTTCAACAATTGACCTTTAGATCAAACAGTACTTCTAATTAACTGAATATCTATAACACACTGATATTTGGAACTCTTCCATGACTGTGCTACCATACATTTATTTACAAAAACGTGATAGCAATGTAGCTCACCTGTTAACATTTTTAACAGACTTAAAATTTCACTTTATGAAGCCATTTAGGACACTTAGATTTGATTGTGTGCTATCACTCTATTACATAAGTAAATCTATCATTGTGCATGAAAAGGAAAAGGATCACGATTTTCACATGTCTGTCTTTAACAAAGGATACACTTCTCATTAATGGACCCTCTACAACATGTGCAAACTCGAATACTCTGATCTGTTTTCAAGGCCTGCTTTTTTCCTTGTATGACACAGCAAAACATGGATACCATCTTCACGCCATTGATGGTTAGGATCCACTCTCACAAAGTGATCTTAGCTCTACACCGATCCCAACTCCCATGCTCTGACATTGACTTACGATATCTGTAGCGCTAAGATCATTTGGTACAAGGGGGTCCAGATCATTCCACTTCACATAGTGAAAGCTAGCTAGCTGTTTTGGGATTGTCAATGACGTAATTAATTTATGCACACATTACAACATAACATTCTGAATGATTGGAAATAAATTGCAAAATTCACACCTGTTCTGCTGTATCGTAAATTTGCTCTTTTTTCGACAAATCAACTGTGTATGCAATTGGTACGGAGCCTAGTTTGCGTAACATTTCAGCTGTCTCTGCCATCCCCTGGGTGTTGACATCCCATAATATCAGCCGGCACCCTCGGCGTGCAAATCGAATAGACAGCAGTCTGCCTAAACCACTTCCTGAAAATTACATAGATCATGAATGAGACTAGGCTACACATTGTAAAGTGAGTAAATGAGCATTGGTTATTGCCAAATTAGTAATCTTGCAGTGATTCATGACAAGATATTGTAAAGGTGACACAATTAAACCCTAAGAAACACTATAGGGAAATAAATGGCATCATATTTTTACACTTAAATAAACTTTTTCATTCACTACAAAGGGAAGACCAATATAATTTCTTATTTTGAAAACGTTAAATAAATACCGTATTCGACGTAATAAGCGCCCAGGGCGCTCTCAAAATTTTGTGGTTTATACTGGCAGCCTGAAATGTTTATGTACGACAAATATATTTTTCAAGAATTAAATTCCCCATAATTGAGGGTGCATATCACACATGAGTGTGTATTATACGCGAATAAATAAGTCTTGTATACATTGATCAATTGGAAAGGGTGCTAATTGGGATTGTTCACTAGCCAATATATTAGCAAATATTCCCGTGGGTGCTTATTAGAGCGGGGCGCTTATCACGTCGAATACGGTAAAGAGAATAAAAAAGAATGTTGAAAAAGATAATCTGTTAAACAGGAAATTAAATTGGTGCAGTTAATGGAACACATATTCATAACAACATGAAAAACAACTGATAATAGTAAATTCTCATTAATTTGAAACATGTGCAAACATTTACCCAAATAACTTGTTTTGTGAGGAAGCATGCACATGAAATCTCAATCTCATTAAAATCAGGTCCTAGTTCTCGCTATCGCTAAACAAAGCTCGGTAGCGAAAACTAAGATCTGATTTTAATGAGATTGATGAAATCTCAATACGGAAAACGCATCGAAACCCGAACATAATTTAGACATATAGGCATATGACATGTATAATAAGTTGCACAGAAGGCTGCAATGAACTACATTGTTTAAGCCTGGTGTCTCGGCAAATGAAAAGTCACCTGCTCCTGTGACGAGCACCGTCTCGCCAGCCACATCCTTGCTTCTGTAGCTTGATGGTATGAAAGCCAGCACTATAGCTTGGAGCCAGAAGTAGGCCACCTGAAAGAGGACGACAACTGTCTCAACAATTACGTTCATCTTGCTTGCAGTCACCCACTCTGTCAACCACTGACACTTGAAATCGGTGATTGGACTTTGATATCGTTCTCGTTAGGGGCAGATAACTCTGCTCGACTGAAGTAATTGCAAGGAAATCTGAGCCGTAGACATTGTGCGTTGACACAATACAAGTATTGTTATGCTAATTTTATATCAAAACATTTTGTGAGAAATTAATTTCTCTGTTGGACTGAAAACTTTGCCATGTTTGCGGGGACAACCATGGGGGTGGGTGGGGTCTATTATAGTGTTATTTGTTTCTAAATACAGATTAAAAGGATTATTTTCTCTTTTAGATTGCATTCAATAGAAAATCGCAGTTCTTATTAAATTTGACTACCATTTTCATGTTTATTGTATCTAAATACACAAATATGAAAATAGGAGCAATGCCGGTGGTCCCCGTGCGTTTGTCCCAATAATGATACTCGGTTTGTGGGTTCGAATCCCATGGCTTGTCAGATTCTTACCCGTCCTCATAGATTTCACCAGACTGGTGTACATCTACAACCTGCACAGCATTTGGAATTTTCTCTCACATTAAGCTGGATTTAATATATACACCGATATATTTGTAATACTGTTCAAAGAAGCCTTGAGCTAAACCCATTCATTTCCGCTTTAAATGTTGGTTGTTCATTTATTTGTCATATACTCATCAATGATATGAGACATTTTGCATGTACCGCGGAGCCACCACAGAGACGGCCATATCACAGGGGTTGTATTAACCAGACTCGTATTACAACCTCGCCTTCAGGCGCTCGTCAATGCATGGTGGTAAGAAATTGGAGTTACGTCCCTTAGAGCGTCGTCTGCTCGGCCAGCTTTCCCACGACAGCGTCTTTGAAACAAGGTGCAAATGTATCACATGCATTTGCAAATAGATACATTTTACAACATTATGTTATGGTATATAATAAACAGGTTATTATACGGCCGTTTTTTATATCATACCCCATACCAGCCCGAAACCCTCATTTCAGCCTGATGACGGAAAGTCAGAGCCTCAGAGGGCTGATATGTGGGTCTCGGGTTCAAGTGGGAATGATATGAAAACGACGATACCTCTAAATAGCGTTATAGTCCATTTTGAATTACTATTATTTTGATTAGGGTCTGGTCATATATTACAGGGGAGGAGCACGTAAGATTTGGAGGGGAGTGTGTGTGTGTGTGTGATGAGGGGAGTAAGGAGAGCATGACAAAATGAAAGTTCTATTTTTCAAATATAAAATTTATTAATTTGAACAGTATTTAGGGACTGGTCATTTCTTTCAGGGATGGGATGGGGGATGGGGTCATGAAATAAATGTTACATATATATATAATGTGGTGGTGGTGGTGGTGGGCTAGTTAAAATATGATAGTGACTTACTGACCTAAGACAATCTCATCTCTGCCTGGATGAGGGCAACTGGTCTAACTGAAGCTGGATGGAGCATGTCATGAGTTGCCAGACTCATAGGTGTCTATCATTCCACAAATTATAGACTTCAGGAAGGTCCTCAGACATGGGTTCTTGTAAGTAGGGCTGGGACGAGTCCAATTTTACAACCCGGGTACCCACACCCCTATTACCCGACCCTACCCAGGTACTCGCTGTTGGTGTCAAAGAGATAGGTACAAAATGTCCGATTGGGAATAGTTTGACAGATACACGTATAAAATGATGTGGTCATGCATGCACTGAAGTTGACTGACGTTTCAGCTTTGTTCAAACATATATAAGTCAGAAGGAACGCTTCATAGTCATGAAGAAATGCGAACATAAGAGACTTAAAATTGTCGTGTCACCATGTAGTTATATTGTGAATTTTTGTCATGAAACAATATATCACGTGACTAACCACGGGTCCGGGTAGTCCTGTGGGTACCCGGGTCCTACTCAGTACCTACCCGACCCGAGTACCCGAGTTATCCGTCTCTGCCCTACTTGTAAGGTTGTTGGTTTATGGCTTGTATTCATTCTGCTACCTTGGTTTAGGAGACAATTTTATAATTAATGATTCATCTTTTCATATTGATAATTTGAGTTGTGAGCATTATGTGATTTCCTATATATTTGCTGGATATTGAATTTGACCTATCTTCAGTTTGTTTGTTTGTTTATTTGTTGTTTGCACTCAGCAATATTCCAGCTATATGACGTTGGTCTGTAAGTGATTGACATGCCTATTTCCAGTAGTGTATGTGACCTGTCATCACTATTCATCCAAGTAATGCAGTACAGAATCCCATTTAGGAATTATTGTCAGTGTTGAGAATTTAAGTTTGATCGTTTGTTTGAAAAAGCAATCAACAATCGATCAATGATCGCAGTCGTAAATTAACATACAAATTTTTACATTTAACTTAAAGCATTCGTTGTTGGTATATACAAAATACTCAAACGCATAAATAGTGTTTGATTATACTCTTCAGGGTCAGTCATGGAGTATTGGTGTTCCCATGAACCCAATTAAGCGACGGTCATGGAGTATTGGTGTTCCCATGAACCCAATTCAGCGACGGTCATGGAGTATTAGTGTTCCCATGAACCCAATTCCGGGATGGTCATGGAGTATTGATGTTCCTGTGAACCCAATTCAGGGACGGTCATGGGGTATTGGTGTTCCCATGAACCCAATTCAGCGACGGTCATGGAGTATTGGTGTTCCCATGAACCCAATTCAGGGATGGTTATGGAGTATTGGTGTTCCCATGAACCCAATTCAGCGACGGTCATGGAGTATTGGTGTTCCCATGAACCCAATTCAGGGATGGTCATGGAGTATTGGTTTTCCCATGAACCCAATTCAGCGACGGTCATGGAGTATTGGTGTTCCCATGAACCCAATTCAGGGATGGTCATGGAGTATTGGTGTTCCCATGAACCCAATTCAGGGATGGTCATGGAGTATTGGTGTTCCCATGAACCCAATTCAGCGACGGTCATGGAGTATTGGTGTTCCCATGAACCCAATTCAGGGATGGTCATGGAGTATTGGTTTTCCCGTGAACCCAATTCAGCGACGGTCATGGAGTATTGGTGTTCCCATGAACCCAATTCAGGGATGGTCATGGAGTATTGGTGTTCCCATGAACCCAATTCAGCGACGGTCATGGAGTATTGGTGTTCCCATGAACCCAATTCAGGGATGGTCATGGAGTATTGGTGTTCCCATGAACCCAATTTAGGGTCAGTCATGGGGTGTTAGTGTCCCCATGAACCCCCCATTCAGTGTTATGCATTTCAGGTATTCATGTCCTACATGTAAGGTTCATTTTGGGGGCAAAGGTGTCCCCTATACCCCAAAAGGAATAGCTTGGGTAATGTTGCCCTACTGTGTACATGGATTCATTGAAAAACAACAAAACACTGATTGGTCAGCAATGGTTTAAGTGAGACTTCCTTCATTTTCATGCATCCAAATACAAAGTAACAGGAACAAACAACTGAGGATTATATATATACATCAATGCAGACAATAGGTGTAAATCTCACAGAAAGAATACAAAACACAGTAGTCTCAGAGACCATCATCAGTAAAACTTATATTCAACCATCTTCAGGGACATTAACCAAGTCATTGTAAATGCTGAAACATAATTCCAATTCTTACCCAATGTTATAAAAGATGAAACTAGTCAAATACCGTAAAGTATAGAATGAAGTTTTATTAAATAATTTCATGTTCAGTGGAATATAAAGCTTTCATGCACCCCAGTGATGAATGCACAGAGAAACTTGTGAAACTAAGCTAAGCAGAACAGATATATATCTGGAATAAATTAAAAACAATGTACATACACTCTGACTAAAAAAGACAGGGAGCTGACATTGACAAAAATGCTGCAGATATTTCAGGTACATGATACATGTACGCCGACAATAAAGAGGGTTTCCATATCACAATGATGTGCAAGGAAAGCAGGAAAGTGAAGTAGGGCCCAGTTGCCACAAAGCAATCTTCACACTACACCTGTCGTGAGACCATGTCAAAGTACAGGAGTTACCATTATCTTAGTGCTAAGATTGCTTGTGGAACAGGGCCCAGGTTTTCAATGTTTACCATTTTAATGTATTGTTCAAATGAGATTACGGAAGTCGAAAATGCCCCGGTATATTTACTGAACCAAGTGAAAGAGTTTGGCCATGTTGCCTGTATGTGAGTGAGTATGGTATATGAGTGTGTAGATAGGGAAGATAATGCTACGTACATTTACAGAAAGAATATGTTTCTCTCAAGCACCTTGACAAACCATGGTAAATGAGTAACAAAGATGAATGGATGAAAGAATGAATGGATGAACGGATGAATTTGTATTTCATCTGTTTGCCAGGAATTTTGTCTCATGGCTGAGACTAATATAAAAAAATAGCTAAAGTGCGTGTATTTAGTGCCAAATTATGAAAATTTATGTTTTTAATCATTCCTCTTACACCACATACAAGTCAGTGAAATAAGTTCTACAATGAAGGACATCAGTTCTGCCCTATTTAAAACATATATCTGTTATTTATTGAGTGACAAAATATATATAAAAAAACATGCAACATCTTAGCAAACTTTCTATTTAGTCAAAAGGGAGATAACTCAAAATAAGAGATAATTTTCAAGTCCCATCAATCGCTCTTCATGAATTTCATCTCAACAGTTGCAACCATTTGAAAGATTAAAACTATGAACAGTCAAAAATTGAAACTTTTTGATAAAACTTTAGAAAATAATCCTTTCTAAATACCAAACTGTTTACAAACCTCTTCCACATGCTTTAAATCCACATTCATAATGGATTTGTACAATGTTACCTACTCAAGATTTAAGATACAAAACACTTTTACACTGATTACAATGTGTGTTTCATACAGCTCAGAGGCACTGTTTATCATGTTCATTAGTATTTATAGGGAGACACTGATGTTATCCTGAGTATTTTGGATCCATGTATGCATTGATGTCTACGTAACAAATAACAGCAGAGTATTTTTGTTTAAATGCTGCATTCTGCATCTAGTGGTACTATCATATCCCTCAACATGGCATAGACAGGTACTCCTTACCTTCATTATTGTATAGAACTGGTAGCCCAAACCAATTTTTGGTTATATCGAGCAGGTGCCCCCTAACCTATCAGTCATTTAAAGTATAATAAAGAGTAGGTGTTCCTAACCTTATCAGTTATGGGGTAAATAGTGCAGAGGCCCCTAACCCTATCATTTCAAGAGAGAAGGTCTCCCCTAACCTTATCAGTCACATAGAGCAAGCACCCCTAACCTTATCAGTTATTTAGAGCAGGTGTCCCTTTCATTTTGTTCTGGACACTGGTCCTTTCATCCACAATTCCATGTTTGCTAAGTCACAAAGTAATCTTAATTTTATAGCCACATGCTGCATTAAATAGGACATAAAACCGTATGACAGAATGTTGAAGCAAAGCTATGATTGAACAGAGACATGATATACGAGCAGCATACATGATGAAGCAGGTTATTTACAAACAGTAATAACTCCTTCCTCTGCTTTTCACACCAAAGCATCTTGACATTCGGAACAGATTCAATGGGATACCTTTTTCTGGTGTGTTTCTACCATCTTCAAGAGACATAAGAGCTTGGTAAATGTTTGATAACAGGCTGTGACAATATGTCACTGCTTAGCTGGTTCATCAACTACATCACACAATACTCAGGATAGAATGAATGATACCTGATTATGTCAACCATGACATGCAGTGTGATATTAATAACTGTTTGTTACCATGGCTACATGTGTCACAGCATTCTTGAATATGTATCCTGATGTGAGTCAGCTATTGTATCATATCCTGACTTTTCAAGTTCCTCATTCATTTAATGAAAATGGGATAACTGAAAAATAATAAATTCATATCCAAACTGCATAATGCTAACACTGGGTGTAACACCATCAAGTAGAAGCAAACAAACAATAACCAAATGTAATCCCCAGGTACAAACATTATTTAGCATTATTGTTCACCTAAATGGAAGATTCTGGAAATAACTAACTGAATAAGACAACCCTTGAAATTCTGTATATTTGAATATGTAACACTCATGTCCAGCAAATCCTTGTCAACTGACGACTTCTGGCCACCATAGATTATATACTGAACAAAAAAGCTTAAGGATCACAAATATTTTGGGGGATATTTTTGGAGTGAAGAATGAGCACACAACTTCATAAAAATATCCCAAAAATGTTCATCAGTTCATGACCCCTAACTTTTTTGGTTCAGTATATGTGGAGTATTCCATTGTACAAGACCACCAAGTCTTAAAGGGGGACTATGTTCCACGATCGGATGCCCTTGTTTGGTCTAGGTCTAGACCTTGTAATTAGTGACTAGTGTCAAATGTGACATGGCCTCTGTAATAGGGTAATCAACTGCAAAATTTGAGTATATAGACAAACTGTGTTTTGAATGACTTCAATCCATTTTGATGGGAGTGCCAACTGGGTTAGAGCCTTTCTCCCTTTAAGGATAAGGTTTCTATTCAGCCAAAATGTTACATCACCTCAAAACATACATAGACACAACAGTCACGAATGGTACATAAACACCTGATAGCTTGACATGTGTGTGGTGTGTGCTTCACTGCATCTTCTTGTGTGGATGTCCTATCTGTAGTGTATCTGTAGCAGTGACATGGATGTCCTATCTTCACTGTATCTCCTGGATTTCCTGCACCTCTTGAATCTCCTGTATCTCCTGAATGGATGTCTCATCATCTCCAGGGTTGACGATCTGTAAGATCACAACTGTCTGCTGACCGTCTGGCCCCTCTATAGAGTGGGGAATGGTTAGTGTCCCTCCCTCCCCTTCAGAAGCAATGATGGTGTTGGACAGATTCTGTAACGCCTCTGCTGCCACCTGCGGCAGATACCCGTCCCCGTCAGTCTGAATCTCAGCCACTGTGTACTGTTGTTCCCCGTCCGCCCCCTCGGTCGTCACGACTGTTGTCTCCACATGGTCGATTGCCTGGACAATACTGGCTATGTTTGGTTTGATGTCAACTTGCCCTTCATTGTCTGCGTGTTCTTGCTGGAGCTGGGTCAGAAAATCGGGTTGATGGTCAAACACGCTACTGATTTCAGGATGTTTACGTTTATAGTGACGGACAATAGTGTGCTTGTGACTACAACGCTCGTTACAAATATCACAAACATACACAACGCCACTATGGAATGTCTGTATATGCTTCTTGAGCTGGTATGGACGACAGAATTTCTTGTCACAAAATTCACAATTAAGTTTGTTCGTCATTGTGTGTTCAAGACGATGACGATTCAGCTGATCTGGATACTTGAACATCTTGTGACAGTAGTCACACATGAATGTTTTCTCCTTTGTATGCGAGTACATGTGAGTCTTGAGGTTGCCCTTCTGTCTGAATGTCTTCTGGCACGTCCCACACTGGTACAGTTGGATCTGTCTGCTATGGAACTGTTTCAGATGAGCTGCCAGGCCAGTCTTCGAGTGGAGGATCTTGCCACAGTCAGCACACTGGAACTGGTAGGCACGCTGATGGACTGTTTTTATGTGTTCTCGGAGATACGCTGGGTAATGGAATTTCTTTTTACAGTGAGGACACTCGTTCTGCTTCTCGCCATGAATTTTCATGTGTTTGTTCAGATTACTTGAGCTGACAAACGTTCGCCCACAGAGGTGGCACACCAGGTTCTCTTTGATGAATATCCTATCCCTTTTCCTGACGATTCTCACAGTGGTGCCATCTGGCAGCTTACAGACATGGTTATTCAGGTAATCCTTGCGGTAGAAGACCTTATTGCAATACTCGCACTCAAACTGAGGCTTTTCATGGATGGTTTGATGCCTCTGGAGATATTTCTCAGTACGGAAGGTTTTCATGCACAGGTCACAAGAGAATGGATTATCTTCATCAACCACAGTTTCCTGACAAGTGTGTGTTGTCAAGGTGCCGATTTTGATGAATCTTTTCCCACATTTTTCACACTTAAAAGGATGAGAGTGTTCATGGTGATGATCTCGATAGGCTTTTGCTTCTGTGAAAACTGTGTGACAAATGCTACACTCCACTTCAGTATTTGTCTCAAGATGATGTTGAGCGAAGCATAAGTGTTCATGTAGCCTCTGCTCTTCTTTCCGACTGAAAGATTTATCACATCTTGAACAGGAGAAGGCACCTTTATGACTTTCCTCATGGCGACGGAGATAGTTGATGCTTGCAAAGGTCTTCCCACATTCCTGACAGGGGAACTGCACGCTAGCGCCATCATGAACAACAGTGCCTTCACAAACATGTTTTTCCAAGTGTTCGATTTTAAAGTAGGCCACTCTACATTTCTCACAGCTATAGTTGGCACAGTTGAGATAGTGGTTTTCCAGACCAAGCTTGGTTGCGAATGTTTTCTTACAGTTTTTGCAGTCATAGATTTTATATTGATCAGCAAGGTCAGGTCGACATCGAAGAACATGTCGCTGTAGTGAGTCCTTTCTGGAAAAGGTCTTGTCACATCCCTGGCATTTGAAGATATCTGTATGCATGGCCATGTGACGATACAAGTACTTCAAACTACGGAAACACTGTTTGCAGATTTCACATTCATGATTGTCAACAATTTCGTCGCCGTTCTCTGCCTGACACACATGATCAAGCAGTAGATGTCGACGTGAGAACTTTTTAGTACACTTTTCACAAGCCCAGGATGAAGAATGAACAGAATAATGGCGTTTAACATATTCTGGTTTGGAGAAGACTTTGCCACATTCTCCACAGGAGTAGCATCCATTCTTGTCTGTTGTGATGATATCATCACTTACAGGATGATGCACACAGGTGTGGTTTTGGTAGGATTCGTATCTGGCAAACTGTTTTTCACAACCATCACACTTGAATTTCGTTGTATGTTTGGGCAGATGTAACATGACATACTTCTTCTGGGAGAACTTCTTTTCACAAACACCACACTGGAATGCATTACCCACTTGGCGGATTTGTTTTTCCAGCTCTTTCATCTCTTCAGTGTTACGGACTCTGCCATGTTTAGGAGGTCGACCTCTTCTCTTCGGTATTGGCTTGACTATCTCTTCTTCAGCCTCGTCAATTTCCTCCTCCTGATTCTCCTCTGTCTTGTCCTCAGCATCATCTGGAGTGTTAGCCTTGTTCTCCTCAACCATCTCATCTTCTCCAGTTGGGGCAGCTGTTTCTACTTCTTCTGTCACTGCTTCAGATTCTGCTGGTGCTACAGATTCTGCTGGTGCTACAGATTCCACTGGTGCTTCAGGTTCCGCTGTTGGTGCTTCAGATTCAGCTGGTGCCTCAGGCTCTGCAGTTGGTGCTTCAGATTCTGCTGTTGGTGCTTCAGATTCTGCTGGTGATACAGATTCCACTGGAGCTTCAGGTTCCGCTGTTGGTGCTTCAGATTCAGCTGCTGGTGCTTCAGATTCTGCTGCTGGTGCTTCACTCTTTACCACAGATGTTTCTGCTGTAATTGCTGAGTTCGCTTCATTGGACACATTTTCATTTTTGTCCTCATCACCAGCAACCTCTTCCCTCTTCTCTTCCTCTACACCAGATTCAGTAGCATCATTAACCATGATTTCTCCAGGCTCTACATTTTCTTCCTCTTCCTCCTCCATAGCTTCGCCTCCCCATTGATTAACCTCTTTTGTGTCCTTCCTCGGTCTGCCTCTTCTCCTTATGGGAGATACAGTTTCAACAACTGGTTCTACCACTGGATGTTTCCTTGGCCTCCCTCTCTTCTTCTTCACTTCAGGTATGAGAGTCTTCACCGGACTTTTAACTGGACTCTCTTCTTCTTCAGACTCAGAATCATTCTTTCTTTTCTTAAACAGTGAAGTTGGATTGATTCCCTTTAGGTTTCCAGTTGTTCTGATGCCTTTGAGAGAACGTCTTGGCTGAACTCTGGTAGGGGAGAACCCTGTAGAATCATATACACTTACTGCACGAGGACTCACTGCCATGGGTGACTTCACCGGGCTTTCCACAACATCTTCCTCCATATCCTCATCTGGTTCACCAACCTCTTCTATCTCCTCTTCCTCCTCCTCTATCTCTTCCTCACTTTCAACCTTCCTCTTCTTTCCTCTCCTCCTTCTCCGACGACCTTTCCTACCCGATGAGTTTCGAGAACCTTCACCATCTCCATTGGCTGGCAGTTCACTTGACGCTGCTAGAGTCTTTGCATTCTCCAGGGTGACTCCATGTTGGCCCATGAGATGAGTCTGAAGGATGTCTGGCCTGTATGTGTAGTAGTTGCACTGGGGGCACTTAACCTTGTAGCCAACATGTCGCTTCATGTGTCGATTGTAGTTACTCACGGTTTGAAAGCCAACCTTGCAAATCTTACAGGTATACACACCCTTGAATGTTTTCTTTTCGACTGTGGGCATGATATGTTCTCGGATGTGATAGGCCAGCTGGCTTTGATCTTCAAATGACTTCGAACAGCGTTGACACTTAAATCCATATAGCCCCATATACTCCGTACCAGCAGCTTCTCCATCATCTTCTTCCTCTCGCTCATCCAGTGACTGCTTCACTTCAGAAAAGAAATTTTCGATGGCATCATTTTGACCTACATCCCCTTTCTCATTCGCGTGTGTCTTGGATCGTGCTGGCAAGACCCGCGTCCTGACACTTCTGCGGGAGGTAGATGTGGGTGTGGCCAACACTGTTTCTTCTTGCACTATCAGTTTCTGTCCTAGCATTGCTGCAATTAAATGAAGACAATCACAGATATGGTACAGTAAAAGCATTTATGGTGACTTGCTGTGATTACCAAGGTTACTTTATCCCCTTATCATAACATCTTGTCCTCCAAAACCTACATGTATATTTTCCTTTTCAAATCAGGATTCATTATTCAAACTTTGATGACACAAAGTATACATATATGGAAGTGATTAATGTACATGATGTAGGGATAGGTATATAGTTTCTAAAAATAGTTAATGATTAATGATTGAGAGATGTAGATGTGCACTGTAATTTTAGTAAAATCTAAATATTTTTTATATTTGTATACTTATCCTGCATAGCTTCTTAATGCATTCACTGCTTACCTTACGTCAACAAAAAGACTGCACTCAGCGATGGTCTTGGGTGATTAAATAAAGACGTTTCCGCTTTTCACTCTTGCTTTTTGCATGGACCATAGACGCAGTCATGTGACCTTGATGACAAGTCACCTTCCTCGCATCACTGCCTGTCGCCCAAACTTAAGAACAAACTTTTTGAGGTTTCTGAAGCCAAAGTGGAAAGGCAAGTCTGTGGGGTTTGTGGGTCCTTAAATGTAGTAATGCAGAAAAAGTACACAAATGTAAAAAATATTTAGATTTTACTAAACTGCGTCCTTATCCTGCATTATTCCTTAATGCATCTGTATCGGACAGTATGGAGGCGGTTAACCTTCAGAAGTCCAAAACCTCAATGATTCACACCCAAAACAACAATACGTTTGTCAATAATCGGTGAGGCAGAAAAAGTTCCGAAAAACGCCATAATGGTAGGGTTAGTTCAATCTCCTTTACAGACAGAACATAAGAATTTAAGGGTAACACCCTGTACACACTTGGTAATAAAGACAGCTAAAATCTTTACCTATTTTGTCACCAAACCAAAAAAAAGCTTGTCATGATTTCTTCCACTGGCCATGTCTCAAACGACTTGTGCGGTATGTAAGGTCTGTATAGGGCTAGTTTATTATTTGCATCCAGGTTTTGTTACCTGCTGTGCTACTACCAGAGGGCCAAAACTGTGCACGCTTTTGATGTCTTCACGAGCCACATCGCGAAGATAATGACTAGCGAAAACTGTGTCGGACCTCCAAAACCATCCTTCCATGATCGTTTAAGTAGAACAGTTACTATGGAACGCCATGGTAGAGGCTAACGCCCTTATCTCAGTCGGATTATTCATTCTCGGTGGATCAAGTTGGGCGATCTCATAAGCCTGAAGGATGACTGCGTGTAACCATAGACATATGGTGTTGCTACAAACTTTGGTCGTGGACGTAGGAGATACGGGTATGAATAACCATTTCCTCAAACCACGCCTGTTTTGGAGCTGCAGATGAAAACTCAAAGTGCGTGTACCGGGCACAAGAGTGATTCACCCCCATCTTCAACTACCACAATTGTAGAAATTGATGGGAAAGTGAAGGAATGGTTGGCATGGTTGTTGATTTTTTGCTATAAAATCCCAGCACAACCCGAGATGTTTCACTCCGTGCATACCATGCTCAAAATGGACCCAGGTGATGTTGATTGCATGAAGCTTGATCACCTGTGCCGCCATGGCTAATGCCAAGGGAAATATTGTTTTCTTGGTAGGGTCATTAAAAGAGGATGTGTAGTGGGGCTCGAAGGGGGGCCCGCGCAATCCTCGAAGTACCACGTTTAAGTCCCAAGCAGGGGGACTGAATTTGGCCTTCTGATCCTCAATCCTAAACGAGCGTAGTAGAGCCTGTAGTTCAGGGACCTTGGTCATTTTGCGATTCTCCGGAATGGCCAATACTAAGTTAAGTGCTACCAGTTACATAGTAATGGTGCTACCTTCAAGTCTTTTACCAATTGAATTATCTAAGAATTGTGGTGACTCTGTCGTGGGGTCTTGGTTTTTTGCTTTGCAAAATGTTTCAAACGATCCTCACTTGTCATTGTATAATCCTCATGTAGAGAGCCTGTGCTGAAAAACCCTTTGAACTTCACGCCTATTTAAGATGAACCAAGCGTGCAGACAAAACCTGTCTGGCATAGGGTGAGGCAATTTGCTGTGAGGGTGGATGAGTAAGTTTGACCACTGTAGGAGGATTGTCTTCTGCTAGATTTCTGAGCTCTACAAACCACCCTCTCGCCAGCCACAAGGGCACGACCAAAGTCAGAGCAAGATTCTTTTGTATCACCATAGGAAGTACAACAGTGGGCGGAAAAGCATACGCTTTTAGCCCTTCGCAAGGGATGCTAAATGCATCCACTGCCCAAGCCTGCGAATCCGGTAACAGGGATGCATACGTCATAATTTGGTGGTTTTGGAAAGTTGCAAACAGGTCAATGTCTGAAGCACCAATGAAATGCTTCTGTGTCAGTGGATATTGTGAGTTTGGTGAGTTGTAGCTGCTCCTGTCAATGTTTCTCTCTTGAGATGGTCAGAATGAGCGCTTCCAAAAGTGCCAAATCTATTGTGCACACAGCCACAACCCTGAGGCTGTCTGGCCCTGTAAGGGAGCACCCCTGTTGGGAACTGATTAGAAACAGGTGTAAATTCAGGGCTAGCCCGAATAAAGAGACATCCGACTATCAACCACCAGTTGAGAATGTCCTCAATTGAGACGGTAGATTGATAGCTGCATAAAGGTCATGGCGACTAATGGGTGCAAACCCTGCAACGCTTGCCACTGACAAGAGTGTATGTGGCTGTTGAAAACAGGGGTAGCAAATTGATGTCTACAAGTTTAGTAAAAATCAACTATGAGAACTTCTAGTCGAGTCATGCCTTGTCTGGACAGACTTGTGAATAGTGTTCATAAATGAACCACTGCCTGCTCCCATGTAGACTAAAAAAAAGCACTTGTCAACCGATAGCCAAGATACCAGGCTGTACAAATGCTCCCGTTCTTATATTGAGGTGACAACAAAGGGAAGAGCCTCGTACTCTGTGTGTGCCTCGATATTGTGCATGTTGACACCAGTGTTCTGCTGAAGATCACATACAGCAATAGGTATCTGACAGAAGGCTGCAGCATTACATACCAGTAAGCATGCCAACCATTCTGGAACAATGACCCTGCACCGCATCCATTAGGTTAGCTGACCTCATTTGAGTGTTCATAGTCAGAAATCTTGACCGATGATATTTAAATCAAGAAGCACATTAATCTTGAAAAAGATACGAACTCCACACAATGGACTGTCCACAGAGAACTGTGTGGCAAACCGCTAAGTAGTGTTTCTGAGTTCTGTGTTAGACATTTGACTTGGTATAGGCACAAAATTTGATGCCCCTGAAATTTGTGACGCCTGGTGCTGCCTGCACAAAGATCCTCACAGATTGATACCTGGCAGCATATAACAATTCTGTCCAATGTTCAACCTTGAAAGTGTGAAGTTCTTCAAGTTTGGTATAATTGTCTAACGCCTCTCCGCGAAAATTAGCCAAAGTTGAGCATACATTGCTAAACGGGAGAATGGGCAGGAAAATTTATAGATCCCCCAGACCAGTCGCTGCTGAGCGTTGAGGAAAAAAACAACCTCTGTTGTAAGAAGGACATTTTTACCACAGTTATAAGTGGTCAAGACAATTGTCTTTGGTTTCAATCAGATCTTGTTGCCGGCTGGGAGATGACTCTGAGAAATGTGCTCCATGCTTTAAGCGGGGTCTTGTCCGTATCATTATTAGATACTTTAGCTTGCATGTCCGCGACTTGTTCGTTGAACAGGCCACTTGTTGATCAAGGTTGCCGTAGTCTGCGCTTAAACTCAAGATCCCAGTTTGAAAGCCCCAAATACCAAAGCCTGTGTGTCACAGTAATCTCCACTACTGCGGCTCTGAGATGGTTCCCTATGTGGTCAATGTGACGTTGTTGGAAATAAACTATAGTTTGGAGATGATCTAAATGGTTAGGGTTATCTTCCCATAGATCTTGATCCACAGCTTACAACACTAGTGCTGACAAAGGTTTAAGTACATGCCTGATTTCCCTTTCAATGAACGCAAATCTGGTATCTTGGACTTTAAGTGTGGTTGGCCTTGACGAGCCGGTCATCCTTTGTATATCCTCATCCAAACTAGGAGCCTGATATACTACCACAAAGCCTGGACAGGAAAATCATCTTTCCTGGGCTTTGGCGACTTAAATGATGGAGCAAGTGTGAGTCTTGAGAAGTCCTCGTCCAGTGACCTAATCATATCTGTCAACATGGTATCCCCTTACCTAGGGGAAGATGCCACTGACATGAAACAGTCTGCTACCCAATAAGGCACTTGCGCTAAGCTGAGTTGCGTATTCCATTCCACAGAGGAATCGCCGTCTTCGCCATTTGAGAAGTCCGAAGAATCAGAATGATATTGACGCACTCTCCTAGAAGGCTATGGGCTGTATCCCTGGGGCTGATGTAATTGTAGAGCACTTGGTTGGTAGGCAGGCACAGCGCTTGGCAGTAGCTCTTGAGACGCAATACTCATCGGTGATGACTGGATCATGGCTTGCGAATGCGCTACCCCCATCAAGGCGCCGTGAGACGCACGTGCTGACATTTCAGGGATCGTAGTACTTGAGGTCCTGTGCGTGTGCAAATAACAAGCAGGTACGATACTCACAGTAGCCTCCGGCAATGTTGACATGCAGAGGAAGAACGTCTGCAATCACTATAACAGGACTGCTGCAAAAAACGTTTGAGAGTGACCTGTTTATAATGAGCCAAATTCTATTGAGAATTCTATTGAAATAAAGAATTGCTGCTTGAAACAGAGTTGGAAGATTGCCATATATTTACACAATATTCTATCGGCAAATATTTTAAATGTTGTAAGTGTATACAAGGATCGTTAGACGCAAACTCTATGTAACGCCAAAGCTACTGGTATTTAAAACACATGAACATGTTATACATACGTAGCTAAGAATTGTAAACAATTTGACAACCCTTGCCGGTATACAATTGTAACACAAATTCAAAATTGCGGGAAACAACGAGCTTTGTGGCGGGGAAAAAAGACAAGGTCTTTTTACGCCCAAATCACCCACATAAAACTACACAAATTAGTGAAAAGAATACATCACCCAGCACAGATAAAATTTAGAATTATAACCAAAGCTAAAGGTCTAAAAGTATCCAATTTGAAGAGCTCCGCTGAGACATGTCCTTGCTTTATCGCAACAGGCAGTGATGTGAGGAAGGTGACGTGTCATCAAGGTCACATGACAGCTGCAATGGTCCATGCAAAAAGCAGGAGTGAAAAGTGGAAACATCTTTATTTCTTCACCAAGGACCATTGTTGAGCGCTGTCTTTTTGTTGACATGAGGACTATGTTAAGACTTTTTTACTTACATCCGTTATTTCAAACACTGATTACGGCCAAAAGGTAACATTTCATCTCACGTACATTTGGTGCTGCCATCAGGCTGAGGTGACTTGCCCATCTTCTTGGCGTAGTGGGAAGCATACCACACTTTGAGGGGACTCCCTGCCTCCACAGCCTTTGTGGTGTTGAAGAAGATGTTGGTTGCCAGCTGGTATGCCATGCAGTTCTGTTCCTCCTCTGTGCTGGCAACCTGAACCAGGCACATCCAGTTACACTCGTTCTCATCTGTTGCGTCCAGGCATACGGCACTGCCATCTTTGTCTTTCGAGAGGATCTACAAATAATAAATAAAAATTAAAAAAATAGTCCATTTGTATGGCACTGGATATCATGCTCAAAATGCACAGAGAATTACTACCCTGGTCCCCAATGGATCCATTTTCCCTAGGAAAGGGTGCTAACCAGTTTCCACTCTTGCCGAACTAGGCTGCAATTTCCAGGCTTGATTGTATGCCCCTTCTATGTCTAACTAACCGACCAATCAGATTCCACCTCGAATCACTTGCATTTGCTTCAAACAAAATGGCGGCGTCTTGTCAAGATGATCTGATCGATAATCAAGATCTATATTGTAATAAAACGTGTTAAATCACTTGAGCACCTTCAGAGCTCCAGATAAGCTGCGTATCTGTGTAAAATATGCATCAGACATGCAGAAATATGCAGTAAAATAAAATCCAAGCGTATCAAATACGTAACGAACATTACAGATACGCTACAAAAATATAACTTGTGCATATCATCAAATTATTGTGAAGTAACCCTGCGTATTCCATTAGCAAATCAGCAACTTATTTTGAAATTATAACCAGGCATTCCGTCAAACTTTCCAAACTCCACGATGACAGTTACATCATGATCATTTGCCATCACACTTTCTTGTGGAAGTGTCGTGGTATTTTTGAGTCCTATAAAGCTCTCGAAACCACACGACACGTTTGCAGGGACTTGATGAATAGTGTTTTTAAATATTTAACTTAAATACCCACATGTGTAAAAACTAGTGGGTAACAGAAATTTGAATACCCAGATAGAATTACTGATACCCAATGATTTTAAGATGCATGGGTAAATTACCCACAACACCAAAAGCTTATCTGGAGCTCTGACCTTGATTAAAAACATGAAAAGATTTGCAAAATAACTGTTGAAACCCATCTGGCGATACACATGCTTTGCAAAATCCTGCAGTCCACCGAAATCTGCATACTGAAATCCATGTTACTTTTGAACCGGATGTCTAGTTCACACAATTTTGATTGGACTATGCATAGACTCGTTAGTCCAGCCAAAATGTAACTCCGGAAACTGGACTTATATAGTCAGTTAACACCCTTGCCTGGGTAATGGGTCATTCTGCACATAATTTTCATTATGAACTCCTTGGGGACAATACAACACAAGCTGCCTGTGAGGTTCTACAAGGTTAAAAGTCACACTACCATCTCATCCTACCGGGTACCCATTCACTACTGGGTATTCTTACATTCTTACTCTTCAGTATCTGGACTCACCTTGAGTACAAACAAGTCCTCATTCCCTATCTCGTGTGTGGTTCGTCTGGCCTCAAATGGTCCAAACTGAGTTTTGGTGGGCAGTGTCTCCCTGGTGTAGATGCCGATACTGCCATCGGTGTGAGTCTGCACTAAGAAGTTGCTTGGCACAGTCAGACGGGCTCTGAAACAAAAAGAAAACACTTATTCACAAGCCCTGCCATGTAGTTTCCCTGGGTATATCTTATCCAAGGGAAAAACATATTTGAAGGGAGTGTCATGTATGGAGAATTGTGAAAATCATTTTGGCTTCCTCCTTTTTGTCTTTTGCATGTTAAGTGACCCGAAACCTCCAAACTACAAGCATGAGCAGCATCAAAAGTCCAAGTTATTACTGGATTAAACTGATAAATTACCTCCAAAACCTCAAAAATTTAATTAATAAAAAATTACAAGCATGAGCAGCATCAGAAGTCCAAGTTATTACTGGATTAAACTAATAAATTACCTCCAAAACCACATAGCCTTAGACGACTGGGCCACCCGTGCCCCCTGATTTTAATGGGATTGTGAGAAGATAGGACACACTATCAACTTGGTAACCCCAGCCTATGGCATCATATGTCTGTGCAGCTGGGGATGACTGATTAACGATATTAGCTAGTCTACATTAAGAATAAGAGAATGTAAAAAAATTTCTATGATAGGTAATTTTTAACTTTTAATTTAATTGGATTTCCAATTAAAACAAAATTTATCCAAAGACAATAAATCCCTCAGCCCCCACAAATTCGAAAGAACAAATCAACTTGAGAGATTTCTATGTAAGCTGTCTGTATGTATACAAAAGTAGTCAATGAGCTATAAAAACAATACCAAGGAATTGGGATTCAGAGTCAAACTTGTTACCATGGAAATGAAAAAACTAATTTTCTGTAACAATCTCGAAATAGCAAATCATGACAGAATACCTACTAGTTTTAGAGATATGGTCCTGACAATCACATCACTATGAACAGAGTCAAAGTTAAACTTGTTGCCATGGAAACGTAATAAATATAAATTCAAAACACCTCTATATAGCAAAAGGCACCAGTTGACAACCTATTCTTTATCATGTTTATGCGTGAAAAGTGTGATAACATGATGAATGAATACCTATAAGTTTTAGAGATATCCAAACCAACACACCACTATCAGTCAGTCATGGACAGAGGAAAACAAAGCAATTTCTTACAAATTCCTAAATAGCAAAAAGCACCACTTCCCCCTGATTAAGATGAATAATACATGTACCATGTTTGGATGAAAATCTTTCACAGATGCACTGGAAACAAAATTTGGATGGACACGGACCAGATGATGACTATATCCCCACCCACCCCGTATACAATGCTGTGCCAAATCACACACTACTATAAAGGCATATCATGAATATTGGGATATCACCTCAGTGTGTTGACAGTTTTACGTAACAGTCTGAACAGTATTTAACTTGTCTTAGCCACATACTGATAAAACATCCACAATGTTTTGTACCAAGTGGATAAAAATGTACACATTTATGTCAATTTTGTTTAAAGATTTGACTATTAGTCTATAATTCTCGCTTGTACAGCATCATGTCTTCAATAGATTGACCTAAAATATGTTGTTAAGCACTCTGGCACAGAGCAGTTAGAGCTTCGCAATGAATGCAAAACCAAACAATGAGACATCCTCCAGTATCAACTCACTTTGTCTGGTTGCTTGTTTCTGGCGCTGCATCATCCAGTCCAAGCTCTGGGCACACCTCTGTCTCATGGCCGCCGCCGCATACGTCACACTCTGCTCCTGTAACCATGGCAACTTGGTATACATGTGTCACAGGAGGATCTAGTCATTCGGCTTTTATAAAAGTTGGAGTGAGCATGATGAGTGATTGATTATTTTAGATTTCAGTCAGCAATATTTCAGCAAAATCACAGCTGTCTGTTATTATTCAAGTTGGGTTGGTTGACAGCATGATTGATTGATGAGCAATAATTAAGGTTGGTCATCAACCACAAGCACGTGGACATTTTTAAAAGGTTTTATAAAAAATATAAAAACAATACAAACAAACAAACATGAAATACTCATATCCCCACCCAATATGACATGTCCGGTTGTGTGCAGTGCATTAGCTCCTGTGAACTATGTTCACTGGGCCTTTTTGTAAATGGCCTAATTGCAGCACTAAAACAAGTTATTACTGGTGTTGTTTTGCCATCTGCAGTTTATGATAGAATATGTAACTGAATTTGTAATGAGTAAGGATGAGACATATGATCGAACAACTTCTTTATTACAATTAGGAGCGATGGTTTCGGTGTAGGTTCTAACACCGTTATTAAGCAAGTGAAGTACAGAGTATGGTTGACCAGAATATACACAGGATAGGAGGCAGTGTTTATACAGTTGAGTAGGTTTAAGATCAGTTACACTGTTGTATTTGTAATGAGTTGTGTTTCTGCATGAAGTTAGTCAGTGAATGCAACAACCGTGTCCATGACACTTTTGGAGGAACATACACACAAGCAATGCAGAACTTACCAACAAGAAAGGAAATGTATTCAATACTGTGAGATGACATTATGTGCCAAGTTTGGTGAAGAAATATGGTATGGTTTTCAAGATCTGCTCCGGAAACGAGGACTACCGCCATTTTCAGTCTAAATCAAAGTCGTTGCCAAGGAAACTTGAAAAATATATTTTTTTTAAATCCCAAAATTCCATAGCAACGACTTTGACAGACTTAAAATGGCGGTAGTGCTCGTTTCTGCTGCCTTGCACACAACGGGACAGGTCACATTGGCTGGGGATATGAGTATTTCAGGCTTGTTAATGGTTAACATGTGGCTTATGACAAGGACCCCTTGATTTTTGTGCCTAATTTTGAACACTGCAGTGTATTAATACTGTTATATACCATATAAATTATGATATATACCCTGGAGTCAGGATTGTCATGTGTTATTTAGAGGTACATCATAGTATTCATTCATTGGTAAATCTTGACACCACCAGTAAATAATTGTGTTTTGGCCAGATTGAGAGAAAAATGTGGTTATAGCATGATCAACATTAATTCCACAGATACACAATCAGCCGCGTTTCTAAGCCTGACCACCGGATGCCTCTTTAAGTGGCTCATACAACAATGCATGAGGTACTAGGGACCTATTCTGAATGCCTACAACGACACAAGGTTGAAACATTGAAATTGAATACCTTGCTGATCCATAGTAAGTTTGTGGTTAAGGAGTACAAAACATCGGGCGGTCTTTCATGTGGTGAACTGAAAAATAATAATATGCATGTCAACATGGTTACATTGAGAGAAATGCAAGAAATTAATGCATGTGTGTGTTTATTTGTTGTTTAACACAGCAGTCAGCAATGTTCCAGCTATTTGATGGCTGCCATTTTGTAATCAAGTCTAGACCAGACAATCCAGTGATTGATATTATGACCAACAATCAACACCTTTGGTGTACGTTGTCACACAATCAACCACGTCACTGAGCCTGATGATCCATTGTGTTGCCCCTCACGACAAGCATAGGTTGCTCGGGACCAATTCTACTGGAATCTCCACATGTTAAAAAAAGCGTAAGTTGAGAAAATGGCAGAAGTAATTTGTTATTACGCCTACATTCGAAAGACTAAAATCTACAGAGCATCTTTTATTGTCACACGTCATATGTCACTCATATAGCAGAGATACACAATCCAGCTATCGCATGACATCATGAGGTGATGTCATTAAGAGTGATGTAATCCTGTGAATCTGCCTACTTATTTGTGTTTTTTCCCCTTCATAATCTCAGGCCTTAAGCATGTTAAGCACCCCAACCGTCCCTAGCTTTTGTTCAAGTTTTTGCAGATTATATTCATGCAAAGTCTTTCTTCATTATTCACTGATGTCGTAAGATTTACCATAAATAGAAAATATGCAACAGATCTGAGTTTAACCTTCACCTTCGTTTTACATGTAATGTACAATATATACACACACTTAACAATGATATTGACATTGAGTTGCAGATAAATTTGATGTGAAAAAGATATTTAATGATATATTTTATAACCTCCAGGAGTGATGTAATCAGATAAACATTTTAAACAAGTTAACCTGTCAAATTGTCAGACATAAATTTCAGGAATCTTGTCTAAACATTTTTAACGAATACATTATGTCCTGCATTTTACAGTTTTAATATGTTGAGGCTAACTGAGTGGTCTAGAGAAGTGTCTAATAAGTTATTGATATAATCCATTGACATATACATCATGACAATAATCAAACATGTATAATCATGCTTGAAATCCACATCAACAAATTAGCTGCCTTTTACTATACACCGAATGTATTTATTTGAATACTTAACATATAGACACATATTGCCACATGTTCATTGATTCATACAGATCTCGTAGCAACAAACTAATATCTGGGTCATACAACTAACTAAACAAGTTATAGTCAGGCAATATCAATATGACAATGGAACATCAATAATGCCATTTACATTATTGTAACATGAACATGAAATTAATCTCTTTCAACGTGATTAATGATCAAGAACAGTCTATGTTTTGTGTACTCAAGGTCAGAGTGACCACTGAATCAACTACATACTTTTCAAAGTGTTACTTTGTGTAGCATTAAATCTTACTGAATAGACACAATCAAGTCACACACTGTATTGGGACATTTGATGTATGATAATAATCTATTTCGTTTCCTCTCCATTTCGTTTCCTAAACATGTGACTTTTTGCGAGAGGTTAGTTAAGGAAAGGAACGGCAAACATGGTGGATGCGGATTGGCGCCAACGCCATATTGATGAGGATAGTATTTAGCCTCTGTTATCTGTTATAGTCAAATACAGGTCATGAGTACATGACGAGCTTATGGTGGACACTCTAAACAATACATATACATGTGTAGCATTTACCTGCTTGGTGGAAATGCAAGAATTCACGAATAAATAATATTTCAAAGTCCGTTTTCAGTTGAACAAAAAAAGCAATGACGCCAAGTTGGAAGAAACCGTAGCGCATGCGCAATTGGTTGAATGTTTATGAAAGCCTACTTGTTGTCAACTACTGTTACTCTTTGTTATTGATAATAATAACATTTACTGGAAGTTGGTTATATGTTTGTATTTTTCATATTCTTTAACTATGGTGTATTAGCAGAGTATTAATGAATCATCTTTTGTGAAAAGCAACAAGCTATACCATAGTTTACTTAATTAATGTTGGAAAGTAAAGCTAAGTCTTTCGACAAGCATACTCTTGGGCAGTGCAGACAGTGACTTCCGGTTTGGTATCAATAACAAGAATTTTGTTAAAATGTCAACTGTAGCTGTTATTTGTGTTTTCCTGAACAATGAATAAGGATTTTTGGCTAAATTTACAGCAGAGTAAGCACTGATTGACTCAGACCGAGAAATGAGTAAGTTCAGGTATTAAAGTTACAAATGAGTGTTTTGTGCATTTTGGCAGTAGCGGCAGTGAGTGACTAGTTACGGCTATACGCTGCTTTTAGCATATATTCCAGCAATATCACAGTGGGAGACATCGGAAATGGACTTCACACAAGTCCAAGTCTACGATAATACCAAATCATCCAAATCAAACCTTCATGACAAGAGGAACTCGTTATTGGTCAAAAAAAATAAAAATATGCCCCCCCCCCCACACACACACACACACACACCTATCCCCCATATAAGTAGACTTATATATAGGGGGTTCATGTATTTTAACGGCCATTTTAACCTACTCATCAATAACGAGTTACTTTGATTTCATGAAGTTGTGATTTGGCTTTGATTCAAAGCAGCCGCATATGTCAAGTTCAAAACAAGGAACTGTGCACCATTCTTATTCAGCAAATTTGTTGCTTTTTTTTGATTGAATAGCGTATCATATATTTCTTCAAGTGTCTTAGAAGAAAATAGTTATGCCATGGTTACATTTGATCACCACATACAAGAAATAATGAAACCAGTGGAAATTACTTATTGTGATATCTATTGTTTTAGCATTACAGAAAACAGTCAAAGCAGGGACAACATTGAGCTGAATAACTTAACGGAATCCACATATCTTCAAGATGAACAATCACTATGAATCAGTTCGTGTCATGGATATAGACACTTCAGGGGGCCTGTACCCCTCCTGCCAGGGGCTTCATGGTTTAAAACGCAGTAGCTGGAAATGGAAGCTGCAGCTTCTTAACCTGTGTGGGATGATCTACTTTTTTCTCTACTCTGTCACAGCTCTAGTAGTAGGAGTCACTGTTGCTCTGCCTGAGCTCTACAAAAATAACCCAGATGTGCTGTTTTACCGAGTTTTAGCAGGCTGGTATATATTTTCCATGCTTGTAATCAATCATATTTGCATAGTCCGTAATTACAAGAGGTCTGTGGTGGACTCGTCAACATGCACAGCCCTTTTAAACCAGACCGAAACAAGTGCAGAGGAGAAGCGTTGGAAACAATGCTTCACATGTAACCAGCTGGTCCCTCCTCGAGCCAAGCACTGCCCACTCTGTGACAGATGCGTCCTCAAAAGGGATCATCACTGCTTTTTTGCTGGATGCTGTATCGGCTTCCATAACCAGCGATACTTCATTGTGTTCTGTTTTTATGGAACCCTTGGTGCTCTGTACAGTTTGTGCATTGCCATTGGGTACCTGGAAGTTCACTATGCCAAGTTATCGTCCCAGGAATTTTACAATTATTTGGTACCATGGTTGTTATGGAGATGGTTTACTAGTGATATCACCATAGGAACAGTAACAATGGTTGTTTACAGCTACTGCTGTGTTGTTACAATGGCAGCATGTGCACATTACTTTCTTTGGCAGTGCATGCTGTTGTACACAGGTCAAAGTTCATATGAATATGTAAAAGGTATCAAGCTTTATAAAAGATCGTTCTTTGACAACATGTCCTCAGTGTTTGGACCCATGTGGTTGCTAAATTTCATATTTCCAATGCCTTTCCATAACTCTGGAAATGGAATAGAATGGAATGTAAGCATGGATATGAAAGAGAGGTAATTATTGTACATTTCCATGATTGTAATATGTGTTATGAGCATAATCATGATTTTTGACATGATTGATCCAAAGGTTGTATTATGTGTTCACTTTTTCATGGTTAACCATATTGATATTGTGTTCAATATTAAGGAAGGGTTCAGCAGCATATTAATCTGAAGGCCACCCTTAACATGCTTTACTTACATTTGTAACAAGAGGGTTATGATGAAGGACCCTATAGTTTCATGCATAATTTCAAAAACTGTTTGATGACTGTTTACTGGTGTTTGTTAATTATTTGGATTTTGATGATTTTTGGTCATCATGTACACGTACGTATATCATGCTGATCTATGAAGTAAAATTGTTGTTGATTTATTTTGGTTGCTATACTTGCAGGATTTGTCAATTATCAATCATACAGTACTGTCACATAACACAACATCAACATGATATACCGTATTTGACATAATAAGCGCCCAGCTCTAACAAGCGCCCACGACAATATTTGCTAATATATTGGCTGGTGAACAATCCCAATTAGCACCCCATCCGATTGATTAACGTACACAAGACATATTTATTCGCGTATAATACGCACTTGTGCGTTATATGCACCCTCAATTATAGACGTCGAATACGGTGTGTGTGTGTGTGTGTGTGTGTGTGTGTGTGTGTGTGTGTGTATATATATATATATATATATATATATATATATGGTCTATTCTTCGAGTAAACATTTGGGCTATTCTCTCAATTGTTTTCCAATTCTCTCATTTAGTAGTCGCCATTTAAACATGACATGCTTATCAGTAAATCTCTCTTTGTTGGATTTAAAATGTTAATCATGGACTGTCATGAGAGGAAGGTCAGAGGTTAGATTCGACATAAGACATTAAAAGATAGTACTTTTTGTTACTCTGCCTGGCACTCGAAATTAAGGGAGTGAAACAAGTACTGGTCAGCTTGGAGTCATATGCTGTCTGAATGGGGGATCCATGTTAAAATCTCAGTTGGCTAGACCTATAAAGCCAACATTAGTCTTGACTAGTAGAAGCAGCCACAGACACACACACATACACATGGTCATATATATGTGCAATCATCTTGAATGTGATGTTAAACTGCATATTAACTTCACCTCACCTCAGTGGGTTGTCTCCCTTTGGCCATTTGTCAGCTGTAGTATTCTCGGGTCTCAGGAAATAAATCATGACTGACTGATTTTTCCAAGCCAATTGTTTTGACATTTTTACTGACATGCATAAGGAACTAGGAACGACACAATGTAGCATTGTATCTCTTAGTATCAGACAGATTCTTTCTCACTATAATGATGCATTTGATTTTTTAACAATTAATATATTATAAACCATGTTCATTTATCTGTGAAAATCCCAGTTTGTCTTTGAAAGTATTTCACAGTGTGGTACTTAGAGCATTCTATGCATGTAACTTGTATCTGTTGTCTGTTGCATTGCACAAAGTCTCCCCTTATGTGATAATCATGAAAATATGTATGATTGCTGGTGTACACAAGGAATAACACTCATTCACCAATCAAGTTAAACCCAATTCTGAGCCTAACATAATCCCCTCTGAGGTCCGCATACATCTGCCAATGATGCTGGAGTGCATGGACCTCCCGGTGGAGTGAAAGTCCTCCATAGTGAAAAGGACGTCATCATCATGTGCATAATGCTTGTCAGACAGTTCTTTTTTCAATTTTGTGAAGTGTAATATTTTGTATTATTTGGCATCTACTGTACATGCTGTAGGCCCCACATATGGCCAGTCTACACAAGCAGAATGTGCATGGGGCTCGAACTCTGAAACAAGACAGAGCTGCACCTTGTCTGCTCTCCTATTTAAACTGTTCATGATAAGTAGAGGTGTTGCCATACACCTACTTCAATTACTGATTCATATCACCATACTTTAGTCATAATATGATACATATCACTATACTTAATGTCAGCATTTTATCATGTGTTTATGTGAAATTCTCCCTGTTCCATGTGACTGGAGGTTGTTGCCATCAACCAGTGTTTGACAGGTTAAAAGTGCTTACGTTGTTTCATCATGCTAACAGAGTACATGATCAGGATCTCAAATACAATGTGGAGACAACAGTGCTGTTAGCATGGTTAGCCACATGTGCAAATACTATCATATGTTTTAAGGACATTTTGTGATAAGTTTATTTATTGTGTTGTGTTGTTGGATTACTTTTAAAAAAAATATGTCAAATATATGTATTAATTGTGGAGATGAGGTGATTTTGCTTTAATGACCTTTACTAACTTTGTATTATGTATGGAATTAATTTAATATTTTAACAATTAGTATCACACAAGGATTTTTGTCATGTTTATCTGTTTCAGTGTTGCTGTTGACATACCAGGTATATCTGGGAGACGAAGCAGGTTGCTGTGCTTGTGTTTCAGTTGTTATACAGTGTGTTTCATGTTTCATTTGTATTATGTTCAATCTCAAATTTACATTGGCGTCTTAACATGCTTAAGGTGTTTGATAAGAAGATTAATAAAATAATTATGATGGTAATTGATTGATTTGGTTATAAATGTGTTAGAATAGAGTTTTCACCCAATTTACTGTTCCATATAAGCAGGGGTTTTGTATAGTTTGCCTGTTCCAAAAAGCCTTCTCTGGCAAGAAGAGACATAAGACAGTAACTCAGCACCCACTACTGTAGTGAGGAAATACAGGACAGAACTGTAGCATCCACTACTGTAGTGAGGAAATACAGGACAGACCTGTAGCATCCACTACTGTAGTGAGGAAATACAGGACAGTACTGTAGCACTCACTACTGTAGTGAGGAAATACAGGACAGTACTGTAGCATCCACTACTGTAGTGAGTAAATACAGGACAGTACTGTAGCATCCACTACTGTAGTGAGTAAATACAGGACAGTACTGTAGCATCCACTACTGTAGTGAGTAAATACAGGACAGTACTGTAGCATCCACTACTGTAGTGAGGAAATACAGGACAGTACTGTAGCATCCACTACTGTAGTGAGGAAATACAGGACAGTACTGTAGCATCCACTACTGTAGTGAGTAAATACAGGACGGTACTGTAGCATCCACTACTGTAGTGAGGAAATACAGGACAGTACTGTAGCACCCACTACTGTAGTGAGGAAATACAGGACAGTACTGTAACACCTGCTGCTGTAGTGAGGAAATATATGACAGTACCATAGCACACACTGATGTAGTGAGGAAATACAGGACAGTACTATAGCACCCACTTCTGCAGTGAGGAAATACAGGACAGTACTGTAGCACCCACTACTGTAGTGAGGAAATACAGGACAGTACTGTAACACCCACTTCTGTAGTGAGGAAATACAGGACAGTACTGTAACAACCACTTCTGTAGTGAGGAAATACAGGACAGAACTGTAGCACTCACTACTGTAGTGAGGAAATACAGGACAGTACTGTAGCACCCACTTTTGCAGTGAGGAAATTTCAGGACAGTACTGTAACACCCACTTCTGTAGTGAGGAAATACAGGACAGTACTGTAACACCCACTTCTGTAGTGAGGAAATACAGGACAGCACTGTAGCACCCACTACTGTAGTGAGGAAATTTCAGGACAGTACTGTAACACCCACTTCTGTAGTGAGGAAATACAGGACAGTACTGTAGCACCCACTACTGTAGTGAGGAAATACAGGACAGTATTGTAGCAGTCACTACTGTAGTGAGGAAATACAGGACAGTACTGTAGCACCCACTTCTGTAGTGAGGAAATACATGACAGTACTGTAGCACCCACTACTGTAGTGAGGAAATACAGGACAGTACTGTAACACCCACTTCTGTAGTGAGGAAATACACGACAGTACTGTAACACCCACTTCTGTAGTGAGGAAATACACGACAGTACTGTAACACCCACTTCTGTAGTGAGGAAATACTGGACAGTACTGTAACACCCACTTCTGTAGTGAGGAAATACAGGACAGTACTGTAACACCCACTTCTGTAGTGAGGAAATACAGGACAGCACTGTAGCATCCACTACTGTAGTGAGGAAATACAGGACAGTACTGTAGTAACTACTACTGTAGTGAGAAAATACTGGACAGTACTGTAACACCCACTTCTGTAGTGAGGAAATACAGGACAGTACTGTAGCACCCACTACTGTAGTGAGAAAATACTGGACAGTACTGTAACACCCACTTCTGTAGTGAGGAAATACAGGACAGTACTGTAACACCCACTTCTGTAGTGAGGAAATACAGGACAGCACTGTAGCATCCACTACTGTAGTGAGGAAATACAGGACAGTACTGTAGTAACTACTACTGTAGTGAGGAAATACAGGACAGTACTGTAGCACCCACTTCTGTAGTGAGGAAATACAGGACAGTACTGTAGCAACTACTATTGTAGTGAGGAAATACAGGACGGTACTGTAGCACTCACTACTGTAGTGAAGAAATACAGGACAGTACTGTAGCACTCACTACTGTAGTGAGGAAATACAGGACAGTACTGTAGCACCCACTACTGTAGTGAGGAAATACAGGACAGTACTGTAGCACCCACTACTGTAGTGAGGAAATACAGGACAGTTCTGTAGCACCCACTACTGTAGTGAGGAAATACAGGACAGTACTGTAGCACCCACTACTGTAGTGAGGAAATACAGGACAGTACTGTAGCACTCACTACTGTAGTGAGGAAATACAGGACGGTACTGTAGCACCCACTACTGTAGTGAGGAAATATATGACAGTACCATAGCAGACAGGTAATAATTGGTTATGTTTTTACATGACCGAAAATAGCCACATCATTTTAAAGAACCAATAGAGCAGGAATATTAAGGTCTGGTGCCTGACATTATTCCAAATGTTGGATAGGTTTACCAAGGCCAGATTTTGTCTACCAAATGGAAATTTTAAATTTTAAAATTTCCTGTGGGTAGAGTTTCATTAATTGATGGCAGCATATCTAAAGTCGTTATGCTTTTACCATACATATATAAATGTACATTTCTTACTATAGCTAACCTTTCAAAGAGAAAGAGCGGTGGGGTAGCCCTGTGGTTAAACGTTGGCTCTTTTACTCGTCCCACTGGATATCCGGGATCGAATACCGAGATCGGTCGGTCGGTCGGTCGGTCGGTCGCTGAAAGAAAACTTTTTAATAGCTTGGTCTGTTTCATGAAAAAGACATAGGTTATACAAATTACGCCATTGCTTCCAACTATATCTAGTTTGTCATTACAGACACAAGTCACATGAAGATCCGGGATAGAATAGGTCTTCAGCAACCCATGCTTGCCGTAAAAGGCGACTAACGGGATCGGGTAGTCAGGCTCGCTGGCTTGGTTGATGCATGTCATCGATCCCAATTGCGTGGATCGATGTTCATGGTGTAAATTACTAGATTGTCTGGTCCAGACTCGATTATTTACAGACCGCCGTCAAATAGCTGGAATATCGCTGAGTGCGGCGTAAAGCAACAACCAAACCAACATCATTACACATGAGGATTCTGGGGTAGAAATGATCTTTACTCCAGTAGCATAGGGGCATCGTTAGAGCGTACTGTAGTGAATCGCGTGGTCAGGCTTTGGGACTTGCTTTTCATCGTGTCCTGATGGTTTGGATCGTTGCTCGTGATGTCAATCACTGGATTGTCTGGCCCAAGCTCGACTATTGCTGTGTTCGGCGTTAAACAACAAAGAAGAGAGAAAGAACTAACATACAGGCTTTCAGATACTGAGCCCATGAGCCAAGTCAGAAACCCTGCCGATCCCATACACACCCTTTTCAGCCAGTTCCTTAGGCAAACATGGAGTACTGGCGGTCTATATTCTAACCCGGAGTCCCTATCTGTTCCTTCATAACAAATGACTACAATAATAAAGACTGAGTATTGAATCCTATACAAACAGGTCGAATTGAACAGCCGTTTATAGAGTTATTCCGATATTCAATACCCAGTACCGGTGTCTGTATACCCTGAAATCGATGACCATCTCACATTACACATTGGCATCAATACAAGTCACACACAACACCGAAGACTGAAACAAGTCGTAATTTAACCCACGAGTGTTAGAGGCGATGTTGAGTTCCGTATACAACCGAGACTATTGAAATGTGAAAAGGAAACACGGAGAAATGAGTCTATCAATTTGATGGAAGACTTAACACCCGATCGCTTCCATAAATATATATCCTCATCCAGTCGATGGTTCTTACAATGGATGATAACGGAACTGTGTGTCTTGTTCGAAACTAATATATTTCCTATTATTTCCTATCATCTAAAGCGATTCCTAAGAAAAAACAACAACCAACATCTGAAATATATATAATCACTATAATCATTTAATCCTTTTTTAAAGATTCAGCATAGAGGGTGAATTTTGAGAGCTTATGGACATTATCTGTATGTTTGCATGTGGCTATTAAAACACAAAACAACTGAATTAATTTCGTATATCTTTATATGAATATAATCATATATTTTGGGGGCGGTGGTGTAGTGGTTAAAGCGTTCGCTCTTCACGCCGAAGGCCAGTGTTCAATGTACGAAGCCCATTGCTTGAATATTGATAAAAGCGGCGTAAAGCCATACTCATTCACTCACTCACTCACTCATATAATTTTGGTGAAGTGTACAGTCTTAGTCTCCCCTTTCACAATTCCCAAATACCCGCCGGTGACGTAATGAAACATTATCAATTCATGAAATTATTTTGCCCAAGTGTAGTCGATGTTTATACATCCCACATGTTTTATCCAACTGCTAGTCACACCTTCCATCAACAAGCCCACACTGTCTGCGTTATATTATTGAATGTGAACTCTGAATTTGGATTCAGATCGAAAACAAATCCTGTACGAGTTTCCGAAAACAAGATGGCGGCCTTTCGAAAACACCACCTGGTAGGTCTTTCTCGATGTAGGATCCTTATTCACAATTCACATTCAATGAAATAAACCAAACGTATTTGGAGGTAAGGGATAAAGGAAGAGACTGCACCGGTATTAGCTACGCGATAAATCGCAAGGAACAATAGAGAACGAAGAGTGGTTAATTTCACAATAAAAAAATATTTCTGGAGATTCAAACATGCTCTCAGTTAAATATAGGTATCAGTCATCATCAGTTAAATATAGGTAAATGTTTTTTAAAGCTTGTACATTTTATCATCATCAAGATGCTGTACATAATGTTGATATCTCAAATAAGAAATAAACGACTCGTGGTCGTTGTGTATCGTACAATAAAACACGTCAGGGAGAATAAACCCCACTCGTCGTTTTTTTTCTTAAATACAACATGTTTTGTGATTTATAGCCAATAGTAGATGTATAACTGCACTGTTAATCCAACTCCGCTTGATTGTCTTCCTTCGTAGCCCCCAGTAGTGACATGTAGGCAATATATCTAATATGAAGCGAGGGAGGGATGAGGGGATACTGTAACCATAGCTGGCATTAACTTAAACTGAGAGTCCAGTATAAATTGAATCATGGCATCCACAACCACGAGAGGGATTATTATACCATATTAATCACACACTATTTCACACGAGATAAGATATGTTTTCAGCTAAAGGTACATTACCAGGCATTTCTTTTTTTAAAACTATGAACCTCATTGTTTCTTTAAAGAAAAATACCTTGCAAGAATGTAATTTTTGTGGCAGGCAATGTTTTTTTCAACAGTCCCTATTCTGAATTTAGATCAAGTTGTTGACTATGTTTCACTGTAAATGCTATTTTCCCTTAATGTACAGTTGAAATTCGCCTAGTTCTTATCTACCTAAAACTTTGTCGTAGGCGTTTCCTGATCCGCCGACAAGAAATTCAATCCAAATTACAAACCTTTTTCTTCTCTTCCTACTCACCCTCATTATAGTCATGAAAATACCAGTCCGATTAGGAAAATGAACTAACCCTTTGTCTTGTCGTTCCCCACAATATGGTTCACTCATGTTTGTTATATAATATTTATCATCCAAAACTGGCTCCCACAGGAGATATCGCTTGGATGAGATCAAGCGATATCTACACTGTAGATATCGCTGCAATGAAATTACATCACAATGCTTTGCAGACCATTGTGATGTCACTGGTTACCATGACATCACAATCAAATGACATCATTAATGGCTCTGCTACTGAAGCTGTAAGCAGTACTCTTTACACTGAAGACACTGCTTATAATTGTCTACAAACTGAAAAAGTTGGAAGAATGATGTTGGATGATAAATAAAATCTCACCCTCGTGTCTTTTGACATCAAATATATCCACACTCGTTGATAAAAGTGGCAAAAATCCTCGGCAAGCCTCGGAATTTTTCCACTTTTATCAACTCGTGTTGATATATTTGATATCAAAAGACACTCTGGTGAGATTCTCTATTTGTACCCCCGAAAAACAATATGTAAAATGTATTTCTATAAGAATAAACAATCAACGCCTCCTGATCACATTTTAAAGTTTTATCGCAAGCGTTGATATGTTTGATATCAAAAGAAACGAAATTCTATTTATCACACCAGATCATTCATCCAACTTCCAACAGGAATAATCAATGCCATGAGTAAAAAGAGTAGAGTTAACCAGCTTCAGTGGCGGCAGAAAGATATGTGATGCCATTTGGTTGTGACGGCATGGAAACCGTTGTCATCAAAATGATCTGAAAAGCATTGTGATGTGATTTCACCCAAGCAATATATGAGGTACGGGATATTCCATGTATTCAGAGAAATATCACGTTTCTCTCTTCGAGTGACGGGTGAAAGGAGAGGCATTTTGCTTTTGTTACTGATTGAGTTACTCCGTTAAACAGATCATAAGGTATAAAGACCTTATAAGTATATATTACAGTGGATATTCAACAGGAGTCCAATATAAACTAGTGTGAAATTCGTTGGTCTTATAACTTGTCACATGTGTTAACTGTCAAACGTGTTCGCTATGCTTTCTATACTGGTAGTGAGCATCTGCTTAAGTAGTATTTTATGTATGTGTCGTGTGGTGAGACTGAAACATGCTTTCAATAGGGATGGACCTCTTTGACAGAGATCAGGGTGTTTTAGTGTAAAATCGCACTGTATAACGTGAAGACCAACGTTATCTTCATCGCCGCGGGTTTGTTCCAGATGCAAACAAACATGTCTCGAACGACGCGGCATTTCTGAGCAAAGGCTACTGTATGAATATATTCCGATTTATGAATCATTAATAATTGTCAGCAGTTTCTACAGGGAGAAACATATTACAAGGTGTTGAATCTCATCACGTTGAGACCGCCTCCGTGGTCTAGTGTAAGGTCCGGGGTTCGATCCCAGGCCGCGTCAATCCAAAAGACGTTAAAATATGGTTCTTGTTGTTCCCTGTCTGGCGCTCAGCATTAAGGGGCTAAAACAAGGACTGGTCGGCTCGGAGTCTGTATACTGTGTCTGAGTGGGGTATTCATGTTAAACTGCAGGATAATAGCTCAGTGTGCTAGCACTATAAATCTGCATCAGTCCGGACTAGTAAAAGCAGCCTCGCACACACACACACAAGCATGCGCGTCGCTATATAAGTGCAATAATCTTGGACGCGACGTTTAAACCCCATTTCACCTCACCCCACCTCATCACGTTGAACATCTAGGATAAAGTATGGTCGAAGTAACATCGACTTCTGTAGGATCCTGTATGTTTTTTCAGAAGAGATATTTACCTAGGGTCCACCTCGCAGCCCTAGTTTCTTTGTGCTAGCAATTTCATTCAGGTTTCAATTTAAGTATTTATCTGAACTTTTGTGTTGCCAACAGCTCTCTGTATTCATAAGCGATATATGTTTAAATATTTAAACACAAATAGAATGACTTCTCGTGTGCATGTCCCGTTGTGTCAGCAGGGTAGTCCTATGGTTACAGTTTTTGACGCTATGCGGCACACGTCGGGTTCGATTCCCATGGGTGCAATGTGTAACCCCAATATTCTGGATATTCCTTCCCCGCCGAGACATGCTAGGAATAAAATCGGCGTAGAACCTCACTCACTCCCTCACTCACTAGACACTCCTCCTTAGAGAGATGTGTAAACCGTTTTAGTGACAACAGGAGCTCGATCTATGTTTAAATGAAACCTCGTTTGTCCGGAACTCGTTACTACGGAAAACCAGAATCTCGATGATAAATTCTTAACCAATTACTGGAAAATTCGTTAATCAGGGCGATTACAAGAGTGACGATATTTACCAGATTAACGAGGTTTCAGTTTAGAATACCCGCACGGCATTAGAATAGGGACTGTGTAATGGAATGACAGTGTGTTGGTCAGACCGGGCAACGAGCTGTGCAGACTGATGTGTTATGGATATGAACTGCCAGGCGAAAGAAAGTCCACACTTGAAAACTGGATTTATCATTTTGCTTTTCGGTTTTGCAATATTCCAGCAATATCATGGCAGGGAACACTAGAAATGGGCTTCACACACTGTACCCATGTAGGGAATCGAACCCAGGTCTTCGGCGAAATGAGCGAACTCTTTAACCATTAGCTACCTGTCAGAAAGAAAAACGGCGAACGCTTGTTACGGGAGGCAAGTGTTTGACATGCCAACCGCACCGACCCGAAGGTGATTGGATGTTCTTTGGTAGTGGTTCCTATCATTTCAACTTGGACCGCCTCCGTGGTGTAGTGGATAGAGCGTCTGCACGGAGAGCGGCAGATCGATGGTTTGGTAAGTATACTGTGTCTGAGTGGGGCGAGCTATAAACCCACATACACCCGGACTTGTACAAGCAGAAACCTACATACGTGAATGCACGTCGCTATATAAGTGAGGTTATCTTGAGCACAACTTAAAAAAACCATTTCACCTATTTCAATCTGTGTTATTATGCTGAAGGCGGTAAACTCGCTGCAACTTTTGTTTTTTTTGTATTCTTAATATCAGGGAGGGGGTATAGCCTAGCGTAAGCCATTCCCGCTGATGGTCCGTGTTCGAATCCCGACATTGGTACAATGTGTGAAACCCTTTCTTGACGTGGAACATAGTTTTACTGTTGGCTAGGTCTACATATATAACGTAACCATGGCCACTTATATCCGAACATTTGTCAATCCGGATAATCCAACATGGAACAGGACCGTTCAGTTTAAGTGGATTTAACTGTATTACTAAAATCGTCCCAAACCAATCCTCACTTCATCAGTATTAGCAGGTCGAAAAGTACATTCTCTGTAATCCAGTGCATTATATGTCTAGTCTATTGTGATAAATACCTTGGGCCGAATCGCCACCATAGCTTCGTTTTCGAGTCCGATGAGAAGGACACGGCGCTAAAAATAACCGTCCATTCAAATCACTTAGAGAGAGAAGAGATGTTTTAGGTATGATGGCGAATTGGTCCAGGTATTTATCGTAATAGAACAACGATCATACGATATTATTCACTCGATAACCGACGATGATTCAGTGATCCAGTTACAATCGTGTCTCTATCAATGACCTCTGCATAGATATGATTAATTTCACCTCAAAATCGCCAATTAATGATTGAAATCGCCTGTCAACCGCTAGAGGTAAGTGGTCAAATTAAGTGGGTATGACAGATATGGGAACGTCCTACAGCTCGCAGCCGACAGATGCAGGTAGTCACGCAAGAACTTCCACATGTATTCCCACAGATTGTGTGATGTCACTGGTAGATTCCCTTAATGTATAACGTGTCTGCGAAGTAATCAATTATCTGTAAATATCTTTCTACATTTGTGAAATGTAAATTTCTTCCGAACTGTTAAAACTGCCAGTGGGTGTATTTGTATAGAACATATTTAACGTTGGCTCAAAATAATATTGTCATAAGATTACTCTGGTTTTAGCAGGCTTTCTTATGATTTCCAACAGGTCTTTGACGGTTACCATTTAAGTGGGATTCGAACCCACGATCGGAACTAAGTGCAGCGCGTAAACAACTCGGCCACCCGTGCCCGCTTTTCATGCTGGTGCCATGACCATTTTGGTAAATGGATAACCAAGCGAAAAGTTGAGTAGCTAAATAAAAATAGGAGACCATTTCCACTTCATCAGATATTTATTCAACCATAGTGCAACTTTAAAATATATGCATTTGTTTCCTCAGCCCGCGAAACGCTTTGCCGAACCTGCCTTGACAGCAGTTTTATTTCTTTTCGTATATATCTATGCTGAATTTCATTAACCATCTGTATTGATAGACAAAATAAGTTCCAAACTTCACCCCAGAAACTAAAATCGTGCCAGCGAAAAGGGGAGTGTGCGATGAAGGAAAAGAGTTTTTTGTTCAATGTTCAGCAGTTTATGCAGATGGCGGAAATTATTGTTGACTTTCATAAGCGACTAGGGGATCGTGTTGATAGGATCCAATGAAAGATGGAAGAATTGTCACGTGATCATGCACACAGAAAGTGATGACGTTTTTCACAAGAAGTAGGGGTCTTCCGGGTTGAACATTGGGTTGAACCGAGAGTCGTCGTACCTCTTGTTCCAGCTTCCTCGTTTGCCGATATTGCATCTGAAATACACACAGAATTTTGAAATACTGTTAAAGGTACATACTTTGGTGTTCTGGTGTTCACGTGTAAAAAATATAATACTCTAATAAGAGACAATGAAGACAATGTCTGGATGTGCACGTTACGTGTGCATTTAAAGCGTATATAAATATCAGTTTGAAATTTAAAATATTAGCGTACTGCAAACATGGTCAGCCTTTTGTCTGAGGTTCGGCTCTGAGCCATAACAGTCGCATCATCATAATTGATTCAGGCAACTCATCAACTTCCCGAGTCAAGGGAGTTAACTGACTGTGAAGGTCCAGTTTGCACCCTTGCCGAACTAGGCTGGAATTTCTGGGCTCGATCGTAGCGCCACCAGTGGCTATTACGACTTATGTCCCTTCTATGTCCCCTCCAACTAACCAATCAGATTCCACTCTGATATCACTTGCATTTGCTTCAAACAAAATGGCGGCGCCCAGTGAAGATGATCTTATCGATAATCGACATCTATATTGTAATAAAACGGGTCTTACTTCGCACCTTGATTAGGAACATGAAAAGATTAAAACAATATTTGTTGATGCCAAGTTGACGGTACACATGCATTGCAAATTCTGCACGGAAATTTACGAACCGGATGTTGATTTTGTTAACGACTATGCATAGACTCGTTCATCCAGACAAAATATAACTCCATAATTCTATAGTCAGTTAACTTCCTTGCCTCGGGGGGTCCAACTATTTAACGCCCGGGAACGTCTGACGGGGGTCCGGGGTTGTCCGGGAGCCCCCGGACTTTATTTAGTAGGACCCCCTCGGGAAGATGTAAAGTAATCAGCGACAACATTTCTGTATCGCTTGCCACGTTCTCTCCATATTGTTGTCAATGTTTATACCTCGTTTGTTGCTATTTTGTCAGGCATATTAGTACAAGCTGTCTTTGGTAAACGCAGGCGGCATGAAACTGGTATTCCTTACACGCTACACCCCCCATACAGTACAAGGATTCCGGGCACAAATACTGGGGCGTAAAGAGTCGACCCAGTAGGTGGGTGGTCAGGCTCAGTGACTTGACTGATTCCATGTCATCGTTTGCCGTGGATCGATGCTCATAATGTCAACCACTGGATTCTTTGGTCCAGACTTGAACACGGTTAGAATTGGTCTTCAATAACACATGCTTTTCGTAAGAGGCGACTCATGGGGATCGTGTGGTCAGACTTGCGGATAAAGTAGATCGATGCTCATGCTCAATACAGCTGGCATATTGCTGGGTGCGGCCCTCATCTGAAACAACACGCACAAACGCACGCACGCACGCACGCACGCATGCACACACAAACAAACAAATGGTTTTCTTACGGTATGTACTTCTTGCCCGGTTTACATTCGGAATAACACTTCTTGTAGTTGTCGCAGCAGTAGGCGGGGTCTTTATCTTCCAGCTGGCCGTTCTGGAGCTGCCGCTTACAAACAAACAACCCACGCATGCAGCCAACGACACAGCCCTCGCCGCGGCCTACCGTCAGCACGGCAACCAATAGGAACACCAACAACGCTTGTATGTACAGCTTCATTTCTGAAACATAGAACAGGTAGAAATACAGGGGAGTGTTTCAGGATCACAAACAGCGCTTGTATGTACAGCTTCATTTCTGAAACATAGAACAGGTAGAAATACAGGGGAGTGTTTCAGGATCACAAACAGCGCTTGTATGTACAGCTTCATTTCTGAAACATAGAACAGGTAGAAATACAGGTGAGTGTTTCAGGATCACAAACAGCGCTTGTATGTACAGCTTCATAACTGAAACATAGAACAGGTAGAAATACAGGGGAGTGTCTCAGGATCACAAACAGCGCTTGTATGTACAGCTTCATTTCTGAAACATAGAACAGGTAGAAATACAGGTGAGTGTTTCAGGATCACAAACAGCGCTTGTATGTACAGCTTCATAACTGAAACATAGAACAGGTAGAAATACAGGGGAGTGTCTCAGGATCACAAACAGCGCTTGTATGTACAGCTTCATTTCTGAAACATAGAACAGGTAGAAATACAGGGGAGTGTTTCAGGATCACAAACAGCGCTTGTATGTACAGCTTCATTTCTGAAACATAGAACAGGTAGAAATACAGGTGAGTGTTTCAGGATCACAAACAGCGCTTGTATGTACAGCTTCATTACGGAAACATAGAACAGGTAGAAATACAGGTGAGTGTTTCAGGATCACAAACAGCGCTTGTATGTACAGCTTCATTTCTGAAACATAGAACAGGTAGAAATACAGGGGAGTGTTTCAGGATCACAAACAGCGCTTGTATGTACAGCTTCATTTCTGAAACATAGAACAGGTAGAAATACAGGTGAGTGTTTCAGGATCACAAACAGCGCTTGTATGTACAGCTTCATTTCTGAAACATAGAACAGGTAGAAATACAGGTGAGTGTTTCAGGATCACAAACAGCGCTTGTATGTACAGCTTCATTTCTGAAACATAGAACAGGTAGAAATACAGGGGAGTGTTTCAGGATCACAAACAGCGCTTGTATGTACAGCTTCATTTCTGAAACATAGAACAGGTAGAAATACAGGTGAGTGTTTCAGGATCACAAACAGCGCTTGTATGTACAGCTTCATTTCTGAAACATAGAACAGGTAGAAATACAGGTGAGTGTTTCAGGATCACAAACAGCGCTTGTATGTACAGCTTCATTACTGAAACATAGAACAGGTAGAAATACAGGTGAGTGTTTCAGGATCACAAACAGCGCTTGTATGTACAGCTTCATTACTGAAACGATTAGAAAGACATGAAGGTCGTTAATCAGAAACAGATACGGGAAGGGTTAAGCTTCGGAGAAGAAACGCTTTGTCTGAAAGTCTGAAATGTTTATAACACCGGGCGAGACAGTAAAGAGCCAGCGGAAAGGATGTGTTGCAGAAAGCCTGCCTGTATTCAGTGAGTGAGTGAATTGGGTTTAACGCCGCTTTTAACAGTATTCCAGTTATATCACGGCGTGTCAGCTTAATGTGGGAGGAAAGCCCGAAGTGATGCAGGTCTCAGACGTTTACCACTCCGGTGAAACCCACGAGCACGGGTATGGTGCTGACAAACCTAGAATCATAATCGGGGTGAACCGGGATTCGAACCCACGATCATAGGTTTCTGGCGTGCCCAAGGGGCGCAACTCTGCACAGCGATACACGGCGCCTTAGACGACTGGGCCACCCGTGCCCCCGCCTGTATTCAGTGAAAGGGAGTGAATATTGTTGACGCCGTAACATAAAGGTGTATCTTTGGAAATCAGTACTATTAAGCTATGGCTTCTTACGTTCATAGAAATAAAGACGCAATGATGAAATACATATACGTTTCAGTTTCCTTGACACACGTTGAAATAATTTATTCGTTCACCGTCAAATAAATTATATCATTGGTAAAAGCAAGTTCGTTCCTGACCTGCGCTCTATAGGCTGTAGTTTTTTTCAGGTTTGTTATTGGTGCTAGAACATGTCATTTGCCGGCTCACACAAACCTTTGTAGGTTTCACACTGTCCTAAATGTATGAGGACCAACATAGCCTATACCTTATGAACAACAATAAAATAGAGTTCTAACACTGTTCCATTCTGCTTTGGTATACATTAGTAGAACTTCATTCTAGTTCCGCTGAGCTCGGTGGAATTTATTCTCCTATTTAGATATTTTACTGTTGGAAGAATTAAATATGATTGAATAGTTCACCCTAACAATAACTTTAAACGGTGTCATTTTACAGAGCCTGAAGAAACCATTTTGTCTGTTTTCGAAAAGTCATACCGTTTAAAAGGTAAATTTATGATACCAACAGAAACCGTTAAGTAGCGTATTCGGGCGCTGATCAATAGTCATTTCGTTACACTGGTGTGCGTACACTGTTTCTTTCACCGTAGCATTTACACATTCAGAGGTAGAGCAGTGCTTCCGACCAACACCGTGGACGTGCGAAGTCTTGTATTGTATTGTCTGAACAAAGTAACAGTTGATTGGGTTCAGGGTGGAAGATGTTGTCCCTAACAATAGCCCTAAGTCTGAACAGACACATCACTAGTAAACATTTACAACCGAGAGAAAGGTGAAACTCAAGAACTTTTATTTCAAGCGATATTATTAATGACCTTAATGTCATTTAGAACATTTCACTTAAGCAGCACTTGGAAGTTGGCATAAACAACACATGCGGGAAGAATTCCTCAAACAAACGATTCCATTATCCCTCAGAAGACGAGTTTCGCAGAATCACCTCGAGATTTCATCGCTATTGTCTGACATATAACCGCTCAGATCGTCCAATCAAGTGGAGCAAGACATTCTCCCCACGGAATTCCCTTTACTTTGCGTTATGTTGAAGCAAATGGCAATTAATGTTATCTTTATTTGTCACTTGTTCTCATATTGATTTGCGACATGAAAGCGTGTACAGTATTTTCGTAAACAATTCATACTTACTAATGTAAGTAGCATGCTTGTTGCATGATCTTAGACAAGACCAAGTTCAAGTGGGACAGGTACTGCGACAACAACCATTGTCTTAAAACTTGCGTGCTTAACTGCTAAAGAGGTCTGGTTGTCCCGACATATTTTCTCATTCGAAGGTTTTTCACGTTTGTCGTTTTATGTTACAAGATGGTATGTATCTAACCTCATGTTAAATATGGTGTCGACTTTTTGGTTTATTCGGTAGGTCACAAACTCAGGTGTACATTATACCGTCGTATTAACCGATTATTATTTTTATCTACGTCAGACTCCTGGTTGTGTCGATTCATATATTTATTCGAAGGGGAATCACAGCCTATCTGTATGGTACAAGATTTTATCCCCTTTTACGTGGCATCTCCTGTCAGCTTAGATATGGTTATTATCGACATGTTGCTGTACTCGAGAGTAACCCACAGCCCCATTTGAATGTAACAAGGACGTATGAAGGTCGAAAAACCCCAAGGAAATGCCTACTACTACGTAACGTACCTACAATACATGCACAATATTATTATATTTTTATTTCGAGCAATATTCCAGCAGCTCCAGCCTTTGGTGTGCACATTTCACAACTTTTGAGGTAGAATCGAGCGTGCTCTTTCCACGAAGATTGTAGCGAGCGTTGCACGACTCGGTCTTTGTGAAACTTTCTACACTGTTAAATGTAGACATGTGGAGGCCATTCGCAAATTTGAGGCACCAGTGGCCAAAATGATGTCCTATGCAATGTCCATTTTGTACTTTTACCAAATATTCCTGTATTTTTCAGATGAGCAGTTAACTTGTCTTTGCATGTGTTCGTGATGGGTGCCACCGGTTAGGCAGAAAAAGCTCACCTGGTATCATCACCTTTTAGTATGATATAGTCGTAATCGTACAAAGGACTTTCAAACAGTTCTCGCTAAACAAAGATCTGGGGACATCCCATGACGGGTCACGTCAGACCGACCTTGCGCGAACTTTGACCGACCAATGGAATGACCAATCAGAAGGCAGCTTTCTCTTGCTTTACGGCACTAATTTCTAATTGGCGACTACGCTTCGCAATATATTTTGACAAATTCTCGATTACAAATTTGAAACCTAAACAAAAGAACATTCTGGAATAGCTAAGAGATTGTCTAGATTGTATGGATTCAGTCGTTAAACCCGTAACTATCGTTCGGAAAACCCCTTGTTAAAGTTTTCAAGGTTGAATGATTAGAAATCACATTCCGACTGTCACTTTCATGATCTGGTAAGCGACGCTCTGATTGGTCGGATGAAAGGTCGTTCTGGCGTGACCCCTAATGGGATATCTTCAGATCTTTGTTTAGCGGTAGCGAGAACTAAGGTCTGATTTTAATGAGATTGTGTTGGAGGTGAGGTGGGTTGAGATTGATGATAACTGTGGACAGTGTTTAGCCTCTTTTTTTCTTTACTCTCTGATACAGGAATACAAACATACTCTCCTTTATGTCGTTGTTTTATATACGTTGTGGTAAAAATAGGAATTTGAAACGTGACTTTTAAATGTTACTTTTCTATTAAAGGGCTAGGAATATCCCCCACTTATACCAAGTACACATGATATTTATTTTATGCACATACCAAGTACTCTACTGTCCACTTCTACAAGGTATACTATTATGTTTTGGGATATCTAGTAGATATGGGCGTTATTTCTATGGTTGTATAAATGATTAACATGTACGTTACAATAGAAGGTCAAATTGTGTTATCGGAAGTTTGAAGTTGAAAAAGAAAATATCCTTTCTATCTTTAATAATACTATTTATGTATTTAGTGGTTTGTTTAAGGTTTGTATACAGCTGAGAGATAGTGAATACGGACGGTATTTGTTTTATATCTAGTGGAATCACTTCCTCATGAAACATTGAACAGACTCTGTGTTCAAAACAGTTGGTGTGGAACTTGCTAAAGCTGTTTAACAAAGAACTGGTCTTGAATGAGTTCTATCAGGATGGTTTTGGAGAAATGGCCATAATTTCACCGTAAGAAAATAAAATCACATATTATCTATTAACGACATTAATGAATACAACACACAAAAAAATAAATATGTAACATTTCACAACAAAACTGTCCAATTCGTCAGTCAGCGCTCAGTCGGAGCGCAAACATTGTCGGGTGTTTCCGTGTTTATTCGGCCTCACTCGCAAATGCCACGGGTGAGAAGAAAAGGTCAAATTTATGATAGGGTATTGTTACCAATAATCCAGTAATATGATCAACATGAGAGGAATAAAACACCTTGTTAAAATACCCATTAACCAATCAGAGTACTGTATTGTCCTCTTGTTCATAGGGAGCGCTATGCTATTCTTACGCGTTTTGAAAGACAATCAATATGTACGCACTGACTATAGAAGGAAAAAAACAATTACCGGTGTCTAGAGAAACAAGAGCGACTCGAGTTTTGAGACTGTGGGAAAATAGACCGGTTCATAATGAGAAGGAGGATGGTGTTTTAGACTTTGCATACAAGCGCACGAAACAGCGTCTTTATGATTTAAAATAACTAGGCAATTTCGCATGTAGCCTCAACCTTTGGGTATTTTGCCGGGTTATGTAGTCGATCATTTATGTATTGAGAAGAATTTTACAAGGAGACCTTTAATACTAAGATTAAATTAATAGAGAAATGAGTAGACGTCAGCCGTAGGAAGGCTGCCCCATACAATTAACAGTGCGGATGTGTATGTGAAAAATCAGTGAAAAATTAAAAAAAGGGAGTTTTATACATGTAACATGTTTACGCCAAGGCTTATCTTGAAACTGACGCTGATAATATTAATGAGATATTTAAAGGATGAGCACCTTTACTTCGTGTTTGTTAAGTTGTAACTATAACAAGAAATTGTTGACAACTTTTATGATTGTATTTATAGTAACATCAGTAGAAGTATTCAGATACATAACTTAATAATATATTTTAGGCCCAAATGAGTGAAAAATCCAGGATACAAATCTTATACTAAAGATCTTCATATTTTTTATTCTCCATAAACTATCGTTATATTTTCTCCAGATAATATATACTTACATACTTTCTACATAACGACGGTTTTACACCGCTTTTAGCAATATTCTAGCAATATCACGGCGGGGGACACCAGAAATGGGCTTCACACATTGTAGGTAATGAAACCCGGCGAGACGAACGATCGCTTTAACCACTAGGCTACCCGACTATGTACGAACACATCTATTTTGTACATCAACTGCAGTTCTTTCAGTTACTTGGTTCACGTTTGTATGTAATATCCTTTCGTTTGTCGACTTGAGTTCAGTAACACGCTAATGGACAAGGCATCCATTTGGATTTAAGCTACGATGGTAGAATTGAATTAATGTGCTCAATGATGTCTAAAGGTATAAAGACAACATTGGTCCGTCATTGGATTTCATTGGAATCCATCTTGTATTGTTTGCGTGCATAAAGGACACATTCAATTTGCTCACAGACGTATTGTCGGCTTCCGGTATGGCTACGGCAGTACTTCCGGTCAATGTCCTGTCCTCAAAGTATCTAAGGTCATGCTAGTATTCAGCCAGTTATTTTCAATACGTTACAAACATGTTATTCACATTTTGTACTATGGGTGACGGATATTTCAATCAACAACGTTTATACACCGGGGGCTAAAAGGTAAATGTCGCATACTTCGTAAATATGTTTAAAAGCATGTACGTTCGTGAACTGGAGGTTAGTGTTGGACATAATGTCGAAAGGATCCCAGTCTGTTTGCGTAGTCTGCCACCGTTAGATGTAATATTGACTTGTTTATAATGTATATGCATAGATACAGGGGAACATACTACTTAGAACTAAACAGAACAATTTAACAGATAGGAAACCTTACAGTTAACATAATAAGTTTGTGTATGAAACTTTTATTGTTATATTAGTTTCAGACCTAACACTGACTACGATTGACGATAAATATGCTGCAACAAATTCTTAAATTAACAATAAGAATTTATTGAATATACAAATATGAAAATAAACATGATACTTTAAAAATAGAAAATTACTGCCTCTAAGTTTTGTCTCCTGCTTTGATAATACAGGTGAACTTTTTATCTTTGAGAATGTCGAAACTGTGCGAGCGAGCGAGTTTGCGTTAACGTGGTTTTGAGCAGTATTTCAGTGATATCACCATCAACTTGATGTAGGAGTAAAGCCAGGAGAGATGCAGGTCTCAGACGTTTACCACTTTAGTGAAACCCACGGCCACGGGCTGCCAAACCTAGAAACATAATCAGGGCGAACCGGGATTCAAACCCACAATCATAGGTTTCTTACATACACAAAGGACGCAACTCTGCACAACAGACTAAATATATACCAAGAGGTATTTGTCCACGATTCATTACACGTGAATTGTATTTCTCCGTGACGGATTCATACAGATTTCGGGGTTTCCCTGCATATGTTGTTTGAGTAGGTTCGAGTATAATTTCAAAACTCTCCTCTCATGTAATAGGTGAGGTAAGGTGAAATGGGGTTTAGGTGAAGTGAAATGGGGCTTAACGTCGCGTCCAAGATTATTGCACTTATATAGCGACGTGCATGCATGTGTGTGTGTATGTGGCTTCTTGTACTAGGCCGGACTGATGCTGATTTATAGTGCTAGCCCACTGAGATACCATGCCGCAGTTTAACATGAAGACCCCACTAGGACACAGTATACTCACTCCGAGCCGACCGGTCCTTGTTTTAGCCCTTAATGTTGAGCGCCAGACAGGGTAACAACAAGTACCATCTTTTAACGTCTTTTGGTATGACGCGGCGGGGATCGAACCTCGGACTTTTCTCTCTCCGGGCGGATGCTCTACCACTATTCCACGGAGGCGGTCCCTCAGATTTAATATACAGGGGTATAACTATAGAAGATAGTAAAGACGAAGGACGTGAAGGTATTGCTATATGTACTACTTCCACTAATAAGTTCTAATACTCTGGATTCCATTCACCAAGTGAATGCTCACTGCGCTACACTATCCTTGATCCCGTCTTTTGTATCAGTGTGCACCAAACAATCATTCTCAGTCCCCTGTGTTGCCATCTCTTACTATCGGGTACCCATTCATTGCTGGGTAAACAGAAGAATGTTTCGTACAAGGTGTTTTTGTCTAAGGAGATCTCGCATGTAACCGGGCAGGACCGTTGCCCTAGAAATAATCAGGTGTCAAGCTGCCGGCCAGTGGCACCCATCCAGATACTCTCCGCCACCAAAGCTGCTTCTTCTTCTCCTGATTTCTGCTACTGGAAATACGCATCAAGACGGTGTAAGATGTGAGCTTTTTAACACAGTGAAATAAAATCCTGCACTGACAACGCCACCATCAACTGTATACTTGACAACTAACGGCGTCATGTATATTGGTTGTACCGCGTTGTGCACAACTAACGGCGTCATGTATATTGGTAGTACCGCGTTGTGGCACGTTCAAAGAGATATATACGAATCGACTGAATTTAATTTCTGCATCTACCACACATGGCCGTCTTGAAGGAAATGTATACGACATTATGGAGTCGTTAAATTCGTTTCTATGAATCATGAATAGACGTTCATATTGAATTGCAGTTCGTGAATTAAAGCTAGCGTAGATATGTCAACAATGGTTAGGTTTGTAGAAGGTTGAGGCATCAGATATTCCGTTCTCCTGTGACGTCTGTGAAGAATTCTAATCCATATTTCATTTTGGCATCTGTCCGCATTACGGAAATGCTAGTGACAAGATGACACTATTTCGGTTTGACCTGAAGTTACTCCTTCTTGACCCAACACTATTTTGTATGAGAAAAACTCGAGTCAGGTCCGTGTGATTTTTCTGAAAGGATTATTTCTATATTCGATTGCTTCTGTGAGATAACAATATTTGTTATTCTCTGGTTTGACTTCTTCTGTTAGGAAACAAAGTCTGATTCTGATTCTATTTGTCTTGCGCAGGAAAACCCATCCATGCTGTCTAAGATCTACGTCATCGGAAATGGAACTCACACGCGAGCATTCGACCTCAGAAGACATAACCCTCGATGTTTCCACATCATGGAAACACAGAACAATTGTTACCGAAGAGAGCAAGCCATGTACAATCATCTTCCCGGGGAAAGTAAAAGTCCAGTTTCCTCCCTTTCTAACTGGGTTGGAATTATGGCTATTTTTTTTTTGTTTTGGCTTGACTGGCAAGTCTATGCATTGTCCAAACAAAATCGAGTAACGAAATCAACATCCGGTTCATAAACTGTCGTGCAGATTTCGGTCGATTGTAGGATTTGCAAAATATGCGTACCGCCAACTTAGCGTCAAGACATATTTTCCAAACATTGTCGTGTTTTTAATGAAGGTGCTTACGTTATTTGATGCACTTCGCGAAGAAAGACCCGTTTTATTACAATATAGGTTGTGATTATCGATCAGATCGTTTTCACCAGGCGTCGCCTACTTTTTTTAAGCAAATGCAAGTGATATCAGAGGTGGAATTTGATTGGTCCATTGGAGGGACATAGAAGGGACATAACTCGCAATAGGCACTAGTGGCGCTACGATGGAACCCAGAAATTCAGGCCTTGTTCGGCAAGGGTGGAAACTGTCCTCGGGAAGATGTGCACGATTTTCTGGGTATATCTCTTTGATGGGTAGCCCTGTGGTGTATGCGTTGGTTCGTCACACTGGATACCCAAGTTTGATTCCCCACAACAATACAATGTTTGAAAACCCAGTTCTGTCCCCTGCCATGATGACCCAAGGGTGGAATAATTCCAAGAGAGTTAAAATCCTTCTCACTCAGCTGAATGTGGAAGGAAAGCCCGAAGTGATGCAGGTCTCAGACGTTTACCACTTCGGTGAAACCCGCGAGCATGGGTATGGTGCTGACAAACCTAGAAACATAATCTGTGTGAACCGGGATTCGAAACCACAATCATAGGTTTCTGGCGTTCTCAAGGGGCGCAGCTCTGCACAGCGAATCGCGGCGCTTTAGACGACTGGGCCACCCGTGCCCCCTTGACCTTCAAGAAGTATTCAAGATATTAACCTGACATTCTCTGATTTTTTCAATTCTCTTGTTGCTTGACATACAGACCCCATCAAATATTCGGTCACACCGAAAACCCACTTGTCACTGTTAGGAACTACAAACTATGAGCTACGACAACCTAAGCTAGGCTGGGAAACTCCACTTGTCACCGAAGAAGAACTTCAAGTGATGAGCTACGACAACCTGAGCTAAGCATTGAAACGTAGACATGACTTGGAAAAGGCGAACCCGGGGTGGAACAGACCGTTGCATGCAACAATTTCGTTTGTTTCTAGGATCAATCTTCCCTCTCAGATTTAGTGTACGTAGGTTAAACTTTCAGGTCGCCTTAAAGTGCATGGCGTGGAGGAAAGCCCAATATGCTGGTAATTATACCACCGGTACAAAGAAACTGCAATGGTGTTCCTCTCACGCTTGGAAAGCATCCTCAAATACGCGCTAATGAACACGTTAGACGCCAGTGTGTTGCAGACAATATTGGTTCTTGTTAAAGTCACGTGACGTCAAAGTAACCTCGAGGTTCGGGCATTAAATTTAGGACGTAGTGGTGACTTTGAAAATTGCTTTGGCTGAGACTATTTTTTTTGCGATCCAAAACTTAGCCTGACATGGCTTTTGACGCTCTGTCTTAACTACTACTCAAATTGTTCAGATCAGTTCTCAGACACACACTCGATCAGATCAGTGTGTGGCTGCTTCTACTAGTCCGGACTGATGCCGATTTATAGTGCAAGCCCACTGAGATACCATGCCGCAGTTTAACATGAATACCCACTTAGACACAGTATACTCCGAGCCGTGCCGACCAGTCCTTGCTTAAGCCCCTTAATGTTGAGCGCCAGACAGGGTAACAATAAGTACCACATTTTAACGTCTTTTGGATTGACGCGGCGGGGATCGAACCCCGGACCTTCCGCTCTCCGGGCGGACATCCTACCTCTAGACCACGGATATATACATGGACACGTTCCTAATGTGTTTGGAGAATACACAAAATAGACACATCCGTGACAAAAATGGTGTCCGATGCGATTCCTTATTTGGACTAGTATCACATGTTTCCGTGTTAGTTCAGGTGAGCAATTGACCTGCCTTTGCATGTGTTTGTGATGGGTGTCACCGACTTGGCAGGATACGTTCATCTTTTCGTGAACACATGGTATCATCAGTGTTTTAAAGTGATTCATTAATGGATGCTTATGATAGCGTTGGATTCGTACAATGGAAAGGGTTTGTCGCTTTAATTTTATTAGTACAAAACTCGTGAGCTACGTTTGGTCAGGACTGCGTACTGAACGTGCATTTCATGCAAAACGTGATATTGAGGTGTGTCTCAAGTTATATAGAGAAGACCTGACATTAATATGATCAGAATTAAAGAGTGCGTGATGCACATGCAAAACATGTTTATCTGTATTTCATGTAATTTAGAGAACACGTGACATTAATATGATCGCGATTAAAGAGTGCTTACTGCCAATGTATTTCACGCAAAACGTTGTGCATTTTCGGGATATGATGGTACTGTTTGGATCGCTTTGTGTTCAGAGGTAGTAACTGTATATTTCCATAATGTACTGTCATGAACCCTCTATTTATTACTGAATAACTCATCAGTAGGTCTTATCCAAGGGCTCATAACTAGAGTGATGGATCGTTTTTGAAATTTGAAACGGGGCTTTGACTGATATCGTCGTGTAGGATTTGAGAACATTATACTCAATCGAATGAGACAGCCACATACAGAAAGAATGATTCCATTGTAATTTATTTACTTAATTTATAATGCTATATTTTTTTTAGAAAATGAATTGATTAGTTTCGGAAAGCAAATGTCACAAACACTGATTAGGTATATTAGAAAACGATTTCCACGAAGCTTACGTTTAATGGGCTACATTAAAAAGACGGCTCTAGCTGGAAATTTGTAAAAAGCAGTTCTATGCGCATTTGGGTAAAATACTGTTTTCACGGTTTTACGTAAATTTCGAAGTTGTACTGTTTCATAATCGCCACGATAAGGTACGCTTTACATTGCTACATTTTCGTGTCAAGTCTGACTCAACTTTTATGTTTGTTCTTTAACACTTCACTCTGCAATATTCACTCCCACGCCGTCTCGGTACGATGAACACCGCCTCCGTGGTCTTGTGGTTGAACGTCTCCCCGGAGAGCGGAAGGTCGGTGGTTCGATCCCCGGCCGCGTCTTACCAAAAGACATTAAAATATGGTACTTGTTGTTACCCTGCCTGGCTTTCAGCATAAAGAGGCTAAACAAGGACTGGTCGGCTCGGAGTAAGTATGCTGTGTCTGAGTGCGGTATTCATGTTAAACTGCGGCATGATATTTCAGTGGGCCAGTACTATAAAATCGCCCCGGTCCAGTACAAGCAGGCACACACACACACACGCACGCACGCACGCACGCACGCACGCACGCACGCACGCACACACACACGCACACACACCATTTCAATGAGGTTCATACACTGTTTGTGGTAATACCCCATTTCCATGAGGTTCATACAATGGTTGTGGTAATACCCCATTTCCATGAGGTTCATACCATGGTTGTGGTAAAACCCCATTTTCATGAGAAGAAAATATGTTTAAACTATATTCCTCCCTCATGGTATGTAACATCCGTCCATGTCTCCACCTTCACCCGCCCCAAATACATGTGACATTTGATTTAGTTTCAAACATCATTTATGTTCATCTAGGTATTAAGGACACATAAATTCTGAGGTTCATAAAGACTTGAACAAAGTTTAGCCAAGAACACGAGGACACTATATTTTATTTATTTATGATTAAAACATATTTCATTCTCATGAAATGGATTGGGCACCTTAAAACCGGACTGTTTCTCTTTTAATGTTATATGATACAGATATATCCACTGATATTACTAATATTGATTTTAACCTTTTGAAATCAACTCTAGCTCTTCATTTAAATTTTTAATTTAAGGGGGCGGTCGGGTTTCCTTGTGGTTAAAGCGTTCGCTCGTCACGCCGAAAACCCGGGTTCGATTCCCGACATGGGTACAATGTGTGAAGCCCATTTCTGGTGTCCCCCGTCGTGATATTGCTGGAATATTGCTAAAAGCGGCGTAAAACCATACTCACTCAATTTAATTTGTGATTTTGTGTTTTTTTCCTTTTACTAAAACAAACGTTAATATGATCAAACTAAGCCAGCAGAACAATGGTCGATTGCACAATCAGTTGTAAATGTTGGAATGTTGCTATAACACACAGCCCTATTCCATACATGGGGGCGAGTTTGGGTTCAAGAGCGTCAGTTTTAGGCGACTGGTTTGATAATAGGCAAATATGTGAAGAAGACATTTTGAAAGCACCGCACACAACCTCCCCAGTGAATTCAGTGAACATGTCTATCACATACAGACACATACACATATTAATCTTTAAAAACTTATCCTCATGACAGTGGCACTTGACGATAGGCGCTACATTAAGTCAATTTAAAACAATGAATATTAATAAAACATGAAAGCAGAAGTAAGCGCGTGTGTATGAAAATTGGAAAGGATGCATAATTAGTGTTATTTTTTACTTTTAAATAATGAATCTGGCTACTGGCTAGTCATGGCTCAGTCATCACAACGCTGTTGTGCAGACGTCCCACCCCCGGCCCTATTTCTGTATGATGAACATAAGTACCCGCTAGAGTGAGATTTCACAACTTAAAAAGTCCTTTGTTGAAGTTTATCCGCGGCTGTTGCTAATTCCAGTAGATATGAATAATGCGTGCTGTGTGCAATGTAGATTAGAGACGCTAGTGCATATCCTTGTCAGTGTGCTGGCCTATTGGGGTTGTATTGACGATATGTCAACAGTGTGCTATCCTAGCGTAATGAAGAGCTGCCTGTGTGTCTATCTGATGGTTATATCTTCACGCTTAATGCCTGTCAGACACTCTCAGCTGTTTAGTCAGTTTGAATATGTCTTTACGTGTTTGCTTACAGTTTTATTACGAGCGTCTTCGTCGAAGAGGGTGAAAACCAGTATGTTCAGTATTAAGACGGTGCAGCTGATGTATGGTGCTGGCGCGGATTTTGTTGCAGCTGTCGATCCCGATATAAATTCACAACGTCAACGTCCGACAATACCCACTGTCGAAACAGACTCCATAGTGCGTAAAAGGCAAAACAGTGATGGAAATTATATACATAGATCACTGAAAACCAGTGATGACACCAGGTTCCGCTGAAGGGGCAAGCACATACTGTTCCCGGTAGACCTCACCACTCACAGAATGTTCATAAAAGTGTAAATAAATATCAGTGAGTTGGGAGGCGTGTGGGTGGTGCTGAAGTGATGTTTGTCTTAAGAAAACGACATCCTTAATAATTCTGGGTACATGACACACTTGATAGAGACATATGGAAACACGTAATGCGTGCTTTACCCTGAATGGTGAAAGTTGGGCCCACATGAGAAAACGTAATGTACCTCACCCTGATTAATATAGTCCACTGCCCTGACAGGATGAAGATGGGGAGTTCAAACAAACAAAATCCCAGCCTGTCGGACTATATATAACTTCCCTTGTCAACACTGCCAAGTTACGCAAAGGCCACGTTTTAGGATATCAGATTGTTCCCGTCGTGTTTTCCGATGACATTAGTATAATGGGAAATCTATATGTTTAGTTGAATAATATATTTTAGGTTCAAGTTCTACTCGCTGGTGAGGAACAGAAGGGATGTGAAAGTGAGAAAGTTCAAGCAAATTATCGCTGAACATAAAGGGTGTGATCTGATTCTTAGACAGTGCTCTTATAAATAAATAGGCAAATTAAATAGAAAAAGACAATTAACGAATCTGGAATAGAAATTATTACTGAATTAGATTACTACAGCAGTCGTTAAAACTTAGACATGAACCATAAACACACGTCGAAGACATTAAAACGAGTGTTTGTTCTTTATTTCGTCTCTGATCTCAGCGACTGTTTCTAGACTTTAAAAGGTCAAACATGATATTGATCATTGCTACGGTGTAACTTTAAATAAGTAATACCAAGGACTAGGCCGGGACACCTTACCAGTTTTCCCGATGTAAATCTAAAAGTAGACTTTCCTGTAGTTTTTAATTTCGCCGACTTGGCCTGGCCCATTTTCGAACTTGATTCTCTTTAGTTGAATACAGATACAGTTTCAGCTGTAATTTGTGTCTGTTAAATAACCTACGTGAAAACCACTAGCGGAACATTCAACTCCCTCCCGCTCTAGACGATAACGTTTTCAGAGCGCGGAGTAATTTTCAAAGTTGGACTTAAAAGTTTTTAGAAGAACTTAATATAACCGATTGATTATTGCCTCAAGCCAAGTTTATTTCATCGATAAATATTTTTTTTAATTTCACCTGAATATATCCTGTTCAAAATACAGATATGCTCATTTTATGTTGCGCTCGTGAAACGCAAAGTTTTGGACTTTAAACAAATTAGACAGATGTTAAAAGCTTAACCTGAACGTTTAGAACTCACACAATGTTTTGACACTTATGGACGACAAGTCTGATATCCGGAATGTAACTCTGCCAGTGCTGGTGTTTCGGAAATGTTGAAGGCAAATCTCACAAGTTACTGTACAGTCTTGAGGCGCAACAAATGACTTGAATAATATTTATTAGGTTTCGGTGAATATGTTTTCATGGTTTTTTTTCGCCTTGAGCTGTATTCGTTACATGTCATATAACAATATCTTGAATGTATAGGTAGTACATTGCGCATGTCGGAGGGTAAACAGTTATTTGCCGTTTATGCAAGCGATATATACTAAACATTTTATGCGTATATATAGTTACACAGAAAGATAAAAACTGAATAAAGAATATTTGTCCGTAGGACTAGTCAGTGTCTATGCAAATTTCAGTGGTATTTTGATTTAATATCTGGTGTAAAGGGATACTCTGTTACCAATTACCATGCTGTGGTCGAATTAATGTGGAAGATAATGACAACATAATCTTTATGATCGCATTTCACATTTCACAAGATTAAATACGGCCCCTCTTTTGAAAATAATTTAATTTAATTCGAATTCTTCCTCAACGACTTTGAAAATAACAATTAAAACTTACAGGACAAAATATAGTCTATAGTTAAATGTGTTTCTTTGATTTTGAATGCAACATCTGAAGACATGAACGAATTCAAGGATTGGTGGTAGAAGTTCTTACTCAAGAACACTAAACTGTTTACAAAATTGATAAAACTCGCACTTACCAGATGTTGGTATTTTACACGAAACGAAACAAAAGTAGAGCTGTCTCAATTTCACAGATGGTTCGAAGGGCTTGGGTACTTGAGTTCTTGTTCGCCCGTACGGTTCCCTACTCCTCGTGCAGCACTCTCGGTTCTCACCAGTCTTATGCAACATTGGTGGCGCGTTCTCCTTATATACGGGCCTCGAAAGGAGAGGCGAGGACTAGATCCCACTCATTTACAGCGGCAGCGAGTATCGGCGAATCAGAGCCGTCTACGCTGGGTTAATTCTCGCGCGGAGACGATAGGTTCTTTAAGAGTCCTTTCAAGACAGCTAATGCATCACTAATCAGTTTATTCATGCAAATGTGTTGCAATTTCTCAAATGAAAAGATGACAGCGTATTTAGACATACACAACACCATAGAAACCGTTTATTTCTTCGATCTTGAAAGCCCCCGGGGTCACAGATTTACCGAATGGGGAGATATATTCGTGCTGCAGAGCATTTGTATGCAAATGGCATATGCCTAAAACGGGAAGGTTCGGTGAAGATTCACCGCAACGGAATATGATTGGCGGGTACCGCGGTTTATTTGGCTGGGGCTTCGCGTCATCAAATGGGTTGCTGATATTCCGTGAGAGCAGGGTTATGTGGGGTGGTCCCAAATTGGACGTGGGACTGATGTACATGTGATGTGACGTGACGTGACCGAGGCGGAGACCCCCCTCCTCCCCCCCCCCCCCCCCCAACACACACACACACGTGCAAATACTGACATTACGATTAGTGTACACTGAATTACACCCTTACTTCCAAACACTTTCAGATTTGTTGATACGGAACTATTTCTTTAACACACACACAAGCGGAAATTTAACATACAAATATTGACACAATCAAGTGTGATTTATAGAATTTGAATATAGCGTTCAATGTGCGTTGACAATGACTTGTGACAATATGCCACAGGGCTGCATTAGTGAGTACAATACACAATGAACTAGCCACGTGACAACCACCTATATCTGCAGATGGGGGCAAGTAATGACGTGATTCAGTAACCACGACGTCGGAGTTTTGTTGAAACGTTGACGACATTGATAATGTATTACGTAAAATCCGGTATTGGTATTGTGAGTCTTTCAAGCGTAACAGTGGTGGTAATTATTTCATTGACTCGGAGTTGTCAAGATGATGTTGTTGAAATATATCAGAGAAGGATGATATAGATGGACGATAGAAAAGTATATTAGAGGAGAATGTTATATGTGCATGATAGAAAAGTATATTAGAGGAGAATGTTATGTATGCATGATAGAAAAGTATATTAGAGGAGAATGTTATATGTGTATGATAGAAAAGTATATTAGAGGAGAATGTTATGTATGCATGATAGAAAAGTATATTAGAGGAGAATGCTATATATGCATGATAGAAAAGTATATTAGAGGAGAATGTTATGTATGCATGATAGAAAAGTATATTAGAGGAGAATGCTATATATGCATGATAGTGAAGTATATTAGAGGAGAATGCTATTTATGCATGATAGAAAAGTATATTAGAGGAGAATGCTATTTATGCATGATAGAAAAGTATATTAGAGGAGAATGCTATATATGCATGATAGTGAAGTATATTAGAGGAGAATGATATAGATGGATGATAGAAAAGTATATTAGAGGAGAATGCTATATATGCATGATAGAAAAGTATATTAGAGGAGAATGCTATTTATGCATGATAGAAAAGTATATTAGAGGAGAATGCTATATATGCATGATAGTGAAGTATATTAGAGGAGAATGATATAGATGGATGATAGAAAAGTATATTAGAGGAGAATGCTATATATGCATGATAGAAAAGTATATCAGAGAAGAATGCTATATATGCATGATAGAAAAGTATATTAGAGGAGAATGTTATATATGCATGATTGTGAAGTATATTAGAGGAGAATGATATAGATGGATGATAGAAAAGTATATTAGAGGAGAATGATATAGATGGGTGATAGAGAAGTATATTAGAGAAGGATGATATATATGCATGATAGAGAAGTATATTAGAGAAGGATGACAGAGAAGTTTATTTTAGAAGAATGCTATATATGCATGATAGAGAAGTATTTTAGAAGCGAATGATACAGATGGGCGATAGAGAAGTATATTAGAGAAGGATGACAGAGAAGTATATTTGAGAAGAATACTATATAAGTATATATTTTTCCACACATTGCTTTGTCAATTATCCGTTGATTACCCCAGATGATGCGATGGCACGCCCTCACACGTGTTGACAGCAGCGTGGCGCACTGACACAGTCGCTGTCAGCCGTCCAGTAGTGTGTCACCTCTGCAGGCACATATTCTCCCAGTTGACAACCCACCGGGGATTCAGGGGAAAATATCCTTTCCCCACTTGTCAAACGATTCTTCTAAAAGTGAGTGAGTGAGTGAGTTGGGTTTTCTGTCCACGCAAACATGTTTCATCAATACGTGCACCACGTCCTCACTCTCTCCTTATCCTTATTCTCAGCGCTATCTTACTGAGCAAAATCGTTCCAACATTTGTGGTTAGATACATACAGTTGAGTTCAATTATGTTTGTTTCAGTTTGATATAATTCTTAGATAGTTTTAATTCCTAATATTTTAATTGTCAGATATCAATTTAGAATGTCTAAAATTGAATTAAAGGTGTCAAATATATTTTTCAGAAAATGGTGGCAGAAAAAGATTAATCAGACAAAGGATGTTGTGTGTGTGTGTGTGCGTACGTGCGTGCGTGTGTGTGTATGTTTGTGTGTGCGTGCGTGTGTTTGTTTGTGTGTGTGTGTGTGTGTGTGTGTGTGTGTGTGTGTGTGTGTGTGTGTGTGTGTGTGTGTGTGTGTGTGTGTGTTAACGACGACTAGTGACTATTGGTGACATGTTAACTTCGAGGGACCAAGATCAGGTGTAGAAAAAAAATCTCCGCTTTCAGTATTGGCTCAGCATTATCAAGGCGGGGCCTAATAAATGTACCCATGTGAGGAATCACACCGGGGTCTTCAACTTGACGAGCAACAATCAAACAACGTCTTGCAACATATTCCATTTTACAATAAAGAACACCTTGATGTGACTATTACATAAGCATTTGATTATGAATCACTATCAAATAGTGATGATGCCAGGTGTTTGAAAAGGTTGAGCGTCTCCTGCCCCATAGGTGATACCTTCACAAACACATGCAAAGGCAAGTCAATTGTTCACCTGAACAAACACAGAAACATATGGAACAAGTCAAAATAATGAATTGCATTAGACATAAATTTGATTACCGATTCGTCAAATTTGGACATTGTCCACATTATCCAGATAGAATTATCTACCATAAACTTTAATGAAAGCTTTACTAACACTTGTGTAACCCTGATCAAACAACGCTTGAGCAAAAGTTGTGTGACGCTCTTGTCATACAGCCTTCAGCATACTTCATTGTCACTCGGAAGATATTAATATGAAACAGGTGAGGCGGTTTCGCTGGTATTTCAAATTCAGGTGGGTAAATCAGTGGAAGGGGAAAGTCCAAATGACCATTACTGAATGATATAAGATCAAACATATATCTGAAGCTAAGTTAACGACAAAATGTTTTTTTTCCTTCTTAAAACAAAGGTCAAGTGATGTGGCACAACAAAATGTGTGATACGAGATGTCTTCTAGTAACAGATTTTACTGCCATTTCAAAAGTCTTTCAGAATGTTAAAAGTGACCCGAATTGTGATATCCGAAGTGAACTAAAACTGAATTTTGCAAAGTTTAGATGTAGTAATTTTAAATTGATGACAGAAATTGGTAGATTAAGAGGCATTCCACCGGAGTTATTGTTTACATTGTTTGCAGGAATATTTATGTTTGATAGAAGATGATCTCCATATATTTGCAGTCTGTCCATTGTATACTGACCTCAGATTAAAGTATCCCCAGGAAGGGGAATACCAAAATTTGAATATGTTTAAATTGATATTGAACAATGGCAATGTAAACCATGTTCAAAGAAGTGCTACATATTTATTACACCAAGGTACATGAAACATTTATGTCGACACAACACATAGCATGATAACATACATTATGTGATTATTGCGCAAGCTGGTGTATCTCTATGATTTTTGTCATCATGTAATCTCTCACTGTGCCAAGAAGAATTGTACTATGGTACTATGGGACACTGGCCGAAATAAAGCCTCATGTCTCTCCCATGTCACATGTCATGTTGAACGTCTTGAGCAAATTCTATTTTGACTTTTGATGGCCATTCCGATAAGAAATACCGATTCATGAGCTTAAATAGACCCATGAGGAGGAAAGCGCATTTGGTGCCCATGGAGATGCTTACTTCTTGCCTAAATTTTCTTAACAGTTTTATAGTAACCTAACATAATTTATCCCTGACATATTTATCTGAATCTCTGTTTCCTGAATATTGATTCATTTGTACTAAAGGTGGAGTAAAAGTATTTATTTCCGTTGGTTACGTTGCCAGATGGTTTTCGATCCCTTATTGAAACAAATCATGACACTGTGCATTTTAAAATTGGTTTTATTTCTATGAATAGTGCTGTACAACCCGTAGGATTTTCAGCTTTTTGACACCTTCATCGTAGTCAGCTCGGTTCATATGAAACGCCTCTCGTGACTATTAAATATTCAAACGGCTTGTCGAAACAAACAGGCACGCACAGCCATGATCGATAACACGTCTTCCTGATCATTAATGTCGATCTTAAGTGGCATTGTAAAATTTCGTTTATTTATGATAGCGTAAGATACAACATTTGATAGTACTTCTGTGGAGTCCCGAAAGAATACATTGTACACACATAAACATCTTGTACACAACACTGTTGTTTTTCTTGATTATATCACAATTTTGCAAGTAGGGTTAATGGATGTATGGGTGGGTGAAGTTAACGTAATAGAAGTGAACTACAAGCGATAAATCTACAAGCATGTGTACTGGAACGTAGCACTGAAAGAATAAAGAACCTGAAATCAATAAATCAAAGGGACAAAAAACGTTTCTATAACCATAAAAAAGAACGTCAAAACCCTAAAATATATAATAACGATGACACAACGCCGTCACAGATTCCTTTGGGGTAAAAGGTAAAATAGAAGTTTAAATATGAATGGGTCACACAAAAAATCACCGATGGCAGCAGTTGTTCGGGGAAAAAAATCTAGAGTAAAGTCCAAATGGATTCTAACCAAATATTAGCATGTGCGTGTGAATCACTGACAAATAGTGATGATACCAAGTGTTCACGAAAAGGTGGGCCTATCCTGCCGCATGGGCACCGTTCACAAACACATGCAAAGGCAAACTCATCCCCGCCATCGTTGATACTGCAGCTTCTGAACGTAAAGAGAGGCAGTCGCAACTTTAAGATGGAGCTGTGGGCCTATGCTCAGCATCAAAATATTTAACAAAGTGTGTCCATACATGAACTGAAGTAGGGACTATCTGTCTTATCAGGTCGTACACTGGCCGTGAGTTGACTGAAGACGTTGGGAAACACTCTGGGACAGCGAGCACCTTTCTTACAGAAGAATATGGACTTTATGCCATTGTGATACGGTTGCCACACCTCATGCAACACCGCTCGTGGTATTTCCCCACTAATCCTGTTTTCCTCTCGCATTTCACCATGTTTGGAGAAAGCCCAAAGCCATCACATGCCATCAAAAGCTATGTCAGCTTAAAATCGTGTTACCTTCTCAGCTCGGTCTGTGTGTATATAGATGTGGGCAACAGCGAGTATCAGATGTCTTATATTATATCATGCCATTCAATATATGTGCCACCTTCACAATGCAACGCTACAGGTTTATTGATTTGAACACCAATATGATTTTGGAATTTCAGAAACAGCCTTGTGTGCGGGATACTGCGATATTGGGATCTGTAATAAAGTGGCAGGCGTTATGTTGAAATTTATTGATAATTTTAGCGATATAACCTGGTTATCATATTATGGGTTTTTTTTCTATTTGTTTATTTGTTGTTGTTGTTATTTTTAAAAGGTGCGGTCAGTAGAATTCCAGACATATGACAGCGGCATGTAAAATCGAATTTACCATGTAGGGAATCGAACGCTTTAAGCTTTAAGCACTGGGCTATCCCGAAAGTGTGGATGGAGTAGATCTGGTGATTAAGTACGGGACACACACTGAAAGTACCATCACAGAAGTACGTATCAGCAGCAGCATGGTGATACATGTTATCAGCAGAGGGGAAGATCAGCAGTTTGTTCTCGTCTTCGGAATGGAGAAGAAAGTCTTCCCCGTTTGCTCAGATGTCAGGCAGGTCGATGTCGGTTTGGTGATGGACTGGTGGTGGCAGATTCTTTGATCTAGATCAGTACAGACAGGAATCAACGTTGTACAGGATCGGTTGAAGTGGTCAGGATGTATTTAGTACAACACATAGATTACTGATATGTGATCACTTAATGATTAAATAGTGGACAGGTGAACACAGTTCACTTACTGGTAATACATGCCTGGATCAGACTCTCACCCTCGTTTAGCTCACCAATCAAGAGTGGAGTAGACTATAGCTGTGAAATTACCGGACGCTTGCGTTAACACCCGCTGATCTTCCCCTCAGGCAAAATGCGAACAAATCCCAGTGACTGATATCATGAGCAACGTCCACCGCCGTCGGGGTACAGTACCACGCAATCAAGCAAGTCACCTAGCCTGACCGAGCAACGTCCCATGCCGTCGGGGTAAGTACCACGCAATCAATCAAGTCACCTAGCCTGACCGAGCAACGTCCCATGCCGTCGGGGTACAGTACCACGCAATCAAGCAAGTCACCTAGCCTGACCGAGCAACGTCCCATGCCGTCGGGGTAAGTACCACGCAATCAAGCAAGTCACCGAACCTGACCGAGCAACGTCCCATGCCGTCGGGGTACAGTACCACGCAATCAAGCAAGTCACCTAGCCTGACCAAGCAACGTCCCATGCCGTCCGGGTAAGTACCACGCAATCAATAAAGTCACCGAGCCTGACCAACCGATCCACTCAGGTGCCTCTTACAAGAAGAATATGCTACTGGGGAATCTTCACTGTGGTTGTGTATTCAGCAGTGGAGGTACACCTACTGATGTGAACAGATCTGCATAATTGCAGGGTGCATCTATTCTGGGTGTCCCAGTGTCCCCAGTATAGTGCGTTTCTTTGCCGTGCACGGATCCACTGGGCGTGGGTTTCGAATCATAGATTTATGCCCGTTATACACCCGTGAAGCAAACATGCTATGACAACGGAAGTACTGCTCCACGTGGTGTGTTTAATCCGTATAGTGAATCTACTACAAGATAGGGAAACCTCATTTGCTCGGACTTTTAGTACGATGTATATTTGCAGCAGAATTAGTATCGGGAATTGGGCACACTTGTCCCGATCCTCGACATACATTCAATATTCACCACGGAGTTCACAAGGTTGTACAGAATTACGTCGTATCACTACAACACGAGAGTCTTCCTCAAAATGATGATAGCGCCGCGACGCTCCAATGCTTAGAGGTTGGAAGGGCCACCACGGTCTTATATCATAAGATTCTGGCGATAGAGACCCCTTGAAGATCCGGGGTAGAATAGGTCTTCAGCAACCCATGCTTGCCGTAAAAGGCGACTAACGGGGTCGGGTGGTCAGGATCGCTGACTTGGTTGAAGCATGTCATCGATCCCAATTGCACGGATCGATGCTCATGATTTTAATCACAGGATTGCCTGGTCCAGACTCGATTATTTACAGACCGCCGTCATATAGCTGGAATATTGCTGAGTGCGGCGTAAAACAACCAACCAACGAACCTGGCGATAGACGTTAGGGTAACATTACGGTCTCAGCGTTATGACGTTCCAGTACATTGAAGAGTTAAACGTAACGTTACTCCCAAGACTCCACAGTCACGGCGCTACTATCTGTTTTTGGAAAGACGTTCTGATTTGCCTGCCTGTCGGGACGTTCATGCTCCAGTGCGCTAAAGAGAGTCAGGGGTCGATTTGCATAAAAACAACGTTCATAGTAAGACTGTTTTCATAAATATACAATGCTTCTGTCAACATCATTACAGAGTCCTTTTGATGCCTTGTTCACGTGAACATGGAATATGTATAAGTACTCAATTTAAAAAAAATGAACATTGGGCCGACGTTGGTGGTTTAACGTTTGCTAAATAATACGCATCTTGTCAACGCTTATTTACGCTGCAGTTCTGCAAGAACGAAAGAACGAACATCTTATTTCCCTATTTATTTCAGAGATGTGCTTGTGTGTGTTACAACATTCAAGGCCTCATTAAAGCTTGGATGCCTTTTCAAAATTCGACGTATCAGCGACAAAAATATGTCCAATGCTATTCTAAAATTTGACTTGCACCATATGTTCGCGTGTGTTTTCAGGTGTATACTTGGCTTGCCTTTGCATGTGTTTGTGACCGGTGCCATCGGTGCCGAAAACTTATAATATTATGCATATGCATAAACCATAAGGAAACGTGATAATGTATTCTAGGAAGCTTTATAAATATGGTTTAATAGCTTACTAGATATATTGACGAAATATTTACGTTTATGTATTTAATGTATATGACTACAGACTTTGCTTATACAGGTATAGGTAGCACCCTCTGAGATACATCTTCTCTTGCGTTGCCTTTCACCCGAAAGAGAGAGCGAGAGAGAGAGAGAGAGAGAGAGAGAGAGAGAGCGAGAGAGAGAGAGAGAGAGAGAGAGAGAGGGAGAGAGAGAGAGAGGGGGGGGGGGAGAGAGAGACGAATAGCATTGGTATTCTATGTCAGTAACAAAGGTCGCCATTTACTGATCGACAGTGGTAGTGTGCCATGATCACCCTTCCTGAAAACTGTATTTTCTTTAACAACGTTAAAAATGATCCGTACATGCAATTTTACATAATTGCCTATTTATACGTGTTCTGTGGCATAAACACGTTTGTTATTCTAAACTCACCCCTAAGAGCTTGCCTTCATCTGTCAAATACCTTTCAGGGTCGTTTTTACAGTCTGAAAGCGTTTGTTCGGCTGCTAGCTTGCTCTAAATTATTTGAATAAACCGCAATTTAAAACTCATACAACTAAAATGCCATGTGGGTTTAGTGTGGCCAACTGACATTGTCAGACTTGGGGAGATGTTATATGCAAAACGAGGGTTGTTAAACTTGTTCCTGTGTTCCTATAGTATACTGCGCTCTACCATCTATGACAAACCAAAGAAACAGCTTTTGAGATTGAATCTCTGTAATGTGCTGTGAATTTACTATAGTACTTCGGCGAGATTTCGTTGTGGCCCGGTGTCATATACCAGTGAGATGTCCGATTGACACTTGTATTGTATAGAATCCCAGTGAGATGTCCTATTGACACTTGTATTGTATGGAATCCCAGTGAGATGCCCTATTAACCCTTGTATTGTATAGAATCCCAATGAAATGTCCCATTGACCCTTGTATTGTATGGAATCCCAGTGAGATGTCCTATTAACCCTTGTATTGTATAGAATCCCAATGAAATGTCCCATTGACCCTTGTATTGTATGGAATCCCAGTGAGATGCCCTATTAACCCTTGTATTGTATAGAATCCCAGTGAAATGTCCCATTGACCCTTGTATTGTATGGAATCCCAGTGAGATGCCCTATTAACCCTTGTATTGTATAGAATCCCAATGAAATGTCCCATTGACCCTTGTATTGTATAGAATCCCAGTGAGATGCCCTATTAACCCTTGTATTGTATGGAATCCCAGTGAGATGTCCTATTGACCCTTGTATTGTATGGAATCCCAGTGAGATGTCCTATTAACCCTTGTATTGTATGGAATCCCAATGAAATATCCTATTGACCCTTGTATTGTATGGAATCCCAGTGAGATGCCCTATTAACCCTTGTATTGTATAGAATCCCAATGAAATGTCCCATTGACCCTTGTATTGTATGGAATCCCAGTGAGATGCCCTATTAACCCTTGTATTGTATAGAATCCCAATGAAATATCCTATTGACCCTTGTATTGTATGGAATCCCAGTGAGATGCCCTATTAACCCTTGTATTGTATAGAATCCCAATGAAATGTCCCATTGACCCTTGTATTGTATGGAATCCCAGTGAGATGCCCTATTAACCCTTGTATTGTATGGAATCCCAGTGAGATGTCCTATTAACCCTTGTATTGTATGGAATCCCAGTGAGATGCCCTATTAACCCTTGTATTGTATGGAATCCCAATGAAATATCCTATTGACCCTTGTATTGTATGGAATCCCAGTGAGATGCCCTATTAACCCTTGTATTGTATAGAATCCCAATGAAATGTCCCATTGACCCTTGTATTGTATAGAATCCCAGTGAGATGCCCTATTAACCCTTGTATTGTATAGAATCCCAATGAAATGTCCCATTGACCCTTGTATTGTATGGAATCCCAATGAGATGTCCTATTGACCCTTGTATTGTATGGAATCCCAATGAGATGTCCCATTGACCCTTGTATTGTATAGAATCCCAATGAAATGTCCCATTGACCCTTGTATTGTATGGAATCCCAATGAGATGTCCCATTGACCCTTGTATTGTATGGAATCCCAGTGAGATGTCCTATTAACCCTTGTATTGTATGGAATCCCAGTGAGATGCCCTATTAACCCTTGTATTGTATGGGATCCCAATGAAATATCCTATTGACTCTTGTATTGTATGGAATCCCAATGAAATATCCTATTAACCCTTGTATTGTATAGAATCCCAATGAGATGTCCTATTGACCCTTGTGTCGCCATCTTTTATCCCTATTTTATCTACATGATATGTCATATTGGACTTTGTATTTTTTTGTATCTCGTATTTCGTACGGACCCTTGAGCATACAATCCCAAGAACATAGTTAAACCACCTTCACGTTTCTTCTTTCCCAAGTATGACACTGTACAATTAAAAGAACCATGTCCAAGATCATTAACGTCATCGACCGCGACTGGTCACTACTCGAGATTTTCTAGAATAAAAAACGGGTTTTGTAATAAATATTAATAAAGACCAACTTCGAATACCAACATATAGATATAAACAAAACCGATGGATGCCTACAATGTCTTTGCCAATATTTAAAACGATTAAGGTTTATTTAATGTAGCCCTTTGTTCTAGGAGGTGGGGTGAGGTGAAATGGGCTTTAACGTCGCGTCCAAGATCATTGCACTTATATAGCGACGTGCATGCACGTGTGTGTGTCTGCTTGTACTAGTCCGGACTGATGCCGATTTATAGCTCTAGCTCACTGAGATACCATGCAGTTTAACATGAATACCCCACTCAGACACAGTATACTGACTCCGAGCCGACCAGTCCTTGTCTTAGCCCCTTAATGCCGAGCGCCAGACAGGGTAACAACAAGTACCATCTTTAGACGTCTTTTGGTATGACGCGGCCGGTGATCGAACCCCTGACCTTCAGCTCTCCGGGCGGACGCTCTACCACTTGACCACGGAGGCGGTCTTTGTTCTAGAAAGAAAACTGTAGTGTTAAACCGGGTGGCTGTTGTTAACAGGTTTATAAGAGTGTGTGATTGAGTTAATGAGTGAGTGAACTAGGTTTAACTCTGCTTAAGGCCGTTTTTAAAATGGTCTTGCGCACAAATTATATCATTAAAATCCACAACGTATTTGTATTCCTTACACATCTGGCATCAGTACAAGGTTTGCCTGGTTGGTCGTATGGAGGGCACTTAATGACACAATGCCAGCCAATAGCTCTAGAGTACATGCCCGCAGGTAACGTATACACCAGCTTGTCGCCCACATGTGACAACAACTTATCCGGCACCACCTGTCCAAGTAGCGTCCCAGACCAATTGTTTCAAATACTGAGGCAATAAGGGTGCAACTTATGATTGAACTATGGATATAATTCAAACTGTTGATAATCGGATCGGTAAATCGACGACACGTTGATACACGATCACTATAGTGTTCGCTTTGAACAGTATTCCAACTATATCACGGCGTGTCAGCTTGATGTGCGAGGAACATGAAGTGGTGCAGGTCTGAGACGTTTAACACTTTGGTAAAACCAACGAGCAGGGGGTTGGTGCTGACAAACCTAGAAACATAATCGGGCCAAACAGGGTCTGGAATCCCCGATCATAGGTTTCTGGCGTGCCCATGGGAAGCATCACTGCACAACAAATTGCGGCGCCTCACACGACAGGGTCACCCGTGCCCACAATCGCTATAGGATATCGATAGTGATAGAAAAGAACAAATTATACTATACAAATTAATCGTTTTATGAAAATACTCGCTTACCACATTTTGAAGACATTTTCTCTAGTTAATGTCAGGTAACAAGCTGCTCCGTCCTTTCCACCTGTAACAGCACCGCTGGCACTGTACTGGGTGTGGAGGTCTTGACATTGTGGTAGAGCTAGTGCTGAAGCATCGCAATAGCGTATTTACTTTTGTAATGTTTACATGCCAACAATAACCACTCTAAGAGCCAATATACAAGAGCATAAACACATTTTAACTGATTTTGGACTTTGAATATCAACTATAGATGCTGTGACAATATATCCTAGATCTTTGTAAAATAACCCATATCGCCATATCGCCAATATCTTTGTAAATTAAAGCGAAATATTTTGCCTTAGAACTGCGCTTGGCATTGTTGAAACAAAATATGATTTCACATTGTTTATTTCAGCATACGGTTACCAAGTTGATTGTACATTAACTTGATAGTAAAGGGTTGGTCAAAATGTTGTAAGTCGAAAACTTAACCGACAATTGTCAAAGTGTTTTTAATTTTATTTTTTAACATAATCTCCCTGCTTTTCAATACACTTCTCATATCGACAGGCAGTCAGGAAGAGTTTTCTGAAGCCACCTTGAAAAACCCATTCAAGGCAGCTTTGAGGTCATCGTTGTCGTCATAGCGCTTTCCGCGAAGGTGTTCTTTCAGTTTAAGAAACATGTGGAAATCACTTGGTGCCAGGTCTGGTGAGTAAGGAGGATGAGGAAGCTCTTCGAACCCACATTGTCGCAGACCAGCCTCAGCTAGTCGAGAGGTGTGAGAAGAGGCATTGTCATTAAGTAGTAGAAGTCCAGCAGTCAGCTTTCCTCGCCGCTTTTGTTTGGTATAAGCTCTTAGGCAATGAAGCAAGTCAGTATAGTAGGCACCGGTAATCGTCTTTTGACTTTCTAATTAATCCACAGGGATCACAACCTTTGCATCCCAGAATACAGTGGCCATAACTTTCTTCACAGATCTTGAAGGCTTGAATATCTTTGGTGCTAGAGAAGTGGAATGGTGCCATTCCATGGATTGACGTTTTGACTCGGGTTCATAGTGGCCGACCCATGTTTCATCACCTGTTACTAATCTCTTTTTGAACTTGACGAAAACCTCTTCAATCAGCTCTATTTTGTCAACAGACCAAATGCACTTGTAATGAACTACTCAAACAGTGTGCTACATTGACCAGAAGTTGAAGCTTAGCCAGGCAAAGAACATTTTGACCAGCCATCGTTTGTGTAACCTTCCTCAGACATACACAATCAACAATGAAAACCAAAACAAAGTGACCGGAAGTGACCATCACTGCCGTGTGTACTCCGTGAGTTCCTTGTGGTCAACTTCGTACCTCTGCCACAGGCCAGAAAGATGTGACGATTCCTCACATCTTACTCAGTTCATTAAACAAGTTACATATGTTTTTCATCTATTTCCATTTTGAAGAATCTACGCGTCTAGTAAAACTTGTGTCATGAAAGCGTTAATTGTCATTGGGAAATATCCTAAACCGTGAACAACTATTTCCATTTGTGTATTTATACAGTTCCGTGTGTAGACATCGGAGCCTTGCGACCATTTTAATGTGTTTAGATATATTTTCATACTTCTCACTGTCGGAGTTGTAATACATATCTTAATAATGATGCAAACAATCTCCAAATCGCACCGAAAGGCTTCCACTAGGTCGGACCCGAATTATTTCTAAATAAACGCGTTTCTTTACAAACACGAGAAAGGTCCGAGCACGTGATATGCAAATGAGTTTGTAGCAGTGATGCAATGCTGAGTCATCACTGCGCCTGAGTGTCGCGTGAGGTGTTTTCCAAGAAAGTAGTTCCATGCTGCTGTCTTGGCCCAGCTCATGACACAAGCGATACGTACTGGATACACACGATATGTACCTTATCGTTCAACAGACACGGTTTTGTACGTATCATTTCTGTAACAACACACAAAATCAGTCATTCGCCATATTGGGTTTCTTCAAGAGTATATAAAAAAATATAATCTACCATGGCATGGAATAATTGTCAGTCCTTGATTAAATATCTGTCAAAGCTCACTCTGTTTTTCATCTCAAATTATAACTCATTTTTTCACGTTTTTCAATATATAAGTTAACCATTGCCTAAGTTACATGAATACAGTGGTGTAGTCTCACACGTCCCGAGCGCTCGTTAAATATACAACATCATCATCATCATCATCATCATCATCATCATCATCATCATCATCACACGTGGCACTAATCTCTACATGTTTACTGTTGACGATCTGCACCTCGGAGGTTTAGGTAAACGTTTTGTCAATTCTCAATGTGAATGTTTATGATTAAAAAATTAACAATGATTTTGTTCCCAGATCTCGTAAACAGTCGCTGGTTTGTGATGCATTCTCTTAATTTATTAATCAGACTATTAAACGATTACTCTCCGCGTATGTTAGAATCCTTTTGCGCGAATCAGCTGCTGACAGGGCCATCAAAGGCACGTGGTAAATCTCCTAACACTAAAACTCCGGTGATTCAAGCCATGTTTATTGCAAGCTCTGCGAGTGAATCAGTTCAAGTAGGTGACGATCAGTTCAAATTATTTATGACCTATTTTTTGGGCGTGTGGTGAGTCTACTCCTAAATAGTTCTTTAACACTGGAGATGAGAACAATTCACGCTGTCCGCGACACCTCCACGTCACTGTGTGGACTATCACACTAAAAAGGCGTTGTAAAAAATGTCGTATTGCGACGTAAACTCAGAGCAAATTGAGTGGAAGACGCATGAATGATTAAAACACATGTACGAAAGAAATTGTCTTGTCCCTGTCTAACATTAATGGTATTATTGGAAAAGGTTTAATAGATGTAGCACATCGTATCTGACGTCTATGTGTACTTGTCCATAACTAAATAATAGCGTCTAAAGTTGTATGTTGACTGACGTACGATGAGTGACATGTTTTTAGAACAAACAGCGGAAGAACATAGTTAACATATTGGGTTATATTTGGTGTTTTGTTCAAGATGATATTTGGAGGACCTTTAATATTATATATATGGTCCTTTTGCCAGTAGAAATACTACTTAAGAAACATTTTATTTACCCGACATCATCTTGATGTTGATGGGGTCCTATTTTGGTCATTGACGTAATGATAACGGTTTTGGGGGTTGTTGTTTAACGCCCCACTCAGCAATAGTCTAGCCATATGGCGGTGGCATTAAACCATGAGAGAGAAATGTTGAAGATCCATTTGATGAAAAGAAAGTACCCCTTCAATTCAAATCTAGTTTAAGTATCACTTCAATCCAAATGTAGTTAAGCACCTTATAGGATGTCAAGGTAAAATCGACTGTTATGTACAGCAATGTCATACTTATGTAATGACAAAATAGAAGACGTTGGAACTCTTTCTAACGAACTAGTCCGGTCAAAATAACTATAGACCCACCACAAATTGCAACAGAAATGTTTTTAGTTGATTCATATGTAACAAGCCTTCCTTAACATCATATCAAAAATCTAGAAAAATCTAAGTGGGGGAACATTTTCAAATTCAGTCATCTTTACTATGGCGTTAACTAGTATTTTCATACAAATATTATAAATATTTGATTTTTTTAAAATTATTCAATGTTAACTGTGTAACATATCAAATAAAAGCTACTAATACAGGCTTCATTATGCTATACCTTTTCATAATCTATCTTGTTTTGTTTGATAGAAATCAGCAAAAATCTGTTTTCAGCTTTCAATAACTCTTGTCACAAACAGCAAGAAACGGTCATATGCTGACGGATACATCCCATCAAGTTGTCAGCATAGCACACACACATGTATAGTTAAGGTAAACACATGTATTAATCACAGTTCACTATCTTCAAAAGCCTCAGGCTGTTGGCAGTTCAAACAAGACATGCCACGACATTCGCCACACAGTGAAGAACACTGCAATCCGTGACGCCTACAGCTACATTGGTTTGAACCACACATGCTTGTTTTACAGTTGCATTTGATTATGGTGAGTAGTTCTTTGGGAGCTGCTGGTATATCTGTCAGCTGAGGAATCATTCTTCCATCAATAACTTTCCAACCCCATTCTTCTGCTGCAACTTCATCCACTGCTTTCCATTGCTGCACCTGGTGATAGACCCTCATGCTGTGAAATTTTGCAGCAGCTGATGTTGGGGGTAAGCTTTGAGGGGTGACGTAAGTCATACTTGATGCGACCTTCTCACAAAACCGACGGTATCTTAGGTCATTTAGATCTTCACCTGGTAAGCTGTTGTAAAGGCACAAGAGAGCCTTTTCTCCAGATATTATTATCTGTTCTCTGGTGATATCCTGCTCTGGCTTGTCAAACATCTTAGCATACTCTCTGAAGTCAGGGCTTGACTGAAATTTTTTCAACGATACTGCTTTCCCTATGCTGTGAATTCTAGATGTTGTGTCACAACCCAGTATGGCATGAATAAATAAAAAACAAATGCTGGGTTACACTGTGGCCAAGTTTTCTCCTTGTTGCATTAATGTCCCATATCTTCATTGGTTTTCTTGAATTTGACTTTGGTGAAGAATGAAAGAAAATGTCATGTGATTCTTCTCTTGCATGGTAACATAGCAGGACAATAAGATCAGTATCTTCTCCAATCACTACAATTGGTGATGTCTGTGCTTGCTCCACAGCTGTTTTTGCAATGAGAACATCTGCATCTTCTTCTGCATGGACAGTTGTGCATCCTGTTTCTTTCATTTTGTCACTAAGGAGATTGAGAAATCTTTGTTTGTTCTTGGCGTTCGTAAGGAATTGTTCTTTCTTGGACTGAATGATCATGTCACCCTCAAACATTACACCAGCTGCTGTTACTCGTTGTAGCCATCAAAGACAATTGTTGGCATGCCATAATGACTGGTTACATAATTGCAGTACATGCCACATACATCATTGTAAGTGATTCCACGAGGCCATGGTAAACGCTGCAGTAGTGATCCACCATCAAGAACATACCGAACTTCTTTTGGAATCGCCACCGTGTTCCTGACATCAAGCATTTCCCAGATGGCATTAGAGAGAAGTGATTTATTAGCTTGCTTCAGTAGAACAGTGGAGTCAAACAAAGAAGTTGGATATGTACACAGTTCATACTTCATAAGTTCCTTCAAGTTTCCTGATGTATCACCAGCTGCTGTAACTAGTCTCTGGAACAAGAGTCGAGGGTCAACAGACTCTGCAATTTCCTCATCTTCAACAGATGGTTTGCAATTTAATGTCACAGCTTGATTGGATTTCTTGAATGAAAAGTCAGATACATTTTTGCCAGACATTGAATTCAAGATCATCGATCCAACACTTTTTGCTTCATCTGCGTTTACTGAGTTATTAGCTGTGATGCCATTGGCAATATTTCTGAGGACAGGGTCTTCATGAAATGGGTCTCGATCAGTGAGGTAGTCTACTAGTTTTCTTACATCTGATGTATTTCTGTGAATCCTCGCCCTGGTCATATCTGTATGTTGTTCACTACTTCTGTTTTCAACCTGAGTCAACTCTTGCATTGCATTGTTTATCTCTGTTCGAGCAGGCATGGACATCAACCATACAAGACGTTGTGTCTCGTTCATTCCAGTTCCTCTTGTTAGTCCACCATTTGTTTTTAAACTTCTCATGAGGACTTGCTCGATAACTAGATCAGAGGATAGGCCTCCCCAGAATCGATCAGATCGTCGAACAACGTGGTGACCATCCTCAAACATCTTGTGAACTTCAGGATGCATTTCTGGAAGTTGTGCCATCATCTGTAGGTATATATGAACAGACTTTGCATAAAGATTGTGCCCAGAAGCAGCAAAGTATGGTAGCATATGTGATAAGGATTTGAGATGGAGATTCCAATTGCCAGTTCTCTCACCTCGAATGAAACTCCTTAGGATATCCACCATTTCCATGTATTGCATCCACAGCTTTGCTGTTCTCAAGTTCTTCATGGCGTCCTTCATTGTTTGAAGTCTGTCGACAACTCTTGACAATGCTTCGGATGAGCTAATGTCATCAGTAGAAATAGTTCCTCTGATCAAATCATCAAATAGAGTACATACTTCGGTCAGATCTTCATTGTCAGGTGAGCAATCTGGGTGTTCCTCTGTCACTCCCTCCACTGGTTCCTCAGTCACTCCCTCCACTGGTTCCTCAGTCACTCCCTCCACTGGTTCCTCAGTCACTCCCTCCACTGGTTCCTCAGTCACTCCCTCCACTGGTTCCTCAGTCATTCCCTCCACTGGTTCCTCAGTCATTCCCTCCACTGGTTCCTCAGTCACTCCCTCCACTGGTTCCTCAGTCACTCCCTCCACTGGTTCCTCAGTCACTCCCTCCACTGGTTCCTCAGTCACTCCCTCCACTGGTTCCTCAGTCATTCCCTCCACTGGTTCCCCAGTCACTCCCTCCACTGGTTCCTCAGTCACTCCCTCCACTGGTTCTCTCATGACTGCTTGGACTTGTCCTTCCAACCTCTGTTCAGATTTGTTTGGTGAAACTTGAAAAACCTTGGCTAACAGCAAAGCATTTACACTGGTTTCTACAAGGAGATGTGCTCTAACAGCTCTTGCTATTGCCTTTCCTGAAAGGATGTACGTTACTGCATTGGTTGCATAGATGACGTCCAGCAGCTCAAAGAGTCCGGATCCTGACATCAAATGGCCAATGCAACCTAAGAAGCTCATCTCTGTGTGCAGGCCACCAAGTCTCAGGACAATTCCCTGTAAGTCACTTGTATATGGCTCTCTGTGAATAATCATCATAGCTTTCCACCACAGTGGTTGATCAAAGGTAAGGACAGGTGTAATGTCATACTTCCTTGCTTGGTCACACACAAATAGCAGTGTTGAATATATACATGTCAAGTCAGTTGGATCCATGTCAATCATTGGCAGAAATACAACGGATGCCTGTCCAGGATATGATCCCTTGTGAACTGCCTGCATCATTCCAGACCAGGCTGGTCGGGAGGGCCTAAGAAGCCAGACAGTCTTCCATAACAAATCAACTGATGATGTTGGATCGTAGGCAGCAAATTCTGGAAGCTGGGTGTATTTCAGCTCTGATCTCATTTCAAATGGTTGTTTGTAGAAATTAATCCTAATCTTTCCAATTGCAGCTAAATCATCAGCTGCAACTTCTGTTCTTGGAATAGGTTGTTGGTGTTTGGTTCCTGGTGTTATGGTTGCTATGATGCCCATCCCGTGGAATGTGTTACGGCCGTCTAGTGTCCTGACATTATGATCGACGTTGTCAGCAACAAATTGTACAAATCTGCCAGATGTTATGTTTGGTAGGTCAATACCCTGGTTCACAGCAGAAGAGTATTCAAACTTCTTTACCTCGGAGTAAGAGCTGCAAAATCCAAGACTTGAAAGGGTGTCAATCAGATATTTAGAGGCAAAGTAATGATGCAGCTGTATTGCTAAGCCGATTTGAAGGGGGGCTCTAAGAAGACGTGGTCTTACAGCTTGGGCAACAGCCTGTCCAATAGAGGCCAGTTTCAAGTTGATATCTTTTCCAACAAAGAGGGTTTGTAGAAGAAGTTTCAATGATGAGGGAAGATATTCTTCATTGCCCAAAATGTTAGAAAGCTCGTCTGGTGTGGGATATGAGTTGGTTTGGACATTCATAGATTTGATGTCATTCTTTATTAGTTTAGATGCTGTTTGTAACAGTCTCATCTTTTCCTTTTCAGGATCTTCACTTCTTGGCTTTTGATAATGTTCTTGTAATATCTTTGATGCTGTTGTTCTGAGTGTGATAACATTTGGTTTCCCATTTATTTCCGTTATAAAAACTCTGTCACCAAAATACTCTAGTAGTTGTTTCATGTAGGTAAATCCATAGGCATCAGTATCACCTTGAAACTCTTGCATCTTCATTATGAGATCTTGAACTGAGACCTGTTCATCATCAACTTGTTCTAGGTATTCAGCTGTCTTCAAGAAAGCTTCCTTCTTTTTCAAATCATGTTGTCTTCCTAACTTTAGTTTTTTCGGTGTATCATTTTCATGGGAACATTGACGGGGGATATCTTTGTTTGTCCTGAAGTTGACACTGCATGTTTGATGATATATAGCATCGACAGCATGGAGATCTTGTGCAAACTCTAATCTCGAAAATATTTTCTCACTCCAACTGTCCTTTCTTGTCAAGCATGTACTTCTAATCTTGTCTCCAAATTCTTTAGTTCTCACAGGAAACACATCTACAATCTTCCTCTTTCTGGAATACTTTGCAGATCTTCCACAAAACAAACAGTTTGTTTTGAAAGAGAAAGTAGGTTCTTGAGAACGTGTTCTTGACAAATTGTGAGAATTTAATTTTTCAGGTTTTTTGCTGCTTGCAATATAATTTGGATTGCAATAATTACTCCTACATTTTGTATGCACAGTTTGACCTGCCTGAACGTATACTGAGTCACAGCGGGCTGAACTAGCTTTGTTTACTCCGCGACTTCCTTTCTCTCCCAAAATAACAGTTTCCTTGTCATCTGTAAAATTGTCTTGACAGAGAGGACACTTATCCATGGAGTACACAACCTGCAAGTAGTAGGATCTTATTAAATACAAATATCATTATAAGTTCAGAAACATTCCAATCAGGTATGAGAAACAATGTAACTGTTGTAATTGTCTAATTAAATTTTAGGTGCCAGGTCCATGTTCATTTACGTTAACATTGGCATGATGTTCCAGTCCTAACCATTTTCTAACTTCACAAGGTACATAAGATAATTAATGTTACCAGAAAATGTAATTTGTAAAGTACTTTACAAAATTTCAAATGCAAAGGATTACTATAAAAAATATAAAAAATACCTTTCGGTTCAAGGTTCCAGGTTAATCACTCAAGTGGACCTTGTTGTTAGGTACATAGTACTTAGGTAAAAAAGTTTGGCAGGAAACATTTTCAAACAGAGGACTCTTTATCTTGATATATTTCATGATTGAGTACATTTTATACAGAATTTCATTTGTTTATGATATCCATGATAGTTTATCTTGTAAACTACTTATGGGTACATACCTGCTGGACATGAAAACGACAGAATGGTGCCAAATATGTGCTGGGTGATGACCTTGTTAGCCTGTCTCCTAGGTAAACATGGCCGCCGATGTGCTACTTGTCAGAAAACTTATATTTGTCAAAATTTATTTATGACCTTTACTTGACATATAACTTTTTATATTTATATTTTTTCAATATGAAGATTTTCAAACAAATAAACAATTGTTAATATTATTGAATAAATATAGTTAAGACAAACAAAAACTATATATATGATTAAATGTGAATATATGTGTTTTTCGCTATTTTTTTTTCCAAAGGCAGATTACATTAGTTTTATGCAGATTAGATACAAACTATAGATACAAAAGGACTGCTTGTGACACAAGCTTTCATTTGATATGTAATATGATATGGTTAAACAAAAAATGAAACATTCATTTTTTTCATTTTTTTTGTATTTTGTATTGATTTACCACTAAAGATCATACCCAAACTAAACAATTTTCCCCAACTTAGATTTTCCTAGATTTTTACTATGTTGTAAGGGGATGTTTTCTGTTCATGAAACAGGAGAAATAATTTCTGTTGCAATTTGTGGTGGGTTTGGTAGGATTTGACACTATATTGACCGGACTAAACTGCCAACTTCAATTCGTTCAGTCTCTTTCCAGGATCCCAAAGAGGTCGACACAGCCAGGGTCACAAGAAAGGACGAAGGTACGGTGGCCCATAAGGGCCACCGTACGAAGGCCACATGATACAATTCATTTGGATTCTCCTTCAGGAATCACTGGAAAAGGGTGAAACAAAAGTTGTTCCTACTGACAAGTCCTCAAATAACGTAAGTATTACATCGCTAATTGTTTGATCAACAATAGTATAACTTGGTATAAGTGACACATCAAACAATGCCACATAGAAGGCTGGTATGTTAAGCGAGGAAGAACACTGTCAAAACACGCATCAGTACTATCGACTTTTAACTTTACTCTAAATCTTGAAGACATTCCTCTTTTGTACTAGATTCCAAAGCACCACAAAATCCGCACAATGAAAGATATATTGCTGGATCAAACACATATACACCAAATCCCTGTCTCACAATGAACCACGATCCTTTATACAACCAAGGAGGGACTTTATATTCACAGAGAGTATTTGAAACAAGTGGAATTAATACCTTGAGGATTCTCAATAACTAAGTCTTGCTCATTTTTTGTTATTACAATAAACAAGAACCAAGTAAATATTTCAAAACGTTTCATGGTAGACATTTCCAAATGCGACGTGTCAGTGAGAAGATGATGTCCGAGGCAATTCCTTAATTGGACTTGTAACGTATGTTCGCGTGTGTTTTTTTTCAGTTGAAAAAAAATGACTTTTTTTGCATGTGTTTGTGACGAGTGGCACCTGGGGGCAGGATACGCTCACCTTTTCGTGAACACCTGGTATCGTCTCTATTGGATAGTAATTCATAAACACATGCTCATGATATATTCGGAAATGCACAATCGTCTCTGCTTTTGGCAGAGAATTCTTATGAATGTCCCTTGAATTTACATTACATTGTTGTGTATATTACATTAAACAATGAAAACAGTGAAGGTTTTTATATTGCTTTCATAGCTACCAGAATATTCTTTTCAGTATGGTATTACTGTGTATATTACTCTCAACAGTGAATAATGTGTATGTTTCCTCATGAAGAGTTTACATTTGGTTGCGATATAATCTAAAGTCGCTCGTTAAGGGTGCGTTTGGGCGTGTTTAAAATACTAACAAGTAATTTGACAGTGCAAACGTTGAATGAACCCTTCAAGACATCTGTGACAACTTTTATGTATCGTGTGTCGAGGACAGGATACTAATTGACCAGTGACAACAAGATGAACGCCAGGTAGGTCTTGTGATTTATTGACCCCCCATCTGTTGTTAACGAATGTTTATATTGTCTGTGCTGTAGCTATCAAACTTATAACTCGCTGATGTATTTATGGTTTCCGACAAAAATAATGATACACACGAATTTGCTATCAAGGTTTATGAACATCCCGTGTTAATCTTATAGAACATGCGTCGTGTCGTGAGTTGATTCCCTCAGCGAATATAATTGTTCGATGTCGCAGTGAAGTTTATTAAAGGACCATCGCAGGGGAATATACGCCATACCACAGCGTGTTTGATTAACGCAATATCTCGCGGTACCAGAAAATATGGGTCAACTAAAAAAATACCGCTGGGATTTGTATCTGTACCGACTGTTCTTCAACATCATTCTCAAAATCCTTGTTTTCTGGACCAGGCATGTGTGTTTTATAAAATCATTTGATTGGATTGTGGATTGTAACAAAGTAAGGTAAACGGTTTATATGGTTCTATATACTTTCTGTTACTAGTATGTGAGTTACATCGATCTCACATGAAGGAAATTGGTTCTTAAAATTATCATATTCAGCTGACACGCTGTGATACAAGGGAAATGACCTTCAAAGCGAAGCTATATAAACAAACATTCCTAGTTGAAGTTGTATGTATTATCGTCATCTACACACGCGCACACATTTCGTGAGGTGAAATACTGAGGTATGAGAGTACTGGCTAAGATTTGTGATTAACTGGATAGATGGAGGCAATAGCACTGGATATATTCGGCGGATTAGTGTAAAGATGTTGTCACGATAAGGATTAGCGTAAGGATGTCATCGTGAAGACACGGACAATATATGGACTATTGTAGGAATGTCGTTGTAAAGACTTGGACAATATAAGGACTTGTGTAGGAATGTCATCATGAAGACTCGGACAATATAAGGACTTCTGTAGGAATGTCGTTGTAAAGACTCGGACAATATAAGGACTTGTGTATATATCGTGTAATGTCGTTGTAAAGACTCGGACAATATAGGGACTTGTGTAGGAATGTCCTTGTGAAGACTCGGACAATATAAGGACTTGTGTAGGGATGTCGTTGTAAAGACTCGGACAATATAAGGACTTGTGTAGGAATGTCATCGTGAAGACTCGGACAATATAAGGACTTGTGTAGGAATGTCATTGTGAAGACTCGGACAATATAAGGACTTGTGTAGGATTGTCATCATGAAGACTCGGACAATATAAGGACTTGTGTAGGAATGTCATCATGAAGACTCGGACAATATAAGGACTTGTGTAGGAATGTCATCGTGAAGACTCGGACGACACTGAATGTGTTGTGGAGGAGAGTGTGCTTTGTACATACCTCAGCAAATAACAGTGCGTGCATTTGTGTGTGTGTGTGTGCGTGCGTGCGTGCACACCTGTGCATGCGTGTGTGAGCATGCGTGTGTGAATGAGAGAGTATGCCTGTGAGCTTGTGTGTTCGAGCGTGTGTATGTGCGAGCGTGTGTGTGAGAGTGTGAGTGTGTGTGAGCGTTTGTGTAAGTGTGAGTATGTGTATGTGCGAGCGTGTGGGTGAGTGTGTGTGATTGAGTGAGAGAATATGTGTGTGTGAGAGTGTGTGTGTGAGTGAGTGAGTGATTGAGTGAGAGAGTATGTGTGTGTGTGAGGGAGAAAGAGAGTACGTATTGTCTTGTGGGTGTGCTTGGTTCTGCGTAACTGACCAAAGAAAGTATGAGATCATGAATATTTTAGGTGATATTTTTTGGTAGTGAAGGCCGAGCCGTATTCACAATTTCATATAAATACCCGACACAAATGTTCATGATCGCTAACTTTATTTGTTCAGTACAGATGGTTTGATATGTGGACTGACTGTTGAGTGAACTGTTGCCGGGTGGAGGGCATATGTAAGATGACAGTTATGCTAGCGGATGTATGGGTAATCTGTGGGATAGCCGGCCGGACAGATGAATCGATAGCTGGCCGGACAGTTGGGTGGATAGCCGGCCGGACAGATGGATGGATAGCCGGCCGGACAGATGGATGGATAGCCGGCCGGACAGATGGATGAATAGCCGACCGAACAGATGGATGGATAGCCGGCCGAACAGATGGATGGATAGCCCGCCGAACAGATGGATGGATAGCCGGCCGGACAGATGGATGGATAGCCGGCCGGACAGATGGATAGATAGCTGGCCAGACAGTTGGGTGGATAGCCGGCAGGACAGTTGGATGGATAGCCGGTCGGACAGATGGGTGGATAGCCGGCCGGACAGTTGGGTGGATAGCCGGCCGGACAGATGGATTGATAGCCGGACAGATGGATTGATAGCCGACCGGACAGATGGATGGATAGCCGGCCGGACAGATGGATGAATAGCCGGCCGAACAGATGGATGGATAGCCGGCCGAACAGATGGATGGATAGCCGGCCGAACAGATGGATTGATAGCCGGCCGGACAGATGGATGGATAGCCGGCCGAACAGTTGGAAGGATAGCCGGCCGAACAGATGGATGGATAGCCGGCCGGACTGTTGGATGGATTGATAGCCGGCCGAACAGATGGATAGCCGGCCGAACAGTTGGAAGGATAGCCGGCCGGACAGATGGATGGATAGCCGGCCGGACAGATGGATGAATAGCCGACCGAACAGATGGATGGATAGCCGGCCGAACAGATGGATGGATAGCCCGCCGAACAGATGGATGGATAGCCGGCCGGACAGATGGATGGATAGCCGGCCGGACAGATGGATAGATAGCTGGCCAGACAGTTGGGTGGATAGCCGGCAGGACAGTTGGATGGATAGCCGGTCGGACAGATGGGTGGATAGCCGGCCGGACAGTTGGGTGGATAGCCGGCCGGACAGATGGATTGATAGCCGGACAGATGGATTGATAGCCGACCGGACAGATGGATGGATAGCCGGCCGGACAGATGGATGAATAGCCGGCCGAACAGATGGATGGATAGCCGGCCGAACAGATGGATGGATAGCCGGCCGAACAGATGGATTGATAGCCGGCCGGACAGATGGATGGATAGCCGGCCGAACAGTTGGAAGGATAGCCGGCCGAACAGATGGATGGATAGCCGGCCGGACTGTTGGATGGATTGATAGCCGGCCGAACAGATGGATAGCCGGCCGAACAGTTGGAAGGATAGCCGGCCGGACAGATGGGTGGATAGCCGGCCGGACAGTTGGATGGATAGCCGGCTGGACAGATGGGTGGATAGCCGGCCGAACAGTTGGAAGGATAGCCGGCCGGACTGTTGGATGGATAGCCGGACAGATGGATGGATAGCCGGCCGGACAGATGGGTGGATACAGGATGGATAGTAAATTCAAGGGTCGACAAAGGATTATGATTTTGCGCTCTATTAGTCTGTGTAGTAGTGAACAACATTGTTGCTGCTTACGACATTACTGTTTGACGTAGTACCCTAAAATAGAGTTAACTCAAGACATAATCAAGAAGACAGTCAATTTCGTTTCGCAGTGATCTTTACTTTGAAAACAATTAGTGCCTGCTATTATGATCTTATTTTTGAAAGATGTTTTTTTCACCAACGATACAATTCTCATTTAGAAGTAGAGGCTTGTAATCTGATGAAATTCTATTAAAGATCTTCACATTAATACAAAGATGATACGATAGATGATCGTATCTCAATGCGCTGAATAACAGTGAACGTAACTGAAGAGACTTGTACCACTGAAAGCTATTTTGAAGATGATTATTACTCGAAAAAGTAGCAAATTTTTGAGACAATAGTATCAGGAACAGTAGTGTTAGTATTAGTGCTATTATTATCATTATTATTATTATTATTTTTATTATTATTTACAGATTAAAATAAACAAATGTGGCTCAGTTAAAGGACACTGTGGAATGCCTTGTTGGCATCATGAGTCTTGACATTCGTCACAAGAGGATCATCTGACAAATGCATGTGTGCAAAAGTGCACAATACAATTCTATCATGAAGACCCTCCACGTAAATCAAACCACACACTCTCATTAAAAATGGTAAATGTAATCGATTGAGGGAAGAGCGAAGGTGGTGGAATCTATTGTCTGACATGATCCTTCGTGTGACACAAAAAGAATACGAGGACGGGTACAGCATAAGTATTTGTGACTTCGACTTTATTGCCGGCGTTCAGCTCTGAACTCCAAATGTTCTGAAGTCTACACCCGAGAAGGTTTTTCTTTCATATGGGCATTCTGGAGGTTGTCCCTAACCCGCATCCTTAAGTACGTGTAGGCCTGACCTTCCACGAGATGGTCAATAATTATTATCATCATCATTGTTGTTGTTGTTGTTGTTAGTAGTAGTAGTAGTAGTAGTAGTAGTAGTAGCAAAAGTAGCCGTAATCTCATACGAAGTCGCAGTTCGAAACAGCAGCTGCAAATGATGTTGCAGTATTAGAAGTAGAGTAGTAGCACCAATAGCAGTAGACGTAGTACCTAAAGTAGTAGTAGGCATAGTATTTGTGGTAGTAATAGCTATAGTAGTATAGGCATTGTATTTGTAGTAGTAGTAGTAGCAGTAGTAATAGGAGGAGGAGGAGGAGGAGGAGGGGAGGAGGAGGAGGAGGGGGAATAGTAGTAGTAGTAGTCGTAGTCGTAGTAGTAGTAGTAGTAGTAGTAGGAGGGGGAGGAGCAGTCGTAGTAGTAGTAGTAGTAGTAGTCGTAGTAGTAGTAGTAGTAGTAGTAGTAGTAGTAGGAGGAGGAGGAGGAGGAGGAGGAGGAGGGGAGGAGAAGGAGGAGGGGTAATAGTAGTGGTAGTAGTAGCAGTAGTAGTAGTAGTAGTAGTAGTAGGAGGAGGAGGAGGAGGAGGAGGAGGAGCAGGAGGAGCAGGAGGAGGGGGAATAGTAGTGGTAGTAGTAGCAGTAGTAGTAGTAGGAGGAGGAGGAGGAGGAGGAGGAGGAGGAGCAGGAGGAGCAGGAGGAGCAGGAGGAGGGGGAATAGTAGTGGTAGTAGTCGTAATAATAGTACTGGCAGGCATAGTAGTACTAGCAACAGGAATGGCATAAGATGTAGATCGAAGTCGATTATATATACTGATGGAAATGAATAAGGGAACTCTTAGTTTTCAACACAGCAAAATGATATCCTATTTAGGTTGTTCGCAGCAATGTCTACCAAACACATATTGAAAGAATGCGCACAAACACATCTCAGACATTTGATTCTGACATACGTTGAATTTATATGCGCGCTTTTTCAAATTTTTCTTTGTTCCCTTATTTGTTTCCATCAGTATATTTGTTGTTTTACGCCGCACTAAGCAGTATTCCAGCTATATGACGGCGGTCTGTAAATAAGCGAGTCTGGACCAGACAATCCAGTAACTGACACCATGAACATCGATCTAGGCAATTGGGATACGATGACATGCATCAACCACGTCAGCGAGGCTGACTACCCGATCCCGCTTGTCGCCTCTTATGACCAGCATGGGTTGCTGAAGACCAATTCTAGGCGGGATCTTCACAGTATGTGGTATTAGTAGTGGTTGTAAGAATAGAGTTACTACTACTAGTAGCGGTAGAATCGCAGTGGTAATAGTAGTAGAATTAAATTAGTAGCAGTAATAGTGGTAGCAGTAACACTGATAGTGGTAGTCGTTATTGCTATAGAAGAGGTATTAGAGGTTACGCTTATGATACTGGAGTAGTGTATTGCTATAGCTGCTATCAGTGATAGAAATCTGCATACAACCACCAGAGAGAGTGCAGTGTTCCCACTTTCAAACCCTTGGCCAGGCCTACTTCCACAACTCGTGACAACCTGGTGACGTGTATGATCAATACACCCCATTGAGGAACAATACGGCAATATGAAAACAGCTTCTTTTTCCACTTTGTCCAGCGCATTGACTCCCACGGGACCGGCTGGTGGGGAAGTGTGTATTCTCCTCCTCGTGTCAAAGAGTTCACATTGATAATAGTAAGAAGAATTCCTGTTCTTAAACTCTTAAGGCTTGAGTGCGGCTTTACTTTAGTAGATGAAACAAACTAATGCCCATGAAGCTAAATATATATCAGGATGGAGCTAGACGAAATTAAGGAGGGGTGGCCGTTGTAGGTAGGGGTGACCGTATAGGGAGGGTTGGCCGAATAGGGAGGGGTGGTCGTATAGGGAAGGGTGGTCGTGTAGGGAGGGGTGACCGTATAGGTAGGGCTGGTCGTGTAGGGATGGGTGGCCGTGTCGGGAGGGTTGGCCGTATAGGGAGGGGTGGTCGTGTTGGGAAGGGTGTCCGTGTAGGGGGGTGGCCGTGTAGGGAGGTGGCTATGTAGGGAGGTGGTCATGTAGGGAGGTGGCCGTGTAGGTAGGTGGCCGTGTAGGGAGGTGGCCGTGTAGGGAGGTGGTCATGTAGGGAGGTGGTCATGTAGGGAGGAGGCTATGTAGGGAGGTGGCCGTGTAGGGAGGTGGTCATGTAGGGAGGTGGCCGTGTAGGGAGGTGGCTATGTAGGGAGGTGGTCATGTAGGGAGGTGGCTATGTAGGGAGGTGGTTATGTAGGGAGGAGGCTATGTAGGGAGGTGGCCGTGTAGGGAGGAGGCTATGTAGGGAGGTGGCTATGTAGGGAGGTGGCCGTGTAGGGAGGTGGCTATGTAGGGAGGAGGCTATGTAGGGAGGTGGCCGTGTAGGGAGGAGGCTATGTAGGGAGATGGCCGTGTAGGGAGGTGGCTATGTAGGGAGGTGGCTATGTAGGGAGGTGGTCATGTAGGGAGGTGGTCATGTAGGGAGGAGGCTATGTAGGGAGGTGGCTATGTAGGGAGGTGGTCATGTAGGGAGGAGGCTATGTAGGGAGGTGGCTATGTAGGGAGGTGGCTATGTAGGGAGGTGGTCATGTAGGGAGGTGGCCGTGTAGGGAGGTGGCCGTGTAGGGAGGTGGCCGTGTAGGGCGGTGGTCATGTAGGGAGGTGGCTATGTAGGGAGGTGGCTATGTAGGGAGGTGGCCGTGTAGGGAGGTGGCTATGTAGGGAGGTGGCTATGTAGGGAGGTGGCTATGTAGGGAGGAGGCTATGTAGGGAGGTGGCCGTGTAGGGAGGAGGCTATGTAGGGAGGTGGCCGTGTAGGGAGGAGGCTATGTAGGGAGGAGGCCGTGTAGGGAGGTGGCCGTGTAGGGCGGTGGTCATGTAGGGAGGTGGCCGTGTAGGGAGGTGGCCGTGTAGGGAGGTGGCCGTGTAGGGAGGAGGCTATGTAGGGAGGTGGCTATGTAGGGAGGTGGCCGTGTAGGGAGGAGGCTATGTAGGGAGGTGGCTATGTAGGTAGGTGGCCGTGTAGGGAGGTGGTCATGTAGGGAGGTGGTCATGTAGGGAGGTGGCTATGTAGGGAGGTGGCCGTGTAGGGAGGAGGCCGTGTAGGGAGGTGGCCGTGTAGGGAGGTGGCCGTGTAGGGAGGTGGCCGTGTAGGGAGGTGGCCGTGTAGGGAGGTGGCCGTGTAGGGAGGAGGCTATGTAGGGAGGTGGCCGTGTAGGGAGGAGGCCGTGTAGGGAGGTGACCGTGTAGGGAGGTGGCCGTGTAGGGAGGTGACCGTGTAGGGAGGAGGCTATGTAGGGAGGTGGCCGTGTAGGGAGGTGGCCGTGTAGGGAGGTGACCGTGTAGGGAGGTGGTCATGTAGGGAGGTGGCTATGTAGGGAGGTGGCCGTGTAGGGAGGTGGCCGTGTAGGGAGGTGGCCGTGTAGGGAGGTGGCTATGTAGGGAGGTGGCTATGTAGGGAGGTGGTCATGTAGGGAGGAGGCTATGTAGGGAGGTGGTCATGTAGGGAGGTGGCTATGTAGGGTGGAGGCCGTGTAGGGAGGTGGCCGTGTAGGGAGGTGGCCGTGTAGGGAGGAGGCTATGTAGGGAGGTGGCCGTGTAGGGAGGAGGCCATGTAGGGAGGTGGCTATGTAGGGAGGTGGCCGTGTAGGGAGGTGGTCATGTAGGGAGGAGGCTATGTAGGGAGGTGGCCGTGTAGGGAGGAGGCCATGTAGGGAGGTGGCCGTGTAGGGAGGTGGTCATGTAGGGAGGAGGCCATGTAGGATGGTGGCTATGTAGGGAGGTGGTCATGTAGGGAGGAGGCTATGTAGGGAGGTGGCCATGTAGGGAGGTGGCCGTGTAGGGAGGTGGCCGTGTAGGGAGGTGGCCGTGTAGGGAGGTGGCTATGTAGGGAGGTGGTCATGTAGGGAGGTGGCCAGTTAGGGCGGTGGTCATGTAGGGCGGTGGCCGTGTAGGGAGGTGGCTATGTAGGGAGGTGGTCATGTAGGGAGGTGGCCGTGTAGGGAGGTGGCTATGTAGGGAGGTGGTCATGTAGGGAGGTGGCCAGTTAGGGCGGTGGTCATGTAGGGCGGTGGCCATGTAGGGAGGGGGCTATGTAGGGAGGTGGTCATGTAGGGAGGTGGCCGTGTAGGGAGGTGGCTATGTAGGGAGGTGGTCATGTAGGGAGGTGGCCAGTTAGGGCGGTGGTCATGTATGGCGGTGGCCGTGTAGGGAGGTGGCTATGTAGGGAGGTGGTCATGTAGGGAGGTGGCCGTGTAGGGAGGTGGCCGTGTAGGGAGGTGGTCATGTAGGGAGGTCGCTATGTAGGGAGGTGGCCGTGTAGGGCGGTGGTCATGTAGGGAGGTGGTCATGTAGGGAGGTGGCTATGTAGGGAGGTGGCCGTGTAGGGAAGTGGCTATGTAGGGAGGAGGCTATGTAGGGAGGTGTCCGTGTAATCAGGTGTCCGTGTAGGGAGATGACCGTGTAGGGGGGTGACTGTGTAGGGAGGTGTCCGTGTAGGGAGGTGTCTGTGTAGGGAGGTGTCCGTGTAACCAGGTGTCGATGTTGGGAGGTGACAGTGTAGGTAGGTCTACATTTCACAACTCTGTGAGTTGCAATCGAGCATGCTTTTTCTTCGAGTCAAGTCGCATCCTATCCGACTGTTGCTCGAAAGTTGTTTGATAAGGGTCACGACATTCGAGGCCTTATAATTATAAAACTTTCAAAACGTTTTATGGACGACGTGTGGGTGATATTTCAGTGACAAAAATGATGTTCGATGCATTGTCCTACTTTGACTTGTACCATCTGTTCCCAGTGTTTGTTAAGGCGAATAGTTGCATGTGTTCGTGGGGCAGGATGAACTCACCGTTACTCACCGTTACGCGGCCTCATCACTCATGACTGTAATTCATAAGTATTGCTTATTATATAGTTGGAATCACACAATGGCTGTCTTGTGAGGAGGGTTTTGTCACTGCTACTGATATTCCTTTTCGTCCTTAGGGGTATAACATACCAAGTATTCTTTCAATACTTATTTATTTTCAATGACCGGATTTCTCTCATTTTCTCTCATTACAACACGAATAAACACGGGCCTGATTTTCCCGTTATACACTGAAGAAACATCTTCCATTTACTCCCTACATCTATAATACGGAGACAGATAGGACCACATTAATATTGAATGGACGGGGTAAAACCACGCGGGAAAACTGTCTCTGCATACTGGCCTTCGGGATTAAACGACGTTCTGTCCGTTGACTGATTACGTGAGTAGCAGGATCGAGCAAGTGTTAACATGGCGGACGAAAGGAAACGGTCTGTCGTTATCCGACGTGACAAAGTAAGCCGAGCATGTCCACACAGATCAATACTCATGCCAAGTATCTCTTTATAACAGAATTCCTTTAACAGGTCTTTTACATGCTGTCTGTACACACAACTACATTTCTTCGTTATCATTTTAGGAGGAGGGTAGTCTAGTGGTTGAAGCGTTCGCTCGTCCCGCCTGGCCTGGGTGCAATTCCCAGCATAGGTACACTGTGTAAAGCCCGTTTCTGGTGTCCCACGCCGTGATATTGCCTATATGTTTCGTCAGGTATAATGTATATGATTAGCATTGTAAATTATATTAATACACCACAGGTATATTCCTACATTGATACCTATTTTTCTACCAGTACTAGTCTACCACCATACAAAACCAGCTACTAACAGCTACTACTAACAGCTACTAATAGTACTCATCAAACAACTTTCGAGCAACAGTCGGATAGGATGCGACTTGCAATCTAAGAAGAAAAAGCATGCTCGATTGCAACTCACAGAGTTGTGAAATGTAGACTCGTAGTAACTTCGAGAATATTGAATCGGTTGAATAAATAGCTGAATATTGAATCAGTTGAATAAATAGCTGTATTGGTGAGCTGAAATGCGATTTCCATTATCGGGCGATATATATCTGACGGTAACCTTACTACTACTACTACTACTACTACTACTACTACTACCTCTACTACTACTACTACTACTACTACTACTACTACTACTACTACTATATCTACTACTACTACTACTGCCTCTGCTGCTGCTGCTGCTACTACTACTACTACTACTACTGCTGCTGCTACTACTACTACTACTACAACCAACACGTCTACTACTACAACTACTGCCAACACGTCTATCACTACTACCACCACCACGTTTGCTACTACTACGTAGAAAGACATAATATATTTACTTATATACATATCAAAGACAAATAAAAACACTGATTGGTACAAATAGATCTAGATCTAGTCGTGTCTGATGGAAGTGACAAAACCCTTTTTTACAAATTAATACAAATTCTCTGCTAAAAGTCCGTTGTTCGAATTTGACTTCATAATAAGCATGTGTTTATGATTCACTATCAAATAGTGATCCTACCAGGTGTTCGCGAGAAGGTGAAGGTAGCCTGCCCCAACTATGGCATCACAAATACATACAAACGCAAGTCAATTGTCACCTGAAAATACACAGAAACATGTGGTACAAGTCAAAATAGGGAATTGCATCGGACTTCTCAATTGTCACTGTTGCGTCAAATATGGAAATGTTCTCCACATGTGCTCCATCTTCTTCGAAACAGCATTATCGAATTGTACCTCAAAAGTTGTGAAATGTAGACAATGTCTTCAACATGTCAACCATAAAACGTTTAGAAAGCTTTACTGAGGCCGTGAATGTTATAACTTTGATCAAACGAACTTCTGAGCAAGAGTGGTATGACGCTCTTTGAAATCTTGAAATGTGAACACCAAATGGCTGGAACTGATAGAATAGTGATCGACATACATGGAAAGTTGACTATTGGAAAGTCCAAGTCATCCCTCTTTTCATACAGTCATGTTGAGAGTGTTTTGTCACTCTGAATCTTTATACATATATCTTAATATGAAATAGATGAGTCGGTCTCATTGGTCTCCTTTACTTCTAGTTCAGGTGGGTAAATCAGAGGTAAGGTATATCCTATCAGATTGTCTTGGCTGCATTGTCTTGTTTTACTGGAAGTCTCAGGAGAAATTCCAACTCATGTTCACAAAGAAACAGATCAGCAAAGAGGGGAGCACAATTGGAGTACATGGCTGTGCCTATTTCTGGCCTAAATGTCTTACCCGCAAGATGATATCCATGAGGAATTCCAGCATTTCACAGATTGTTTTCTCAGTAAAATTATGATGACATTTGCTTCCGTATTTGACAAATTGTCCTGAACCTCTGAAGATAGATATGTGATTATATCTATGGTCATTTTGTAAGTTAAGTCTCCGTTCTGCAACAAGTTGAACAATTTGGATGAAATGCTGTTAACATACTTACAACATACAACGTAACTGTTGATGGTTTCTGAAGTTTGAAATATTGTGGGCCATTTAGGGAAACTGATTTTGTATAAGAATGTTACTTCCATCTAAGACATCAATTTCCCTTGTTTGTTAATTTCAGATTCAAGAACATGCGATATTCGAGTCTGTTTCTGATTTGGGCAAACGTTTCAATTCAATTTCAAGGACTATACTCTGGATTCGATACTATGGGATCTCACTGTGTCTGGACCTATACATCAAATGTTAGTCGAGTCGTTAGATTTCTTTCAATAAAAAAGAGTATAGCATTGTTCTTAATTTGTGCACATTTAATGGTTCCTGGAGGAGTGGAAACTAATCTTCCAAATGAATGGTATCATTTGGCCGTCGACCTTAATTATGACCATGGCTGCGTCAGTGTCTTTATGGTTTCTTCAATACATGAAGCATTTTGGTCAAGACATTGTGTGACGTCAATGTTAGTTCCAAAAAACAAATAAATGTCTTCAAGCATTTCTAATTTGACATAAGTTTCTAAATCTAACAAATCAATTAGAAAAGAGGAAAATCATTTCTTTCTAACAATAGAGTTTCACAGTGTACACAGTTTACATTCTCGGGAAATAATATTGCGTGAAGGTCCCAAAAAACAATTTGCTAAGCGGATCTGTATTTCGGATGTAAATCTATGACTTGCAAGTGTACGTGATACAGTTTAATTTAGTGTTAATTTTGATATATCGACATATGTTTGATTTATCTAATAGATCAGTCACAAATACTCCTTAAGCGTATGTACGTTATCATAATTATATAACTCGTCTACATTTCAATTTCGGAGGACAGGCGCCATGTTTTCCATGATTATCTAAATTATATTTATGACTGACTGACAACACATCTCTTCCATAGAAGCTGACATATATCGATAGAGACAAGAATCTCCAAAGTCCAAGATTCGCGATGGTAGAATCTGAATGAGACCGTTTATCACGTCCATGTACAGCACGTGCAACGTATCTGTGCGGACTTTTTATAGCCTCTATATGTTGAGCTTTTATTCCAGACATTAATTTACATATATTAACACTGTTTATTGACAAAGACCAACACCCATCAAACTGTGTTTAAATCTAACTAGAACCCTCACTCATTCAGAGCGAGCGAGCGCGTGAGTTAGTGAGTTGGGTTTAACGCCGCTTTGAACAGTATTCCAGTTATATAACGGTGTGTCAGCTTAATGTGGGAGGAAACCCCGAAGTGATGCAGGTCTCAGACGTTTACCACTTCGGCGAAACCCACGAGCACGGGTATGGTGCTGACAAACCTAGAAACATAATCGGTGCGAACCAGTATTCGAACCCACAATCATAGATGCCCAAGTGACGCAACTCTCAACTCTACACAGTGAATCGCGGCGACCTAGACGACTGGGCCACCCGTGCCCCCTCATTTTAATCAGAAATACAACTACAAACGCTAATCCCGGTAACACATATGTTGACAAGCCATCTTTGAAGTAATTCATTGATAATGACGATACACCAACGCTTAAATATTACTGATGATATTCAACTGTCTTGTTTCTCATGTTTAATTTTTTTTATACTCTTTAAAGACAAAGATGCCATGTGCACTGATTGACACGTGCAGACCTCAAAGTAATTCGGATTTCAGAATGTTTCAAGTGACACAAAAATAACCACTTAATCTTAGAGCGAACTATAGCACAAGACGATGCACTCGTGTGGAAGCATGCCTCATTGTACCTAAGGCAGAACTCTGCTTTGAATGACGGCACTGTCGCAGTGAATTAGAACACACTGGCTGTCAACCCATGCAGAGCAAGACGTGCATTAATTTGAAACGTTTTGAAATATTCATATCGATGTCTGTTTGTGTCTTGGGTGCCAAGACAAGGAATCTCTGGTACCATCGTCGCGATTAACACATACACCGACCAGAAGCACCGTCCGATGTGTATGCTAGGAGGTATTAGTGCATCACTTGGAATCCAAAACAAACAAAGTAAATTGAGGAATTGATGTTAAGATCGTGTGTTGGAAATATTCATGTGAATACAAGCGACAATTCATGTGAAGAAGGAATTGGAGTTGAAAATTGACTCGTTCAATAAAGTAATGTGTTTGAGAAGAATATGGCAGATTGATAAAACATGCTGGGAAATGTTTTCATTCGTGTTGCGTTTTGTGTCTACTGACCGTCTGTGCACAACCATTGTTCCAGGTGCTGTTCCAGGTGCTGTTCCAGGTGCTGTTCCGGGTGCTGTTCCAGGTGCTGTTCCAAGTGCTGTTCCAGGTGCTGTTCCGGGTGCTGTTCCTGTTGCTGTTCCGGGTGCTGTTCCTGTTGCAGTTCCGGGTGCTGTTCCAGGTGCTGTTCCAGGTGCTGTTCCAGGTGCTGTTCCGGGATCATAGGACCAGTGATGACACTGTTGGTTTCAGCTTGCCTGTCCAGGTGGATGGCTCTGTTTCCCCTGAACTTAAAACGACAAACTTAGGAGGCATTCACATTCATACCATACGAGTTCTTGACATGAATAGAGTCCAAACAAGATGCTACAGAATAATATTGTATAGTACAGTATACATTGTATATAGTTACTGTTGAATATAGTGTAGCATACATAATAGTGTAGTGTAGTGTAGTGTAGTGTAGTGTAGTGTAGTGTAGTGTAGTGTCGGGTAATGTAGTGTAATGTATAATAGTACATAGTGTAGTGTAGTATTATAATGTAGTGTAGCGTTGTCTGGTGTAGTGTAGTGTAGTGTAGTATCGGGTAATGTAGTGTAATGTATAATAGTATACTAGTATATAGTGTAGTGTAGTATTATTATGTAGAGTAGCGTTGTGTACTGTATTGTAGTGCACTGTAGTGTAACGTAGCATACGCACCAGCATATACATTTTTTTCAAATAATTCACGGAAATACTCATTTTGACTACAACTAAACTAACCTTTTCAATCATGGTTTAATATATTCCAGGCCCTTAGGGGGCCATTATGAGGTATTGTGCAGATGTGTCTACAAGCATTAAATTTGGCACAGGTGTAGACCAGAACATAATTAATCAATTTTGTGAGGGCGCCAAAGCCGGCGCTCATTGGGGCGGTCATATTGGCAAAATCCAAGATGGCCGCCAGTCCCTATTTGATTTTGTCCCAACTTCATAACCAAAAGTCACAGGATCCTGAATTAAGGCGCTTTTTGTAGTTTTTTTTACCTAACGGATCCCAGATGTGAGCTTTGTTTTCACGAAGAAGTGTTTTTTGGCCTACTTAGTGGTTGAAAACATATTTTATTCAAATCAAATATATTTTTTATGATCATTTTTCCTCACAGAAATAGTCCACAAATGAGAACAACATAAAAAAAACCCAACATAACAAGCTGAGCTTTGTTATGACATACAAAAGATGCTTTGGCCAATTTTGTTGACAGAGTATCCCCAGGGGCATACTTAAGGGCAAAAACTTGCAGGTGCAGGCTTAATTTGGATGCGACACAGTAATGTTATTTTCTGGTCTGCAAATGAGATTATGCATTGCTTGGTTGTTGATGGTTATATTATTGAACACATAGAGGTCACATAAATTGTTCCTTGCATGTATTTTGTTCCATGCCGGTGATGTTTTTTACCATGCCCAATACTACTTGCATCTGCAAGACTCTGCACACACTGCCAATCGTCGAGCATCCACAAGCCCTGCTCCACCTGAGTTTCATCCAATTGCTACAGCACAAATCGTAGCTCTTGTTGAGGATTCAGACTCAGTATATAAGCTATCAGCACTTCGACAGATGTACTGAAAACTGATGGAAGAACAATGAAGTCCCTGCCACGATACCAGGCAGCCACATTCAACAAGGTTTAAAGAGCATATATTCTCAATCTTCTTCCGGACTGGGCTGAGTTTTCACAGGGGAAGGAAATCTACATTTCTAATAATACAAAGATTGCAGACCTGCTCGCCAAAGCTCGTGAATCCCAACTTGGTCAAGATGATGCCCTTTTACTGATGCGGGGAGCGGTGATTTTGCGTAGGTGTTGTCTCCAGAAACAGGAACCCTTCCATGGGTCTTTCTCCCAAGACTGCCCAACCTCTCCTTTACCAGACGAGCTTCGTAGCTTCATCAATATCATCCTCCAAGGTCCATATTCTACTTAATGCTCGAATGTTCATGGACCACCTGAGTCACAGGATATGTGGGATCAACGCTCCAGAACCAAAAATCCGCAGTTCAAGTACTGGTCTACCATCATGGAGCTTGAGCTATTGATGTGTCGCTTCATTCGGCGTCTACGTGAGGGAGATTTCCTTCTCTATGTCCAAGTATTTGATGAGCTCTGCCCATGGTTTCATGTGATGGACCACACAAATTATGGCTTCCAATACATGAGCGGGATATGGTCCAGCTGTCAGAGAAACACCCGAACATACATGCTGAATTCCTCAAAGGGATCTTTGTCGTTCAAAAGTCACCACACAAGTTCAGCCTCATTTGAAAGGATCAGTCACATGAACAATCCAATAACAGTCTACAGGAACATGGCGGAGCAGCGGGACTCTTCGAGTTTGAAGCCGTCCAAGACACACCAAGTCAAGCACTGGTCAAGAACTTGTAGCACTCGACACACAAGAAATTATGGAACAGGAAGTGTTACATCTCTCTCTAGGGTTCATGAAGTTGGCGAAGACCTTCATGCACAATACGTTTTACAGACACTTGATAAGGTGACAGTGCCAGTGTCAAACACTATCAGACGTAATAAAATCCTGACATTCGACAATCGTCCTGATCTGACCAAAAATGGAAACACAACCAGTGGTTTACAGAAGATAATATGACTCTAATCACAACACACTTTCTTTCACTACAATCACGACCAGATGTAGATATGGAAGAGTGTTTTCGTTTTGAAAATCAAAGGGAACCACCATGTTTAGCTGATCGTGGTTCACTTCAATTCAGCAAAAAGTCAGATATTCTGGAATGCATCAAAGCGCCAATTGGTCGAGCACTTCCAGCCAATTTAGCCATGTGCTGGACATGGCAGCTGTTGTTCATATGGTGCGGCCCACATCAGCGAAGACATTTGCTGAGTATGTTACACAACACATTGTGCCATACCTGGAGTCTCCGATAACCGAAACAGTTGCACGTATAGATGCCATATGGGATAACTACCAAGAAATCAACCTCAGACCCCTCACACATCAGCGTCGTGGTACAGGTCCACGGACTAGGATTGGGGATGGTCACACACGAATCCAAAAGCATGACTGGAACAGTGGATTTCTCAAAAACGAGGATAACAAAAAGGAGTTATTCTCCTGCCTCAGTGAGGAGCTTGTCAAGAAAGATTTGGGTGGGAGACTCCTTCTCAGTACCAAATTTGAGAGTGTTCTTTCCAATGGACCATGCGATGTATCAGCTCTCCAACCCTGTAACCACTCTGAAGCAGATACAAGGATATTCTTTCATCTGGCACATGCTGTAGCACAGGGCCAACAGACAGCTTATGTTCGTACTGTTGATAGTGATGTGGTAGTCCTTGCCATACGCTTCTTCTCTACACATGGTCTCTCAGAGCTGTGGGTGTGTTTCGGTAGCGGGAACAAAATTCGCAATATTCCCATCCATGATATCCATGAGACCTTCACATGGAGTTTTCACATCTCCCTGCTCACGGGCACATACTCTAAAGAACTGTGTGAGGTTTGGGTGCTACCCGTACATAACACGCTTACCCTTTTCTCGAACACCTGGTGTAATAACTGATTTTCAGTGACCCACTCATGTGCTGTTTATCGCTATTGTGCATTTGGAATCTGTTTCGGTAGATGTTTGAGAGTGCTTATCATTTCAGACATTGACAAAGCCCATGAAAGTTTGACAACATTGTGTGGCTAGTATTATGTTTATACCATAAAACATTTTTATAATTTGTATACAATACAACATTTGTATTACTTGTTACCAATACAACATTTGTATTATTTGTATACCATACAACATTTGTATTATTTCTATACTATTCAACAGTTGTATTATTTGTCTACTATTCAACATTTGTAATATTTGTATACCATACAACATTTGTATTATTTGTATACCATACAACATTTGTATTATTTGTATACCATACAACATTTGTATTATTTGTATACCATTCAACATTTCTATTATTTGTCTACTATTCAACATTTGTAATATTTGTATACCATACAACATTTGTATTATTTGTATACCATACAACATTTGTATTATTTGTATACCATACAACATTTGTATTATTTGTATACCATTCAACATTTGTATTATTTGTCTACTATTCAACATTTGTATTACTTGTAAACCATACAACATTTGTATTATTTGTATTCCATTCAACATTTGTATTATTTGTATACCATTCAACATTTGAATTACTTGTAAATCATAAATTTGTATTATTTGTATTCCATTCAACATTTGTATTATTTGTATGCCATTCAACATTTGTATTACTTGTAAACCATACACCATTTGTATTATTTGCATACCATACACCATTTGTATTATTTGTATACTATTCAACATTTGTATTATGTGTATACACTTCAACATTTGTGTTATTAATAAATCATTCAACAGTTGTATTATTTGTCTATTATTCAACATTTGTATTACTTGTAAACCATTCAACATTCGTATTACTTGTAAACCAAACACCATTTGTAACATTTGTAAACCATTCAACATTTGTATTACTTGTAAACCAAACACCATTTTTGTTATTTGTAAATCATTCAACATTTGTATTATGAGTAAAACATACAACAGTTGCATTAGAACACCTAAACAGTGTGGTGACTCACTAGGAAACTTGATATTATATACTTCTGTTAACATGAGACGAAATATTTTCCTTTCATCAAATTACCCCGTGAGATATTTTCCACCCATTCAGTTGCTATTTCATATCATTTGTGTTAGATGACCATCATCATACAAGCCACGGCATTAATGAGATCGTGCTACAGCGATCCCCATCTTCTTAACTTAACATCTTACACATACTCAAAGATCGATTTCAACACGTTGCAATCAAGATGGGCCAAACTGAATATTCGAGAGCGCAGCCCTGATATTGCACTATACAAACTCGGCAATATGGAAATAATTAATGCTTGCTTCAGTGGTTTGAGGTTTGTCAGAAGAACAAGATGGTACAACGAGAGTGTGTAGACTGTAGATATTATCTTATACTTAATGATAGCGATGAAAATGAACATATCAACGTATCTCTTCAATGGAGTTGACAATCAATATCAAATGATTATTTTGTTTTTGGACTAACGTAAGCACCGAATATAAATCTTTAAATTCATTATGTTTTCTTTTGCCCCGGTTTCTCTTTCTGGTGGTGATTTCATAAAAAAACACGATTTTTATTGCTTGAATGCTCGTTGATACAACTGCCAGTTAGGCTTCAGAGACGTGCAACACTTTGGTAATAAATACCGACATCTGCAAACTACACGAGTCTCCTTAATGTTTTGTTGCAAACTTGACGCATTCCGGGTCATAATAGGTCTACAAAGGTCTGTCTGACAATGTGTGGTCTGACTGACAGATTCTGCATCATCATACCTCAATTAAATCATTGAAAATAATATCAAGTGCTGGATTGCCAAATCCGGTAGAATTATCCTCATAGAGATTATTATACGAGGACGCGTGTCATACTGATTATATGAAACGAGTGTCAGATATTCTTGTATTTCCCTTGCGAGAGCGAGTTTCGTAAAATCAGTATGCCACACACGTGAGTGTAATAGTTTCTATATTACCCATTATTTCTTAATCCTTTTGAGCTCATCTTTAGAAAAATGCACTGGTCACCACAGCTGTCCTAGAAAAACACAATTTGTCGAATGACGTCAACAATCTACACCTATGACGTCATTTCTAGTGTGACGTCATTTCAACCCTACAGCAACAATACAATTCGAATGATGTCAACAATGTCGTTTGGATGCCCGAAACAATACACAGGTGCGCGAGAAGGGATTTTTTCACTAGTGCACACTCGACATCATTCGTCACCACTCATCCCATTCCTAACCTGCAAGAAGACTCGTGCCCCTATTGATGAATGTTATGTGCGAAAATATAACAAACCAATCAGAATGCGCGTAAGAAAGGTCAAAGAATCGCTCAGGAATAATGTTTGATTTTACATATGGTTCGCATTTAAAATATACCCAAGATACAGTTTAATGTGTTCCATCATACTGTATAATACTGTAAGTCCCGATGGGTCACCAATACCACCTGGAACGTATATGATATTTGGGCAGATATACGTTTATCATGGCGCAAAGAGATGACAATTCTTTTAGCTATGCCCGTTTTGCGCTTAGACGGAACCCAGTCGCAAGAATGGCCACGAGAGGGTCACGTGTTGCTATTCGGCTTGTCCCGGAATAACACGAATGTTATAAACACATATTTATGAACTCGGTATACATGTAGCTGGAATATTCTTACACGCAGTCATTGCTTCTAATAATTATTTGTATGATAATTAAGTATGATATTACTTGTATTCTGTAAGTTGTTCATAAAAAATCCTGTATTGTAGAAAGTGTAACTAAAAACGACAAAACCATGTTAACAATCATTAAACTTTAATCCCTCACCTATATTATCCAGTTCATGTCATCTCCATCGTATTATTTAGCATTTAAGTATAATAAGACCGGATGATCGAGTGTGCCTCAGAACGTATAGCGAACATGTACACATTCCAAAATTCCTGTAGTTGCAGCATCGATAGTCGTCACCCGAACGGATTGAATCTAAGCAGTTAAACGTATGCAGAAATCTGAATAAGAACAGTTACTAAGATGCATGGACACTCAGAATCCTTCTGAATAATACAACCGAACCTTCTGTTGTATTGATTCAGGACATGGTTTCAGATTTACAAAAGCTGGTGTGTAGGGACGCGTTGAATTATTTACACAGCTGATATATGAAAAGCTTCGTTGAAGCATATGCAAGGGGAGGGTGTGTGTGTGTGTGTGTCTAAGGCCCAGTCGTCTAAGGCGCCGCGATTCGCTGTGTAGAGTTTCGTCCCTTGGACACGCCAGAAACCTATGACAGTGGGTTCGAATCCCGGTTCGCCCAATTTATGTTTCTAGGTTTGTCAGCACCATACCTGTGCTCGTGGGTTTCACCGAAGTGGTAAACGTCTGAGACCTGCATCACTTCGGGGTTTCCTCCCACCTTAAGCTGACACGCCGTGATATAACTGGAATACTGTTAAAAGCGGCGTTAAACCCAACTCACTCACTCACTATATACAACCGCTTGGAAAACTTGAACTCATGTCATGAAGGCGATAGATATACTATAATCCTGCAGATCCAAGAGTTGTTTTCAGCGGTTATCCTACGTAAGTGGACATTTTCTGTCAATGTGTTTTCAGCTCTTTCTGTGAGAAACGTTCCAATAGAACCAAATTGTTCTTGTATCAAGGCGGATACGCGTAATAAAGGACCGGTCCATATTCTAAACAAAAACAACAATAACAAAAAAAAAATAACAACGAGAATGACAATAAGGAGAAAAGTAACAATAAGAAGAACAATAAGACGAATTGGATGAATAACAATCATACGAAAACAATCAGAATGACGATTTTATATTATCATCTCATGTTCCTTTTGGATTTTGTATGAGCGTTCTTGTATCAATAGAGATGTGATATTCCTATAAACCTATGTGTTGATGGCTGTTGCGTGTATAAATAATAGTAAATATAATAAACACATTATTAATAGAGGAGAAGAGGTCCTTGGTCCAAGCTTACTTTTATCGACAAGTAAATTGCCATTTGTGTGAAATGTTGGCCTATGCATTTATTTCAGTATTCATGTTTTGTGATTAAACGTTTAAAAATGGTAATGACTTCTCCGACTACTCACTTTATTATGTCTTGATGTACTGAAGGGCGATGCATCGACTCATCGAAATAGCGTAGAAGAGAAAAACAAACCTTATGTTTTTTAAATCTAGTTCACTAAGCATGAAAAATAATGCGTAACGACCTGAAGCACAGTCCACAAAAATTGCATTATTCAACAGTTACAAAGTTGAGAATCCGCGTAGGACAATAATGCGACAATGTTTGATCTGAGACCCATTTCAGGGTGATTGAAATCTTAATGTCGGATTACAAAGGCGAAACTTCCTTGCATTATCCAAAGTGTCCCATAAGAGTTAACTTGAAGTCCGGCTGACGTTAATAAACCAATAACGTGTCAACACAAGCATATTCCAACAAAAAGTTGTTTCTCTCGTGATGTTGAAACTTGAATGTCGTTGTGGTGTGTTCAGTGCTGTCTATTTCGGGTTAACAATTCCGTTCTTTCCTTCTATGTATGCGGAGGATAGTACACTTTAGTATACATGCAAATGTCATCTGAAGTTTCCTGAGAAAACAATATGTGAGATCTTCGGCTGACAAGGGTGGTGGCACGTGGTCCTGTGCACAGCGCACAGATCACGTGAAGTTAAGCAACGTTGGTCTCGTAGAGTAGTTGGATGGGTAACCACGTTCAGCAGCTTGACTCCTGAGAGTTTCTAGGGCTTCGGTCCTGCCCCACACTGAAGTACATGTAACACATGTGGTGTCTCCCTAGGCAAGTGACTTTGTCGAAATGTGCCTCTGTTCACCCAGCAGTGAGTGGGTACCCGGTAGGATGTGGCTGTTAACCTTCTAGCGCCTCACAGGCAGCTTGGGTTGTATACTCCCTAGGGAGCTGAGAATGAAAACCGTGTGCTCACTGATCCATTGACCGGGGGAATAATAGTGTAGCGCTATGAACATCCACTTGGTGAATGGAATCTGGCGCATTATAAATGCACATATTATTATCATTATGACTTTAACTGCCAATAGTCATCTTTCTCTTTGTGTCGTGCAATATGCCACCAGTCTGTGGTGCCTACATTTCCCAACTGTTGTGGTACAATCAAGCATCATCCTTCTCCGAAGATTTTAAAGAGTGTCATACTAATATTGCTCAATTGTTTGGTCAGGGTTACAGCATTCAAAGACTTAGTGAAGATTGAAAACGTTTTCTATTACAGTTTAGACACGAAATTGAGAATTATTAATGCTGTTGATGCTGGCATAAAAAAACAAGAAAGACATTGCAATGGAATTTGACATTCCAAAATCAACATTAAGAACCAGTATGAAGAAGAGAGAATCCATTCTTGAATCCTGCGACTCGACTGACTTTGGCCCCGCCCGGAGGAGGTTACGAGCTGCCAATCACCAAGACGTAGAGGACGCCCTCTTCAAATGGTTTCAAGCCATGAGAAGCGAAAAAATTCCGCTTAGTGGTCCGTTACTGCAGACCAAATCTGACGAACTTGCAGTGAAATTAGGCCATGAAGATTTCACGTGTAACACTGCAATTACGTGTATTGTGTTTTGTCTTATCCAAGATGGCGGACGTTCCCGAGCGAAAACGTGTATAACGAACGACGGATATAACGAACTGATTTCTCTGGTCCCTTGTAGTTCGTTATATCCGTGTTCTACTGTACATGATTCCCTGTTTCGACTTGTACCATACTGTTTTCGTGTTATTTTCAGGTGAACAATTGACTTTGTGTGTTTGTAACGGGTGCCCCCAGTGTGGTAGGATAGGCTCGCCTGATATCATACTTATTTAATAGTGATTCATAAACATATGCTAATAATATAGTCAGAATCGCACAATGGACACTGATATTTTAACAGATATGTTTTTTTAATGAAAATGGAAAGGGTTTTGTCGCTTTTATTTAGACGTAGATGCCATCGGTTGTCATTTTCTCGTTTAGTGTATAGACGAGGTTAGCGGAGGCACCACTGGTCATCACTTTCATGCATACATTGTGGATAATGGTTTTCAGAGAAATATACTTGTAGTTTTCTAGGATAGGTCATTTAATTACTTGACAACATTTGACATTGAGATTTAATAAAGAATTATATCAAATGTCAACATCCAGGGGAAATATGGCACGTCAACTTCTTTAGAAAGATGGCGGACGACTCATTTATTTGGATTTAATCTTGGAATGTCGATAATCAACCAAACTTATATTTCTAATCAATATTTTTATGTGTATATGATACAATATTTATAAATAATAACTATACCAGGAGTGGAAATATAGGCTATGATTTCATACCACGGAAACAGAATTTCGTCGCTATCTCAATGGCGAGTTTAGCTGGATTTGCAAATATTTACAAAGGTCAATGTATTAGTTGTATTCATATATGAACAAGGGCCAAGATGAAACACTATGAAAGTGAGTAATAGCTCACGAATCGAGCCCAATTCATTTCTGAATCGTATAACATCATCATTCTCAGTAGAATGCAACATCTTTGTTGACATGAACTAGTCAGAATGCCATTGATATTCTTTCGAAATAAACACTAAATTATTCTTGGATGTACGATAATTGAGTTGACTATAACGGTACATGACAACATTCACAGGCTACTGTAACGTTCACATGTATCTGTATAATGGATCAGTGACATCTTTATCGAATTAAACTGGTCACACAGTCAATAGATAGAACCTTGTTTTGACTATTGACTATTAGCACATTTTGTTTTTCAAAGCTATGTTGCATGAAATATATATTGTGCAAATTTTTATATGCGTTTTTTTTGTTCCAAACAATGATTTAAACCTAAAGTAAGTTTCAGTACAACTGTGATCAATAAGATATGTATTTAGTGACTGATTTCTTAGTGTTAGCGAATCTTCTTGGATAGAAGCAATTAGTAGACGACGATCTTAAACGCGAAGATAAAAATAGCAAAGTGAAAATCAAAATTGTCAGTTTTGCACAAAAAGCTTATCGACATGTACAAGACCAGTGTTATTTGTTTTGAGACTAAATAATCAGAGTTCTCTTATATGGTCTTGTATACAATGTAGAGTGGGGAGGTCGAGCTCTTGGTAATGATTTCATTGCTATATGCGCATCATGATTGGTGAACATAAACTGCTGGGAAAAATATAGTATACACTTAAACATTTGATGAAGTACGACCTTTATCAAACCGTTACTAGGTAGAGAAGAGTCGCCCAAACACTGCAAACGTGAGGTCCAAAACGCAACTATGATACCCGTATGAAATATAACACCATCGAATAACCATTTCTTGGTTAGCCTGAAAACCAGGAACATTAGAAACATTCAGTTAGTTCATTTAAATATGTGTCTCACCTGGGATATGGCGAAAACATTGGATGCAACAGAATAATTTTACCATGCACGGAGAAAATGGAGACAAAGGGGGTGATGGAGGTCGGGTCGAACCTGGTAGGACCATTTGGGACTGCGTGGGGGTTGCTGCGAATTATTTGATGTACCTCACTTATCTTCGTGTATTAACCGTATATTATTTGATATTGCTGTACTGCTCTTGTTATAGTGGGCGTGTGATTGAATGTGGTTTTAGCTTAAAGTCAGAATTAAACTGACGGTTAAAAGATACTTTACCACTTTAAAAATTGAAATTGCAAATATCAAAAAACACAAGTTAAAACTAAATCAGTGCAAAACACATCGTCCAAACACAACAATTCTCCATGCAGAAGTGATTCACGCACACGTTTTTGTGTGTAGAAAATGAAAAAAGTGAAAGTAACGTGTCGCTTGAGCATCCGAAACTACACGTGCAGTAAGGGTATATGCATGATACGGGCGGCATATCAGACACTCACACTGAATACAAACACCACCACAGAAATGCCACGAGCGACACCCGAACAAAACGAGTGGGCCCTGGGTATGCTACTGATGGAGGCCACCCATGCCCACATTGCTAGAACTTTTGATTGCCCCCAACGAACTTGATACAACGTTACAGATACACCGGGCAGACATCAAACAGGCCAAGAACAGGCAGACCCAGGGTAATTACGCCCAATGAAGACCGGTACTTGCGTACTTTGCATCCCCGCAATCGATTTCTGACAGTGAGTCATCAGCGACGACTGTCTGAAGGCATATGTTAAGTCGACAGACAGTGGCCAGGCGAGTCGGTGCTCAAGGAATTGGGGCTTTCAGACATTATAGGGGACAGTTATTGACAGCGTAACATCGTCGTCAGAGACTGATATGATGGTGGTCAGGCGATGAAGGAGTGAGCATATACTCCATCACCCGACGAAGGAGTAAGCATATACTTCTAAACGATGACATCTAACGTTGACATCCATATTTTCTCTTTTATGTGAATTCACTTCTAGATAGCATTCAAAGACTTAAATCTTACGATAGTTGGCGCACAGACTCAGTTCAGCGCTTGCACTATTGTAACGCCTATACTCTAACATGGACTTTCCATAGCAATGATATTTTAAGCTACAAGGACCGCTGACTCCACAGGGGGTATTATTGTGATGATTTTGTGAGGTTTGCATGTAATTCTTAGTTCACATCCACTGGTACGATAATCAGCCTTGTGTTCGTGGTCCTCAGTTCTAAATAAAATGTTCTTCAAAGTCTCACAACACCCACTCGCTCGTTCACTACTCCGCGACATGGTAAACTGTCCTTTCGGAAAACGTTTCTCCTTAAAAGTCAACAGTGGTTAAAAGACACCCCCCTTACCCTCGATGACGGACCGTATGCATTTATACAGCGTTGATGTAAATCACTAGTCTGGGTTTAACTCCATTTATGACACATGAAACGTGTTGCATAAACGTTATGTAAAAGAGCCTGCGCTGGTTTGAACATCAATCTGTTGATGTCAAACGATGCCCCAGCCTCTTGTGCACATTCCAACCCCTGTCAAAACACCCACCCCGGTCTATGCTCCCATTCCCATAGCTCTTCCATCAATTCCCCATCCCATGCGAGAGGCCATCTATTCATAATTACAAAGGAAAGATCACAGGTTAGAAGATGGTGAGGGAAATATCCTTCACAATTTGATTAAAAGAGTTTGATTGTCTGCGTAAGAGTGACCTCCCCTGACCCGCTCTCCCAAATGACGACCGACATGGTATAAGTATGCAAATGAGCAAATGACATAGGGAATAATTCCTGTTGTTTGCGCATATGCTCTGGCGAGAGCGTGAGCTGGTAATTGTCTCGCCTCAAACCGAGCTGATATGAAGTCCAGAGTATTATGTCTATAACGGAGTTTTTATACATTATTTTTTTTATGTCACGCGTGTAATGTTTGAGCGTGATAAAAGTGTTATGTCATCAGTGAATGCTTCCCCTGACAAGATTTGTTGGGAGGTTTCACAGATTCCGTCATTATGGAGTTAAAATCGACTGAAATGAGAGGCTCTATATGTACGGGGGGCCGCTCGGGAGTTGGGTCATTACGGAAATGGAGACGCTTAGAGGTTACAGGTCAAAGGTGACGTCAGAAGTGACGTCAAAGTCAGAATGGCGTAGACTGTATATTTTCATCTAATTTCATCAGTGTTGTTGAGATCGTAAGAGAGTGTCATGACGAATTCGGCTTCAATATCCGTGATCATAATCAATATATCCCTTTGTTTCATGCGCTTTGTTTGGCGAGGACTGACCTTAACACGACTCTTTGAGGTAGAGAAATGACGTTTTACGTTTCTTATCAAGACTAAGGTATACTATATGAGCGTCTCGGCGTGGGTGACCTGCTGACACACATAACATACAGTCGAGCTCCGATGCCTCGACGTCAGATGTGTCGAATTACCAGATTGTGACGAACTCAGTCAGGTCCGTGCAAACTCTTTATACGCTATTTTAACCGGTTGTCTCAAATTCAATATATAGTCCCAAGATTTAAAAAATAAATCAAAACTTATCTTGATAATCCGATGTCAAAATGTTCGAAAAACACAAACTAAGAAAGTGTATGAAGTACAATGGCCTAGACATGTTATGTAAGGTCTAGGGAATCTGAGTGTCACGAGGTACGTGACGAACACTTCCCCTCGTTTATTTTAACCACGCTTTGGAATTCGATAATTAAGTGCAGTTCAAGTGTTCACTCTCTGGTTGTGTTTATGCATCAGATAGTAAAAATGTAATAACATTGTCTACTAAAAGTATACGTTTTTAAATGGTCTTTGTACAACGTGAACTATCCTCTCCAGCAATATCAGCTATATTAATCTTAATGTCCTAACGGATTGTATTTATTTATACGTAGTGTGGGAAAACAGGATGTTTACTTTAAACCGAGAAAAACTTTAAGATATTCATCATATCGGCTCTTTGGTACAATCTATCCATATTTAATAAGCGGCACTAAACTGTCAAGTAGCTCAGCAAATACATCATCTACGAACTAACGAAAAGTAATTTTAATATTTAAACTTACGTATTCAAAGACCATTAGCAGCGCAAGTTAATGGAGAGGAGGTTCTGAATACCTCCTACTTCGCACATAAGCGATAGAAGATTGACCTGTGTCAAACAGAAGTCTCTGAAGCGCAATGTTGTCTTTGCATTTTAATTACGTGTCACCTTAACGCGACCACGGGGATCGATAAACATCTAAAAGGCTCATGGCTTCATAGCCAAGAACTATTTCAATTCATTGATAAATCTTTAAAGTTTTTGATTTCAAACAGCACAGGCATTGTGAAAAGAGGAACCATTAGTTTCTGTTCAAGAACAACTTTGATCTTTCGTATCCTACATGCAAGAAACAATGGCTCCTTGTTAAAGTTTGTTTTGAGTTAATGGATGTGTATCTCCCTGACCTCGAAGCCATTAGTCGGTAAGTGTGAGGCCAAGCCCAACAAGTTCTGGCAGTTGTACAAAGCGATCTTAGCGCTACGGTGATCGTACTCCCATACCTTAGCACAGAATTACGACAGTCGTAGCGCTAAGATTCGTTTGAACAACGGCACCCTGGTGAGAGAACCAGTGAGGAGTGAGTGAGTGCGTTTTAACGCTGCTTTGAACAGTATTTCGGTTATAACACGGCATGCCGGCTAAATGTGGGGAAAAAGCCGGCAATGATGCAGATCTTCGAAGTTTACCACTTTGGGGAAACCCATGAAAACGGACATGGTGCTGACAAACCCTGGAATCATGGTCAGGGCGTAAAAGGGATTCGAACCCACGATCATATTAGGCTTCTGGCATACCTAAGGAATGCAACTCTGCACAATAAATTTAAGCGCCTTTGATGACTGAGTCAGGTGAACATGGACGTCGTCTGATTTCATCCCTCATGGCAAACCAACAGAGCTGTAGATGTAGCTCCATTTCATCTTGCGTTTGCTTGTGTGACGGAATTGTACAATGGACTTTTATTTTGCAGAGATTTCTTCTGATTATGGAAATGGTTTTGTCGCTTGTATTTCTATATGTTCTATTTATGTTTGATGGTCAAGCTTTCCCCAGGATAGTCGTACTTTGATATTCCTATGATAATTGATCATCCGAGAACACCCTTGGTGTTCCTCTATACCGACAAAGGGTATGTTTGGCATGGTCAAGCTTTCCCCAGGATAGTCGTACGTTGATATTCCTATGATAATTGATCATCCGAGAACACTCTTGGTGTTCCTCTATACCGACAAAGGGTATGTTTGGCATGGTACTGTTACAACCCAATAATGGTTTTGCTTTCAATATGGCTGACATCGCGGCCATGTTTAAACTCTGATCGACATGGAGACATGGCTGAGCTAAAATAGACTGATACACGGTCAATGATTCAGGAGCAGGGTCCCGTTTCACAAAACAATTTTAGGGCTTCGACTTTCGTAAGTATTGTGTTAAAGTATGGCAGTTGCGACAGGGCTAGCGCTAATGTCACTTTGTGGCGCCGCAGCCAGGTGATGTCCAAGTGGAGTGGACAGTGGTCACCTGGGACATAGCTGCCATATCTGCCACATCACATCAAGGTTGTATGACTATGCACATGCACCACTGCACTGTCCCCAAGATGAATGTGACAGAGTCATTAACACGGGGCAGATATTGTTCAAAGTACATGGTACTGTGAGTGCTAATCCCCACTATCTGATAGTGTTAGTGATCGCTCACTCTACCCATACGGACGGGGAACGCTAATGACCGCGTGACCATGACCCATCTTTGCTGCGTGACAAACCACCACTGACCTTCCAGCGTCCACCTCTTACTATGATACAGGAATACACAACACACAGATTACATGTTATTGGCGCTTGTAGGGATAAAATTGTTTCCGAATATATTTTAAACAAAGGATTGGTAGTACAAATACAAATTAATTTCGATTTTATAAAGGTACAATTTGATAGTGACGCATAAACAAACGATATTTAGTGATTCATAAACACATGCTTATGATAAAGTCGGAATCGTACGACTGACTCCTTATGGCCGTGGAAAGTCTTTTTTGTTTTTTTGTTTTTGCTTTACTTAAAAAGAAATGTTAAGATAAATGTAAAGTTTTTTAATCACAATTCAAGGGTTACTTCGCTTTCGATATTGAACTACACTAAAGGGTGTTTTCATTTCTGAGATTAGATAAAAGACACGATAAGAACTATTTTTTAAGAATCATTCAACAGTTGTGACATCATGGTCGGATATTGTCGCCTACAGTGCACTGCATATTGACACAGTCAAAATGCAAACAGTTACAGTGTTTACCAAGCACTATACCCGTGCTCGTGGGTTTCACAAAAATGGTTAAAGTCTAATGCCTGCATCACTTCGGGCTCCCACAACAAGAGCTGACGCGCTGTGATGTAACTGAAATACTGTTCAAGGCGGCGTTAACCCAACACAAATCACTACTACTGTCTTGGTTCTACGACTTGCTCCACTGAAACTTATCGGGGGCACGGGTGGCCCAGTCGTCTAAGGCGCCGCGATTCGCTGTGTAGAGTTGCGTCCCTTGGACACGCCAGAAACCTATGATCGTGGGTTCGAATCCCGGTTCGCCCCGATTATGCTTCTAGGTTTGTCAGCACCATACCCGTGCTCGTTTCACCGAAGTGGTAAACGTCTGAGACCTGCATCACTTCGGGCTTTCCACCCACATTAAGCCGACACGCCGCGATATAACTGGAATACTGTTAAAAGCGGCGTTAAACCAAACTCACTCAGTCACTCACAGGAATTTATCAGCCAGCTTTAATTCAGCAATCTAGCTTTTTACACTTTTCACTCCTTACCATAAGTCACGGTGGAAATTACATTCCTAATAAAGCGCACACGTGCTATTGATATATCTTTTTCATTCACAAGATCCGGGGTAGAATAGGTCTTCAGCAACCCATGCTTGCAATAAAAGGCGACTATGCTTGTCGTAAGAGGCAACTAACGGGATCGGGTGGTCAGGGTCGCTGACTTTGTTGATACATGTCATCGTATCCCAATTACGTGGATCGGTGCTCATTATGTCAATCACCGGATTGTCTGGTCCAGACTCGATTATTAACAGACCGCCATCATACAGCTGGAATATTGCTGAGTGCGGCGTCAGACAACACACAAACAAACAAACAAACAAACAAACAAATCATTCACATTTTTTAACTCACTCACCACCTCCATACCTCTTCACACCTCGGCAACTGTGGGGGTCCACAGTCCCTAGACAGACAGACAGACAGACAGACAGACAGACGGACATGCAGATATTTTATTGTATTCTCACCTAACTAGATCTGTTTCCCTATCTACTCATCACTTTGATAGATGCGCAAATGTTCAATCTTTAGAAACTGAAAGCCACAAAACCCTACTGAGTATTCATTGTTGTAAGAAATGTCCATTGTACGAATTCCATTATACCATAAGCATCTGCTTAGAATCGCTATCAAATATACTAGGTATTTGCGAAATGGTAAGCGCATACTGTTCCATCGGGAGCTCCCGTCACAGTATAATCTCTGTGGAAAGAGTATGCTAAATTGTACCTTGAAGATTTTGAAATGCGGTGAGTGAGTATGGTTGTACGCCGCTTTTAGCAATATTCGAGTAATATCACGGCGGGGGACACCAAAATAGACTTCGCACATTGTACCCACGTGGCTTGCCCGTCGCCACCTTTGAAATGTAGACACCAAAGATAAAGAAATGTTTAATTCAGAATTTCATTTCTGTCAGGTTGTAAACAGCTTTATATTTTCAGTACAAATGCGTTAATCTTCTACATTCTCTGCGACCATTGGTTCATGCCTTTGTCACTATCATGTTCTTACTCGTCATATCCGGCGACGTACAGCCAAACCTTAGGCCATTTAATTCTCGCAAACAGTGGTAATAGATTTACACCATCAACTTTAATTGATGACATCTCAAAATTTGACGTCTTACGTTTCACAGAGCCGCATCTTGATGATAACGTATCATCTAGTGAAGCATTGTTAGATACTGTACATCTTCCGGGCTGGAGGGACAGGGATTGTTTTGAGGAGGAATAATTGTATACATTTTTCTGATTAAATTCATATTTAAAGAAGACTCCGCCAAGAATTTTGTGAAATGTTCTGGTTTCGGTTGTTACCACAGGCAACGTGGTGAAACCGTTCGCTATCTTATTCTAGACCACGTTACTGGGAGCAATTAGATGAAGTTTTAGATTTAGCACTTGCTATTTCTCCCCATGTGTTTTCATATGATGATTTTAATCAGGACTTATGAAACCCAGATGTCCATAACTTAACAGAAAAACAGCAACACTACAGAAAAATATCACTAAACTAGAGTTGCACTTTTATGTTCCACTTTGGTTCATCCTACTATTGTATCAGCGCCAGGCAGGGCAACAACACGTACCATCTTTTGGTATGACACGGACAGGGATCGAACACCCGACCTTCCGCTCTCCGGCCGGACGCTCTACCATTAGACCGCGGAGGCGGTATTATTGTATCAGAACATTGTACTTATAAACATGTAAGCGTTCTTGATTTCCCCCCGGAAAGCGACTCACTTTATGAAAGTATATCAGTTGTAGCAAATCCCATTTAAGAAGGATAATGCTCTATAAATAAAAACGATAAAATCAAATCAATATTCATAAGAAATCTCTTCCAAATTGTACGATTCATGAGCATGTGTTTATCCAGTTTGACGCATCAGTTACAAAAATGATGTCCGATGCAATTCCTTATTTTGACATGTAACGTATGTTTCCATGTTTTGCCTTTGCATGTGTTTGTGGCGGGTGCCACTGGTGGGGCAGGATACGTTAACCTTTTTGCGAACGCCCGGTATCATTACTATTTTTTAGTGATTAATTACCACATACTCAATACATAGTCGGAATTGCACAATGGTTATGCAGAGATTTCTATTGGATATGGAAAGGGTTTTGTCGCTTTAATTATTATAAATCACTGCCAATTAGTGACGACACAGGTTGTTCTATAAACAAGGGGTTTTGATAATTAAATTAAATGATTACAGAAACAAATTTGAAGGAAGTTTTTACCAACTCTGAGAATACTGAATATCTTCACCTCAATATTAAGAGAATACATGGATCATTGTATTCCTTCAAAATATGTTACCACGAGATTTAATGATAAGCGTTGGTTTGATAGTAACTTAAATTACGAAAAGACATTGACTTTGTGAAAAGGCGTGTCGATCATTAAAAACATCAGACATTTGTATTACAACAAAACAAAAACCCAAAGAAACAAAGTTATTAATATGATCCAAAGGAGGGCACTTCAAATAAATGTCCTTCTTCACAGTATGGATAATATACATTTCTTCAGTATCTTACTATCACACATACCTTCTATGTCTACGAATTCCTCCTCATGTACGCAGCGTTTTTTAGATGTGCAGACTGCTGAAGCAAATACTGGCAAATGTGTGTCTGTTTCTAGTGCTGATGATGGTAATCGTTGTGAACATGGTATTACTCATTTAATATCAATAGAAATTGCAATTACTGACACAATTTCATGTTACCTAGCTGATAAAGTTAGCAGTCGTGGTGGTCATAGAGCTATGAAACAGATGTATACCTCAGTTGCAAACAAAACACACCTGGACTTTCCTGCGTTTTTCACGAGAATGTATTTCTTGTAATGACGTAAACACGTGCGGACTACTTCAACATTCTAGGGGAAAACCCTGGGAATTCACGAGCACAAATAAATACAGAAGCGTTGATTCTTATCATTTAGACCCTTTAATATTTAGTGTTTTGGCATACTTTGGCATAAGTCAGAGAATTTGACTGCATGCCCGTTCAAGGATAGTCTCGCCACAACCCATCCTAGAGAAGAAAACAAGCAATATCCGACGTTCATACAGTTTGGCCATCATTCTACGAACGTTCACACTCCAATGAACTCACTCAAAGTGAAAGTCAATTCTTAAACTTTTCAATTAATTGAAGTTTTTTTATACATTTTTACAACTTTGGATAATTACTAACATTTCTGTATGGTATTCTATGATATATCAAATGCATCTTGCAGACTATGTACACCAAACACAGTTCCAAGACATACCATTTGGGCATGATGTTTAAGTTTGTGAATTAACATTTAATGCCGATGAAATTTTAATTCACAAACTTAAACATTATGCCCCAATGATATGTCTTGGAACTGTGCCTGGTGTACATATATAACTCAGTTAATACCCTGTCTAATGTGACGGTTTGCTAATGATCTATCGGTGCTGCTGCATTAAGTGTATACATTATCTATGAAGAGCTCAACTCAGCTGGAAGACTTGTGACAGAACTGACTGGTGGGGTTCAAGTACAAGTGCGTGATATTTAGTCACCTTACCTTACCTTATAATGTTCATGTTGTGATACTTCCAACATCTAAAAAGCTGTCTTCAATAGAAAGCTCAATTACATACTTCGTATAAATGTCTTATTCTGGAATGTTCATCTGTAGCTTGGGATGGTTGTGCTGTAGAATTAACTATGGTCAAGAGTCGCTGTAGGTCTTCCAAAATGTTCTTCTAACGTTAATATATATTGTGAAACAGAAAGGTGACCATTAAGTTGTAGATATTTAATATATGATCCCAGCTACAGATTGAATCAACTTCAATCATTAGTAAAAGGAGACACACCTACAAACTCAGATGACAGTGATTTTCAGTGATCCATTCAATTAATTGTCACAGCTATTTTGCCTTTAAGGCCCAGTGGAATTTGTTTCGAGACTTATCGAGAATGGCTCTTCTCTAGTGTTGACGTTATATATTTGTCTTCAATTTTGTCTGATGCAAATAATTCTATTGTTAGTATTGATTAATTGATCATTCCGTACATCTGAAAAGGAACGATCCCGGGCCTCGTTCCTCAAAGCGATCTTAGCGCTACAATGATCGTAAGCCTATGTTTAAGTATGGGACTAACGATCACCTTAGCGCTAAGATTGCATTGCGGAACGGGGCCCTGGAGGTTTTTCAAACCCTTATGATTGTCAATACAATATTGTTGAATCCAATTCGTTTCCCAGACGTCGCCAGAATATTCAAGCGTGTTCAATTATAGCTGTAAGACAGTCCCCTGTTGCAGCGAGGTACCCTGTCTCTCCATACAGTCAATACTATGTACATTCTCGTATTCTGTATGTGCTGTGTTGACAAAAAAATCCTTTATTTGGAAGGCAACCAGGCATGTTAATATGCGGAGCTAACGTCATCGTAAACAAATCAACCCAAATGGCTGTGCGTCGTGTTAAACCAAGCATAGTGCTATATAGGAGGACAAAGTAAATTTACATTTAAAGGACATGTGTATCTATTGAGTAGCCTATCAACAATGGCATGTTTCTGTGATTATCATAATAGTCTCCGGTCTGAGTTTAAAGACGTTTTGTTCGCATCATTATGACATTGCCATTACATATTTACAACCTTTGAGGGTCCATGGTTGTCCCATTGGTGTATTGATCAATACTTGGCCGCAACAGGATCCGCTGGTAGTGGGCATTGGCCCGTTACACACATATCTAGCATTACGATGCTTATAGGGACGGTCGGGTAGCCTAGTGGTTAAAGTGTTCGCTCGTCACGCCCAAGACCCTGGTTCGATTCCCGACATGGGTACAATGTGTGCAGCCCATGTCTGGTGCCCCCCGCCGTGATATTGCTGGAATATTGCTAAAAGCGGCGTAAAACCATACTAACTTACTACGATGCTTATAAGCGTTCAAGAATGGGTGAGGTGAGATGAAATAGTGTTTAACAGAGATTAATCGTCGCGTCCATGATTACTAGCATTGCGCTTATATAGCGACGTGCATGTGTGTGCTGGACTATTGCCGATTTCATAATGCTAGTCCACTGAGATACCATGCCCAAATTTTACTCCGAGCGACCAGTCCTTATTTAGCCCTTAAATGCCGAGCACGGTCAGGGTAACAACAAGTACCATCTTTTAACTTAATATCAATATAAATTCTTACTTTAAGAATATGGAGATCTCAAGATATCAGGCTTATGTGATAATTTTTTAAGAAATGTTAAGCAAATCAGTCTTTGTCATTTACAGATTCCTATGAAGAGATACCACGAATATAAATCTAGAATACCAATACTAACCTCCTACTGACGGCCACGGGAGTTATTGCTCAAGATATCTCCTATTGGAGGTTGATCGGAGTAAGATTTAATTGTTTAAAACTACTTCTACTGACATCAATATACTCTACTACTTTTTACGTTTAAACAAATTTCCTTTGAGTCGTACCCTGCAACATCGTGACGAAATATGCAAAACATTGAACTCTTTGGCAATTAGTAAAGAGTTTACTGTAGGATCAACCCGTTCTGTTTCCGCTACTTTACGAATTTGACGTTATAACAGTCACCACTATGAAATCTTGATAATATTTTCCATTTTGTACCAGAGAAGGATATTTTGATCGAATTGTAAATTTGAAAGTATAACCACATCCATTGTGGGTATAGCTATATCATATGTTTATTACAAATGCATTTAGGCCGCTCAAACTTTACTATAGAAGCGCATATCAATATTAATAAATATCATATTCATGGATGAACGTACCATATAAACGAAGCTGTAAATAAGCTATATAAAAACGCAAAAACATGAATGATTTGACAGCTTTTGAAACAACACCAAGATTAACCGATATCAATACTGAATTATGAGTAAGCAAGTGAGTGACAATCACCACGTCAACAATCTTGCAGCTTTTCGCGACACTAGCGTATGAAACATTGGTGTTAAATACCAGTAAATATTTGATAGACGTTGAGTCAAGGGGTTTCAGATTTAACCCGACAGAAAGCTTCCATTCATATATTTCTGCATCTATGTTTATATCAAGTATGTATTTGATATATGTTTGTGGCTAGTCAGCTGCTTGGCATAAACCCTTTAATCGCACTCCTTTACATAACTATCCACATACGAATCATCGATCTAGTATGTTAAAACTAGGATTTTAATATGTTTGCTATCATGGACTTTGGAAAGACTTGTAACTAGTTTCGTAAATAGTCACATGATAAGACAGGAAATATGAGAAAGACAGTAGAATTAGCGTGCTCAGCGAGGAGACGAATACACAACCGTGAAAGAGGTTAAGCACATCCTACTATACATTTCCATATAAAATAGCCAGTTTGTGAAATACATTCCTATATTTAGTTTCTAACAAAATACATTTGTTTCTTTGCTTTCAAAGTGACAAAGCTTCGATATACAGAAACCGAAATCGATTATCTAATACCCGGGTCTGTATCTCTCCCATGGCAATAGGCATTGAACTATACCCTTTAGTGCTGTGCTTCGTTACGACATACCATACGACTCATTACTTGCGAGTTTAAACATACGTTGTTTTGTACCAACGACAAATGATGATCCGGGGTAGAATAGGTCTACAGCAACCTAGGCTTGCCGTAGAAGGCGCTTGTCGTAAGAGGCGACTAAGGGGATCGGGTGGTCAGGCTCGCTGACTTGGTTAATGTATGTCATCGTATCCCAATTCCGTAGATAGATGTTCATGATGTCAAACTTCTTGTCCCGGCTCGAATATTTACAGACCTCCGTCATACAGCTAGAACATTGCTGAGTGCGGCGTTAAACAACACTCAAACAAGAAACGAACAAATCTTGTTAGTGGATCTAACATGTTTATCAAAATAAGATCAAAGTGATGTAAAACGCCAATGACAGAATAATCAGTCTGGACAATCCATCAAAACAGACACCACTAGGCAAAAAAGCAGTGAAAAGCACACGAAAAGACTGCCGAAGTGATGACACCAGGTGTTCGCGAGAACGGCAAGCACGCCCCGACCCACCGACAGCGCCCGCCACACTCTCAACTTGAATAAAAAAGCGAGTGCTAGTCCTCTACCAGACGCCACACTGCAGTGCTCCTGCCCCACGCCGTTGGACTGTGAACAATCAAATCCCAACAAGACAATCTAGTGACACCATAACTTATTTGCTGATTTTGTTCAAACTAAAATAAATATATTAAGTTTGAATACGTCTGATGTGTGCTGGTGCATATAGTTTTCTGCATATAAGTAAACATAAACGTCCAATGTCATGTCTAGATATTTCCAAGTTATATAAACGTTCGGAATACTAGTATATAACAATATAGAAGGAATTGTGCATAACTTGGTTATGGCCTATGAACGCGGTTGCATGGCCTGTGATGTTGCCATTCTCGTATTTGTCAACGGTTATAGTGATATCAATAACCTTCTGTAGGAACAGTTCGTGAAAAGTGTGAAATTTGGTCAGTGGTGTAGCTGTCACAATATGAATACGCCTGCGTAAATGTCCATGCTTTCAACAGTTGTTCGTGTTGACTTGACGGTGCGAGTGCCTCAACACTACATATGCACTTTAGCTATGTTCACGTACTGCGCTGTATAGGCGATAGCTCTCACCATCACGACAGTAACGTGTTTGGAAGGGGGCGAAGTGTTACATGAAGATACATATTTATTTGCAGTGTTGGAGTAAACTTTAGTCTGTATATCTTCCAGTACCAACTCGCAAGTACTAACTGGATTGCCCTTAAGAAATTTCGTATCCTGTTGGGATTCTAATCCCTCGCATATAATCTCCATGTTGTCAAATCAATGGATTTATTTCAAACTGAGCCTGGAACACAAGGCGACGTGGAACCAACCGAGGGTCCGACGTGGGAGTGAGGGTGGGAATACGGGTGGGTGTGGGAGAAGTGGGGTGGTGGCATCGATGTCTGTACGTTGATTTTACAGACTTATATACACTATACATTCTTGATCACACATATCGTCAATACTTCAAAGACTTGTATATACTATACATTCTTGATCACACACATCGTCAATACTTCACAGACTTGTATACACTATACATTCTTGATCATACACATCGTCAATACTTCACAGACTTGTATACACTATACATTCTTGATCACACACATCGTCAATACTTCACAGACTTGTATACACTATATACATTCTTGATCACAAACATCGTCAATACTTCACAGACTTGTATACACTATACATTCTTGATCACACACATCGTCAATACTTCACAGACTTGTATACACTATATACATTCTTGATCACACACATCGTCTATACTTCACATGGGGAAATTGAACAAATATGTTATCACGTTTTATGCCACATATTAAGAATTGGAAATTGTGAAATAAGGGAATATTACAACTAACGACCACGCTCAATTATCGTGAGACTGCCAAGGGTAAACCCCATAACGCATGTCGGACAGGACCCGTATCTCTCATGGTGCTGGCCTGATAGCGTTAGGCAAACAATTATAAGACGTTGATATCTTTTTCATCCACCATTATCAAATCACCCGTACCACGTATACAATCGTTGCATGTACTAGCAACTGGTAAGCTATTATTCTTACTAAACCTCACTCAGTAACACCTTTATCATCAATGCCTCGGTCAAACTACATTATATAATTCTGTCTGGAAAGCGCCACTAAAGTTCGCAATAACAGCTTCATCGTCAGTTTAATCGGTTAATGAGATCATCTTTACTAGCTGACAGTTTATTCATTCAGGTAAGAAACGTACGTTACTCTATTGTACTATGTTATTTTTTAACTATATGCTATTACCCTTGGCAAAACCTGCAAGTTTACTAGGTCCCTGAAAATGTCATTCTTGAGTGTATATCTTAGATATTCCCTTGTTCTTCTTCTGTGTATAGATATGACAATTCTGTTGACTGTATTACGTTGTTTACCTTATGGAATATGTATTGTGGCTGAACTGAATGTATCTTGTGTGAATGCCCACTCGGGTAATGTATTAGCTAGAGTTTGTCAGGTATACCATATTCAATCATATGTAAACTGTTGTATATCGTCGTGTACCTTGGAATATGTATCGTCACTAATGTTGTACATGTATATCTTGTGTAATGATTCCATATCATGTTCATCTAATGTTCTTCACGTATATGTACCTCTACAACTGACAGTAAATCTTCTCTAATAATTGATTGTAAACATTCTATTGTTGACATTTTATATTTATTCTGTGGCTGTCTAATAAACTGACTGTTTATTCACTCAGGTCGTGTGTTGTTATGTGGTTTGGTGTATAGTGAAACCTCTACTAAGCGAGCTGATTCCCCAAATCCACGCATCGTCAATACTTCACAAGCATGTAATACGCTATACATTTTTGATCAAATACATCGTCAATACTTCACGAGCATGTAATACACTATACATTCTTGTTCACACACATCGTCAATACTTGACGGGCATGTGATACACTATACATTTTTGATGATATACATTGTCACTACGTCATGGGCGTGTAATACACTATACATTATTGATCACATACGTCGTCAGTACTTCACGGGCATGTAATATACTATACATTCTTGATAACACACATCGTCAATACTTCACAGGCATGTAATACAGTATACATTCTTGATCATATACATCGTCAATACTTCACGGGCATGTAATACAGTATACATTCTTGATCATATACATCGTCAATACTTCACGGGCATGTTATACACTTTACATTCTTGATGGTATACATCGTCAATACTTCACGGGCATGTAATACACTATACATTCTTGATGATATACATCGTCAATACTTCACGGGCATGTAATACACTATACATTCTTGATGGTATACATCGTCAATACTTCACGGGCATGTAATACACTATACATTCTTGATCATATACATAGTCAATACTTCACGGGCATGTTATACACTTTACATTCTTGATGGTATACATCGTCAATACTTCACGGGCATGTAATACACTATACATTCTTGATGATATACATCCATTATTCGTCAATACTTCACGGGCATGTAATACACTATACATTCTTGTTCACACACATCGTCAATACTTCACGGGCATGTAATACACTATACATTCTTGATGATATACATCGTCAATACTTCACAGGCATGTAATACAGTATACATTCTTGATAACACAAATCGTCAATACTTCACGGGCATGTTATACACTATACATTCTTGATCATATACATAGTCAATACTTCACGGGCATGTAATACACTATACATTCTTGATCATATACATCGTCAATACTTCACGGACATGTAATACACTATACATTCTTGATGATATACATCGTCAATACTTCACGGGCATGTAATACACTATACATTCTTGATGATATACATCCATTATTCGTCAATACTTCGCGGGCATGTAATACACTATACACCCTTGATGATATACATCGTCAATACTTCACGGGCATGTAATACATTTTACATTCTTGATGATATACATCGTCAATACTTCACGGGCATGTAATACACTTTACATTCTTGATAACACACATCGTCAATACTTCGCGGGCATGTAATACACTATACATTCTTGATCATATACATCGTCATTACGTCATGGGCATGTAATACACTATACATTCTTGATCATATACATCGTCACTACGTCATGGGCATGTAATAACCGGGTGCGGGTGTGTTAGCCTAGTTGTTAAAGCGTTCGCTTGTCACGCCGAAGACCCGGGTTCGATTCCCCACATGAGATCAAAGTGTGAAACCCATTTCTGGTTTCCACCGACGTGATATTAGTTAAATATTACAAAAAGCGGCGTAAAGACACACTCATTTACTCGTACATCGTCACTTCTTCAAGGACATGTAAATACTCAAAGTTCATACACATACTGAACACGACAATTCACGGCTTCTCAAGTCAGTTTCAAGACTTTTTGTGGGGTTATCAGAGTTAGTGTGTCAATATATTCCTCAAAGAGTGGACATCTTGTGTAGTTCATTACAGCTGAAATCGCTACACGTGTAGTCGTTTACTTTTAACATGGGAACACAGATAACGTGACACGTGTCATGTGTATGGGGCAGTGTATTGTAATGCAGGTTGTCTACCGTCATACTGCCTTGTATAGTAACATGTGGATCGCGGTTTGTTCGCCAAGTCCTAATTTCCAGTGGTAATCATAGGGAAGAGGGATTGGCAAAAATCCTTAAACGCCGGAAATGAAGAGATGAGTGCCATTTTGCCTAAGGTGTAATCTGTCAAAAGGATTAGCAATGACATGTGTAGTCGTTTACGAAGGTTTTGTACATAGTTTACCGAATTTCATTATTACTACCTTTAAAAAAGCTGAATGAAATAAACACTCAAGTTGTCGAGCTTTACAAGGTAACACAAAACACTAAGAATTGCTTTCTAAAAAATCAAATATTATTTTGGTTGGGTATACAGGTAAGTTCCTGTCGTGTGACATGAGAAATGTATTTTGTCAAACGTGCCCAGTAGGCACACGACATTGTTTCAGGGTTGAAATTTGGTTGAAAAACATTCCAGCTTCATTATTATTTTAACATTGTCCTTTCCATATATGTAACTACGAGGACTGGCTGAAACGTTCTAAGCCTAGCTGTGAAAGACCCGTACCAAGTCGATGGTTTTCATTTATATCTCCACATAGTCCCCTTCCAGGTTTACACACTTTTGCCAGCGATGCTGCAAGGCCTGGATGCCAATCAAGAAGAAATTTTCTTCAGCCACCCTAAAAAAGTCATTCACAGCGGAAATGACGTCATCATTACTAGGAAAATGGCGACCGGCTAGTTCCTTTTCATTTTGGGAAACAGGTGGAAGTCTGACGGTGCCAATTCGAGTGAATAAATGACGTCGAAGCCACAATCATGGATCGCTGACATGGCAACCACCGATTTGTGAACAGCAGCATTGTCTTGATGGAACAGGACTCCTTTAGTGAGCATTCCCCGTCGCTTAGCTTTGACAGCTTCACGCAACTGTCTCAGTAGGTCAGCATAATATCTTCCATTGATAGTCTTGCCTTTTTCAAGATAGTCAATCAGCAGAATACTCTTGGAATCCCAAAAGACGGAAGCCATCACCTTTCCAGCTTGGCCTTTTTAGTGTGTGTGTGTGTGTGTGTGTGTGTGTGTGTGTGTGTGTGTGTGGCTGGTGATATTCCGGATGCTTCCATTGTTTAGACTGTATTTTGGTTGAAAGTGATGAATCCAGGTCTCATCAAAATCCAGGTTACAAATCGGGTCAAAAAATCATCGGGATCTGTTTCAAAACGGCATAAATTGTCACGGGACTTCAGGAATCTGACACGTTTCTGATCCGCTGTCAAGAGCTTTGGCACCCATCTTGCAGAAACTTTTGTCATTCCCAACTCGTTGGTGATAATGTGCTCAACCTTCGCATGAGAGATGCCCACAACACTGGCAATATGTCGAGTGGCCAATCGTCGCTCAGCCATCACCATGTCATGCACCCGGGTACTGTTTTCCGGAATGGTTGCTGTTGAAGGCATTCCTGGACGCGGGTCATCGTCAAGGCTCTCTCTGCCACGCTTGAATTCCGCAGCCCACTTCTTTACAGTGGAAAAGGAAGGGACATCATCCCCTAAAGTGGAGACCATGTCAGCATGTATCTGTGTTGGAGTTAGCCCTTTCAGTTGCAGGTACTTGATGACTGCCCTATAGCCAATTTTGTCCATTTCTGGTGATATCAATGGGTAGGTTCACAAGATGGTCTGGTACAAAGACAATAATAACACTACAGTTGCAGTTCTTATGTCTATGATTCATTAAATGATTGTACTTGTTGGTGGCAAAAGTTTGTTTCAATCCGATTGAGATATCCCACTTAAGCTTAAAGCTTTTCAGCCAGCCCACGTATGTTGAAATCTGATATTGTTTACAACATTGATTCAATTTGGTCTTTCGATATTTATAAATGTGTTGCAATCTGACATTGTTTACAACATGGCTGATAGATATTTTAAAATACATGTATGTGGAAATCTGACATTGCCGTCAACATTGCTTCAACAGTGGCCTTTTGATGTTTGAAAATATGGTGAATTATGACATTGGATGATCGATACTGAAAATATGTTGATATCTGACATAACTATTGCTTTCAACATTCATTAAAAAGTGGCCTATGGATATTTGAAAATATGTTAAAATCTGACATTTATTTTCAACATTGATTATTCTGTATTGAAAATACGATGAAATAAGACGTTATTGTCTTCAGCATTGGCCTTTCGATATTGAGAATATGTTTAAAACTGACATTACAATTACTTTTCTTAACCACAGGAATTAATATTGACATTGAAAAGATTATTTTTACGAAACTGCCAGGACATCTCGCATTTAACCTGAACATTTCCGGCGTTTATTTAGGCATTGTAATAACTGTCGGTAATAATTGTATCCTTTAACTTCGGTTCATTCAACATCATGGTTGGTTGGTTTGTTGTTTAACGCCGCACTCAGCAATATTCCAGCTATATGACGGCGGTCTGTTACTAATCGAGTCTGGACCAGACAATCCAGTGATTAATATCATGAGCATCGATCCACGCAATTGAGATCGATGACATGCGTCAACCAAGTCAGCGAGCCTGACCACCCGATCCCGTTAGTCGCCTCCTACGGCAAGCATAGTCGCCTTTTACGGCAAGCATGGTGATGCTGAAGACCTATTCTACTCCGGATCTTCACGGGTCCCATCATGGTTGGAAGTGCAGAAAGCTTAGTTTAACATTTCAAATAAATTAATACGGCAGTTAATTATAATACTTTGAAATGGTAAACTGAAGACTAAGCAAGACTCTTTAGTGAAACGGGAGCACGGGTGGCCCAGTCGTCTAAGGCGCCGCGATTCGCTGTGCAGCATTGCGTCCCTTGGGCACGCCAGAAACTTATGATTGTGGGTTCGAATCCCGATTATGTTTCTAGGTTTATGTTTCTAGGTTTGTCAGCACCATACTCGTGCTCGTAGGTTTCACGGAAGTGGTAATCGTCCGAGACCTGCATCACTTCTGGCTTTCCTCCCACATCAAGCTGACACGCCGCGATATAACTGGAATACTGTTAAAAGCGGCGTTAAACCCAACTCACTCACTCACACTTTAGTGAAACGGACATAAACTTGGACAGAGAAATTAATCATTTAACAGTACTGTGAGTCAGGGTGCAAAACCAGTTTGCTGGCCAATATGTTTCAGCTTTATAGTAAAAGCCACATCCTGGCATCTGACCACATGACCAGATCACATGATGACGGTGGGGCAGAAGCCTCCATGTTTGGTCCAGACCTCACGGTTTACTTCATGTGGCAGAACACAGAGATGTGTTGTATTCTTTACATCATTACTGTTTCAATAAACACATGTTCATATTCGAATGAAGTAATTGTTAATGTAGAAAAATTTGATATTTGTGTACTATGCAAAGATTTTTTTTCTGTTTGTATTTTTCTGAACCTTATAATCATCTACCATGATTTAGTATTCAACGATATACCATGTATATTGTAATAACGCTATAACCCTACAACGGACCATTTTTTGCAAACGAAAAATGGAAATAAACTTGATGAGAGAGAAATGTGATTCTTGCCTCTCTCTCTCTCTCTCTCTCTCTCTCTCTCTCTCTCTCTCTCTCTCTCTCTCTCTCTCTCTCTCTCTCTCTCTCTCTCTCTCTCTCTCTCTGCAATGGATTGCACTTACTTAATTGAGAAAGTGTAGTGGTCACTTGTAACACTGGTCCGGACCTGGTGTATTTCCATAAGGACAAGTAAAATTAAATAAATGCTAGTCCAGTGGTAAAGTGTCGTTTTGGGGACAAACAAGTAATCTAAGTTTGTACGGCTTTTGAAATCAGCTAAACCAGTAACCTAAACAATGTGTGTGGTGTAGTGGTTACCATCTTGACTGTTTCTCATTCTAATCTCACGCGCTCACTTGTTGTATGGACATGATAAAGTATCTACAATTTAGAACCTTATTTTGTCTTGTAAAGATCCAACAGGACCAACAACAAACAAACAAACAAAAACAAACTCTGCTGCGACTACAAGAGGCCGGGCAAACTGTGGTTACAATATCAGGCGGGAAAGGGAAGACGTACTTAAGCAGACGTGACTGCTTCTGTGTGTCGGACGAAGCCATGGAGAATGTTTCAGCAGGGGACCTCTGCCTGGATCACACCGGGTGGGTTCTGCCCTGATTACCTCCGATGGGACAAGAGATTGGTGGACCTGGTCCGAAACATGTATACTTCATGGCGGCCAGAGGCGTCCATAGAGTGAGCAGACCATGGGCAGGGAGCAGCGTCCTGGGTGTTCTCGACCAAGACCCTGAAAGGGAAACGAGCGACTTGCTCACGTTGCTTGATAGTACTACATACATCCGTCCACAACATCGCATGTTCTTAAAGTGATTTTATGGCTGATTCTATCGATAATATAACTGATATATTAACCTGTACCGGTACCACGGTAATTTGATTTAGCAGAGTAACGCAGGGGACTTGCTATCATGGAAAGCATATTCGATTATCAAGCAATGTTTAGAATTATTTTCATGTTTTACAGATAGATATGTATGTTATTCGTGCACACCAGACAAGCAGCTGGAGTTCTTGGGATGATATTTACTCTGAACCATAACTGTCTTGTGTTCCAGAATTATTCATTGTACTGTTCAATAGCTGGGACGTGAAGCACTGTCTTCATTCTTCTTGATTTCCCAGTTCCGTCAGTTCTTGTTATGCAATGTTCAAATGCAATAATGTCTATTTTCATATATCTGTGTATTAAGCAGAACGGCATTAAAGTTGTGGAAAACTCATCTGTTGTAGGCCGGTGGAATGTCGACTCATCTGTTGAATGCCGGTGGACTGGCCACTCATCTGTTGTAGGCCGGCGGAATGTCCACTCGTCTGTTGTAGGCCGGTGGACTGTCCACTCAGACATTGTAGGCCGGTGGACTGTCCGCTCATCTGTTGTAGGCCGATGGACTGTCCACTCAGACATCATAGACCGGTGGAATGTCCACTCATCTGTTGTAGGCCGGTGGAATGTCCACTCATCTGTTGTAGGCCTGTGGACTGTCCATTTATCTGTTGTAGGCCGGTGGACTGTCCACTCAGACATTATAGACCGGTGGAATGTCCACTCATCTGTTGTAGGCAGGTGGAATGTCCACTCATCTGTTGTAGGCCGGTGGAATGTCCACTCATCTGTTGTAGGCCTGTGGACTGTCCATTTATCTGTTGTAGGCCGGTGGACTGTCCACTCAGACATTGTAGGCCGGTGGACTGTCCATTTATCTGTTGTAGGCCGGTGGACTGTCCATTTATCTGTTGTAGGCCGGTGGACTGTCCACTCAGACATTGTAGGCAGGTGGAATGTCCACGCATCTGTTGTAGGCCGGTGGACTGTCCACTCAGACATTATAGACCAGTGGAATGTCCACCTGTGTGTTGTAGGCCGGTGGAATGTCCACTCATCTGTTGTAGGCCGGTGGACTGGCCACTCATCTGTTGCAGGCCGGCTGAATGTCCACTCAGACATTGTAGGTCGGCGGAATGTCCACTCATACATTGTAGGCCGGTGGAATGTCCACTCAGACATTGTAGGCAGGTGGAATGTCGACTCATCTGTTGAAGGCCGGTGGACTGGCCACTCATCTGTTGTAGGCCGGCGGAATGTCCACTCATCTGTTGTAGGCCGGTGGACTGGCCACTCAGACATTATAGACCGGCGGAATGTCCACTCATCTGTTGAAGGCCGGTTGAATGTCCACTCTTATGTTGTAGGCCGGTGGACTGGCCACTCATCTGTTGCAGGCCGGCTGAATGTCCACTCAGACATTGTAGGACGGCGGAATGTTCACTCATCTGTTGTAGGCCGGTGGACTGTCCACTCAGACATTGTAGGCAGGCCGAATGTGCACTCATCTGTTGTAGGCCGGTGGACTGTCGACTCATCTGTTGAAGGCCGGTGGAATGTCGACTCATCTGTTGAAGGCCGGTGGACTGGCCACTCATCTGTTGTAGGCCGGCGGAATGTCCACTCATCTGTTGTAGGCCGGTGGACTGTCCTCTCAGACATTGTAGGCCGGTGGACTGTCCACTCAGACATTGTAGGCAGGTGGAATGTCCACTCATCTATTCATCATGTGTAAAATGCTGACTGTATTTATCATTCCAATACTCAGTCGTTTAAATCGCAGAGTATCAGAGCGTTGATCAGGGTAATTCATCATTTCATTTGTTACAACTTAGCACTTCAGTTCTGATGTATAGTATAGAGTGCTGGGTCGGACTAGGTCGGACTGGGCCAGACTGGGCCGGACGAGTGTCGAGATTACTGACGTGGAGTCACTCGGATCGTCAGTCGTGGTTTACACCAGTTATAAAAACTACGTTGTTTGCCTGTACCGACACTGTAATAAATTATTGTCACTGTCTGCCTATCGTTGACGACATCTACGTAGAAGTGTTTGTTGTTTGTGCACTTTTGTTTTCAGGAATAATTAGAACATGAAGTCTTACTGAAGTGTAGTTTGGATAAATAGATTTATGTGCATGCATGGAGAATCTACCTTTTTAATTTTCGCTGACACTGCAGTCTCAGTACTGTCTGTGTATATGAACAAAAAAACAAAACATTCATTTCGTTCGAAAAATTATTTTGAGTGATTTTGTACATGTTTGAAATAAGGAAATACGGATTGTTGAACTTACGTAGCAATATATTCCAGCTCTCGTAGGGACTCCTGTAAACAATCCGTCCTGCCATGCAGTTCAGTTGTTAACAGCACGGACAACTACCAAAGCCGTCAGGGTGCGATGACATACAATCTGTCAGGTCACACAGTGAAACCTGCCGATCTTCATTTCAACCGAGGGGACACAGGTGGCCCAGTCGTCTACTAAGGTTGCGTAATTAGCTTAGCACAGTTGATCCCTTGGGCACACCAGAAACCGTATGATTGCATGTTGGTTCGAATCCCGGTCCGCTAAGATTATGTTTCTAGGTTTGTCAGCACCATACCCGTGCTCGTGGGTTTCTTTAAAGTGGTAAACGTCGAAGACCTGTATCACTTCTGCCTTTCCTCTCGCATTAAGCTGACACGGGGTGGCATTACTGGAATACTGTTCCAGGCGGCGTTAACCCCAACTCACTCACTCACTCATTTCAGTCGACTATTACGACAAGCATGAGGTGTTGAAGTCCTATGTTACCTTGGTATCCCAACGTAAATTTGAACTGTTTTTTTTTAATTTATTTTTTTAAACAAAACATGACATTTTATTTATAAGGTGTACCACAGATCGACACGCCTATATACAGCAAGGTCGTGGTGATGGCTACTCGAAACTATTCTACAACTATTCTACAGATTAATTCAGTCTTATAACGTCTTTGATATGTGTACGCACGCACGCACGCGCGCGCGCGCAAACACACACACACACACTTAGAGAGAATGTTACTCTTTGTTAGGTTTAAAGGGACTACATCAATCGTTATATTTTAGTCTTTGACGTATTTTAAAAATTGTTTTGGATATTTTAGTCATAAAGCTACTTAGGATTTATAAGTATCGGTAAGTATAAATGAAATAAATATTAACCAATGGCAGTTAAGCAATCCATTATCTCCGCGCTGCAACGAGGCCGGTATTGACTTCCGGACATCAACACATGCTAGGAGATAACACGGAATATTTATCAAAAGCCGCCTAAACTGACGTTTTTACGGTTTGTTCTGTCATGATTTATTTTTCCCTTGTTTTTAATAATCATGTACTTGTGTCTGTTGGTGTGGATCTGTTACTGTGGTTAAGGTTAAATTGTTTCGGGTTATTACGGCCGCCGCAGTGAGATCTTGAGTTGATGGTGCCATTTTTGGTGTTTTAGAATTTGGTTTATTTAATTTTTGTAACCTCATTCCTAGTCCGTACAGTGTGGGCAAATGCAGGATGTACTTATAATATTTCAGGTCGGTGATACCAGCTGATTTAGAGGTGTATTTTGTCCAGCATTATACACACTAACACTACAATTATTATAATTATGAGGCTATTTAAAATATTAAATCCGTTTGGAAGAGTTTGATAACATAATCATATTCGGAAAAAGTGTATGCTGTGTTCAAGGCGACAAAACACACCTTACCAAAATTACTGTTACCATTGTTACAATCTCCATGAACTACCAACTGACCAAGATTGCAGTGTCTACTATTTGTCCTGTCACAGATTTCATAATCACAAAGTCTTTCTCTGATTTCGTTACTAACTAAGTACAGCAATTATTTTTTTCCTGAAGAACACACACACACAAATCAAACGGATCTTTGAACACAATCATACTGAAATATTAGTATGAAATCAGTCTAGGCAGATGCATTCATCTTTATCAGCTGCTACATTTGAGAGCACATAATAAAGAGCTGTGACTATCGTATGTCTATGTTAAAGTATGGGAGTTACGAATGTCGTAGCGTTAAAATCGCTTTGTGCAAGTGGACTCTGAATTATTTGTTTTCCAATCTTGCTGTTCCAGGAGCACAATGTCGACATGTTTAGTGTGCAATCTCACTGTCAATTCCCCGGAACAGCTGCAGCAGCACATGAAGGGAAAGGCTCACAAGAAGAAGATGATGGCTGCAGGAGTGTCTGAAGAGGGTAAGATCAGTTGTCTAGCACAGTGTTTGAAACAGTTTTAAGATCTATCAAGACAGTAGGGCGGGTGACCCATAAGTGTTGCCTGCCCATCTTCACAGTTACCTGCCTACAGACATTATGAATATTGAAAAATCGCAAAAAAATAAAAGACAAATTGTGTCTTGATTCAGTTGAAATAATGTAAACAACGACTTGAGAATAACATCAATTTTCACAGTTTTCAAGTTAGGCTCCAGAAACAAAATACAAACAGATGATGACCATAATATATCTGAATAAAACTGAATACATAAGTAGTCTTAAAATGATCTACCAAACAGTCTGGCAGGTGGAGGAAATGTCATGCAGCATGTCAAGTTACCAGCCTCAGGCATGCAGATCTTTAGGACACTGGTCTAGCATTGTTGTGTTGGCAGAACCATGTTCCGTGCCCCTCAGGGATTGTGGGGATGAATGGGCCCCCAGTATCCCATACTGGTTGTAACAGCTCCCAGTACTCTTATCTTTGCTTATCTAGAGTCTGCTGCTGAGCTCGGTGGTTTGACTGACCCCCTGGTCTCATAACTAAAGACTTTAGAATGGTACTTGCTGACACACACACACACACACACACACACTGACACACACACACACTGACACACACACACACACACACACACACACACACACACACACACACACACGTCGCTCAACACCTTGAAGATGTCTCCCTATAGTGAGTGGGGGCGGTAGTGTAGCCTAGTGGTTAAAACGATCGCTCGTCATGTCGAAGACCCGGGTTCGATTCCCGACATGGGTACAATGTGTGAAGCCCATTTCTGGTGTCCCCGCCGTGATATTGCTTGAATATTGCTTAAAGCGGTGTAAAACCATACTCACCTATAGTGAGTGAGTGAGTGAGTTTAATTTTATGCCGCTTTTAGCAATATCATATTATGCCAGCAATATCAAGGCAGGGGACACTAGAAATGGTCTCCTTGTAATATCTCTGACTGGTGTAAATCAAAATTCACTCCCCCATTCACTGTTTTCTTGGCAGAGTACTCTGTTGCTTTGGTATATCCACAACAGTCATCCCATTTCCAATTCAGTACATGGCTGAAGTAGGGCAGAGTCATGAGGTGGGGTCAGATACAGCATCATTACCTGTATGGTTATTAATAATCAAGTCGTGTGTGCACTAGTGCAAATATCAGTTCACACGCTTCAGCATATTGTGTTTGTAACCCGGACCTCATTTTTGACGTCATTCGAATCTTATTCGGACATAAGGTTTGAATTACATCACACAAGAAACTACATTACAGCTGAACATGCTCAAGGTTGTTGATGTTATTTAATAATTGTGGTTTTCCAAGATGGCGGTCGTGATCAGTACATGTTTCTAAAGCTTTGATATTGTTTCTAGGATCGACAAGTGCAGCAGCAGTAGGCGCAGTTTCACAGGGACAAGAGGTGAGCCTCCCCGATAGCAGCAATGGGGCTCCGCCCACACAAGTATTGCAGGGCGACTCTCTTACCGGTACTAATGGAGTAAGTTCAACTTTAGGAGGGTTGAAGATGTGATGGCCTTTCACAAGACACAGGGTCTTAAGCATTCAAGCACTAACACTTGCTGAAAGTGACTGTGTTGTTGTCAATTGTGGCTTCTTTATACTGAAAGTGAAGCCTTATCTATATCACAGCCACAGTATTTCTCACCAATTAAACTTTCAACGTCACTTTATATATGCAAGTACAGTAAGGGATAGTCCCCATTTACTAGGGCTAGTGAATGTTTCTAACTGCCATCTTCCCAGCCAAGGGATTTTACTGAGTATATACATCCAGTTTCCACCCTTGCTGAACCAAACTGGAATTTATGGGCTCAATCGTAGCGCCACCCATGGCTATTACGAGTTGTCCCTTCTATGTCCCTTCTGACTAAGATCAGATTCAATCTCTCGCTTGCATTTGCTTAAAACAAGATGGTGGTGCCCAGTCAAGACGATCTGATTGTGATCAAAATCTGTATTGTGTTAAAACAGGTCTTACTTTGTGAAATGCTTCAGATCATGTGAGCACCTTGATTGAAAACATGAAAAGATCTGGTATATATCTGTTGACACCGAGTTGGCGGTACACATGTTTTTCAAATCCTGCAATTGACCAAATATACACGTCAGCTTACGAACCGGATGTCAATTTCGTTTTGCGAATTTGATTGGACTATGCATAGACTTGTTAGACTCCATAATTCCAACCTAATTCGGCAAGGGTTGAAGCTGGACTTTTATATAGTCAGTTAACTCCCTTGCCTCGGTAAGATGCTAACTTCTGGTCAAAAAGTTTTCTCCTTATGGTGGGATGTGGAATAACCTACCTTTCCACTCATCACTCGAAAGGCCTGGCTTCAATTAACCACATTGGTACAATATGTGAAGCACATTTCTGGTGTCCCCTGTTGTGATATTGCTGGAATATTGCTAAAAGTGTCATAGGATCCTATTCACTGGCTCACTTTGTAATGCTGTGGTGTGACTTATTATTTCACTAATAGTCTGGCAGTGTGAAGAAGCGGAAGTCTACAGAGGGGGCAGAGGCAGGGATGTGTTCTCTCTGCAACATCGTCTTCAATTCCACCGTGCAGGCCCAGCAACACTACAGCGGCAGCAAACACTTCAAGAGGATGAAGATCGTCCATGGCAACGTAGAGAAAACACAGGAAGAAGGCAGTGGTGGTAAGGGAGATAACCGTGCAATAACTTTGTTGAAAATACAGTTGAACTGAAAATCTAGCTGGTTAACAAACCATGTTCAGCATGTACAGAGTAACAACTCCGGTAAACATGGTTGGATTAACAAGACCATCTACACATTTAATGATGAGGAATACAAATAACCATATACTTTTATACTGTGCTACAGACTCGTTAAATTTATGCCACAAGTACTTAAAACTTAGTCATATCATGAAGAACATCATGATACATATATGCATATATATAAGATAGCTATGTGATAAATCACAAAGAACAATGAAGAATGAAGTCTGCTTTGTTTCATAATAACACATTGTTCTATCTTTATGTCATTTCTTTGTACGGTTTTCAAAAGCTATACAAACTTTGATTACTTTGTTCGTCCCCAAAACAACACTAGACTAGCAATTATTTAATTTTACTGGTCCTTAAGTAAATACACTAGACTCGGACCAGCAGACCAGTGTAAGTGTCAAACACTGCTCACGTTACTATGTTCTGACTAAATGCTGAGGACTAACATTAACATCACAGTGACCATAAGAAACATACGTGTCAAAGTTCACCTCCCACATTCTGGTAATTTCAGAGACGTTTACAGAGGCAGAAATGCATACTTGCAAGTCCCTTGGTAAAAGCCTGGCGAACACTTCTACCACTGATGATATAGTTAAGTGTTTCTGACTGTCATGATACTATTGTAAGAGTAGAAATATGTTGATAGTACATGAATCATACATGTACCAGTGTCTGGTGTTGCAGAAGCTGTGTCTACCAAGACGAGCGGCATGTTATACTGTGGCTTCTGCAAGATACAGGTCAACTCGCAGGAGCAGCTAGACAAACACAGAGAAGGTGGGGAGCAGCAAGCTGCGCATGTGTTGTTAATGTCCCACACAATCAATCCGGTCTCCCAAGTTCTGTACACCTGTAAAATGGTAGCATTCTGTTCTGTTATTCTAACAAATATTTGGCTCTTGGGCAATGAAGTTTAAGATGTATTGTGGCAAATTTGTTTGTTTAGTGCAACCAGGGTCAGGCATTGTATTTATTTCTCAGAGTGAGTGAGTGAGTGAGTGATGTTTAACGCCGCTTTGAACAGTATTTCAGTTATATCACGGTGTGTCAACTTTATGTGGGAGTGAAGCCAGAAGTGATGCTGACGTTTAAAACTTTATGGTGCAGACAAACCTAGAAACATAATTTGGGCAAATCAGGATTCAAACCCACAATCCTAGGTTTCTGGTGTGCCCAAGGGACACAATGCCTTTGCGATGGCTTAGCCATTTGTGCCCCCTTCTCTTCAAGAGGTAAGATGATTCCATGTGAGGGTAGAGGGACCGAGAACATGATTAATGAATAGGTTTCCTTATTTTCCGTCAATGGACATGAATGATTAAAGTACACCCCCAGGGGCCGGGTTAGAATAGGTGGCCTCCACCCCATTGCTGGTTGTAAGACGGGTAGTCAGGGCCGGTGACCTGGCTGATGGCGTTTGGAATGTTGCTAATGTTTTCAATCATTTCAATCCTTTCAATCATCTGTGGAAACAGCTAAAATATTGCTGACTAGGGCATTAAACAACATTCACTCACTCATTTCTTGAAATAGACACCCGTCTTCAGCAACCCATGCTTGCCGTAAAAGGCGACGATGCTTGTCATAACATGATAAGAGGCGACGAACAATATCAGGTGGTCAGGCTCGCCGACTTGGTTTATGCATGTCATCGATCCCAATTGAGTGGATCGATGCTCATGATATTAATCACTGGATTTTCTGGTCCAGACTCAATTATTTACAGACCGCCGTCATATAGCTGGAATATTGCTGAGTGCGGCATTAAGTAACAAACAAAAGTAAAGAAATAGACACAATTTAGACCTTGATCCTGCTTTCACAGACAAGATAACTTTATCCTGCAGGTGCCAAACACAAGAAAAACCTTGAAAAGTTAAAGACAGTGGCTCCAATTAAGAAGGGGAAAGCGACGCCGGACCCTACTGCTGTCAAGGAAAGTGACATCCCGATGACATTACCATCTTTTGAAACATATCTCTCTACAACCTTCGTGAAGGCCAAGGATCAGACCAAGTCCAGTATGCCATCTCTTGACTCCTATCTTAAAAGTTGAACCTGCGGCAGTGAGGTTTGTACTGATATAGTGTGTCATTTCACTGCCTGAGCACTGAGACTGTCGTATGTCCTGTACCTTACAAGGGCTGTAAAACTAAGATGGCTTTTTCAAGATTGCCTCCAGTTTGTGAACAGCTGGGTTTGTACTGGTTCTACGGTTGTGTGCCTAAATCAGCAGGGACCTGATTTCACTGTGTAAGCACTGACTGTCGTACTTCCTGTACTTAACGAGAGCTGTAGAACTGAGATGGCTTTTTCAAGATGCCTGCTAGTTTGTAAACTGCCAGGTTTGTAGATGAAGACTGAACTAAAAACAAGAACCCCCTTTCACAAACTGATCCTAGCACCACGATGATCGGAACTCCTATACTTTAACACAGACTTGCGAGAGTCTTAGTGCTACAGTTGACATGGTTAGACATGTAAGAGTCCTCGGTCCTTCAGCACATATTTTTCACAGGCTGGAAGAAGTCCCTGACCTGCCTCACTTCCCATAGGCTGACAACTGAAACTGAAACACTGTCAAATCACCATCACCAAACCCTATCACCCCAGCTGTAGTTTTGTTGTGGCAGTGATAGTGTGACTCTTTGTTTAACTTGAGACTTCCATCTGTTCTTACAGGAGACATTACTTAATGTGAGTTTGATCATTCCTGAATCATTGATAGTCAGTTTTATACAAGCTAGTACAGCCTTGATTGATCTCATCAGTACTTACAATACCATGTTCACCCATAGTTTCCAATGCCATCAGACCACTTCTGTGGTGTAGTGGATTGAGTGGAAGGTTGGTGGTTCGATCCCCAGCTGTGCCATACCAAAAGACTCTGAAAGATGGTACTTGTTGTTGCCCTGCCTGGCGCTCGGCATAAAGGGGCTAAAACAAGGATTGGTTGGCTCGGACACAGTACACTGTGTCTTAGTGGGGTATTCATTTTAACAAGCAGCATGGTATCTCAGTGGGTTAGCGCTATAAAACTGACATTAGTCAAAATTATCACAAGCAAAAATACCACACCACACTACACACCACTCATGCATGCGTGCACATCACTATATAGGTGCAATAGTCTTGAACGTAACTTTACACCCCATTTCATGTCCCCTTGCCTCCATGGCCATCAATATCTACATTGCGATCTATATTTGTATTCTGGTAAATTACAATATTTGATTTGATTGTGTTTTTCTGGTTGCTTTTGGGAATATTCTAGTTTTAAAAGATATAGGTTTTTATGAATTGTTGATAAGAAGAAAAGACGAGACTCGTGGGTTTACCAATTTATTTTCAGATTATTGTTAAATAGTTTTCCCATGTACAAATTCAACCTCTTGTCATAATTATGGTTCCATACAGATCAACTCTTCTCCTTTCCAGATTTGCAAGATTGTGATATATATTGACTCAAACAAGACTTTGATCGTGCCATTCCTGCAAAATTTTGATGTCAGTGACAAGTTCCAAATGGCTAACCAAGGCAATTAACATGAAGACATGAAGAGTGTGCACAAGATCCCAGGAAACCCAGTAACCACAGATACCTTCAACCTATGAGACAACAGTTACCCAGCTAGTCATGGGGCCACACAGACTGTCAATGCAGTGGTAGTTCTCTAGGGTACCAGACGACCTTCTTGTCTGATGGTATCTCTCCATCTTTGTATTTTGATCTTAGAACAAGATTTCTTTGAAGTATCATGTCGCTGTGTCAGTTTTTCATGAACCCCCTTTCAATCTCACCGGCCCACCACCCTTTGTAATAGATGATTAGTGCATAAGGCTGGTTTGTTGAACAAGTCATCTAAGGCACTGAAATTGCCAGAGTTGCATCCCTTGGACATGCCAGAAACCATTGAGGGTTTCGAATGCAGTCATGTTAAGTTTCTCAAGGCCCAGTGGAATTAATTCAATGCTGGCCTGGTGATCTACTGTTATTTGTGGGGTACTATGGATTAGTTTTCGTAGAGATGGGAATCTGGCGCACACTGGTTTTCCTGTAATAATTTTATTTTCATTTTATAAATCGGTAAGCATTGAACTTGTGGAATACGAATGTAGAAGTATTGATAATCAGTATTAACACGTTTTGGTCAGGGCTAGCAAGATTAGTTATATTTTTAAAGTGACATATTCTGGATGGTGTCAGACACTGCATTTAGCATGTTTAGAAAAAAATATGATTTATACTTTTTAAGACGCATTTGTTCATTTTTTGTTCTGTGCACAAGTTTGCCCTTAATTTTGCAAATTTTATAACAAGGTGTTTTGTATAAGTGTAAACACTCTTTATACAAGAGTGTTCGTTTTAGGGAAATAACTTCAAACCACCTCTTACAACATTTTAAAGATTTTACCTGCTGTCTACATGGTCTACACCAAGTTCTGTAATAAAGCAAGAAATTAAACTTGTTTGACCTTTCATTAATGTATCATGCAAGTTTTATTTCTTGTTGTGCTCATTTGTTGTGCAAACTTGAAAGTGTGACAAACACATAGTTCCATTTGAAAAAACACATTTATCAGGATTGTTGGTTACAAGACAAATTCAATCTAAAATGTATTTTGTTTTCTTGGACTTGCGAAAGTTTTGAGACTGATCAATACGCAAAGACCCCCATTGTTCCGACCTTGCGAAAGACAATACTGATGGCTCTGTCAGCATCTGCAGCTCCTTCCATTCTGACAGTATTCTCATGTCATCTGATTATCAGCTCGCGGGTTTATCAGCCTCGACCACTGCTGCTCGCGGGTTTATCAGCCTCGACCGCTGCTGCTCACGGGTTTATCAGCCTCGACCGCTGCTGCTCACGGGTTTATCAGCCTCGACCGCTGCTGCTCACTGGTTTATCAGCCTCGACCGCTGCTGCTCGCAGGTTTGATGGAAGGGGAACATGTCTCCATGGTCTCCAACCTGCATTAATTTGGACACTCCTGGCACTCTTGGTTACTACTGGCACAGCATTTAACAAACTCACAACACCCAGGAAACTTCCGATCCCTGATAACATTGATTTATCCAAACTTGTTGCTGACAATCAGCTGCATCTTAACGGATGAGAATTGTTTTAACATTCACAAACCAGTGGATGGATTTTTTATATTTTGCCATCATATTCCTTCAGAGTGAATGTTATTTGACTAAGAACTGTGAACCTGATAAATACATTTACTATCTGTGGAGGGTCTTTTAGCGCCAGAAGCATGAGAAGGATGGTGTCTTAATTGTGATGACAAGCTTTTTTGACTGAACATTACTCTTGTATGTTGTATAAGGAGCAAGATCCTCGTTTGTAATTGGTTATATAATTATTAATTTATTACCAGTTTTACCTCCATATTTCAAGAAGACATTTGGAAACCATGCACATCTTTTATATGAACAACTACATTGACTGCCTTTGCTAGTGGTTTATATACATATATATATATAGTTTTGATCGACTAAGATGACATTTTATGACAAATGTTTGGCTGTATCTGCTTGATTCTAGTACCACTCTTTGGGGATTTTTGGTGAGAATTTATTCCTGTTAACTCAAGCTTGTAAGAGTTGACTAAAATAGTCCAGTGCTGATTGCTCACCATGAGCCCTGATTGCTTGCATCAAACACTAATTAGACTGATCATTTACAGGCCACAGTTAATATATAGCCGGAATAATGCTGACTGCAGCATTGAGCATCATTCCCTCGCGTGTCTCACAGTTATGTCAGTAATGCAGATCATACCTTCTTCCAAGTGTTCAAGACTATACAATACATACTCCCTGAGACTTCACTGTGACGATGGGGGGCACGGGAGGCCCAGGGGCCTGTTCCACAAAGCAATCTTAGTGCTATGATTGTCGTAAGCCTATGTTAAAGTATGGGAATTACGATCATCTTAGGGCTAAGATCGTTTTGTGGAACGGGGCCCAGTAGTCTAAAGTGCCACAATTCCCTGTGCAGAGCTGCGTCCCTTGGGCATGCCAGAAACCTATGATTGTGGGGTTTGAATCCTGGTTTGCCTGATTATGTTTCTGGGTTTGTCAGCACCATACCATGCTGGTGGGTTTCACAAGAGTGGTAAACGTCCTGCATCACTTCAGGCTTTCCTCCAACATTAATCTGACATGCCATATTATAACTGGACAACTCTTCACAGCAGTGTTAAACCCATCTCACTCACTCGAAGCGTTCATGTCATGACAACTTATCTTCTCATGCATAAGATCCTACGGTGTATGTGTTGCGTAAGTTTACCCTCTATACATTGTGCTGGGATTGACACCATTGACATCATCAACATCACTTATCATGACATGCATTGATATACAGTAACTAAATGCATTCATCTGTTGATCACATTCTGCACCACTTACTCTTCTATGGTATCTTATAGTTAAGACTACAATATATGCATGTATTGTTACAATGTCAGATATTGTGTACAATAGATAGTTGTTACCATGGTTACTTGGTTATTGAGATAAAAGAATGTGTACTTGAGAAAGAGTACCCGGTAGTAGACTATCGTTGTAGTATTCTGTGAAGTTCTATTCCCTTGACATTTGCCCTAATCTTGTGTCTTGTTAAGATGCTTGTATTCTTGAAGCTTCCCAGACACCTAAATCATTGTTACACTTTATAGCATTAATAGTGTATTAATAAGGAAAGGAAATATGTATCAGATAAATAATCTCATGAACATGATGAAGAGAAATAAACCAAATTTATCCAGATTGGTGTATTTTTTTAAGACTGATTGGATCATGGTTGAGTAAGAGTTTGACATGCTCATGTCATTTACCACTTGCAGATGGACAGACAAGACTAAAGGAGCAGCTCAAACCTCAACTATCCAGCGTATTGTCACCATTCTGTCATGATAAGTACCTGGACCCATTCACAACACTTCTTTTTCCATCCGTTATCAGTAAATTTGCACAGCATTTCTCGTACCAATGCGTGTCATTTGGTTGGACGTGTAAGTAGCTATGGTGGCAATTGGGTCCAAGGTGATTATCATAACAAAATGGATATCTAAATATACACACTGGGTTCTTGAGGATGAACTATCACTTGCAGTGGTATGGAGACCGACAAGATCTGTTCCATACAGTTGATGTGTCTACCTATACAACATGGACATATGTGCAAATAGAAAGAAAATGTCTCAACGTTCATACATTACACTGTGATATGACTTGAAATACTGTTCAAAACCTCGTCAATCTCTACTGACTGTTCCATTACCACTGATAACAAAACCAGAATTAGCTGGCAACAAACATTTATTTGTCATTTAGATGCACACTGTCACAGCAACATATTGAAAGTTGTAAGGCCAATAGTATCACAGGCTTTCTCACATAAATAATATTGTACTTGCTGGCTGCACATACAACTTGGAGTAGCAAGATAACTCTTTACCATTTTCTCGACAATTAACAATTAAAATGTTCAATCTTTGTAATGAATGGTATCCAAACTACTATCACGAGGAATTAAAAATACATAATGAAATCAATTGTCTCTAAAATCTAAATAAGGGACACTTAAAAGACCATTCTTATTTAGGTAATATTGCCGTCTGGGAGGGCAAGTCATCTAAAGGGACATAACTCTGGCACCATTATAGCTTCATGACCTGGCTGTATATATCTTGCCACTCCAATTTGAACTAACAGCTGAGCAGAGCAGAATTATGCATAAATAGATTCATTGCTACTTGAGATAGAAGGAAGGTCATTGTCACAGTCTATTGGCGAACCTGTTTGGAATCTGCACACCTATTGACAACAAATGTTTTGATAACTGTCAGAAGAAATAAATGCAACAAATGAATGAATAATGATGTCGGAAAGAATGACTTATGAGAATGACATGACTATAGTTTAATATCCTTTTTCCATGAAATGATCTTGATGTGAATGAAACATTTACACAAATAAATGCATATTTATGCAAATAGTTATAAAACATTTATTTTACAAGCACTCTTTGAGATGAAACTCGGAGATAAGCACTATTTGATCTGAATAATGAAAACATTGTGTCACACAACAGGATGCAATATGACACACAATAGGATCCAGTATGACACAACAAGATCCAATATGACACAATAGGATCCAGTATGACACAACAAGATCCAATATGACACAATAGGATCCAATATGACGACGACGACAACAGGATCCAGTGCAACTGAAGCACTAGCTAGATCACAACAATGAAGTGTAGAAAACAATGTACATTTTTACAATAAATATTTGTTACAAAAGCATTGGTCATCGCAGGAGTGTTAAATGGAAACAGCTGTGACAGACGGGAAGCTTTACAGCTAAACTCTGAAAGACCCACAGCTGTACTGGGAGCATTAGCCTGGGCCTCACTGGCATATCTTCAACTCTACATCTAGGGTTTATACACATAAATTAGGTCAAAATCTACATATTCACAACTCTTCACATACAACCATAAATTCCATCACAAAATACCTTAGTCCTCTTTCTCATTCCTACTTTCCCTACTACTTACTCGGGTATACTTATTGTCAGTGTAACCTGCAAAATCAATCTGGCCATGTCTTGTAGTGTGTTCATACAGTTTGCTCAACTAGTAACACCAGCACATTTCTATCTGTTTACTCTGGGATATGATGATGCAGATTCTACAATTAGAGGTGTGTGACAAATGCATGGTGTTGTCCTTGCCATTTCATGACACTATATATACAATGATATATATTCATGTTTATTTTAATTAAAATTGAAGAAACAAGACAGGTCTCCATCAACAGTGAATAATTGTTAAAACCAATTAAAAAATTCTGAACCATCTCAAATACAAACCTTTCACTAACATTTCAATTTGAATCGGTTAAAATCAATATAGAACAGCAGTAGTAATCATGGCAATATGTAGTGTAATATATTAAAATAATTTAACAAATGAACTAGTTTGGCATCAGCCACTGTGTATAGGCTACCAAGCAGCATATTAGAAGACTTGCATAATTCACATTTCAACAAAGCAGGTCCTATACTGGATGATCAGAGTAGTGGCCGATGGTGTTTCTACTTACTGGGATTGTTGGCTGGGATATTGCTTGACATATTTCGTCTTACTGTGACGGCAGACTCAAGCCCATCGGAACATATCCTATATATTAGCAGTTTATACAAAATCTATATCATACTGGGACTGGATCTGGGAAGTGTCAACAGCAATTGCCTGTAAATCATATTTCTAAATATATTGTCATTCTTGACACCATGTAACCTTTTTATAAAGATGATGAAAATATATTACTTTAAAACATAATTCAAATCGATCAATCACACTGAATCTTTGGTTACAATTGAGAAAGTACTGAATGCCCTCAATACAAATCTAAATGTTATTCATGAAAATGAACCATGACCACTATAAAGTTTTCTAGGTGTCTAATTGGGCTAAAATTAATATTCATATCAGTGAACCATAACATTAAACGTCCTTATTTCAATTATTGAAATAGGGCTTCAAAGCAGCATAGAATGGTCCATATAGAAGAGAGCATAGTAAACTTGCCATTACCACAAAAGCTGAGAAACTTCCCAGACCGAAATAATAATTCACACAACTGTCATAACATTTGAAGCACAGCTCTGTGCCAGGGGATGACTATCTGCAATCCAGATGGCTGTTTGTGACTTGCTACAATGATGGCTATCTGTGTCCTCCTCTCTGTCAGGAGTCAGAGATCAGTGACCACACCAGAACTATTTCTTGGCAGCGCCGGGTTTGCTTGTCTTCCACAATGCATTGTGCACAACAACAGCATCAATAGACACAGATATATGCTTGGTAGACTTGACCTCAGTGAAGCTTTTGGCACCCGAATTGTATCTGTAAAATAATTACATAATCGTCAAGTGTCAGTAATATCACGCATGTACTTCAGTCTTGGACAACCTTTGACTTTTAATTGGGGCAATACTGGAGACTTACTTCCTAAAATGATCATTTGACTTACTTATAAAACTTTTCCACCATTTTGTTGGTGATTTGCTTTGGTCCGACTCCATGTATTTTGAAAATTTCTTCTATTTCTGGTGCATAGGTGTAAAGGCCCTTGAACTGACAGCCTCCGTCTCGGAACAGGATGAGGAAGTGCTTGGCATCACTCTGGGAGATGATCTAGAGGAGCACAAGTGAGAAACATCAAACTCAACTCTGAACTACACGCTACAGGTGATGTGATGTGGAATGGGGTTAAATGTCGGGTACAAGATTATTTAATTGGTAACTTTGGTAGTAGCTTAAAATCTTTCAATGACAGGAACTCATGTCACGAGAAACGCCTGAATAAAGGATGTTGTAAGCAAACATTACAATATTTTTGGTATCCCAGTTTAAATGTCAAAGTTGATCTTACCTGAGTGGTTCAAGAATATGTGTGCATTTGTCACAAGAGGGTGTACAGTATTTTACGTGCTGAATGAGCCTGAACACTATACGTTGAGGGGTGTACACACTCAGCTCATTAAACAATATACACCCCACTTGTAATTATAAGTTTGTAACAAATACAGAGGCCTACTTAAATGGGAGTTCGCAAGATGGCAACTGACCAATCAAATAGCTGGATTTTATTTTGAGTAACAATAACATACAATGCATGTATTCCAAATATTTTCAAACAAGCTTAAAACTGTGCTTTATAACTGTAACATGACCCTATGAAAACATTCAGATGTTGGGGGGACTTTAATATCTGTGATAAAGGTTCATGTTTATTCATCCATACCTCCAAGACTTTGTTCTTCGTGTCAGTGTTGACGCAGCCGGCCAGACAACAGTGACTGATGGCGTTCATGATGATGTTGCGGTTAGATTTCGAACTAGGCTTCACAAACAACTTGGGACCTGTGATAGAATTGATATTAGAGAACTTCCCCTTCAACACTTATATTGCATAAGGACTAGCTAGAGATAACTGTTCAGTCATTCATTTTGATGTTGGAATAGCTTTTAATTACATTACAGTGATTACACATTGAAGTAAGTGTGCAGAGCGGCATCAGGATGTCTTTGTAGAGATTCTGGGCAAAAATATAGGCCCCCAGCAATCGTTGCATGTCAGAGGCGACTAAATTTATTGGGATTTATTTCATGTCATTGTATCCCATCATGTGGATGTTCATGATATCAATGACTGGCCCAGATTTGATTATTTACAGACCGCTGTAATATAGCTGGAATATTGCTGTGTACAAGCGATCCTAACACACATCACTGTACTCACAAATACAGTTGACACCTTCAGTATAACTGCATTACTGACATGTCAGTGCAACATCAGAAAAGGCCATATTTCAAGGTGATTTTTCTACATAATTGATTTTGTTTTTGAAGGCATTACAACAAGGAATTCAAACTCATCCTCATCCACTGAAGTGAACCACTGGTCCAGGGATTAGTTTTGTCACTTTTGTATTGATCTGATTTAAACCCTGTACAGATAAAACAGATACACTTATTTCTTCTTTATGTACTTCAAGTTCATCAACTAATCTATTTTCATTTGGCTGAGATTACCCTTTAGATCTTTATGCAGAGCAGGATTATGAGTGTTACATGTCAAATATTTGTTTGTCAAGATCAAAATGACTCGGGTAGCCTAGTGGTTAAAGAGTTTGCTTGTCACGCCAAAGACCCGGGTTCGATTCCCGACATGGGTACAATGTGTGAAGCCCATTTCTGGTGTCCCCCGCCATGATATTGCTGGAATATTGCTAAAAGCGGCGTAAAACCACTCACTCACCCAAAAGGACTCACTCAAGTAATAGAAGAAGAAAAAAGCTGGTTCAAATATATAATTTTTTGAAAGTAGAATCTTGAATAGTTCTCACCAGTATAGTCCGATCCTGCATTAGATCCTGTCTCACTGCTGTCGTTGCTACGGTTACGCCGTTGCTGCAGTCGGTACAAATCTAGAGGAACACAGGCTAGATACATTACAACTGAATCAATGACGATTGTGGCATTGATGGAAGTAATAAAATGTTGGAAACAGATATTTGAGGATAATGCTATTCACTCTCAACTACAGACTTTCATTACCTGGAACTATCTGGAGAGTTAATCCATGTCCATATATATCCATATATGTTACTTGTTACTATGATACCAAATTCTGGTCCATGTCATTTTATTGAATGAAAATGCCATGAAATGGCATATATATGCAATTTGTGTATATGTCAATCCCAAATGAATCAGACTTTCAGTCTCACTAGCAGTACCAAAAAAATGACAATTTAATGCTGAAAAGAAAAACATTATTGAAATTCAGTCGTCTCAACGCAATACATCTCAAGACAAACTTTCATAACAGACACTAATAAAAACAAGTTGCATGGAATGTAGCTTGTTTGTGTGTAAACCAGACTAGTTGTCAGGAAGACAGATGAGAGCTGTGCTACTAGCAAACAAGAATCACCACACAAAGTTTCACACTGCACATGAGCAAGCTGGCGAAGATGTTGGAAGGGGACAATGATACCATCAACCTACTGTACAACATGTTTCTAAAACAACTACATTCACCGTACCTGGCAACATGTTAGTGTATTAAATCACTCCGGATGCATTATTGCAGGGCACACATCAGTAAGGTCTCGTGGGTAACAATACATAAATGATGTTAATCAATGGCTACTTGTAACTTATTGGACCATGGTGTAATTCAAGAAAATGGCCATAGCTGCCTTCAGTCATCAAACCAAAATTCACAATTGATATCAGTGCAACTATTTTACATTTTTCTTCTGGAAGATTAATGACAAAGATGAAAGCAAATTTTCAACTCAAGAAAGATATTTCATAGATAAATTTTCTGGCTTTCACTATGATTTTTTCGCAAATAATATTTTGATATTTCAAAACACATACCTTTTTTCAGATGTTAAATTCCATTATGATAATGGATTTTCAAACATAATTCTACTTCCACTGGTAGTAGGTCTGGGATTCTAAATTTCTTTGAACTAATATTTGAATGTATTATCAAATCAATATTGCCACCTATTCTGAACAAGTCATTCTGACAATGACAGTGACCTTCACTACTGATTACCACAGGTCAAAACATAGAAACATGTTACCATGGTTACATAGAAAGTTTACATCTCTTGCAGTAACAGTACAACATCCATCTGTCTTGTAATACCACACAGAATATAAGACGTCAATATGGCATTCGTGATTACACGGTAACGTGAACGCTGTTCCAGTACCCACCTGGTGAGGGGGGTCTCCGATAAGTCATTCCTCCCGGGCGGCCATTTTGTGTTAGAGTGTTGCAAGAGACTGTGTAGGGAGAAATGATGCATTATGGCAAACGTCCACACACTGTGTGTCAGTAATTAAGGCATCGGTTAACAAGACAATTCCATATCAAGAGGGCATTCAGAATAGAAGAGAGCTCATCCAGAAGAGATTCCTGAGAACATTCACAAGCCGATCGGCTGATTTCTAGGGCATTCACAAGCTTGTCATGAGCACAAGGCAGCCATGACGTCTATGGTCATCTCTACGATCACAATGCACATGGATGCAGTTAGTTCACTGTTCACAGTATCCTATAACAATAGTTGGTATGAAAAAGGGATGTAACCAAGAAAATTCCTTTTCTATGCCTTACTGACTGAACAGATTTCAAGCTGCTCTTGAATATAAGTCATAGCAAGGATTGCCTGAATAGGTTTAATGTTTTCTGTGAGACTACTGAGAGATCAAAGTATGGTAAGTTGGAATGAGCTTACAGTTACTGATACCCAAGTTACATACTGATTAACTTGTAAAAACACTAAATGTTATATGCTAAAATAGTTACATTTTCTGTACTTAGTTATTGAATTTTCTTTTTTTATGATATATCTTAGGTATAAAAGGGTTTGAGAAACTTCTCCAAACATTATCTTAAGCTAGACATCAGGTCATGGGGTAGTGAGTTGTTTTCTAATATTACTTTTTTAGATTTCTAAATATTCTTTTCTGGAATGTCTAAGTTGAAAAATATGTGGTCTTCATTTCATTCAACTATTTTACATAAATACACAATAATTCAAAGAAATTGACTTCACAATAAAATAAGAAGATTCTGATCTTAAGAAGACAATGGCTGGTCCATGAATATTAAGAGTCTGCAAATGTCTCCACACTGAAAACTGCTGTCTTGTTGTTTAAGGTTAATAACCATTTAGTTACCCTGGGCTAAGGTTTGATCAATAAGCTGGCAGTGCAGTATTGAAGGTTCCCATCACCAAATCAAATCTTGCTATTGCAAACTATTACCACTGTCTCCTGCTGTGAAAATCCACATTTTCTTTTAAGTGGGTCTATTTAGATACTTTGGTGGATATACAGATGACATGACTTGATCGTACAACATGAAGCTACAGCATTAATTTGTGATCCAATTCAAAACTTTGTGCATGTAAACTGAAATCACTTCTTGTGTACACATATATTACTGTGAGAGTGGGCCAAAGAACACTCGTGTGATGTGCTGTGTACAGTGGACCTGATAGGGCAGTACCGGTATATCCCTGCAGCTTTCAAACTGATTGATACATGTTTAAGAACATTTCCCTGATCAATCAGTTTTCTCTGTTACCCTAATTAGTTATTTTGAACATGTAGGGAAAATATGGATAGAGAGGAAATATATTTCTTGTATTTCCAATAGACCTTAATTAATTGTACCACCTGTGGGAATTTAACACAGCACAGGAGGTACAATAGCTGTGGCAACATGAGCTGTTGGTGGAACAGCCATAAGGTATATTTCACTGAGCAATCACAGTGTTGCTATTGACTCAATGACTGTGTCAAAAGATTTAGTCACCGCCCTAATGTCTCTTTGTGAAACTGTGGCAAGTATTAGGTGTATCAGGGCACAAAGTTTTGAATTGCGGGACTCAGGGGTTAGTAGTACAGACCTGCTTTTCTCAACTTTCCTCGTGTTTGGGGAATATGAAGAGTGGGGCGAGGAGAAGAGGAGGCTGAGGCTGAAAAAAGCAAACTGGATGTGGGAATGATGCAACAAAACATAACTAGAGGGCGCCACCTGCCAGCTCCCAACCAATCAAATAGGAGTAAACAAGCTTCCAATAGAATCTATTCTACTTGTTAGTGCATGGGGGCAAATATTGCTGTGGCAATTGCTTCTAAATTTTAGATATGAATTTCCAGTGAATAAAGCCTTTTAGTTACGACGCTTATTAAAAAGAAATTTCAAAGTTTCCTTTCCATTTCTTCAAGGCAATTGTTAACAATCACATTAAGACAGGCAACTTGAAATGTCAACTTGCAATACAGATTTGTCAACATATAAATCCAAAATGAGCAAAAACATTTCAGCCAAATATTCAACAAACACAGATTACACTTTCCATGATACAAAATAGAGCATAAACTTAAAAGTTGTGAAACTTTAAAACAAATAAAAACACAGCAACATTTCTCATATGCAGTCTAAACTAAAAGACTGAAAACAAAAACAAGAATAAGGCTTTCATGCTGTTGAAGGTTGTGCAGTTCCAAGCAGCTGATCATCATGCTCATCTTAATCATGTTAATGCCTTATCCACACAACACAGTGTTGTACTTGCCAAATTGGGCAATGAATTCCCCCTTGAAGGAAGGAAACAGCACACCCTCCATCATAAATAGCAGATAAAAATCATAAGGTGTTACTGATGTTTCAAGCAATCTTGCAGGCATACTAATCACCTTTACAATAGGGTAATTGATACAGATAAATAAACACAAAACCAAGAAGTAACAGGAAATTCCTGAAGTAATATGTGCAAAGACTGTAGCATGTTGTCCCCACAGCTGGGTCATCCAACATCAACACCAAGTTGTTGTTGTGGCCCCAAGCACTATCCACTGTAAAGTCACTCTCTTGGTTTTCTTTAACAAATGTTGATCTTCAGCACCAATAGATGTAAGCGCTGCTAGCGTTAGTCAGGATAGATAAATACAGGTTCATAGCTTGTTCAGCATCTTATTCAGCATGGTTAATTTGATTGCATCTTATGGAAGAGGATCTAAAAGGTCCACAATCTCAAGGACAGCCTAACAGTTCTACACTGTGGGAACAAGGTCTGTAAGCCTGAGCCACTGTGGCAGATGCTGGACGCATTCCACCACCATATCAAAATGCGCTGAATTCTTCAAGCAGACTTTGGCAAAGGGAGACAGACAAGACACCACACTTGCATGTTACAGATTATAGAGATAGTGGTACAGGCAGTGTATCACTGGAGATACAAACAGGCAGCTCATATTTTGTTTTCTACCTAGATACATGAGTGTTTTCAAATACTAATCCTGAAACTTAAAAGCCTTACAGCTAAACTTCCCAAATTTCTTACAATCATAAATCTACCTTAAATGCAAACTGTTTTCATCTGCAAATACTGACACATAGGCAGTCAAGCTGTGACCAATGTATCAATTCTCTGACAGTTTAGACAGTTAAGACCACATGTGAAGTACTGTATTAACACCGTGGTACGTGGATTATCATTTGAAGGGCGGTTTGTATTTAGTTGATTTTGTTTTATGTTTTACTGAAGCATTAGGGTATCTCAAATATGCTTTTGTTGGGATGATACACTTTGAAAACACAGGCACCTGGGCACTACACCTGCCAACACACAATCACTCTTGATACAGTGTAGTAATGTCCATGTACAGGCTGTGTGGCAGACATTACACCAGCATACATCTAGCAGTATATTGTACATAACGTCACTAAAGCATTCTTCATATATCCAAAGCAACATTTATATATCAAACCAGCCAAGATGGATACTCTAAGCTCAACTAACAAAAAATGTAAAAGAATTAGCTGCAAAAAAAGAGAATCAAATTAAGCTATAAAACCGCATAGAAATGTTTCACTTACCTTTGTCTCATTATGTAGATATTTAGTATTGAACAAACATTAACTGCATGCTTTCTAAGGAATGGCATATTTAGTCCATGCTCATAAAATAATTTCAGTATAATGTTAATATTTTTACATTGATCAGAATAATTTCCGTATCAGTATTGATTGAATTTCAAATCAAATGAAAGAAAGTATCATTAATTGAAAAGGTGGCCAAATGTCCTAGACAGAGTCAATATTGTCTCTCATTGCAATTGCAAATTGAGAAGCTTAGCCTAACTTTTGAAACTTTCAGACAAAACAATATATTTGTTTCTAAATTTTTATATTTATGAAATCAATCAATATAATTTATTAACTCATTTATTCCAATGACAAATTAGAACAAAATAACACATGCATCTTAGCAAACACATGTAACTATGAAGCCATAATTTCTTTTTGATATATATCTGAACCACAGAAAGGAATCATTTAAAACAATGGTACTATCTTTATAAATCTGCCTTGACATAAAAAAAACCACCAAGAAGTTTGTTCCAAATGTATTATACGCCATTGTGAATCAATGTATTCATCAGATCAAAATCTCTTCCTTTAAATCAAGTTGCTGCGATGTGTTTGCTAGATGCACAAGAACACAGAACCCAAAAGAAGCAACAGCGTGCACACACTTACAGGCAGCACCACCTGAAGAAGGGATAACAAAGGCTCGAGCAGAGAGATCGTCCAGCGAGCAAACCAAACCTTCGTCATCATGAGGGGGTGAGTTGGTGGCTTTCACGAACATGGACTTGGGGCGTGGTTTGGACTTGGCTGGTCTCTCTTGGGGTCTTTCTGTACCATTCTCCTCATCTTCCTGATGTTGTTTCCGATGTAGATATTGTTGGTAGATCTGCTCCCTCCGCGCCTTTTCTTCTGCCTTCTTCCTCTCGGCTTCCTCTTGCTTCAATCTAAGTACACATATCACAATAGCTATTTTCCTGAGCTGACAAGGTGATGTGTATCAACTGTCCTGTGTGTTAAACATGTTGACCGGCTATACTTCATGCTCCAACAACCTGTCTGATTGGCCAAACTTCATGCCCACCAACATGACTGCACTGACATGAGAGTCTGTCTCCTGGCCTTTGTGCAGCGATAGAACTAACACTTTTAGTCCACTAGTCCTTATAATGATAACACATAGTGAAACCCTTAAAACTGGCAAATTTCTACTAGTCCTTATGATACCTTAACTATTAGGCAATTTGGCGAGGACTCTAGGAATAGTGCCAATTTCTAACACTGTTGTGTGTCATGTGTTTCATGCTTTCAGGCTATACTTTGTGCCCACCGACCTGACAGAACTGACAGTGGTGTAGATCTACTGAACTCAGTGCTCCTTACTGTTCCCACCCATCTGACGGAACTGACAGTGGTGTAGATCTACTGAACTCAGTGCTCCTTACTGTTCACACCCATCTGACGGAACTGACAGTGGTGTAGATCTACTGAACTCAGTGCTCCTTACTGTTCACACCCATCTGACGGAACTGACAGTGGTGTAGATCTACTGAACTCAGTACTTCCTGCTGTCGGGCTATACTTCATGCCCACCCACCTGATGGAACTGACTGTTGTCACATTTGCTCACCTCAGTGCTTCCCGCTGTTTGGAAGCTTCATCCTCCTTTTCCAGCCTCTTCCTCTCCTGCTCCTCCTTCCTCTTCACTTGCATCTGCAGGATCCGCTCCCTCTTCTTTGCCATTTCATCATCAGAGTTCTGAACCTGAGACAGTCAAATTCATATGTACAGATTGGTGCTAGAACTTACTTTGCCTAACCAGCAAACTTATAGGACATTGTCACTGCACGTTACTAAACTGTCATTGGGAAAATTAGAATACAGTGATGTAAAATATTTTAATTATTGCAACATTCAATCATGTAACTCATGTAAATGCCAACTATTATCTATTTATATGATGGTAGCATTCATTCACCTGAACTACTGATAAACTTTATCATCATGATCATACTGTACTGCATGGACAACTATGCTTACCTTATCTGGAGTGAGTTCCCGTTCTTCAATCACAAAGCCAGTATTTGCAGTGTGATGGTTTGTATGCACACTGGGTGGCGGCTGTGATGGTGCACTGGTATTGGAGAAAGATGGTGAAGCAGAGGCTGGCAAGGAAGAAGATGCCAATGCTGCAGGTGCTGCTGCTGCTTGAGGCGCTGCTGATGCTGGATTGGAAACAGGTGTTTCCGGTTTTTGCTCCTTCTTTGTCCTGTCCTTGCCAAGTTTGGGTTTTGCTCTCTTAGGTGTCTCATCCCCAAATGAAACAAAGAATCCATTCCCATTGGCCATGGTGTCCTGGGTGGAAGAGCTATCTTCTGAGGCAGTGTCAGCATTGGGCTGGGCATCTGGAGAGTGAGGGGGGAGAGTATAACCAGGAGGGGTGGGGATCTTTCGCTCTGTCGACAGTGCCGAGGGTGGGATGGGGGTAGAAGTAGGCAAAGGATGGTGGGTAGAAGTGGGCATTTGAGATCCCATTGTCGAGTACTGAGGAATATGATGGCTGGAGGTGGGTTGGGAAACCGGTTGGTAGCTCGTAGCCGCCATGATGGGACTGGCATATGGAAGTGACTGAGAAGGCTGGTATGGCACATGTTTCTGTGAAGCTGACTGGGCTCCGTACATCTGAGACGTTGCAGGAGCAGGGAACCCTTGACTACCAGCTCCTGGCACAAACTGGTTCTGACCGGTGTGAGCTGGTTGCATCGCATATGGCTGATGAGGTCCTCCCTGCCCCATCTGTGTGACTTGCTGAGGAGGTGTGGTGTAACCAGTCTGTTTGGGAAAAGACTGGGGTGGGATGTTGGAAACATTTGTCATGGGTCCACCTTGTAGGTGCATCTGCATGTCGGCTTGGGCATAGCCCTGGGGCGACTGAAGGAATTTTATCTGCTCCTGTTGTAATGACAGCCTTGCTATTTCACCCTGGAGATCTGTTAAACTCTTATTGAGCTTATCCAGAGATGAATCGTAAACTTCAAATGACTCAGGTTGGCTGCCTGTGCTGTGTTGACTACTAGTGCTATGCTGACTATCTGTCATTGCCTGTGAAGGAGGAGAAGGAACTGGCTGAGATTGTACATGTAAAAGTGGGCCCAGTTTTTCCTCTTGGCTTAAAGTCATACACTCATCATCTGGAGGTCTTGCCCCACCAACTAAATCATCCTCCTTGAACCACTTCTTTCGAACATTGTCTATAGTTTGTTGAATTCCTTCTCGTGAAAATGGCCTTGACCTCTGAGCAGCATGTGAGGAAGGATCTACAAAAGATGTTGGCCTGTGAGCATCAGTGGCCCCAGGGACTTGATGTCCGAGCATCTCCCCGATCTCAGATGCAGTTCTATCACCAGGAACCGCTTGAGCTGTTGTGCCATCAGGTACATCATCCATGTGCCGTGACACTACCCTGTAGAACGCATCCTTCCCCAGCCTCCGTCTCATCTTGTTTTGTTGCATCTCCATTCTTTGTTTTTTCTTCTCAATCTCCTTCCTCTTCTCATCAAGCTTCATCCTCAGCTGAGAGAGTTCGGATGACACAGGCTGGGATTCAGCTCCATTGCTCTGAGCTTGAGCTGCTGAGGCCTGCGATGCTCTCTGGGCTATCCATGTGGTTTCATTTGGCAGTGTTGCAAAAGTTGTTTTCTTTCCCCCTGGTTCATTTTGTTTCCTATAAAAAGCTGATTTGAGCGTATTTGTATTTCCATTTCCTTTTGGTTCTTGGCCATTCTGCATATACACCAAACCAGAATTATCAATATTTCCATAAGTCTCCTTAATTCGTTTGATTTCAGCAAAGTTTGTAGTAAGAGGCCGTTTATCTTTGTTAGCCAGTGTTTGAGCCAATGTCTTTGGCAGTTGGTCAGTGATCACAAGTTTAGGTTTTTGGGTGTCTACAACGTCTGGGGATTGACGATTTCGTGAAGGAAACGAAAGAGAGGTTTTCAAGTCAGCTGTCTCTCTAGCTTTATGATCAAGATGTATCTTATGTGATTCATGATCCGAGAAGTCCCCTGAGCTTCTACTGCTCGACACTGAACCATCCCGAGAGGTTGTCCTCCGAATATGAACACCATCTCCACTCTGAACAACAGGAATCCCAGCTGCTCTAGCAGTTTCTAATGTATGAGTTTGGTCGATTGTGTAACTAGCAGTCACCTCACTTTCGTCCGAGTGCGAACCTGCGCTAAGTGCCCTGGGAGACTGACTTGACACAGGAGGCAATGAAACCTCCACAGAGATCTCTGGATTTATATAGAATGCTTCGAAACCTTTCTGCTGAGAGTCAGGGCTATCACAGTCCCCATCCCCTGACCGAGCTGTCAGCAGGTCGTCAGGGAGAGGTGTCACAACAGTTTCATCACTACTCATCACTTGACTACTATCTCCTGGAAGAGTCACCACAGCTTCAACAGTTATGTCCCCTTGACTGGGTGTCACCGAGCTGCTGACAGGTGAACTACGGGACTTTCTTGGCTTTGTTGGTGATGTTGATTTCTTTCTTAGAAAAGGATCACCTCTTTCTTGGGCTTTGGTGTGATTTGAATGTTTTTCTTTTGCAGGACGAATAATAGCTGGCATTAAAGGTTCCAGCTTTTCACTCCTTGAACTGTTCATATTTGACTGACGCGAGTTGACACTCTCTATCTCTAAATAATCAGGGTGACTTGGATCAAGCAGGTTTGATGGCACAGTTTGTCGATCACTAAATGTTGGCTGTGGCGACTGACTTTTGTCCAAGTCAAAATTCATGCTACCAAGCTGGTCATCAGTAAAGCTTTCATTGAGTTCCGAGTCAATGCTGACATTTGCCAGGAGTGCACTACTTTGACTGTCCTGACTCTGGTTAACTGGTGTCTTCATGCCTTGTTGCCTGTAAACAAAACAGTATTAAAATATTAAATTGATAATAGAACTATGTTGTTGTTCTACAGGTCATCATGCCTTGTTACAATGTTGGTAAACTGTGAAATTGGAGAAATCAAGAGAATGATTGGAAACGTGAAATCAAAAAGATAATAGGGTACATCTCTGAAAAACAATTATATTGAAACCACACTCCAAAATATGCTGAATTTAGTTCTACATCTGATTACAATATTCATCACATTGAGGCTTTGGGCACGCTTAACAATTTTTATTTAAAATGGCTGAGAGGTAGTAAACAAAGAATAGCTTGAAAAATGTTAAATACATTATTGAACTATTTGACTAAGCTGACATGACTGATGCTAATCCCCAACTACTATATATTACACGTCCAGCCTACCTGTGTGTTGGGGACACAGGGTCCTCCCAGGCTATCACAGACTGTCGGATGGTGTCTCTCTCCTGGGGTGAGCTAAGGGAGTGTGCTCTACGAGGGTGTTTCGGTGGTTCTATATAGCAGTAATTACATAAACATAACATCAATTTGTTCCAGCTTGGGCCAGACTGCCTACGATCATGAAAAAGTAACACATGATTAAGACAAGAATTTAAAAAAATAAAATAATTAAATGCCACTTTAAACAATGCTTGTCGCCTGTTTCTCGACGTGCGCAAATTTCTATGAAACAAGAAATTAAATTGGTCTTGGTTTGTTACCATCCTGAATCCTTACTTATTATATTTTCTCAACTGAAAAATGAAACAAACCTAAGTATCGAACAGGTTCTTCTTCATTGACACCTGTCTTGCCTTGGTGTCGCTTGTGTAACAATGGTCCCTGTCTTGGTGGAATTCCCGATCTAGAAACAGTAGAAATGGCATCTGGAATTTCTTCAATCAAAACATTCTACCCCTGGTAAAGTTAGTCAGATTGTTACAGGTGATAGAGGGTAATGTCAGCAGAAATGAATGTTCTACTTCTCACAGTTTATGATCTTTCCAAATAGTTTACAAGCTTTTGTTATGTCCCAGTTCTCTGTGTGATGATATATTCTGACACTTGACCGCTGTGCTGTCCCAGCTTTGATATCACTGAGTGGAACACATCCTCAGGAACCTGGTGCCAGAAAGTTGACCTTTTTGGTTAGTTTTTCTTTCCAAACTGCACTTAATATTCATCTAATGTAATAAAATCAATAACTAGAAGCTTAAATTTTCTCTTCCTCATGAAGCAATAAAAGCAATCAAGATCTAAGGCTTGGATTTTACACCATTAATTCAGCAGGGAGGGCAAATCCATAATATCTCACAGCATGCTCTCTTGATCTCAATCCTCCCAATTCCAAAGAACAATAAATTATACTTTTATTAAATTCTCCCACAAACCCTAAACTTAAGGAACATCCATGATTCCTTTGTCTTTGTTAAGATTGTCTGAGGCAAATTGTCTCCAATACAAGCTGCATGACTCACGATGGACTTGTGGCTTTGTTGAGCTCCGGGGTACTGGTTAATCGTGTATCCTCTGCCTGGTGGAAGCTGCGCTTGGTGGCGTTGCTGACTTGTGGCACACCTGACAGAGCCTGGCCAGTGCTGGGCCGGGATCCTGGACAAGGGGGAGACAAGCACATCCACTTTAGTACACACTCACACTCACACACTCACAACTTAGTTGCAATACTGTTTAGTTTCAACAACCTACCACTGACATTTATCAAATTGAGTGAACGTAAGCAATATTGCAGCTATATGATGGGATCCTGAATTTAATCAAGTTTGGGCCTGCGAACCAGCCCTTGACAGCAGGATCAATGATCCCTTCCATCAGTGGGCTATTCTGACAGGTACTATGGAGGTACTACGGAACTTTTTTTGGCCCTGGAATTGCTAAAAGTGGAATTAATAACAGAACAATACGGAGTTATACAGTGATCAGTCAATCGGTATAAGGGTAGATCTTTTGCTTCATTATGCTATTCAAATCAAATTCTTCATTTGTATAAATCAGGCACTTAGTTTATAGTAACTGGTGAGGTGAGGTGAGGTGAGGTGAGGTGAGGTGAGGTGAGGTGAGGTGAGGTGAAATTGGGTTTAACGTCGCGTCCAAGATTATTGCACTTATATCGCGACGTGCATGCACGTGTGTCTGTGTGGCTGCTTGTACTAGTCCGGACTGATGCGGATGTATAGTGCTAGCACACTGAGATACCATGCCGCAATTTAACATGAATACCCCACTCAGTCACAGTATACTGACTCCGAGCTGACCAGTCCTTGTTTTAGACCCTTAATGCCGAGCGCCAGACAGGGTAACAACAAGTACCATCTTTTAACATCTTTTGGTATGACGCAGACGGGGATCGAACCCCCGACCTTCTGCTCTCTGCGTGGGGGGGGGGGGGGGGGGGGGGCGCTCTACCTCTGGACCACTGAGGCGGTCTTTAGGGTAACTGAGACATTTCCCAAATACATGCATAGCTAAGTTCCCACATGGTAAACAAGAGTCCTTCAGAAGATGACAAATAACCCCCAACCCCCACAATAACAAACGGCACCACATCCCCTCACATTATAAGCCATAAGCCATAAGCCATATCATGGGGTGGGGAAAAAGAAGAGAGAATACAAAAATGAGTCAGAACATTTACATCATGCAATGTACGAGTACTGACAATTACCATCAAACTTTTGTATTTCAAACCAGTAGAAGAGTTCTCCCAGAAAGGCTAGGATGTTTTCTCGGAGTGTGTGGGGTGTATATAGGAGGTCTTCATAGGTGAAGGGGAAGCACCCAGCCGGCATGTTGTGTTCACAGAACGTCTTCACCAGTCGCAAGTTGTACAGCGAGTCCGCAATACCCAGGTTCTCCTTCAGGCAAATATCTGAATAAACAATGGAATGGGAAGAAGTGAATATATTTTCATGATTTCACTGTTACGTGTGACTCTATTTTTGTGTGAGCTTAAAACACTGGGTGCAGTTTGGCTCTATTGTTTTGTGAAAAGGCATGTACTGAGTGAATGTTGTTTTGTGCTGCAGTAAACGATAAACCCAAGAAGATTCGGGTTAGAATAGGTCTTCAGCAATCCATGCTTGTCGTAAGGGGCTACAAATGGGATCGGGTCATCAGGTTCGCTGACTTGGTTGATGCATGTCATCGTATCCCAATTACATAGATTGATTCTCATGTCAATCACTGGATAGTCTGGACTAGGAATCAATTATTTAGAGTCATACTGCCATCATACAGGTAGAATAATGCTGAGTATGGCATTAAACAACAAACAGTCAGCCATATGTGACCTTTAGTACAACCTGTAAATAACTGTGTGCAAGGCAACCAGACAAAAAGAATGAGCAATGTCCCTGACAGCCTGACCCAAGTTCGTCACCCAGCAATACAGTGCTGGAGACAAATTCATACCCAGGTCCCCATAATTCATACCCAGGTTATGCTGCACTCAGCAATATGATGGCCGCCTGTAAATAATCAAGTCTGGACAAGACAACCTGGTGAAAGATATTGTGAGCAATGATCCATGTGTCTCTGACGCTTTTAACGAATACACCAATTCTGACCATTTGGTCGCCCATTACGACCAGCATAGGTTGCTGGGGACCAGTTCTACCCCGGAATCCCAAAGGGGACACACAGGGGTAAGGATGCACCAAGTGCAAAAGGAAAACCAGTGGTTGATATGATGAGCAATGACCCACTCGGCGTAAGCTACCTTGCAGTGGGTCAGGTCATGCATTGTAGCTATGGGTCTTCCGTCAGCTGTTACAAGCATGGAAACAAGAAAATGAAGAGTAAAGTCATTGATTTCTGACCACATTTGTGACATCAATCATGGATATACTTTAATGAGATGGTAAACATGACAACCTTGTCTTTCACATACATCCATTGTACAACAAGCATGGAACACTGGGACACTGTCCAAGGATTCTAAGAGGGACGTATGTTAACTTACCACTATAGCTGAGCAGGTTTGGGCAGTAGAAGCTGACCAGTACAGCAAGAGAACAGCCATCACTGAGGTCAGCCATTAGATCATGTATCACAGGAGCTTGTGCTGGCTCTCCCACAGGTGTTCGACTCACAATACGCACCTGCAAGTAAACAAGGTTATAAATAATAATTTCAAGGAATTTCAGAGCTTCTGTTACCCTAGGTTAGGTAAAAGGGTCGTTTGAAGTTATACAACAGACTTTTTCAAGCTGATCATTATTAATCATTAATCTTGACTTGCTCTATTTCAAACGTGAAGGGACAAACCCTTCATGTTAGAGAAATCGTGTGATTCAAGGCACACATAGAAAACATGTAACCAATATTTTTTTCAATTCCTTATTCTCACCATCCTCAACCATGATAACTTCTTTCAGTGGCATTTAGAAGTTGGAATGGTAACTAAGACAAAATTGTTATGGATGAGCAACTTTTTTATTACAATTGGACGACGTTTCGGTGTAGATTCTAACACTGTTATAATTTGCTTGATAACGGTGTTAGAATCTACACCGAAACGTCGCCCAGTTGTAATAAAGAAGTTGCTCATCCATAACAATTTTGTCTTACTCGACCATGATGTTTTCACAGCACATAGTAACAACCATGCATCATTATATATTTCATGTAATAGCATATTTTCATTAAAAAAACTGGAACTCATAAACAATGTAAAAGTCGGCGATCAAAATCCACTAACACTTTCTGATGCACGACGCCTTTCCAATCAGCCATGTCAGTGTCAGCTAAGTTACATTCACCCCACATGAAAAAGCAATGCAGTTCCATTCACTGAAGCAGTTAAGCAACCTTGTCTGCTTGAGTGAGTGAGTATGGTTTTACGCCGCTTTTAGCAATATTCCAGCAATATCACGGCCGGGGACACCAGAAATGAGCTTCACACATTGTACCCATGTCGGGAATCGAACCCGGGTCTTCGGCGTGACGAGCGAACGCTTTAACCACTAGGCTACCTGACCGCCCCTTGTCTGCTTGAACTCAGTTTACCTAATCCTTGTCTTTTCTAAGAATCTGCCATTGGCTTACCGTATTTTCTTGAGTATAGTGCGCACCCATGTATAATGCGCACCCCCCTCTAGCGGGTTCAATATTTTGGAAAAAAAGAAATTTGTATATTATGCGCAGAAAAAATTTACACCGTACCCTTTCAGCGAAGTCCGGCAAACGAACGGGTGCTGAGAAACTTCGTTAGTACAAATTCGAAATTTGAGATAAAAAATCACCAGACATGTTTATTTACCGTTTAAATAGTATTTATTGTTCTGCTAGGCATTGTTTTATATCTAGGGATTTAGATTACCTTGTGTATTTTCTCGTAAACTAAGCCGGAAACAGCAATCAGCTGTACACACGTTTTCTTGGAATCGACCGGTGATTCGGTCAAGACACACCCAGTGATATAACTTTATAGGATTTTTAATGCAAGGATCGGCAACAATTGTATCTGAAACTATTTTATTTATCAGGAATAATATATTCCATTATTTTCTTAATTATATGCAGCCTTTACTAAACATATTTAAAATAATAATAACCCTAAGCGAAGCAGCTGATCGCTATTCCCGGGTATTATTTTTTACATGGAACATGTCTGACCAGTCACCGTCAAGGCTCACGCGCACGTGAGCACGTGAGCGCGAGAATTTCATGTTGACATAGAATCGTCAAACAAAAACAAATATGACTTTTAACGAGTCAAAGTATGTCATTTATGATATATGTATCCATTCTCTGTCAACTAAAGTTCGTTTCAAGGCGTCAATAGCGGTATTCTGACCGTGGTTGCTGTTAATAACGGTGAGTTGTGCGATCTTCCGATCGCTTCACACACGATTTCGCCGAAATTAATAAAAACAATATTATAAGGAATTTTGAATAAAATTAATGAAGTAAGTTACAAACATAAGTCCAGAAATACAAAGAACACTTTTTATAGACAGACAGTGTAATTACATAATTATTTTGCGTACTTCAGTATGGATTTGTTGACATGGTATTGCCGGTGTTTCGTGCTCACGGTACGTAATGTCTTTCCATGGGAGGAAAAAACATCCAAACTCATAATTCGTGTATAATGCGCACCCCCTTCTACACAGCTGTGTTTTTCCGAAAAAAAGTGCGCACTATACTCAAGAAAATACGGTAATCCTCACCGGGCAGTTACTGATTGTGAAAACATCATGGTTACACCTGACAATGCCCGATTATCTTGTGATCATTGTTAAAACCGATCATTGCTAATCACGCTAATTGAACACATTTTACCAAATCATCAAAGAACATTAATTCATGTGTATGTTTAGCAATAGTTAAATTCTGAACTCAGTGTGCTTTCAATGATTGTTTTTGTTACAATGTATTGATGAACTAGGACATTGTGTACATGTGAATTAATTGATTCACATAAGAAAGAGAATATATGGATGTCAACTTCTTTATAATGAGGAACACAACGTTTCGGAGTATATGCTTACTCCTTCACTCCGAAACGTTTTCCTCATAATAGAAGTTGACATCCATATGTTCTTTTCCTTACTTCAAATGAGGTTTGAATAATCATTACATTTTTGGTTGAGGAGTTTGAGGTTGAGGGAGACTACTGTAATGGACTTTCAGGCTAGATTGAGCTGATTTCTATCAAAGTATATGGTATATTTTTTTTCAAAATTAAGATTCAGTAATTTGTTTAAACCTAAACCACTAGGCTTCAATAGTGTGCTTCAAGTTATGATATAGCCATCTTCAGACACAACAAAGTTGAACCTAGCACAAATTGCAATGGATGATATTTTCCAACAATGACTACCAAGTGGCCCTTTCTGAAGGCACAAAACAATAGGGGTCCCGTTCTACCAAGACATCCAGTGGGCTCCTCAACTTACTTTCTGGCTCGTCTCCCCTTGGAGCACATGCTGAGACTTGGGGTCTCGGCTCTGGGCCACGGAGCACACCTTGTTGATCCAGAACATCACAGTATCCTCAGCACCTGACGGTAGCTCACTTGAAGCATTGAATGTCGTAAGTCGTCTTGAAAAAGCAAAGTTACTGAATTATCTACATTATCTCAACCCATACAGCTTGAAGTGTTTTGACTCAAACATAAATTCTTTTAAAGAAATACAAGCCTTTATTCATCTATGACCATTATAGTGCCTCTTGTCAATACAACTAAAAGGTACCCTTTACTTCCAAAATCATATTTGGACAAGAATACAAAAAGGAAATAGTTCAGAAACACTGTTCTATTGAGATAATTGCACAATTAACACAGCTCCACTTAAACTGAGTTACATACCTTACTGCCTGCACGACCCTTTCAACTGTGACGTGTTCACATGTGTAGGCCACCATGAGTGAGGTCATCAGCGACACATGGGCATCCTGAACAAACATCTTCATCTCAGTGTCATGGAAACACAATTATAACCAGTGATACATTTTGACAAGAATGTCAATTAATTTTAATAATACTTCAAAGATATTTTGTTTTCACATCAGTTAACATAAGTGTTAACACCAATGAAAGGTATATTAAACAGGTGTCCTTAACTAAATTAACTTCTTAAATAACTTAACCTCCATGTATTTCACTGATGCGAAACTAATTATGCAGTTCAAGTTAGTGTAATATTTACTCTCACACTTTTATTTATAAGGGATTTTACTCAATTTCATCATATGGTATTGCTGATACAAAATTAGAAAGGGAATGACTGTCAAAGAACATGTGTGACTGTATGGTTTGTTTGTTGTGATACATCGCAGTCAACAATAATCCAGCCACATCCCGGCACCATGAATATGTGTTGGCCAGACAAACTAGTGGGTGACAGATAGTGATAGCAATGTCCCATTAAGTCACCCAATCCATTCTAGTAACAATAACCAGCAAAGCTTACTTAGGATCACTCTAACCTTGGAACCCCTACTAAGAGTGTAAGTAAACAACTACATGTACTTACCATATTAAATGGGGCTGTCTGGATGAGAACAGTTTCAGTGACTGTGGAGTCGTCTGAGCCAGTTACATAGATGCCTTTCCGAGACAACACCTGGATGATGCTCCAGTGACCTGCTCAACATTCAGTCAATTCATGAATACATAGACAAGATAGGTATAGAGTAACCAATCAATCACCTGTAATCAAGTTCAGTTGGATTTTACCCCCCTTTGAACATAATGATATTTCAGTCACATCGCGGCCTATCAGCTTATTGAGGTAGGAGACATTTACCAAACACTCAAGCACATGTATGCATGGTGCTGATGCTGATGCTGATGCTGAAGAGTGTTTGAAATTAAGCCTGAAAGTCAGGGGGTCCTTGTCAATTTTTACCACCAAAAGTTGAAGACTGAAGTGATCCCTAGATTTAAACTCAAGAGGCGCAAGTCTCAAGGATATAATAACTGAATACAACATCACACAAGTGTTCAAGGACAACATTGAATCTGGGGGTATAGTGAAAGATTTTTTCTCACCCTGCCATTGCGATGATCTGTTGGGAAACATATTGGTGCATGCTTGACAGTAAATCTCGCTGGATGTCAGAAGTCGAACAAGGTGAGGTTTCATCTGCCATGCTCCCTGAAAAGACATACCACATAAGGATGTTACATGAACAAGGTAAATGTCTAACATTAGATAGAAGTATAATTCTTGATGTAATCAGCATTCTGTCAGCTTCTTCCACAGTGGCCACAAGGGTTAGAATAAGTCCCCAGCAACCTATGGACTTACCATGCTCACATTCAGGGCCAAATCGACTGGTTGATTTACGTGTTATCGTACCCAGACAGTGTGGATCGTTGCAAACATGATGGATCACTGGACTGTCTGGTTGAGACTCAATTATTTAAAGGCAGCTGTCAAACAGCTGGAATATTACTGATTGCAGCGTTAAAAAAAACCAAAAAAACAAACAACCCAAAATCAATGAGAGTGGCATGTAAGGTTGAGATGAACTCACAAGAGATTGATAATATGATCATTCCCAAATCTTCACTTTAAGTTACTTGGATCAGCTGCTCTCACAATTACATATGCCTTTCCTCAAAGCATGCGTGAAAAATATGAATCAATCTCTACCAGGGTACCCACATTAAAACACAATATACAGTTTAGAGATGACTGTAGGAACACTGCCGACAAACTTCACCACAAATGTCTGACTCAATAAATCAATTTAAAGCACAAACAAGAACTGAAGAAGGCTCAAGCAGGACCGTTTGAATTATATATGGGTAGGTGAAGCATAGAGACTGACAATATTAGCTAGAGAGTCAGGCTATGGAGACCAAAGTTCAATTACATCAACAATGATATGACTAGCATCAGGTGAAAGGGTTGGCACCTATCTCTCACAAACCGTCTAGTCTTTTTTCTAAGATAATGTCATCAAGCCTTGACCAGAATATCCAGAGGGCAATGATATATAAGAATTTTAAACCACTTATCCACTTGTTCGACTGCAATCACACAATGATAACGTATGATCAAAATTAGGTTCAACACTGTTTTGAACAGTACTTCAGAACTTTTATCATGGAATGTGGGAGAAAGTCCAAAGTGATGAAGGTTGAGAGTGTTCACCACTTTGGTTAGACGGACAAGTCTGAATAGAATGCAGACAGACTAGTGATCATTAGCAGGTTGAATCTGAAATCCATGACCAGAAGATCCTGGCAAAGGTGAGGCATGCAACTCTGTCCTTGAGATGGCTTGCTCATGTGTCCCGCAAGTAGGTAGAAAAGCAAAAGAATTTATCAATGCATGTGACAATATTCTAAATCATGTGCAAGTCATACCTGATCTGTTTCGTAAAATGGATCCTTGAACTCGGCCGGTATGGAATCCCGATATGCCTTATGTAAAATCCATGACAGTGAAGCTCTCAGCTTGGCCTGCAAACAAAAATGTACGGGTTTATAAGTATGAAACAGTTTCCATCCACTTGTTTCTTGTAAAAGAAGAATCTACTGAAAACACATAATCAACTTTAACTCAATGAAACACATCGAATGAGATTCGAACCCGTATGACATTGTTGTGTTTGATTATCTTATGAGTAAATAACCAGAACAACTTGAATTTAGTTTTGTGCCCAGTTTGCTAAATATATCCATAAATTCAAATATGAGTTTTCAAAGTATCAGTATTCTATTCAACTTTTTATAAGGATATGGAGATATGTCATTCTACTTTTAGGCAGTCCTTCCTGAATTATACTAGTCTCTGAAAAAGTTACTTTCAAACTATGATTATTATTGACAGAAAGACATATCAAAACTTGACAGATTCAACAGTCACCCTATATCATTTCGCCTTGTGTTGTCATCACAAAAACAGATTTATTTCTTAGGCCTAGCTAAGTCAAACCTGTGTATTAAACACATGGTTACACCCTGACATTAAAGTCAATCATACTTATATTCACAATTTTTAGCATGCCATCAGCAAAACTGATACATCAAGGTAACATATATTCAACAAGTGTCATTCATCATTCCACCATATCGGCAACATCGTAAATTGAAGGAGGGCAGTCTGAGACAGAAGTTGTAAATGATGTCAACTTGTGACACATCAGGATCAAGGATATGACTGTTGACTGTATGTCACACTGACAGTCTTGTGAAGTCAATAAACATGTGCAGTAGCTGCAGGCCAGACAAGGCCTTACACCACCCGGTATTGATCATAAGCATCACTGCATGGGTTAATGGCAATTACTTGGAACCCTTCATAATACATAGGGTTTTGTGTGCACGAAAACATCAGAATGATAAAGACACGTCTTGCATAACAGACATCACTCTTGACATTTTGCTTGGAAATGTAGCAGTGTTAGAAATGAAGGGGGCCTTGTAGTCCTCAAGGGTTTGGATGCCTAAATATATCCCTTTTAACATTAGGACTATGACTAGTACCCCATCCTTACTTTCAACAATGTGAACCAAAGGCTTTCTAGTTCATTTGTTCCAAATATAGCTGGCACGCAATTTCTAATTAATCCGGAGTTAAAACAAAATCAAAGTATCAACAACCCAATGGTGAGGATAGACATCCAATTTTTTGGCCTCACAGTATTTTCAAGTGACTTGTCGGTATTCATTTCTTGGCGTGTATTGGTAAATCTACCCTGTTCCACAAATAAGCTGGAATGCTTACACCAGTGTGTGGGTGTTTAACTAGGAACACACTACCTCCTCCCATGTCTCTGACACAGCTGTCTCTGACACAGCACTCAGCAGTCACATACAGGGTGTGGTGTGGTGGGGTGAGACAAGAGTTAAATGGGTTGTTATATATACATATCTATATATATATGTGTCAGATCTTGCTCACCAGGAGCAATGATGCATCCTGAAGCAACCATAACTGACTAATGCTTTCATCCCTTTTGTGGCTGAGCTTAGGCATGAAATATCGGTTTAGTCTTTTTTGTACAGAAGGAATGGGGGTTGAAAAATTATAATCTAAAGCACTTCCTAAAGTGTGTGCTCTAAACATTATTGTCGGTTATAGAAATGTAGAAAATCATGAAATAAAGAAAAGTTCTTTAGACCTGTTAGACAAGTGACAAGAACGAAAACAATACTTGTGAACATTTTTAGTTTAAGACCTGGAAATCTAGCTAAACATATTAATGTAGAAAGTATTTTATTTCACATGTATTTAAATATCCATTTCAAATTTTCACCCTTTCTTCCTTCTATTTGCATTGAAACTGTTGATATAAATAAAAAGAAAAAAGAAAATGGTTTTAATTAAACCGTTGTCAGTAAATAATTTCATTTATCAGTTTAACTATGCATTGCTTTGGTTACAAAGTAGTAACTGTTTTATTTATGGTTAATTCCTGTGATACCCATATATGTGAAAAAAAAGAAAACTGTTAAAACCATTCACCCTACCTCTGAAACATTAACATCCGTAACAGTTTCCTGCACACGCCTTGAATCATTGTCACTGTAACTGAAGTCACTCATGTCCAGGGAGTCTTTTAACTCTTCATTAAAGCCGTGTTCGGTACATGGATCTGTCTGATCACACAGGGAGTCTACATAGATAGACTCATTATCATCGTAAGCTTCATTGGCTAAAAACATGTCAATGTCCAAGGAATCAAATGAGCAGCTCATCCTCTCCCGCTGATACCTTTGTGGAGTGACCACACTGTTGTTCACCACAAACTTCAGCTCCATGTCCCCATCCATCACCCTATCACCGTCATCGCCCATTTCAGAAATGTTCAGAAAACTTGTCTCAGTGGCTTGGCTAGATACACTATCACTATCAGAGTCAAAACGAAATCCTTCCAGATCAAGATGACCATCTTCATTATCTAAAGTTGATCCTCTAAGTTCTGTCTCACAATCTCTTTGATCCGTGTCACTGTTCTGTTTGTGTTGGGACATTGCATTAATAGCGGTGACAAAATTCAGTCCGTCAGTAGGAAGCTGGTCATCATCTTCAGCTGTGACATCTGTGTTATGAATGCCACCCTCACTCCGCTCAGGGCTAGTGTTCGTTTTAAGTTGAGCTATGTTATCAGAACACAAGGTTGAGCTCAGCACTTCTGAAAAGTGAAGATTGCCTACTCCAGCAGATGTATCATCTTTCTGGATAGTTTCACCCAAGTCATTGGCTTCAATCTCAGGCTCTTTCTGCCAGGCCATTTTAAACATGGAAGTGACCAGATGCAAATCTCCCATCAATGAAGAACCAGCGTCATCATTTGTGATACCTTCTTTGTGAACAGATTGTACCCTTCTTTTCCTTTTTTCTTGTGTTGTTTTATTCAGAGTAGTGACAAGGTTCAGGTCTCCTGTAAGTGAATGACCACCTTTATCCACCATGGCGGCCTCATTGCTGAAAGTTCCTTCACGTCTGTCCCCATGAAGGTCACAGTCTTCGTCCCTGATCTGTTTCTGACGGGTCAATCTATTCATGGATGTGACAAAGTTTCCCCTTGCAAATAAATGGGCAGGTTCTATAACTGTAGGGGGAGTGTGAGCAGCAGCTACTTCTCTGTCTACAGTGTCATTGTCCTCTCTTAACTGTTTCTGTTGTGTCATTTTGTGAACAGAAGAGACAAAGTGCAACCCACCCATAACTGGACAGCCACTTTCAGCTGTGGTATCTTTGTTGCCAAATGTCTTACTACCTTTCCTCCTACTCAATCCAATATCACCTTTCTGTGCATTGTGTCTTTGATGAGCCATCTTTGTCATGGAAGTGACAAACTGCAACCCTCCCATAACTGAAGGAGTTCCTTCCTTGGTGGCAGGGCCTTCTTTACAAACAGTAATTCTGTCACCAAGAACGCAGATGCCAATATCATTTGGAGTCTGTTTCTTCTGAGCCACTGTATCAAGAGACGGGTTTCTCCTATGTGTGGTACCAGAATGAGCAGTTTCACCATCTTTCCATCCACTGATTCCAGTGTCTTCATCCTCATTTAACTGTTTCTGGCGAGTCATTCTATTCATAGAGGTGATGAATCGCATTTTTCTCAGGAGGGGAAGACCGCCTTCTATACCCATGGTAGTGTGTTGACTAGCTGTGTCACAACATTTCCACTTGCCAGTTCTAACGCCAGCCATGGAAGACTTATGTATCACATCCCCAGCCTTTGGATTTACATTGATATTCTCATCTTCCGCATCCTCATCTTCTTCATTTACCTGATACAAATTATGAAACCTAACCCGATGGTGCACAGTGTGGTTTCCCTTAAATATATTTCCAGTTCTATCACAATTCCTTGCTCCAACTTCTGAATAATCTTCTCCAAAATGTTTCAAAATTGTTTTCCTTGCATTTTTAAATCCATGTCTCTGTCCTCTGTTTAAATCAGTGTTTTGTGGATGAGCTGAACCAACTGTAATGTCTTTTCCATGCATGTATCCCACAATTTGCTGTTTAGTATTGGGTCTACTGTTCGCATTTAAGTACCTTTCGGAACAATTATCAATTGATTTGGTTCTGTGCGTCTGGCTTTTCCCTCCATACTGTTTGTTATTCAACTTTGTGATGCAAACTGACTGCTTGCTCTCTGATTGGTCCTTACCAACAGATTGTTTGATGTTTGATTGACCCTTGGAAGCAGTCTGATTGTGGTCTGACTGTGTTATGGCTACCTGAAGATTCTTGTCACCATCAGTCTTACCTTCGGATTGCTTTATGTCTTGCTGCCTTTTGTTCCTGCCTACTGATAGATCCTTGTCAGATTCAGACCTGTCAACAGGTTGTTTCTTGTCTGTGGCACTCTTGTCAATGGGATGTTTCTTGTCTGAGGCAGGTTTATCAACTGGTTGTTTCTTGTCTGTGGCACTCTTGTCAACTGGATGTTTCTTGTCTGAGGCAGGTTTATCAACTGGTTGTTTCTTGTCTGTGGCAGTTTTGTCAACTGGATGTTTCTTGTCTGAGGCAGGTTTATCAACTGGTTGTTTCTTGTCTGTGGCAGTTTTGTCAACTGGATGTTTCTTGTCTGAGGCAGGTTTATCAACTGGTTGTCTCTTGTCTGTGGCAGTTTTGTCAACTGGATGTTTCTTATCTGAGGCAGGTTTATCAACTGGTTGTTTCTTGTCTGAGACAGGTTTATCAACTAGATGTTTCTTGTCTGTGGCAGTTTTGTCAACTGGATGTTTCTTGTCTGAGGCAGGTTTATCAACTGGATGCTTCTTGTCCGAGGCAGGTTTATCAACCGGATGTTTCTTGTTTGAGGCAGTTTTGCCAGCAGGGTGTTTTTCATCTGAGGCTGTTTTGTCAGTTGGATGTTTCTCATCTGATACAGTCTTGCCAACTGTTTTTTTCTTGTCTGATGCAGTCTTATCAACATGTTGTTTCTTGTCTGATGTTGTCTTGGCAACATGTTGTTTCTTGTCGGATGTTGTCTTGGCAACATATTTATTGGAAGGTGCAGTGTCAGTAATCGGTTGCTTCTTGTCAGATAGAGTTTTAGCTGCTGGGTGTTTCTTGTCAAATGCAGGCTTAATAACAGGTTGTTTCTTGACATCCAACTTGCTATTTTCTACATGCTGCAAGTTTTCTGAATCAGTCTCTTTTTTGGAATGCTCTTCATATTCAATCGTGTCTCCTGACTGATTGACTGATTCAGACTTGCCTCCTGACTGATTGTCTGATTCAGACTTGCTTCCTGACTGATTGTTGTCGGCTTCAGACTTGCCTACATTCTGACAGCTGTCTGTCTCAGCCTTCTTTTCAGCCTGGTTATCATTGGATTCAGTTTTGCCAATAGACTGTATAAAGTTTAAGATGGTCTTGCCAACAGATTCATTACTATCCAACTCATTCTTGCCAACAGACTCCGTATTATCGACATCAGTCCTGTCTGCAGATAGGTCATCACTTAACACTTTCTTTTCTTCAGATAACTTGTTACTGTCTTGTATGTCTGTGCCACTCACCTCATCTTTTTCTCGATCTGAAGAATTTCCCATTATATTTGTAATACAGCCTTAAATTATAGGATGGTTCCAAATATATCAGGACAAAATATTCCAACAGTATTACGCCTTGTGATGACAATTTGAAGTGTTGTTTCGCAGCATCATGGTTGTGATGATCAAGTCTCTTACAAACAACAGAAGGATGTTTCACACGAACAAGGTCACATCCAGCAAAGTGCCAGCCACGAGATGATTTCAAAGTATACTAATCCATGAAATCCACTTCAGGATCACAAAACAGAGACTTCAAGCTTCCTTTCCACGTCATGAATGTTTCAAAAGGTATAGAAATCAACAAACGTTCCAGTACCATCACATGGAGTTGATTTTCAAAGAAAGAAATCCATCATGGACACTATTTGTTATCACAGGTTGATGCATTTTCTCCTGTCAACATGATAATTACTGAGCAGTCGTGACTGTAGCATCCACTAACATAAATGTGCATGACTCCCTCCAACTGACGGACACAATATATTAGAAGCTAGCTTTCTCACCTGATCAATGTATTTAGGTGTTACACAGTTGTAACAGGTGTCCCTAGCCTTGTTGATTTTCAATAACATTTCACTGGAACCCTTTACTTCTGAAGCTGACATGCGCAGAGGAATATTGTGAACTACTTCAAAATACCAATAATCAATGACTATAGTCAGGCAAACTGGAAAGCGTTTAAAGGTTATAGAAAATTGACAGTTACAACTTATGGCTGGGTTACCGAAGAGAAGACATCGTGTTCAGGTAGGTCAGTTTCAGAAACACTTAACCATGATAACCATCTTAAATATAACCTCTTGAGAAGTACAACTTGACACCATAGGCCTCACAAAATGATGTGTTGGTACAATGGTGTCAACAAAATAACAGTGAATGGTGTTAATGGTAGAGCTAGTAACACATGGCCTAATGTGTCACACACAAGCCTGCATCACAACAATGTCAAATTTATTGCAGTTTTCATTTTTCTCAATATTAGACAAACAAGAACTCTATTTGTAACTTTATATATAAAGATGTGATGAGAGAGTTACAAATTTTCCTTACTTTGCTTCATTTAAATTTATCGCTTCTCTTTGATAGAAATAATTAATACCACAGACCACATTATTGAGAAATTAATCAAAAGGGAACACCCAACGCAACGAACAGTTATTTATTAAAGATACCTCTATCTGTCTATTCTTATGATAACTTTTCCCACAAGATATATTTCTCCACATACATGTACTGAAATATGCCAACTGACAAGAGACCATGAATAAACCTCTATGGACACCCATCTTCATCACTGTTGATGAGCTTTTGAGGGATCCATGTCAACAAAAAATGTGACACTAGGATAGTGTGTATGGCAGTGTTTTTTAAAAGGTGGGTGCTTTCCGTATTAAAACAAACAATTCTACAGACCAGGGATAGAACTAATACTCAAAAACAAAAGATAAACTCCTCTTGTAATGTTAAAACAATAGAGAGATTTGGAAATTTTTACCAGCCCACAGGTATTTGTACTTGCCCCGGGCTAGTGTCAAGTTCCAACTGTTTTCATTAAGACCCACTGTACTGATCGGCAGAATATGCAAAAATCCTTTTGGCCAAAAGAAGTATTTCCCTTATAACTCTGAATTTACATATTTATCTCAATCTTGAAAAAACTAGCAACAGCAACATGTTCGGAAAAATGTTACATGTCATATCCTTGTACAGTAATTACAGTCAAGTTGCTGGCATCTAAGGCTAAAGGATTTAACATTTAAGGACCTCAACACTTGTTGAATTCTAAAGCTTTTCTTCTGTGTGTAATTTTTACGTGAACGTATATGGATTGATGTGGCAAACTTCTTATGCTGCTATAGTGAACTGGTTTAGCCTTGCCAGTAGAATGAGCATAATGAGGGGGGAACATATTCTTGGGTAAGTAATTCATTAATGACAGGAAGGGTTAAGCACTAGTCATACATATTCTCAGTGTGATTTTTCTAAAAACAAATTGTCTGTAAATGTGACAATTTATATGAACAAGTATGAAATTTTGGTCTCGGGTAAAAGGACAGTACCAGACTCACAATAATTAAGGACTCCCTCTAAACTTTTACTAATTCCACTGCCTTGAGTGTCAGGTAAGGCAGATTGAGGCACTGTCTACTGTGTTATTGAATGTATTCAGTGCTGCAGGTGTTCATAAAATATATTGTGGTCCTAAAAAAACAATAAAGGAAGCCAAGCTGAGGCTGTGACAAGAAGGGTGTCTCTTACAACATGTCACATAATGCCATTACTTGTGATTAATTCATTGACAATCACTCAACTCTCAGATGTTTAAGAGGTTATTCATTTTATCTAAAACAACTATCTCAGTCAGATAATCTATCAGGGAACAAGCTTTTTTGGAAAGACACACATATTGCTTTAATGGTTTATTTATTGATGATTATACAACTCACAGATATTTAAGAGGCTTTGTCTCCAACATCCATTGCTGTTGGGCAACAACGTCAGGGTTACCAACTATTTGGGGAAAACACATGCCTATTGGTATGATACTGCTTCATGGTGCACTGAATAGGACAGGGCGGAAACAGGATGAAAGCATCTTGACATGTACATAATGTATATGCAGTGTTCAAAATTAACCATGAATGTCAAGGGGTCCTTGTCATAGCCCTTATGTTAAAAGACAAAGATTTAGGGGTCCCTAGATTACATATTACAATATTCGGAGCAAAACTCAAGGACCCCAGGACCCCCTTTAATTTCAAACACTTATACGCATAGCCTTGTTGGCTCTTTTTTAAACCATATTGATTGTTCTTCTTCAGTTCTAGCATGTCTCGATGTATCTACATCATTGGCCCTATGTGATGCTGGATAACTGATCCTTCACAAATAACTTGCACAGCAAGTAGTAGTGAAGGGTGTCTTCAACCTTGGCCAATAACATCACTCCTCTTTGCCTTTTACATAAGATTAGTGGCAAAACGCCTCCGTGAATCAAACAATCTTCAGTGGATTGTCAAATCAAAAGTACCCAAACCTACCACACGCAAACATGTAGTACATGCCTGCAATTCTCAATCATTTAGATTATAAAAGATGATTCTTCTGGGCTATCCATTCAAAGCCTTATCTGTGTTTATTTTGATATGGTCTTGTTCGAGGCACTCTTCCTTTCGAGAGGCCACCTGCACAGTGCAGCCTGCATTACACACTACACACCACATGTAGGGCAGACACAGTGGCATCATAGCAGATTAAGCATCATTTAGCCTAACATTCCTCTTCCAATTTTCCCTCTTTAAGATAACACTAGTCCTTAAGCATGTTTAGAGCATCACGCTTCTGTCTATATCTAAATTACTTTAACTAATCACCAAGGTTAAGGGAAGATAAACAGAAGTTTCTTTTCTTCCAGTCAAGAGTGATTGGTATTCTCATTCTGTAAAAGTCCACTGTTTACAATACCATGCAGTGACAGTGAGTAAGCGAATGTTGTTTAAAACCCAAGTCAGCAATATTTCAGTTACATCATGGCACCTTTTATTATTGCATCAAGTCTGGACATCCATGCATGACACACAACCAACCAAGGCACAGAGCCTGACCACCCTATCAATTAAGCCACCTCCTCATAACAGAGTGCACATATTCTAACATGAGACTCTCCCTGGGGTTTAGGCACCAATATCCCATATCCAACTATAATATCAGTACTACTATAAAGCTTTAAATTTAACCATTGGCTGTCCAAAATGATAGCCCTTATTCAAGAGTTAAAGGCATAATGGGCCCATATTGTTCAGTAATGGTATCTCATATTGTTTTCCATGGGTCAATTACCCAGGCCCCTGCCAATCTGCAGCACTTGTACCGCAGGGTTAGAACTTAGTGACCATTCTGATAACTACAGAATCCAGTGAGTGAAGAGGGTAGATGATTACAACATGACAAGACTGAGAGTACCCACTTAATTTGATCAGTTAGTAATCTGCATGATCATGATTATAGTCTAAGCATACTCAACACTGAACTGCTGTTGGACATGGCCTTCCCTCAACATGAATGGGATAGGAACAGACCGATGATGCACACAGACTGCACACACACTTTCACTCAACAATTCCACAGTATCACGGCAATAAAAGGAAAGTCAGCACTTTCACAAACAGTCATCCCCCATCTAATGTTTTGCCTCAGATTCCCATGTTAATGTCAGCAGTGTTATAACCACAGGGATGAACACACTGGTGACCAATACCACCTCTGTTGTTTGGCTGTTTTTACTTCAATTATACTACCATCAACTCCTGCAGGATATTAACTGTTGGTTGGATGTCAGGTTTCAAGACAGCATGTGTGCAATAAAGTAATGGTGGCTTCTAGCACTGGAGCCCCTCTGAAAAAACCAATACACAGGAGATAGGAACCAGGGGGAGGTTTCTAAACTGCAACATACAATGTACATTTGTCTAAACTAGCAGGTTCACTTCAGTTATACTACCATCACCGTGTGAAGCGTATTACCTGCTGAGCTACATTTGATGAGTACCGTATTTTCTTGAGTATAGTGCCCACTGTTTTTCGAAAAAACACAGCTGTTTAGAAGGGGGTGCGCATTATACACGAATTATGAGTTTGGATGTTTTTTTCCCCATGGAAAGACATTACCGTGAGCACGAAACACCAGAAATACTATGTCAACAAATCCATACTGAAGTACGCAAAATAATCATGCAACTAAACTGTCTGGCTATAAAAAGTGTTCTTTGTAGATCTATATCTGGACTTATGTTTGTAACTTATTTCATTAATTTTATTAAAAATTCCTTATAATATTGTTTTTATTAATTTCGGCGTAATCGTGTGTGAAGCGATCGGAAGATCGCACTACTCACCGTTATTAACAGCAACCACGGTCAGATTACCGCTATTGATGCCTTGAAACGAACTTTAGTTGACAGAAAATGGATACATATATCATAAATGACATACTTTGACTCGTTAAAAGTCATATTTGTTTTTGTTTGACGATTCTATGTCAACATGAAATTCTCGTGATCACCTTGATCACGTGTGCGTGAGCCTTGATGGTGACTGGTCAGACTGGTTCCATGTAAAAAATAATACCCGGCAATAGCGATCAGCTGCTTCGCTTAGGGTTATTATTATTTTAAATATGTTTAGTAAAGGCTGCATATAATTAAGAAAATAATGGAATATATTATTCCTGATAAAAAAAAAAGTTTCAGATACAATTGTTGCCGATCCTTGCATTAAAAATCCTATAAAGTTATATCATTGGGTGTGTCTTGACCGAATCACCGGTCGATTCCAAGAAACGTGTATACAGCTGATTGCTGTTTCCGGCTTAGTTTACGAGAAAATACACAAGGTAATCTTCATCCCTAGATATAAAACAATGCCTAGCAGAACAATAAATACTATTTAAACGGTAAATAAACATGTCTGGTGATTTTTTATCTCAAATTTTGAATTTGTACTGACGAAGTTTCTCAGCACCTGTTCGTTTGCCGGACTTCGCTGAAAGGATACGGTGTAAACAATTTCTGCGCATAATATTCAAATTTCTTTTTTTCCAAAATATTGAACCCGCTTGAGGGGGGTGCGCATTATACATGGGTGCCCACTATACTCAAGGAAATACGGTAAGCAAGGGTACCATAAAGTACTATTGGCCTTTAGCACTGAAGTTCCGGCTCTTGTAATACTAATGCTTACTGGAAGGTAGGCAACTGCTGGAGCTCCGGCTCTACATGCTCTAGTAATACTAATGCTTAGTGGAAGGTAGGCAACTGTCAAGTGCTTCAAGCACATTTTCTAAACTAGCACTTCAGTTATACTGCGGACAGACAACATTTGACTTCCTTCTTCTCTCTTGAATATACTTCCCAATATATGAGGATCAGAATGAGAGGCTTCACCTGTGTTATACATCTGACCTGACAGGTAATTACACTTCATCAGGTGTTATCTGCCTGGCAGGTATTTTGGCACTATTTTCCTGTATCAGCATGCATGTAGTCTTGTCAAGATTGAGATGAATGGAAACATCGGCATTAGATGTTAGTAGGAAGGGTTCAGTTATTCATCCTTTGATAAGAGTTAATCATCAACATGAAACTAAACATGTATGAAGGAGGAACCTGTTCCACAAAATAATCATAGTGCTTAGAAACCTCCCATACATCAACATCATGACGTACTATAGTTGTAGCATTTTCACCACTTTCTACTTTGTGGGTCCAGACTTGATCATTTAGACCGCTGTCATGTAGCAGGAATATTGCAGAGTGCTGCGTTAAACAACAAACAAACAAATACTTTGTTGAGAGGGGCCATATTTTGTTTGTTTCACCTGTTTGTTTAATCTGTCTGGACCGGACAATCCAGTGAACGATATTGTGAGAAATGATCCACGCCATCATGGTATGACGACATACAATTAACAAAGTCTGACTGAGCCTGACCATCCGATCCATCCGAGCAGTTGTAACCCAACATACCAATAGTTTCGATACCAGTTACTAGACGGTTGCAAACCCTTTCTACACTGATGTGTTTACTGCAAAATGATCTGCAATATGCACAAGAAAATGTGGATTGTAATGTACATTTTCAGGCTTAGTACTGTGCAATGAAGATAACTTACAGATTGGTCTAGGGTTTGAAAGGATCTAATACGACAAATATCCTTGGTTCCATATTACTAACACTGTCACATGGAGTATTTATCAAGTTAAGATACAAGGGATAGCAATTTCTTTGAGTGTAGGTGCATGGGGGCAATAAAGGGATATGAGGAGGAATGTTTGTTAGTGAAGTGATCAGGTATGAAAATCAAATAATTAATTTATTTTGGCCCACTTTTTAACAGAGAGATTCCTATCATTCCATCAGCAGTGATGATACTGCAAACTGATTGCTCATGTTTGTATCTGTGACTGTGTGTGAAACAACTCAATAGCCCTGTCAAAGGTTGAGTACATATCCTGTGCATAATAATAGAGTTTGGGTTCACGCTATGCCCACAAGCTCAACTCATCATCACTTTACAACCTTATATGGGATACAAGTAACCTAGCATATCAGACACCAACGGAACTCATATTATCAACAATTCTCTTTCTGTGAAACTCCATCCTTTCAAGAGATATTCTAATGTGTAACTACTAAGCACTTATTCAGTAATATTGTATCAAATAGTAAATACACACAGTTCTTCATACATCAGTCAGAGTGGTGTGCTCATGGCCTAGATCCCATTCAGGACTTACATACAGAAAAGCCCACCACAGTATAAAGGTCAGGCCATAACAATATATTGATCTGCCATGTATCTTGCTCCTACATGATACTTCACCACAAACAGCCCCAGGCACTGATACATCATCTTCTGGACTAGCTCAAATACTGCCCTACCTCTATGTTAAACACATTCATAAAATAATCACAAATATGCATATTGTAATTTTGTCAAGGGAGACTTCTTAAATACAATTATCACCCTATTACAGTCCTGATCATCTAGACAGAGAAAGTAAAATGAGCTTGTCAGTTCACTTTCACATGCATAAGCCACACTGAGAGCTTAACAATGTCACCATACATGCAAGAGTAAGGGATTAACATAGGTGCACGGAAGTACAGTAAACTATGGTTATAACATTAACTCCAAGGACCACTAGTTTCAGATCGTTATAACCGTAGTTCGTTGTAAGCATACATACAGTATAACTACAGCAAATAGTCGGGACAAAAAAAGAAGAAGTTTGTTTTATCTGTCAGTTCGTTATAAGCGTGTTCGTTATATACATAGTTCACTGTAGTCTCAACATGTAAAATAACATGCTGGGGAAATCCAGAAAGATGAGGTTTAACTTGTAGATAATTACAGTAATCATGAATAATTACACACAAGATCATACAAAAATGTCTACATAAACATCAGGTATAATTTTCTATCTAGTACAATCTCAAATATGTGTGCGTACCGGTAATAGTCCACTTGCCATGCTCGCAGTAGTGCTTCCATTTTCATTTCCTAGAAATACACCTTCAACAAGTCTTTTCAAACACAAAAATGATCTTTTTAGCATACCGGTGTAAGGCCTAAATGTAATTTGGAGGTGACTGTTAATAGTCTGTTATCAGCAAGACAGTGAAAGCCATGTACACGGTTAAAAGCATTAACTTCTTAACCTAAATATTATCTAAATACTGTTCCCTTAAATAGCCTGACTGAAGCACAATCATTTGGATCAGCAGTTTCTTTGTACTGAATGAGTCAACAATCTTAGAATCGTGGTGTTAATCCAACCTGTTCACCTGCCCGGTAATTACAGGTGTAATATTGTTGTGGCTCGGAGGAGCAATTTCACACACCAGTACAATTAAATGCACACTAACTCTTCAGCAATGTGAATGAGCGACGATCATGACGATAGGTACATGGATCTATACTGAGATTAATCCTACTTCAATGGTATTTGTACAGCTCTGGACCAGCATATTTCATTTGAATGTTCTATTGGCAATTTATATGTCCATTATAGCTGACTGAAATGCTGTATGTGCTTGTCAGCATGTGATACAGGAGATATTTTGCAAGCTGGAATCTTTCCTTATCATGGATTTATTTACTCTATAACCCTGTGACCTTGGGATCATACAATCAGCTTATTCAATACCATTAGCCATTTCACCAGTCCAAATTTAAGCTAGAATCTCCATATAGGACAGACACCATAGTTAAATACTACTACTAACTTATTCCTGACTAGAATATCCCCACTAGAATACATGTGACCAGACAACAAGTAATCTGTAATTATTGGCCAGGGTTTATTGCCGCCTTGAACAGTACTTCAGTTTGATCATGGTATAACACTGCAACAACAGCTCCTAATCAATGTATTTCACCCTGACCCTACAGCACCACCTGTCAAGTAAGCCGTATTTCTCCCCTTATCAGGCGTGACCCCATGTATCACCTGAGACCATACCAGTTTCTTCCAACCTACTCACTGCTGTAACCAGCTGATTAATATTCCCTGTGTTTACAGGTGCATGCCAGCAACACATACCTCGACATGACAATATATAGTCAACCTTAAACATCAAACACCCATCAATGTTTGCACAATGTATCAAATGTACTTCTTATATTTTGACTTGTGTAAAATCCAAATCAAAGTGAGAGTTTACGAAGAAATCCACAGATGTGAGGGGTCAGTGTTAGCTCAACAATATTTTTTATGAAGACCCAAAATATTTCACATTATCACCATGATGAGGACCACTTAATGTACATCCTTAATATCAAACACAGTGAAACATGCAATCAATACAACAAGCAACAAGAGACTATTCATTTTTACGTCATGACAAAAACAGAGTTGGAATAACATTTACAACAATAACATAACTACCTTGCACACACCATCAGCTTTAATTTCAGGAGAAAAAATGTTCGCACGATTTAATAAAACTAAAATTACAACAACTACTTCAGCAACACATATCACAAAAACATTCACACCTCATGCCCATTGTTAGACATCCCATATATGGTTGACAGACATGTTACATGTCATTGCTGACCCTACTGTCGCCCTCACTTCTCTGGGTGACTAGAACAAAATATGACTGGCTTGACAACTGCTATTCAGTTTTCCATCTCTCTGTAAAAAATATATATGTGTTTCTAGTTTCACGACTGACCCTAATCTGGAGTCCACGACCCTAAACCTTATTTTCTGATTTTTCAAATGTTGCACTGGTTTTGTTCATATTTTATGCTTCTAATTTCTTGAGTTTCAAATTAGATAAGCCTGGACCTTACAATGCAAATTGAGGATACTAAACTGATTGAAAGTTCTTGAAAAACAAAATACACTTCAAGCACAAACAACCATGTAAGATTTCAGTCTGTCACTAGTCCATAGATAATTTCTTTTGAGTTAGCAGTCTGCGACTTACGATACTTGTCCGAAGCCTGAGTCTAGTAACATTTTGTTTGGTCTTGTAAGTCAGTAAGATCAGTTAGTAAGACTAGAATGTACTGAAAATGATGCTAACAGCCAAGTATGGGCTAGTGTGCTAGTCTAGAGCACAGACTGGATAGTAAACTTAGGTTATGATGTCCCATATGTTAAGAGTAAAACCATCTGACTGGATGGCCTAGGACAAGTTTGAGCAAGTTGAATTAAAGGGGGGCAATGCTTCATGATCTGGTTCAAATTTTCTTGGTCTAGACGTAATTACCAACTTAGTCCAATGTCCCAATATGGGGCAGTGTGTGTGATATTGGTATATCAACTGCTCCATTGATGTACAGAATAAAATATCATTTATAGACAAAACAAAATGGGTTTTGAATGACTTGAAAATATTTGGTAGGACTGCTAATGGGCACAAGCCAAGTCTCCCTTAAAAGAATTTAATCACAGACTGAAACAGTAATCATAGTACATGTACTAATGTAACAATCTTGAATTGACCAACCAACACAATATGGAACACCCCCCTAAACAATCAAGTCTCGAAATCACCGACTGCAGCTAATATCCTACGAGATAATGGTTTCTGTAGCCTAATTACAGGCCTGAAACAAACCTGCCTCCATTATGTGTCAAGCACCATCAATCTTAATTTGTTCAACACCTCCATCACCCAGAGCCAGAGTGACCTCCCTTTGATAGCCCCTGGAATGTGTTCAAGAGAGTATAATCAATACGAATGCTCTCTGAGGAACGGCTCACTGTCCTGACACAGCGATCAATACATGCAGGCGCTCCAACACCCAGACTACTGTTGTCCCCACATTAACAGTAGTCCAGCCCATTGATATGTCTGATCGGACGGTCATACTCAGTGATTCAGCCACTGAGCTATCACATAGTGATTTGTTGACATTCTTTGGAGACTGCAAATATTGCTTGGTCAGTAATTTATCACGTGTATGTAGAGCTAATTTCATAGATGCCTCCAGAAGGATATAATAATGCTTCCTTGTACATTTATTCCTCGTCTGTATTAGAACTTAAGGTTGAGTCATTGAGGTTTGCTGCCATAGCATTTTAATCTTGGGACAAAATCTTTTAGCAATCTTGATGACAACAACAATATTAACCCATTATATATAATGCTCTTAACTACACATGTCATTCATGAGACCATGATCACATGGTATTTTCCAACTATAAACATAGATATATATGTTGTTTTTGCCATTTTACATGTTTTAGGCACTAGGTAAAGTAATAAAATTGTTAGGAGATTCCACATGACAGCAAACAGCAGATCTCTATAGTTGACAAGTGAGGGCGCATAAGCTCTTCAATTTCTGCGCAATGTTGTGGGTGCACATATTATATTACTTCTTTTCCACTAGAGCATTTCAGCAATGTCCAATGTTTGACTAGCAGACTCCCAACAGTGCCTCAACCTCTGATCTACCATCCTCACTCCTAACACTGGTAAACGTCTAAGAACTGCCCATTTTATGCAAAAAGCCCTGCATTATTTCTAAAAAAACATTATGGATAATTGAATATCCCTAAACAGCAATATATAGCACAATGAAAGACTTCATTTACTGTTGTTCAAAGGACGCAAGAATTACAGTGTATCTACTTCCTGTAAATGGCTGCCATGCTGCTAAGTTCACCTCTGTTCACATCTAAAACATGTTAAACTGTTTGTCAGCGAAATAATATCATTAGTGGTTATACGGAATTAGACAATGACTATGCTCAATCAGCTAGTTTTCTGTTGACTATGATGAAATAATACATACATGAGCTGAGGTTACTTTGACATTTACAGCATTGTTGATCACACACACCACTATAGTCGTCAGTCAACACTCAGTGGATACATGTGACCCAAATATATCAGAATACTGCACCTAATGCCATTAATTGCCACATAAGTAATGTCACCACCTCTCAGTAATTCCCATCAACAATGGTACCAACAGCTGACTCCGCGCATACTCAATGATATCTTGCAGATACTATTTCACAAACATATGTCACAACAATCCATATAGTTATCACGTTATATCATTTTTGAACAAATCATATGACAGTCTAATGTTTGAGACTGAAGGATTTAAAAGAAATTCTTACATAAGTGGGACAAATGCTTCTACATTAACACCAGTACATCAGTTTGTTAAGTCGTCTCATTGGTAATTCCAGGTTAGAATAGGTCCCCAGTAAACCAATGATTGTCTAAAATAAAGACTTAAAAACAAAAGAGGACTGTGTGGTTACATTTGTTTGTCATCTGGCAACACACCAAATGTTGTGGCATGGATTGTTGCTCATGCTATTAACCCTTAGTGTGCCCACGGACCTATATAACCATAACTATATACAAGTCCGTGGTGTGCCTGACCCAGACTTGATTATGTAGAGGCACCCATGATATAGCTGGAATATTGCTGACCTCAGCAGTGGTAGAAACTAACACTTTCAGTCAAATAGTCCACACATTCCTTATAATGATAACACATAGCAAAACCCCTAAAAATGGCAAATATCTACTAGTCCTTATGATACCTTTACTATTGGGCAGTTTGGTAAGGACTACAGGACTAGTGCCAGTTTCTAACGCTGCCTCAGCTTAAAATACATTCTCTCACTCATTCAGTACATCTAATCTGACCCTCCTCGCCCAATTGTCTATACACAAATCTACAGCAGATGAATATGCTGGCATGGTCATGGAATTATTGATCTGTACTGTACAAGGCAGCATAAACTCCAACAAACTTCAAGCAAACCCTGCATCAATGAGACTATCCACGCATGCACTCCAATCATTAAATGCCAGACTGTATCAGGTGCATTAGTTGTGCATCTTGACTGGGGAACTGTATGGTGCACATCAAAAGTCAATACAGAGACTCTCTGATGACACATCATTGATAAAGGGATGCACAGTAAGCATCCCTAGACTATGCAGGTTGTGGACTGCTCAGTATGTCTGTCTTAGTGCAGACTGCTCTTGGCTGGGAGATCACCATGACACATAGGTCTGGCCGAGACAGTGTCATCATACCCTGATGTCACTGACCGACAACTTTATTGGCCATGGACCATATCTGCCCTGGCTCTATCATAAATCCATATACTGGAGGAAAACAGGCAGAGAGAAAAACTAAATAAAAAGAAAAGGATCAGTTATTCTCCATCCCAAAAGTCAGCCCTTAGATTATCCTGAACCACTTATATGTTTTGACAGTTGAGTAATCATGGAAATAATGTAAGTCTCCTTTCTGTTTTTCTCTGCATAAATTATCATAATGAAACACCAAATTTGTTAATTATCTGAATTAAAATTTTGAATTTTACAATTTCACAATTGAGAGTTTTGGTATGTTAAGTTTGATATTCAAAACAATGAATACAAACTTAATGAAAAAAGTATGCAATAACAAGAATTCCTATTTGTTAAAAGTATTATTATTCTTAACCACTTGTGATCAGAACATCAGATAACACATTTCCTCAAAACCTCTCACACTCCTTCCTAATGGTAAATGAATGTTTACATTTATAGTTTAATAAAAGGTACCATTTTGTTTGCATTTATCAGAAACACTGGACAGCAATAGAAACATTTTAGTCCACTAGTCATCATAACAACATATAGCAAACAAAATGGCAAACTTCTACCAGTCCTTATGATACCTTAACTATTGGGCAATTTAGCAAGGACTATTTGAGGACACAGTGCCAGTTTCCACGCTGCTGGACAGGGAATCATTTAAATGACTTTTGGCCGGCAGCCTTGTTGGAGAAAAGTACTAATCTCGGCTATTGGTCTTCTCATCAGTTCATGTTTAGTTAAACATCTCACACTTTAGCTCCTTTCTTATAGTAACACAGAACCCTGTAAATGTCACCACAACATGGCTCCAGCTGGTTGATGCTGAGAGACTGATCATGTTGATGACCAATATTTGCTACAGGTTGGGACTAGCTACCACATGTATCCTGTCCATTGATGTAGGCAATGACCCATATCACTCTGTGATAAATACTGTCCAATACTGGACCAGCCAACTTTGCCCCACAGACCAGATAGATACTTTATGCCCTAGAAAAACACTGATACTGTAAACAATCCTTCAGTGAAATCCATGGGATATGACATCTCACCTGCTTTCAGTATCTTGCTGTAACAGGCAGGTGATTTATGTCTCATTAATATCCATAAATGTATATATACCCAAGTACTGGTAGTATACTCATATAACATACACAACTTATCAGATTTGTATAGGATAATTATATTCAATAAATGAGACAGTGGTTAGTTCAAATATTGCAGGCTGCGGTACATATAGAGTGAAACCCTGTTAGTTTGGACCTTGTTAATCAGGAAACCTGCGTTATGGATAAATCTTGTTATGTTGGCAAAAGGGACAGAACTTTGTTTGTTGTTTAACGCCGCACTCAGCAATATTCCAGCTATATGACAGTGGTCTGTAAATAATCGGGTCTGGACCAGACATTCAAGTGACTGACATCATGAGCATTGATCTACTCATTTGGATACGATGACATGCATCAACCAAGTCAGTGAGCCTGACCACCTGATCCAGTTAGTGGCCTCTTACGACAAGCATAGTCGCCTTTTACGGCAAGTATGGATTGCTGAAGACCTATTCTACCCCGGATCTTCACGGGGAGACAGAACTTAGTGTTTTCACTGTCAACAGCACTCACTGGAATAATCATCAGCTGTTCTGTACATGTTGTATGTGCATAAAATATATTATTACCATGAAATGATTGGAGATTCAAATATTGACATTTCACATAATGTATTAGCTAACAACACTGCCAAAGAGAAAACCATTGGTCAATGTGTTAGTTATTCAGATTTGACTGCTTTGACAAAAACCTTAGCAATTTAGTCCACATCAAAAAACTGCTGAACAAAGACACTATTCCACTCTTTCTATCAAAAGGAACCTTATATCTTCAGTAAAGATGCTTGGTCCTATTCAGTGTCAAAGGATTATTCCACATGACCCTCCACTGATTTTATCTAAACACATCCTTCAACTTCCATAGACCACAAAGTTGTCTATTAACTAGACAAGGCAAGAACCTCCCTGTCCCCTCATTCACTGCTACATGAAAGGCATAGCAATGTGTCTCCCTCCAAGCAACAGGTAGTTCTGTACAAAAGAATTGATACTTGGATTCATGCAAATGACCAGTTTCACTCTGTGAGCAAAAGTGTCAAAAGCATTACTGGATGTCAACACTAAATTGCCCATCATATGTCATGACATGAGTATTTTGACTTAGTTGATGACTACTTCAGTCTAGTCATGCTAATCTAGGTAGAGAATGAGTGACTTGGTCCGTCTGTGACCAGCCACAAGTCAGAACCAGAGCCTAGTCTTCTTTCAGTTTATTAAGCTTCTGACAGCTCATATGTAAGGCGTGAGGGAATGTAATCTTACATTTCTTTGAGCAATATTCTAGCAATATCACGGCAGGGTACACCAGAAATGTGCCTCATACCAAAGTGGAAAAATGATCCTGCACCTTTGGCTTGATGAGAGAACACTTTATCACTAGGTTATCCCATCGTCTCTCCCATGTTAGTACCTAAAAGAAGTTAACAGCCACCCGATTCTTTCATATTGCTATAGGTAATATGTCATGCCATGACAGATGAACTATTAAGTTATACAAATGAATCAGGTGGTCCTTAACTTTTCAGCAGCATATACGAGGTAAAATCTACTGAAAGAGATACTGAAGGAGCAGTCAACTAGTAGATTCAAAGGTTTTGGCATGGACTGCTTGCCTACAAAAGGTGTTGCACTTTTGAACTTATCACCATCAACACCATATTGTTGTGTCCCTGATTATGCACTATTCAGTATTAAAGGATTATTCCACATGGAAAATCACTTGGCCCTCGACTGATTCAACCTCAACACAACCTTTAACTTTCATTATGACAATAGACAACAAGGTTGTCCATTTTATCAATCCAAACGATTTTTTCAAAAATGAAAATAGTGAAAACTTGCTATTCAACAACAATCATTTGAACAGTTAAAAGACCTGTCCAATTGACAATTTTTTTTTAAATATAAGGGTAAGTGAGGTCACTCATATCAAAGCAATGCATTTTTTAACACCTGATGTCCTAAATAAAAATGACTCATAATCCATCTGATTTATGAGGCTGTCATTAAATGCTACACTTATTTGATTCCTTACACCCTCTAAGTGTGAGTAACAACATATCCGATCTGTTCGGAATTTAAACACAAGCAAAATAATTATTTCCAGTCAGGCCTTGAATAAAAGTTCTGCCTTTTCGAAGCTGCAACAATAATAGAACCCTACTTCTACCCTAGCCTCTGAACCTTTCAATCACATGCTATGTGAGAGGTCGACAGAACACCAACTGAGTGATTATACACCTAGTTAGGTTGGCTAACCGACAGCATTATACACTCGGTGCAGTAAGTTTCCTGTTACTCTATCACACTGCTTGAACAGTATAACTTCCCCTGTGAAACAGTGTAACACTGTAACAGAGGAGAGGGGGAGTCTCCAGGGCAATATTTTTCAAATATATAAGCCCACCTTATAGTGGCATTTCTTCACACACAAATATTTTCTCTCATTTTCCTCATACTGTCTATAGTTGTGCGAGATATATTGAGAAAGTTTTGTCTCTCTGTTTAGAGATACCACTTGGCTGTAACATTCATATTTTCACAGTTGGATTGATAAACATAACATGATATGGAAATATTGCTCTGCATAATCAGTCTGTGCCAATATGTTTTGAGTCTGCTAGCCTGAACATGGTTTTCAACATCTTTTTTAGTATATTTTAGTGTACTATATTGAGTTTTGTTTACAGAGCTTACTATACCAAACAGTATTTACTAGACTCAGGCTTCGGACAAGTGGCAGACTGCATTATGTTCCCATGTTGCCTGTTCAGACATTTACAAGTGCTGAGGAATCACAGCTATTACTATATCACATGCATACATTAATATCTGCCAAGTTGAAACATGGTGATACAGTTATTAAATATGATCTAGTGTAAATAATGACATTATGTGTTGAGGTTAGAGCTGTGCCAACTTACTGAAAAATGACCCTCCAAGTTCTGTCTCTCAGCATCATATTGCGTAGGATCATCCACTGCATCATAAAACTCATCCTCTGGTGAAAGCAGGACGTTAGGTTCAACCTGTGGCTCAACACACTGAAACGACTGACAACCTGCCTGAGCACTATAAACTGGCTGACTTTGCACATTTCCTTCAAATTGGTAATATGTATTTCCATTTGGAGACTGTGGAAGACGATGATGGGATTGGCAAGTATTTGCTCCAATTTGATTTTCAGGAAGTTGTGATCCTTTCAAATCTTGTGGCAATGGTTGAATATTTGGTTGGGGAAGTGGATGAAATTCATCATACACATCTAGGTATGTTTCTGAAGGTGCTGAACCGTCTTCTGGCGTAACACTTTCCTGACAGTCAAGAACCAATTCAGGTTCACAGTCAGACCGAACCTGAGTAAAGTAGGGTTGAACACGGTGAGGTGATTCATCAGCACCTGGATGATACAAATGGTTGACTGGTGACTGATTTACAAATAAACGATCTTGTGATTGTTGATGTATGAGGAAAGGTTGAACACCTTCACCATGGAACTGATAGTGATGACCTTCCAATGAGTAAGCTGGAATGTACACAGACTGCTGTTGAGGATGAGCCTTATGTTGAGGATGAAGATGGTATGCCTGAGGTTGAGGATACGGAGGGGACATCTGAGGATTGGAAGGTAGCACCATGTTTTTCCCAGTTCGGTTATGGGTTTGCAGTCGTTGAAACTGCTTGTTCAAAGAATCTCTCCAGGTGTCACCCCCTCGGTCAGATGACACCAACATGGGCTGCTCTTCATCAATACTTGACAATGAGTTAAATGTGTTCATATCCCTGGAATGTAAATGTGTATGGAAGGTTTCACGAGTATTAGAAAATGGACCTCGACTGGATTGCAAATTGTTATTTCTTTGATGAATATAAGAATCATAATGGGGATTATCAGTCAGATTGTACTGGACAGAACTTTGACAAGACTCCACCTGGGACACATCCCTCATATCACAATGCACATCCTGATTGTTGTTGTGGGAAGTGTCATGATGAAACTGATTGATTAGAGTCCTGTCTAGATATGGCTGGCCTTGTACTGAAATCCTAGGCGACGTAGCAGTCATGTCTATGTAATTACTTCCAATGCCAGAGCCAGATTCATCACAAGGTTGTCCAATATTGTAGTATCCAATTTTCATCCCAAGTTCACCATGGTTTGGGCCATCACTTAACCCGCCACCATTCTTGTCTTCTTCGTTCCAAGAATTACTGAAGCAGTTACCCTTTTTGTGAAAGCAATTGTTTTCATGACACAAGCTCCTGCTTCCTTGGCAATATTCATGAGTGTCAACCACATCCTCCTCTCCCCCGGAGTCTCCTCCTAGAGAATCTGCATCATAGTCAGATGTCCAGTCTCCATGCCGCTCCATGTCTCCCATTCCGTCAGACTACAGCTGTTTCATGTACAGAGGATAGTATATCCAGAACCCACCGCTTGAAATGTTCGATAAAATTTACATTAAATATCATTGCCCATGATATTCACAAAACCTCTAGTGAGACAGCAAATGTTCCTTGAGAATATGGCCATGTACCTATATAAAAGCAAACCATCTTCTTTCTTCTAAACTAGATCATGCAGATGTGTAAAATCAACTGCAGTTCAACAGTTTGTTCTCACAATAACCAGATTCAGTTGTGGGATGACACTCCTTTCTCGTGTCAGTTCTTTAATTAATTTTGATATGAAATGTCACACACCTATTTCATGAAATCTAGATCACAAGTCTGTAAAAATATTCTTCTCTAACCTGCGCAGCGTGATTATCATCCCACTATTCAGAATAAACTTCACATACACCTGGGAGTGACCACGAAATCCTCAACTAAACAAAAAATACTATAAAAGCCAATCCTTGTCAACTTGCACTTGCATACAAAACCTGTAACACCTCAGGTGACTGCAGGAGACAATGCTGGAAACCGGACTTCATAATTTAGCAGCCCCCATGCCTGCATTACATTTACTTGTGCATGAGGCTACACACAATTGTCTTGATAGCTGTATCTCTTGGGAAAATCACATGAAACTGATAGGTGTGCAAGTATGCAGTGTCAAATAAACCTCTCTTATCAAAACACCACAAAAACTTGTTCATAAAGTATCTTCTGAATAGCCTCCAGCTCAATTCACAAACATGACAAAGGTAGAAGCTTTCAGCACATCATTCACTGTATATTGTAGTTTGTGATATTGCAGTATGAAGGTCTGCCCATGTAGATGCATGTAATTGGAATCATCACAAATATTCACATAACATTAAAACTCCTCTTTTTCAATCACCTTTAAACTTGTCCATGACATCCCAAACACTTTCTGTCAGTCTCCTTCATGCATGACTGAATGTCTGAAGCCATCCCTTACTTTTAATGGCTATTATCAAATGTTCCTCAAGTCAAAGGTGATTATTTTTCACAGCATGGTCCGATATCGACAGCTCATCAGCTTGTAAGTCCAACGTCACAGTAATATTTCAAGGATAATTTCAACACTCAATCTTGATAGTCCTCAGTAGCACGCGTCTCCCTTTCTTCACTTTGCCACAGCAATAAAAACAAATCTGTGTCACACCGATTATAAAGCCTTGAAAGTGTCTCTACCCGTAAATAGTTACTATTCACCACTGCACCTGCGGCTGTGGAGATTTATCTTGATGGAAGAGGCATCTACTTTCACCAGGAGGGTCTAACCTGCTCCCTCTGCCCTGACAGAAACATGTCACGGATCATCTCCCATTCAACACATGCCCATGATGCAGCGGAAAAGCCTGCACTCCTTCTGACCCTGTGTGTATCACCGTTATCTGTAGAATGTGATTCAGGACACTCACAACACAGTGTCTACCTGAACATGCACAGGTAGGTGATAAAGACAGCCCTCTGTCAACATGGCCAGCAGCACATACTGTGCATTATCACTGATCGTCATCAAAGGGGATCCATTTTATCACTTATGATAAACATAATCCAAGCCAGATCCCTTATCTGCAAAAGTTGACAATATTACGAAAATGCCCTATTGTGATTTGTCTCTAGCAACATCACCGAACTATCATCAGTTTCTCTGTTTTTATCATTCATAGTAACTCTTAGAAATCAGAAATTCTTACATATCTATATGGTTCACATTCTGTTCCGTGCCCAAAATATTGATTTAACTTCATGTCACAACATACTAGAACTTCACAAGCTAGAATGTCAACAGAAAATCAAATACCTGCTCTGCCTGTCAGTCTGTGCAACAGCAGTTACAACAGACGTGGATAAACACTCAACTTACAGCATTATCATAAAGTTACTTAACACTGATCCTCTGTTCTCGTTGACACTTCAATCCTGTTATACATTCAACATGGGCTGGTTCCCAATACCTGGATATAGAAGCCGGGTAAACCACATCAATCCTCCTGCTCATTCGCAACGTCAATGATGTCACTCGTTAACACATGTTAACACCCATGTTAGCATACAAGGCATGTCTACTGATCCCATGATACTACAAGTACAAGTCATTTTTGAAATGAATGCACTGGTCACAAAACCTCCAGGCTCACAGAAGGTACCTGCAATCAATTCCGTGACAAACAATAGTTCCAGTGTGGCAAGAGTACAGGTAATATAGATTGTACTTATCTGTTCATTCCCATAACACTTCAGTTCACACTGACCTCAGCAGGAAGAACCCATTAGTAGACACCACAGATAGAGAAAACCTCTCCAGGATATGGTCCTTGATAATGTTGATCAGTCAACCTGGTCCCAGACAGCCCTTACTTTGCTGACTCAGCGAGAACTAACATTTTCTGTTGCCACATATGGATCAATAGGTTTAAGGTGGAAAGATGAGAAACAGCCATTCCTTGTCCAACAGGTATGTCACTCAAATGTCTCCACGTTGCGTCACAATGTCTTCCAATATACTCCTCATTATGTGTCTCCCCGAACATGAACGTAGATCGATGGGGTGGATGGGTTTGCACTTGATCGTCTGACAATGATGTAATCATGCCAAAGCTGAATATTCTTTCATTAATACAATATTAATTTCCTGCACAAGATCAATACATCTACCACCAGGAGGTTGCCATGTCCCATCTGATCTCACACAGACACAGGTTCCAGGTCTGTGAGTCAAATGAAATTTGATCAATGAAACTTTGGTCATCGTCCAAATACCTTGCTGTAGGGTCAGACTGTTGTGAATAATAAATACTGGAAGAATGTTCCAGGCATCAGACCATCTGAGGAGGCCAGAGTCTCCTGGGTGGTAATGGTCAAGGAACTTCTTGTAGATAGTTTTGAAAAATGAAATATGAAAACTAAACAGGATAAATATTTGATATCTAGCTACTTATTCAGCATCTTCTTCCACGTGACTAATTCTGTCACACTCTTAAGTCAGCATAATGAGAGGAAGTTGGTTGTCTTGGCAACATCAGCTTACTTCAAAACCTTTGCCTTTACTAAATAAAAAATTTATACCTGAAGGCAAGCTTAGACAGACTGTTGTGTGTAATATTTTCCTCCACAAGACAAGATGACCTTCATAAAACTCAGCCTATGCTAAGTGTGTCCTAAGTTGTTCGTGTTGAAATGATAAACAGATTGTGCAGACAGTCAAATATGTCCTACCGAAGAATGTGTCTCTCCTTGACAGTAAATAAGAAAGTCAACAAACATGCATTTACATTCCAAGTGCCTTTCCTCACCTTCCAAAAGTCAATTTTGAGCCTCAATACAAAAGTTGAGCATGTCAAGTCCCATCAAAGGGTTACATTGAGAATTTGCACCCTAAACATGACATACCTTACAGAAAAGCAACCATCATTAAAAAAGCAATCAAACAGATCCAAACTGCAAATATGGTTGAGATTGAGGTCAATCTGAATATATTCATAGATCTTCAGTGGCACCTTCTCCCAACAAGATATTGTGATCGGTGCACAAGCATGACTTGAATGGAAGTCCTCAGAATCCCATGATGTATGCAACGCAAACAATGGATATCTTCTGTGACATGGTCGTCCAAGTAATAAATCCTCACACCAATATAGATAATCTCTTAATCATGAATATCTAACCACAGCCAGATTGAAAACAGGTAAAAGGATTATTCTTCAAAATCCATGAAAAATATTCCTTTTCCAATTGATAGCTGATGCAACCAAACTGTTCACTCATTTAGGAGCACACCAAAGTTTGTATTTGTCCATCATTCCGCACAAGCTTTGACTCGCAGCATGTTGAAGCAAAGTCTGGAGATCAGGAGGTCTGTGGCATCCCCCAACAACTTTACAGATGAGACGTCTTCACTGTATTCCCCTTATACATCACCACAAACAATAAATATTCAAATTAGGCCCTACTCAAATACACAAAGCCTCACAGGATGCCCAACATTTGAATGGACACCTTTGTATGCTCCCAAAAAGCAAGTCATCAGAGTTTCCTTGCATGAATGACACATGTCAAGCAGAAGCAACAAGCGTTTCTTATCCAAAATGAAAATCAAGTCAGGAATGACGACATGAATAGATTTTTACTGAACTGTTTAGTCCCAAGTCTTTGCCTTACTGGGCCACAAACAGAGATGGACAAAAACACACTCGCCTCCTTGTACTTGCAGGTTTTGATGGGAGAGATAAATAAAAACACCTTCAGTGTAGGCATGGCTGGCAGGTTCCTCATGAAGGATCAATAATAGAGACATGTGTTCATGTTAGACATCAATGTCAGCTATCTTGGATGGGGCACTGAACGAATGGCCCCTACAATAACTATTCTTAAAGTATATGATGAGCAAGCAGTTCAAAGTATATGGTATTAGGCTTTTAAATATGGGGGATATTTTCAGCCCCTTCTGGCTATTCAGGTCCTTGTCATAACTCCAACATTTAAAGTTTAAGATATATAGGGTTCCAAGATTCAAACACTATTGCAGCCAACCTCAAGGACCCCTTTAATTCTGAACTGCTTGGTAGGATGATGATTAAATGAACTTGATGAAATCATTACTTACTAACTAATTTACTATGTTATCTTTTACTGAAGATTTTTGCAATAACACAACAATCTGTTCAAGGATGTTTTTCATAGCCTGAACCTTGCTCTAAAGAATCATTTTCAGATTTTAGTGTTATTATATGGACTATTATTAGCTTAGCCTACTAGATCAAAAAAGACTTCTACTAGCCTCAGGCTTTGGACTAGTGGCTAAATTTGGCAACTGACACTCATAAGTTCAAGTAATTTTCTGGCTATAATCTGAGTCAAATTAATAAATAACAAGGTTAAATAACATTTTCAATTCAAGAATATGACTATATTTTATTTGTTCTCGTCACATAGATGGACAGACATCTATGATGTCCATCTATGTGAAAAAAAACCCTGATTTAACTTGCATCAGGTGCACATTAACATAAAAACCTAGCTGCACCAGACACAACCAGGTTGCACCCTCGTCCCATAATTTTCTAAAATTTGAAACACAGATGCATAAACTAGTTTTAATAAATATAATCTGATGCCCCTTATGACAATGTCATGATTTTCCATAAATTAATGTGTATGGCTGTAAAACGTAATAGGAACATGTGCACATAATTTTGAAGTATCGGTACCAATATTTTAATGATGTCAAGCCCAAGAAAGCATGCATCACAAATTACCCAACACAGGGATGCAGTATGGTAGATTCAAGTACTTAGTGTGTTCAAAAGTCTATGTTGTGTGATCAAATAAGGGTTGTTTGTCTTTTTTAATACATGCACTTGGTGAAAGTAGACATAAATATCAGGATGTTTTATATAGGTAGCTCAATTGAGCCCAATGCTAAGAGAGACTGTTTTATTGAAAATACAATGAATTTAAATTAACTAAAATTAAAATACGGAAACTATGTCACAATTATGAGAAATATCAGACGGGTTCATACAAATTGATAATACATGGTTTTAAACCATAGAGAACTTGAACATATATGTGCTGTCTATTTTGAGCTTTCATTGTGACCACTGATGCATGAGGTTCAGAGAAGCAAGCCAAAAGCAACTGACACCAGTAATAAAACTTATCTTGAATTATAGCAGTCATTCAGAACTGATCTGTGTTTACAAATGTCTGAAAGTTTTGCAGCAAAATAAAGCCAGTGTATGTTGGTGATCCTTCACGACACAATAAGCAGTGAGATACAGTCTGATTAACTTCTCCCCATCTGGTTTGCTCCCCTCAATCAACGATATCTAATCTTCAATCATAACAGCAAATTGGAAGAAGGATGCAGATTACTGAAATGCTGAGGTTATTATTGTACTTGACAACATGAACTAAAAAGCATGGAACATGTGTGATTATTCATCACACAAGCATAGAACTAATTAAGTTTGACTTAGTTGATGACAAATATGTATGAGTGACAAGGCAATCCCCTCACAACAGATGAAGATGGAGCAGTTCTGTGATATCTTGGGGGAACCCAGTGCTGTTGGCATGGTGCATAGTATCATCCAGCACACACAGTAGTGGAAAGTATTACTTAGCAGTTCAAAGTTAGTGAATGAGTTCGGTCTTATGACCTAATATTCCAGCAACATCAAGACTGAGAACACTGGGAAAAGGCTTCACACACTATACCCATGCTGGGAATCAAACCAGGGCCCCCAGCTTGCCTAGCCAACTCTAGAACGACATGGCTACACCTACATCCTGTTACAGCTCATCACCATGATAAACAACATATTGAAATATGCTCTCAATGTTAGTACACATACAAGTGTAAGACATGGACACAGTGTTGCTTTGACAACTGCTGGAAAACTTTCCAATCGAAGATATATACAGTGTTCGCGGTTGGTTTTTGTACAGTGCGTGCAGAAATGAAATAATAAATTTTCATTTCAAATATTGTGCGTGTGAAGTTTTTATTTCAATAAAATCAGTACTAGTACAGCTAATAATTATGACCAAGCTTTAACTTACGGTCCAGTTTTGATATAATGAATGTTCTAATGTTCATTAATAAATATATATGACTGTTGTGAGCACATGCCCATGTGTGGAAGTTTTCTACAGTCGCTCTGTTTATGATTGTTCGTATTACCGACTATTACTTGTAAGCTGGGCTCTGATTGGATGAAACGAACGACTTCCGGGGAATTCCATCGATAGTAATGAATGATGTCCTGTGTCTGAGATTAGTTATTCCATTGCCAAAAGACCATATATGGATATAGGGCGCAATTCAAAGCTCCATCTGGCCACATTCTATTTTTAGCAATAGGAATTTCCAGGTTTTGATTTATTTTCGTCTGAACATCGTAAGCAGGCTATCAGCTTTGAATAGTTTTTTAATTTATGGTATTAATACAAAAGTAAGTATATCACAATCTGTGCGTGCAAAACATGCATGCAAATCATTTTTTGCGTGTTTATATGATTTTAATGCGTGAAAAACGCAGGTTTCTGCGTTAATGCGAACACTAATATAGAAAACTGGATATATGCAGTCATGTCTGCATTGCTTTCGATTGCATAAAGAGGGTTACTCCAGATAGTCAGATCAGAGGCAAGTTTGGCTGTAAAGAATCTTTTAGAAAATTATTGGTATCAAAGTCAAACTTGGAAGTACTGTTTCACGATTCATGGATGCATTTTTGTCAATCTTATAAAATGCTTCAAAGCATTACCGCCATGACCTTGATTACCATGACATGTCAGAAATACTCTCTCAAGGACAGCAGATGTTTACAGAGTTTGGAATAAGTAAGCCAATGCAAGGTGTACATGGCTCTGATTTATATTATTGCACCTCAATTAGTGAGAATCAGCTGCATCTAGTACCAGGCACCTACTCTGTACCCAGTTACCACAATACAGCATAGCTGGGCAAAACCAAGGCACATACCTCGTATCAGACAACTTATGCCATGAAAATGTATTCTGGTGTACTTTTATTTTTCTAGGCAGAAAGCTGCGAAAACTAACACAGAGTGTTATTTTCTGCACATAACAGAACACAATGCACAATAGTAGAAAAAGCGCTTGAGTGAGCACATTCCATTCATCACTGGCTGCCTGCCCCATCTCTCCACACTGACCAAAGTATGTGACCATGTTACACATGCACTGGCTACACACTGGAAATACTTGTAGACGTTTCATGTTGACAGTCTGGGATAAAACAAGTTTGCACATCGTCCTTAAATAAGTGGAAGACTTGCTGCCTATTTATACATGCTGGTTCAGTTTACACGGCCAAATCCAGGTGATACCCACTCTGTTGGCACAGGTATGCGATGAAAAGGGTTTTGTGTTGAGAGTTTATATATCTACCTCGTGCAAGTGGGGGAGCCTTCTTCATATGATTCTGGCAAACAGGGAAACGATCATCTTCTATCTTGTTGTTAATCTCTCAACCAGTCCCAGGTGGAAGGGGTGTAAATTCACCTGTGTAATCAAAGCACTCAGTGTCTGATCAGTGTTGGTTTACACTGTGGTAGTGACACACTTTTACAGTGTAGGTATAAAACAAGGTTTACACAACATCGGTATTCTGGTTAATCAACACGATCAATGGCTCAATGCTTGGAATGTACCTATGCCTACTGCATCTAAAAGAACACCTCATGGCTCACTGAGTCATCTTGGGTATAGGGTAAATCAGGGGTCATTGATTTAACAGATAAAGATGTGGTACAACTATTAATAAGGTTATAAGACAGTGTTAGAAACTAAGGGGTCAAGGGGCGCTCATTTCAGCTGATTCAGAAATTAAATCTAGGGACCCTTTAAATATAATTCTTTTAACATTAGGGAACATTAGGATTATGGCAAGGACACTTGGAATTTCAAGCTTAATTTTTAACACTGTAAGATGATAAGAAAATTTTAAAGAGGAGCTTGTGCATAAAATCATCCAAAGATTCATTTCTACAGAAATTTAAGATTTTATAGTGAATCTGAATGCATACATCATCAGGGTTCACTCTAGGCATTTTCTGGCATGGGCCCTTAGAAAATTTCAAATATTCCAGAGGCCCCCAACTGTTAAAATGCCCCATCGTATTTGATAATGTGGGCCATTTTTAACATTTAGGGGCTTAAAGCACAAGGCCCAACCCTAGAATTATCCCTGCATCATTCTTTTGAAACACATTGTGAATGAAACTTAAACAATATAATAGAACTATCAGAATGGAACAATATGTTTATTCTAATAATCACTTTTAGATTCTGTGCACAACATGTCACCAGGATTACACCAGTACTACTAAAACATGTTGAACGTTGAGCCCAGGTTATTATGAAATATGTCTTCAGTGAGTCATAACTCAAACTGTTTACTTCACCATGTGTTCACTTCCCCTCCACAACAAACTGCCATTATCTTCATCTTACAGTCCATGTTGTATCCCCACAACAGGGCTACACAGCTAATAACCTGGTCCGGCTGTGCACACACCTCTGATCACCAGGGGATGACACTTATTGTCCATATACCAGCATGAACACAGTCAGACCCAATCTCCAGGGGCCTCGTATACATACGGGCCTGTGCTGCCTTAGTCTTGCCAGTTACCAGTGTATATATATAATGTATTTCAAAGTTATATTTAGCTCTAGGTAATGTACATTATGGTAGTCAGATAACAAACTTTTGTAACTTCTAATATTAACATGATGTTTGTTTGTTAAAGCCACACTCAGCAATTTTCCAGCTAAATGACAGCGGTCTGTCTGGATCAGACAATCCAGTGATTGACATCATCAGCATCGATCTATGGCACTGGGATGAAAAAACAAACTGACATGGTTAGAACAAATCTGCATCATTTTTTCTCAATGAATCTTCTTAACACAGTGACTGTAAATACAACAGATCATTTACAAAGCAACATTTCAATACCCATTGATGCCTTTTGAGTCCGAACCCTTCAACAGGAAACCCTGTTGTCTCTGCAACTGCTGCTGGAAGCATCTATATTATGCAGGGATAGAAATTAGCACTAGCCCTCTAGCCCAGACCAGTTAAGTTAGCATTAAAGGTATCCTGAGGGCTAGTAAATTTTCATGGTTAAATTCTATCTGTGTATATATATGCTATACATGTATACCATTATTACATATTAAGACTCACTAGTCAGAAAATGTGTTAATCCTGATGATTTCATTAGGAACAGTCTACTCAACATGCTCAAGATTAAAAGGGTTTCATTGTATCACAACACAATAATCATGATACAGTTCCTGGATTCCAGTTATCATGGCTATAGACAAAATTACTCTGAAACATAACACAACAGAACATCTTTAAATAGCACTATCAATAACCCAAACATATCTTCCTCACAGCTCTACCACCATACACGCCATACAACAAGACATAAATATCTTGTGAAGATCTTTCCTCTTAGAGAGATCACAATGTATATCAGCAAGATCACTGATAAAATCAATTAAACATAACACATCACCTTCCTACATCCTTCACACAAATACACAAAGCATGACTTACTTGACACTCTAGATCCAAGCTTCCTTCATCAACATGGCTATTTGTGGGCGACATTTATCAATAATCCACAGCGATCATGGTAGAGCTAACAAACCATCTCAGTTGAGGTTTTGTGTAGTGTAATGGTGTACCACATCTACATCACAAGGAATATGATCCTCCATCACTTTTGATGTTAAGCATGATGCTCATAAAACTTATCTCAGACCTGCTAGTATTACATGACTAACAGTACCTCAGTATAAGGACTGATACCTGGATGAGTTACTTCCCCTTCTTCAAAAATGAAATTTGACACCAATTTGATGATTAGGATACACCAGACCGATAATATTTCATTTCAAATTCATAAATTCACTCTAGTTCAGGACTAGTTACACTATTATATAACCTTCAGTCACTTCACATCTTAAGACTGGATGCTTAATGAACACAAAGTGCATGTGTAGTGGAAAGGAACATGTATGGCACCAAGGGATCATCACAATAACATTTTTAATAATATTTTTTCCCCTGCAATCTGTTGACCATTATAAGAATTTCAAACAACAACCTGGATATCTTTTGAACACATTCACACAAAACTGTGCAATGTCAAATTGGCCACTAACACCACAGTACTGATAACTGTTCTTGGATATTTAGACAAGTGCTAAGCATGAGATGGTCCCTCCGTGTGAAATGCATTCTCACACAAGAAGCACATGTGTGCACCTTCCTTCACATCGCTGTATAACAGAGGAGATCAGGTTTCAAACTTTCCCAGAGGTCTAAGGGTGTAGGAAGCAGACAAAAAAGTTTTTAACCATCTGGCTGGGCAGGATGATTCAGAGGACGGACCATGTGATGCACAGCCTCAGTCTAGTCTCTCACGCTCATCTTCACACAAAAAAACACACAAATATTCCTGTGTCTGTCGCTTAAATGGATTCCTTTTTCAGCCAATGCCATCGGGGCACTGAGTTGAGATTACCCAGTGATAGTAATGCTGTCTAAACAGGAACATGTCTTGTCCAATACAAGAAGAGCGTATTATTGACATATCATTTTTTCTAATTATTTAACATGAAAAATGGCATGATGGTTATTCAAACTTAAAACTGAATATAATTAAGTTTGTAATTGAGCAGAGGCAAATTCATATCCGGAATGAATGCTCACACTGAAAAAGCTTTGAGAAATGTTCAAGCATGAGCTATTGATGTGGAAGATGTTTAGGGCTGATGCAGAGACAGCCAAATTCAGATGTGAAGGCTAATACTAGCACTTCTGTCTGCTGACAGATTATGGAGGTCTGACAGCAGTGAAGCATCACCGAAAACTGAAATGATTCATCTGCAAATATCTTGCGCTTTCAACATGGTCAATATAATATAATCTCGACTTGTCATTTACAGATTCTAGTTGACATCAGCAGTTGATCAGGTTCATGTCATAGCTTCTTCCTACTTTGTACACTCAACCTGGTCTTTCATAATATTTAATGGCATAAGTAGTAGCTACGTATTGTATTCATCTACTTTCAGATAAGCGTGTTATGTACAGTTTAGTCCTCAGGACCATGAAAAATAAATAGCACTGTGGCACACTAAGTAACAAATATCGATACATACCTTAAATGTTTGCTGTAATACGTGTTACATGAAACACTAATTAGAAGTGAAAACGTAAATATTTTCATCAATTGCACCATACTTGACACTGCCAAATGTAAATCGTCAGTGTGCCAGCTATTTGGCCATTCTGTCTATGAAAAAGTTGGCTTACACTAAGAGCACATGCAAGTATCGTGATACATATCAGATCACACAGTATGTGAACTGTCCCAGCCCTAATATAGATACATTGTTTTGAATGAATGGAATTTGAATTTATGCTTGTTTATCATGTTTATGTTTGTTGTTTAATGCTGCGCTCAGCAATAACAAATCTGACAAATGCTGTGAAAGACACAGATGTTAACTGAACCGATTGGACTAAGGACACTTAATACATTCTACACTGTTCACCACACATTCGAAACACAAGGGAAATCTCTACCTCACTACCAAGCTGTCTGTCCATCCTGCTCCAACATTAATGTCCAGAGAGCAAACTGTCAACACCAAATGAGGACACGCATCCCCCAACTGAATTCCCACCCATCTCACAATAACACCAGAAATTCCTGCACCTGTGTTGCCCAGGTAATTTAACTTGCGTCACGACTAGCCCAGTAAACTCCTTTATTTGAACTGTTGATACAGTTCATCAAGCGGTATCATCCCCATCCATGCTGTGACTAATGCAGCGTGTCTCTGCTGTCACAGGAACTATCAACACAAACCTCAGCTCATGTTACCTTATTTGTTCATAAAGCTGTGAGATATGTAAGTTCAAATATTACGTACTGTATTAAGTTGGCCACGCTTTCAGAATGTGAATTCCAGTTTCACAGTTGCAAAAAAGCTGACAGGTACATGGTTGAAAAGAGCATGACCCACCTGGTACATTAGGCTCCTGGACTTGCACTACATCACAGTTATCAGTGGACAAGGTACTGACTTTCTACTGCAAAGCCCTTCAAAACTGAATGATGCACCAACCAAACTGTCAACAACAACCTTTTTGATGAGTTCATTGAACACAGTAAAAGCTATTGGTATGAAAACAGAAAATTTAAAAGCAATACTAATATTGTCAAATCTTATTTGTTGTGAAAACAACATGAACAACAAAATTTTAAACAAAAAATCTCTCAAAATGGCTGCATCTATACATGCATATAACAATGTCTCGAATGTGTCGATAGGGTCACCTATTGCCACATAGAACCTTTAGGAGATATATACTATTTGTATCTACATGATACATGAGGTCAGTCAAGATTTACAACAATATGAAATATGGTATACTGTAATGTTTAAGTATTAACACAGACATTTTTTGTTAGAATCTTGAATGTTGTCCATCTTAGTTTTGTGCATGCCTCAAACATTTGCCACTAAAAACCTTTGAATCAGTTTCAGTAGAGTTTGCTTGATCTCTAGATGGTTTTCTGGCTTATATATATATATATATATATATATATATATATATATATATATATATATATATATATATATATATATGAAAGAGGCTAAAGTTTGAGATTGAAAGTGACACTTGAGTATCCAACTCATAAACTCTAAGACAGATATAAAACATGAGCAAGTTGAAGGATATCATAGAAATAAAGTTTGATTATAACATGGAGGTAGCATAGACTCAGGATTCAGACAGAATGAAAATGGCCTTTGCAAATCAATACAAGCATATTGTATCAACAGCTATGTATTGCCATATCATGTAAGTAGCTACTTTGTGGTTTGAATGAGTGTTAAATGCTAGGTTGTGGCATGTCTCAAGTAAATTATTCATAAATTACGGGTTTTGTTAAAGGGAGTCATATCATTAGTGGAAGCATCTGATTAGAGAATTGAAAACTTTGAAGAGTTTCCAACTTTAACTGATTTTATACATTCGTCTGAAGAACACAAACTCATTGCCCTTTTGTGTATGATACAACTCATAATTTATAACTATGCTGACTATCATGCAGAGAAGTATTTCAAAACAATTTGAATATACCATTTTTACAAAAAAAATTCTTCATTGAGTGAGTGAGTATGGTGTTACGCCACTTTTAGCAATATTCCAGCAATATCACGACAGGGGACACCAGAAATGGGCTTCACACATTGTACCCATGTCGGGTCTTAGGCGTGACGAGTTAACGCTTTAACCACTAGGCTACCCAACTGCCCCCTTCACTGTTGTGAGTGAGTGAGTGTGGTTTTATACCGCTTTTAGCAATATTCCAGCAATATCACGACGGGGGACACCAAAAATGGGCTTCTCACATTGTACCCATGTGGATCTTCGGTGTGACGAGTGAACGCTCTAACCACTAGACTACCCCACTGCCCCAGTGCATTGTGGACACCCAATCCTCATTAGTATGTCCTTATGACCAGCGACTAGAGACCAATTTCACTCTTAAATCCACACGAGGGACTAGTTTCCCTAATAAAATAGAGAATATCACATGTCTGTACTCCAGCCATAATGGACAGAACTTTGTTCTGTGCACCTACTACACTGCACACAAGATGTAAAGAAAAGTCAGTGAATATACATGTCTATTTTTTTCATGCAAAATTGCACTACATACAAATATACCAAAAGTTTATTACACTTGTCATTATTGAATAGTTGAGTATCTGAACATAATAAATACAATTTGACAGCAGTTTGCTATAACTGCCTAGTCTTACATTATCCCTCTATCAATGAAAGGAATAGTTGTATCAAGCCAACCCATGTAAGTGTCCCTCAGTATGTTGGGCATAGAAACTGCAGAGTGTGTATTACAGTACCCCACACCTACCTGAATTGTTACCTGGCTGTGGATAATACCTGTTGATGGCTTACATTACCGGTTTGATTGATTAAGGTCAACACACAGGGCCAGCTACCTGGCTCTCCTATCTACCAACACCATACAACCTTGTGGAATAGGGCTTGAGTTGATGTGGTCAACAGTCCATACCAAATTCAGGCTACTGGCATGGCAGTATGAACAAGGTTCTATAATCAGACATTGCAGCCTATACACATACAAACCGAGAATGGATACAAATAATTTACACTGCAAGTCCTGTCAGACACAAAAGAAAATGGTGGTTGATCAATTAAATTGTAACAATTAAAGTGCTGGGTATCATAATTTTTTTATTTTCTTCAATCTAACACTGATTCCCACCATAATCATGATAATATTAATAATCTTTTGGGCATGTACCAGTAATTGAAACTGGCACTAGTTCTGTAGTCCGTGTCAAAGTGCCAAATAGTTAAGGTATTATATAAGGACAATTGGAAATTTGCCATTTTTAAGAGTTTGGCTATGTGTTATCATTATAAAGACTAGTGGATGTAAAATGTTAGTTTCTACTGCTGTGTACAATGATTTGACACTTCTGGGAAATCAAGTGAAGTGTGCATGTGTCACAAGCCTGGTAACCTTATTACTCCAGTGATAGAAACTGGCACTAGTCCTGACCAATGGTTAAGGTATAATAAGGACTAGAAGAAATTTACCATTTTTAACATTTGCCACTGTTTAAAGGTTTTGATATATGTTAGCAATATAAGGACTAGTGGACTAAAAATGTTAGTTTCTACCACTGTATTCATGGTAATACTCAGTACTGTGAGTCCCCTGGGTTCGAAAAGACATAACCCAGGCATATCAATATCCCTGTACAACCATTTGGAAAATATGGTTGAGATATCAAAAAAAGAAAATTACATTTGGGAATTATATTTCCCTTTCTGAGCATGTTCAGAACCTGTTCAACTTTCATATATACATATGTATCCCTGTGTAAGATACTATCCTAAGGGAATCTGAAACACTAGCCTGCATACAACATGTAAACATGTAAAAACATGATCCTACCTTTCCCTAAATAAAGGAAAGGAGAAAACTAGCGCCTTGTGTTCAGTCATCTTGCACATTTTGTAGTCGTGAAGCCATGGGGTTACAGTTACAACACATGTTAAAGCACTTGCATGAACTCACAATCACTACTACTACCACCTGAGACATCTGACTTCATTGTTGTTGATTAGCGTGTGTATTGTAGGTGTACAAATACAGACATATCATCAATGAATGGATTGTTGTATCTTACAGTGTTACTGGGGAAACAATGGCTTTGTTTGTATGTTGTTTAATGCCACACTAAGCTATATTCCAGCTATATGACGGCACTCTGTAAATAATCAAAGTCTTGAAGAGACAATCCAGTGATTAATATCATGAACAATGATCTATACACATGGGATACAAAGAAAAGCATCAAAATAGATAAGTAAAAAAATCAATAACTTTTCATAAATGGATAAATTCAAATATGTTATAAACCCCAGCCCCAAACCCCTATTCCGGGGTGCTAGCCTGCCATGGGTACAATATAAAATACTATTTCACAAGGTATCATCTTGGAGAGTTTTTAAGTTATTAATGTGCATATTACACAAACAATTGGATGTGTACAGATACATACACAACAGTCTCACACCATGTGTACTGTCAGGACCGCTAAGAATCAATTAGCCACAAAAGCAATTTCAACACCACAGATCAGTGCACCAATACACAACAGGGTGTTTTGTACTGCTTGGACTACAGAAATATACATTCCACTGACAGGATTTTTATATCAAATTAAATATACTGAAACACAAAGTAATCTTAAAAATGAGTCAATATTACACTAACCATATTAACACATTGAAACAAATCTACAATCTATAAATCACAACATACATGACTACAGAAAGCAAATATTAATTGACAAAATAAAAACATACAGTTTGTACCAAATATAAGCATGATAAGCCAATTCATAATTCTTGTATCACAGTGTCAAGGGAAAAGACCCATCTTCGAGACACATGCCCCAACCTCTATTGTCCCCCAAAGGTGAGTGTGTAATATATTCATTAGAAAACATACTATTAGGCACAAGGTAACCTTGCTCCAAGGCTGTACTGAAAGATAAGTATATCTAAGGATGCCAGTCTCTTATACGGACAACTTGTTCTTATTATTAATAAATTCTAGAAATTATTATTTAAACTAATAATTAGACTTGTGCAAGTCTAGGCACAAGGCAATAACACCGGTAAAAATAGTCATGTATTTAGTTTTATCTCAAAAAGTGAATGTTATTAGCATGATTAGTACTGTAGTAATTAATTCCTTCCTGCCTTCCTCATGTTCATCATGTTCATGAAGTTAAACAAGTACATCCATAAACAAGTAATTAAATTGGTCTGGACAAACAACGAATCTTTGAAAACATGGCGGCAAAATGTTGGTGTTAACTGGTTATCCAGTGATAAGTGTTTCGCTCTGTGTCAACTAGTCCTTGCCCCACTTTTCCCTGTCCCATACAGGGTTTAACAGTCTTTATCAGCAAGTCCAGGTTTCTTAGTCATTTTTCATAAGGGTGAATACGAATAGCCAATCTATATATATTTTCACTTAATTTAGATATTAATCATACCACACCATGGTTTCCATTGTTTTTTGTCATAGTCATTGTATTGATTTTGAAGCAATTGGGGTATTGTAGTTTGTAACATTTAGAATAACTGTGCATATTACTATTAGCATGATTAAGTTATATTATATTAAATATGTGTCCTGTTGTCAAATACATTATTAGCATTTAATTTTAGAGTACTTAGAACTTTAAAAAAGTAACTAATAAGGAATAGTACTTGGGACGATAAACCAATTAATCGGTGGATCGCGATTTTTTACTTCTCAAAACACGTATTTATTACCATGATTACAGTTGCACACTAAGTTAAAAATATTGATTCTTATCTTAAACGTTTGCCATAATAACAGTCGCACCATACAGTAATTAGTAGTGAAAGTTAGTGGTGGAAATGTAAATATTTTCATGAAATGTGCCATACCTGACACTGCCAATTATTAATCTTCAGTGTGCCATGTATTCAACCATCTTGTCAATAAAAGAAGTTGGCTTATGCATCACAGATAAGAGCACATGCAAGTACTGTGATATCTATCAAATCATCAGACAGTTGGTGTATCATCCAATCCCTAAACAGTTAGTGAAACAGTAGATCATGGTAGATACTCACATCCAGCAATCATAATAATATTGGCTCGTGTTTATGGAATAAACTGACTGTACTATATCTGTACTATGTACAGTGGTGGTTACATTTTCTTCAGACAGGACCTTATTGTTAATACAACCTATATATATATATACATATGTGAAGGAGCCCTTGTAATAACGTCAGAGGAAAACATATTACAGATCTAACAGGTCCTTAGATCAGGATATCATCGCAAAAAACACGACTCTTCTAAAGTTTTAGATGTCAAATTGTCATTTCATGTACATGTGATACACACATTTCCTAAAAATTAGACAAAGTGACCAGTGTATGTAGTGTGGAAATTAACAATATCTCAGCCTAATTCCTTAATCTTATATATATTAATTACCTAAACAGATAAATCAATGCACAAACAGACCCCAAGGCACATCTAGCCTAAGATTTGGCCTCAGATGGGTGATTTTGTTGTTTAACATGTTTAAAAGACAACAAGACAAACAGTTAATCAGGACCTCATCGAATGATGATGTAAATAGAAGTGCAATACCCACACAACACCAAAAACTATATGACAGCTTTCATTAGCCAAGCATGTGTATGATGAGGCATAGTTTTAAAATACCATATAGATCACAGATGATGAAAATAATCAAACCATGTACACAACTGATGCTTTCCTTCTGTGTTTCAAGTCACTTCACACTGGTATAATCACATGATAATATCAAAATATACTGTTCCCCATGGGGTAACAATTAATTTAAAATAAATGTGGTACAAAATGGTTACCGGTACTTAAAATGGTCTGCGAGCGTCTGGATAGGTACTGGATACACTATTACATGATGTCTGTATCGTCTTAAAGATGTCAAAAGATGTGTAAATACTCATTGAAAACATCCGATTTAAGCTGCAGACAGATATTTGCTAGACATTCATTCAAAATGAAATGTCACAATAACCTGATACTGGTTGGTTACACACTCAACATTGGGTGACATGTCTCGCATGCATGTCATTCTTTCGTCTGTCATTCCCACGATTTACACTTACCCTTTGAGAATCATACTCTGCTGTTGGGATGATTTCAATGACATCGTTGTCAGTGTAATCGGCACTCTGAACACTTGAAGATTCCATAATTACTGTCACTCATTTAGTTCTCGGAACCTCTGCAACATATCCAAATTTATGCAGATTGTTTATGGAAGCAGCGCCATTCTGCAGGCAAACAAAATCGGACTCCCACAAACATTTCATCAGTATCCTTATGTGAACTACCGAGTCATCGCGAACATGAAATAGAAATATTGAAATTAGAAAAGAAAAGATGACACACTATGTATCTTTATCGAAAAATTCCTGTCAAATTGAGTCATCTTGGCCCTTTCAATATTATGGACTGAGAAATATTCACTTCCGCTAAAGTGCGCATGATAGAATGTCACGCATGCGCGGCAAAGCCAAAACATAAACTGGGCTTCAGTCTACCTTTTCGCGCAATATTGGACTTATGATTGCATTGAAAAACCAGCTGAAAATGAAAGTCGGGTATATCCAAACCACGAAACGATATTATTCCGAAACAACTATATTCTTTCCAACAGAACACTGTCCACTGACGTAATGTTTCGGTAGTTGAATAATGAGTTGTCGTATCGAGAGATTTCATGGTATTTTCCCACTTTCAAGTTTTTTTTGTGTGAACACGTTTTTCTTGTTTATGTGTCATAAGAAAATGAAGGTGCATTTTTATACAAAAATACAAACTTATCCGCCAATGATATAGGGTTACAACAGAATATTTCGAACATTTAAATTACATTATTATTCGACCACTTCCACAATTTCAAACATATTTATTATATTACTGTGAATGTGAGTAGCGGGTCCTACTGGTACTGATAGAGCAGAACATGTTTGAACACGTTTCACGAACACCTGTTCTCAATACTCGTCATCACTGATTTCATATATTTTGCAAATTAAATTGGCCTTGGACTTGCACTGGAATCGGTTTCGGAAGATAATATTATCCTTTGGCGTTGGCGCTTTGAACACACTGACATAATACATAAACAATTGACCATGGGCACTAACGAGAGTCTCCCCAGAGTAGTCTCCCCTAACCGTAACATCTAAAGTTGTGACCGCCTCCGTCGGAGCAGGTCAAATCGGCCTCATGATAGAACATGATGACAACAATCCGCCTCGGTGGTCTAGTGGTCTAGCGTCCACCCGGAGAGTCATACTAAAAGATGGTACTTGTTGTTACCCAGTCTGGCTCTCGGTATTAAGGGACTAAAACAAGGAGTGGTCGGCTCGGAGTCAGTATACTGTGTCTGAGTTGGGTATTCATGTTCAACTGCGGCATGGTATCTCAGTGGGATAGCACTATAAATCAGTCCGGACTAGTCCGAACTAGTACAAGCAGACACACACGTGCATGCACGTCGCTATATATAAGTGTAATTATATTGAACGCGACGTTCAACTCTTTTTCACCTCACCTTATTATCAACATTATTAATTAGTTTTCGTGAAGAAGTAGTGCCTTCTATATTGAAAACCTTGTCGAGTAGCTAACAGAGTCAACATGTCAGAAATGACTGGCTTTAAAGTTATCACAGATTTTGTTTGTTTGTTGTGTAACGCCGAACTCAGCAATATTCAAGTTTTTGACGGCCTTCTGTAAATAATAGAGCCTGGTCCAGACAATCTAGTGATTGAAATCATGAGCATCGACCAACGCAACTGGGACACGATGACAAGCATCAACCAAGACAGTGAGCTTGACCACCCGATCCCGTTAGTCGTCTCATATACGACAAGCACAGTCTCCTCTTGCAGCAAGCATGGGTTGCTGAAGACGAATTATATATCTACCGGAACCTTCACGGGTCTGTTCTTTTTAAGCATCTGATTTTAACAATGGTATTTGAATCGTTTCAATTATCCTGTGTTGTTTTGGTTATTTGGCCACTGAAGATATTCACAATATAAATCTTATCAAACCCTATTTATAAAATCAAACTGTACGAAGTGGATTCTTTGTAGTTCCCAAAATCCCATTCCACTACACGATTTACAATTTACATTAAACCTCTTCCCACCAATGAGGGTTTTACCGGAAGATGATGGCTGCTTTTAATAAACAAAAGCCACGCACATGCCGGTCACTATTTCATAACAAATCACCTGTATGTTTAGAATACTCTCTGGCGATGATGTGGACTACGGTTTTGTTAACAGTATCTACATGGTTTCAAATATGTTTGGTGTTTATATCCCAATGTGTATCTGTTGCTGCCCCAGAGTCGGAAGGAATGTTTCGTCTCCTACCATGGTTGGATAACATCAGTACGAGTGAACCCTTGCAGAGAAATTATGGTGTAGCCGCAGCAGATGTCGACTTAGACGGCCAAATTGAATGGCTTGTTGCTGGTTTCACAGGACCAAATTATGTCTTAAAGTACAATGCTGAATTGAATATATTACAAAATATCGCCAAGACAAATATTTCTTTGAAAGGCCTACTCGACCCCAAAGGCAGAGCTATAGGTGTTTGTGCGTGCGACATTGATGGGGACGGACGGGAAGAAATATATTTCCTCAACACAAATGATGCATATGCAGGGAAGTCCAGCTACGGTGACAAACTTTTTAAATACAGAAATGGCCAGTATGTTAATTTATTTGACGATGAACCAAATAGAAGATTGGACGCTAAAAATTACGCAGGACGATCCGTAGCGTGCGTTGATCGCTTTGGCTCTGGTAAATATGCAATTGCCATAGCAACATATTCTGATTCTGGAACTGGTAGTTTTGCACTGATGGAAATGGATGAATCTCACCCGTATAATAATGTAGAAACTGGTTACATCGTTCTTAGGAACGCTGCTAAGGACGCCAGAATAGACCGATCAACCGGTGGTAGAGGAATTGTAGCAGGACCCATCTTAAATAATGATGGGAGAACGGATGTGTTTTTTGGCAATGAAGGGAATAGACATCTAAATAACAAAGGAGAAAATTTTCTATTCCAGAATCTCGGAAATGGCTCTTTTGTTGATGTGGCTGGAGTTGTTGGCATTTCAGATGATAATGAGAACGTTAGAGGTGTGGCCATTGCTGATCTGAACCACGACGGGCTAGTGGACATCGTTTATGGAAACTGGGAAGGAAAGCATCGTGTATTTATCCAGGAAAAATCATCTGGGCAAACCAAATTCAGAAATATCGCCACAGAGGCTTTAGAAGCACCATCTTTAATAAGAACAGTCATTGTTGCTGATTTCGATAATGATAGATCGTCCGATATATTTTTCAATAACATATACGGAATGTCATCAGTCCAACCAAATCGTCTATTTACTGTAAAGGCCAGGAAAGACGCTTCTCCCTTAATCACACCATTGAATCCAGGGGATGCATTAGAAGAGGATGGGTGTGGCACTGGAGCTGGCGTGGCCGATATTGACAATGATGGACAGCTTGATCTGCTGGTGTCACACGGAGAAAGTAGTGCCCAGCCACTGCGGGTATACAGTGTTAATATTGGCGGTAAAAACAGTTGGATAAGGGTCGTTCCTCGAACAAAATTTGGTGCACCTGCACGTGGTGCTTCAGTTTCCATGGAAACATCAAGTGGTGACCAACAGCTGTCTGTCATAGACGGCGGGTCTGGATACCTGTGTCAAATGGAACCAGTCGCTCATTTCGGACTTGGAAAAGACACACCTGTAAAAATGCACGTGACGTGGCCCGATGGCAGGCGAGTATCACGTGACCTAACAGAGAATGATTCAAATACTGTGCATGTAATTGATCACCCAGACTTTGTTCCATCGGATATAGTATCGAGTAGGAAAGTTAATGTGACGTTAACAAAAACCAAGACGCGCGAAGAACTGTAAACGCGAAATTATCAGGACTTTCGTAACGCTCTTCTTTGCCATACATACATAAGATAAATATAAAATAGGTAATACGTAATATTTAGTGATACTACACAGCATGTCCGTCAAATTTAAAAATAAAATGTATATTCTATCATGCGCATTAAAGTTTGAACACACATTCATTATCTTTTCATTTATACAACCAAGTACGTACGTGATGATATGAATAAGATTGATTGGAAGCAGCTTTTCGTCCGATTATATAAAACTGGATTGAGAGTACATTAAATGCGTTGAAAGACATCGCCTTGTGCCTTGTCTACAAGTACGCCTAAAGGTGAAATAAGAGGGTTCATGTCAAAACACTGATTCTCTGATGCGGGCGAGGGGATATCACTCGTAATATCTGATGGCTGTGAGTGAAGTGTTCGTAATATTTCCCTGTGGCGAAACTTGCTTTAGAGTGGAAATGCCAGTTTCGGTCACAGATATTTGAAAGGGAGCTTGATCTGGTCCGATGCCCACATTGCGATGCTATGTAAAGTATCCTCGGTTATAAAAAGTAGTCTATTTTCAGTGATGTTGGACCACGCAATGACAATTACCATCCCTGATAATCACAGTGGGATTCTGGCATTATTCCTTAGTCTGGACAGTTCTTATATGGTTTGAGGTCTTATCGTGAACTACGATGCAAATAGTTTTTTAAAATGGGGAATTCTAATTGATATAGACTGAACAACAAAAGTTCCTGTGACATTGAATAAGATTTAATTCAAAGTTATGTTTTTTACCAAATCTGAAACAATTTCGGTTTGCAACAGATAAAAGACTATGTAAGTGTTCAAATGGTTTAATTTGCCCTACTGACTTCAGAAAATGGTGATTTCATAAAAAAATGAACATGCCAAAATGTCAATTTACAAATCCCTAACGTGTGTGTCCACCTCTGGATGCGATGCAAGCAATGCATCTTCGTCTCATGGAATTGATCAGGCGTCGCACAAAGTCCTGTGGGATATCTGTCCATATCTGTTTCGAAGCATGTTTCGAAGTTCCTGTAGTGTCTGTGGAACACGTGGTTGACGTCGAAGGCGCCGATCCATCTCATCCCACATGTGCTCGATTGGTGAGAGATCAGGGGAGCGAGCCGGCCAGGGGATGACATTCGCCTTGTTTTGTTGAAGAGAATCCTGAACAGGTCGAGCAATATGATGCCGGGCGTTGTCATGTTGAAAGGTACTACCTGGGCAATGACGCAAAAACGGTAGAACAACAGGGCCGATGATCTCGTCGCGGTAGCGCTGTCCATTGAGATTTCCCTCTACCACTATCAAACGGGTCCTCTGTCTTGCTGTAATCCCACCCCATACCATAACGCTGCCGCCCCCGAACCGATGAAGCAATGATTGACGTAACGTTCACCTCGACGTCGGTACGCTCGAATCCGTCCATCGCTGTGGCTGAGGTGAAAACGAGACTCGTCAGTGAATAGAACTTGTCCCCACTGCATGGCCGTCGAGCGTAGACGCTGTTTGCACCACTGTAGACGTGCTTGACGGTGGTTTCCTATCAAAATGGGACGTCTGGCGGGTCTACTGGCGACAATCCCTGCACATCTGAGGTGACGACGTACGGTTTGTGTAAATATTCGTCGAAGGCCAGGGATGCTTCTTGCAGTCACTGTTGCTGGATGGAATCGATTTCGTAGGTGTATTGTTCGAATCCAGTTGCCTTGTCGATTATTGGTTACGCGTGGCCTGCCACTCCGAGGATGGTCTGAATGCATTCGTCTGTTGCCAACGTTGCCATAAACACCAAATGGTGTTTCTGTGGACGTTAAATTGTCTTGCAACATCACGTTGACTCGACCCTGCTTCAAGCAGACGCTCGCAGACGCTCGCAGACGCTCAATGGCTCGCACACGCTCATTTTCGGACAGGCGTGGCATTTCGTAATGTTGAATAATTGCGTAATTCTGATGTTTTTCTGAGTGATTGTTGTCAGCACGATGCTAAACAATGCATATGGAGTCCCGTAACGCACATTTTTATACCCATTCTTGGGTAGTGAAATGCACGGGTGGCCCAGTCGTCTAAGGCGCGCCGCGATTCGCTTTGCAGAGCTCCCGTGCTCGTGGCTTTCACCGAAGTGGTAAACGTCTGTGACCTGCATCACTTCGGGCTTTCCACCCACATTAAGCTGACACGCCGCGATATAACTGGAATACTGTTAAAAGCGGTGTTAAACTCAATTCACTCACTCTAAGAAAGCAACGCAGCTGTGAAAACAGACAACGTCCATGAACGTTATGAAGCATTTATTAAGATGACGGAAAGTCGAAAGTAATATGCATAATGAGAGATCCAAGACGGAATTTTATTGCATGAGACTATCATCGTTCTGCGTATCGAATTGGGGTAAACAGAAGCCGAGACATGACTTGCACGATAACACAAGATTGAACGATAAGTCAAATACGATTCAAATGTGCTATACATGCGGGTAAAAATATAAAATCAATGTAACATAATCGATATATATTTCAAATGAATCATTCTCGAACCAGTGTCTGCATTGGCAATGATTTGTTTTTGGCGAGTTTGGTTTAAGGCCGCGCTAGGTAAATAATAAAAACAACCCTGATCCAACGATTATGCAGTTAGGCGAGAGGATATGGATTCAAACCCAGTGTTGCTCCTGTTGCGGTGATGCGACATGGATTATGAGTGAATTTTACAGTTTTTTAAAATAGCCATTCCAGCATTAATCAGGATGTGGACACCAAGAAAGTGTTTCACTCATTGTAGCAATGTGGGATTCCAACCCGTGTTTCCGACGTGAGACAAGCCAACGCTTTAACCACTGTTATCCCGCCGTTCCGGCACTGACTTGTTCAAGGCCGTTTACTGGTTTAAGGGAGTTGTAGAACAAACTGTCCACTTGTCGAAATAACACTTTATGTAATTATAAACTTGTACAAAGAGGGACATGAGATCCATTACTTGCGTAGACATTATCTTCCGTTCAAAGAGATTTTTAACCCTTATTACAAAAGTACAAAATTACATTAATTTTCTCTTTCTAGAGCAAGGAACTTTCTCTGATGAGTTTGTTCTCGGAAAAAATAAATAGTCGGTTTAGTAATTGTTTCTAAGTCATATGTAAATGTGTAGGGAAATCATGTTTTTATCTTCCTGGTGTTGGTTTCGACAATGTTTTGTTTATATGCATATGTATGCCATATCATTAAAAGCTTCATCCACTCACATTTACGTTGTACTCACACGTTACTCACACAGCGGTGTGCGGTGATGTACCTGAAACAGTTACCCATCTCACTCGGTCACTGCATCCACGGGTACAGCGCGTAGGCTATGTGGGTTTTAATAATTACTTACTTATAAAGTCTTATGACATAACTAAATCGTTGAATAAAGATGCAGCTTCATATAAACATAAATACGATACAGTGTGAATTTAGTGTCTGATATGACTCGGCATTGCCAAACATTATCTGGTCGTCTTCGGTTACGAGCGGAATTTCAAGCAAATGTTTCTTCATTGGTTACTTTTTTCTCTTTCAGTTAGTATCTGTTTATACCAGTGTTGTCGGCTCCTCGATTATCCAGCGTGATATGTCACCATTCAATTGATGAAACACTGGGTAATCGAGGATAATAACCACACGTGATTCCCAACAAAAGCAAATTCATGTTTCAGGTTGTCATGTAACCCCCAAACCTATCTGTTCTAAAAGGACATTCTGAATACAAGGAACTACAACACGACAAGAACCAACAAGGGAAAATTTGACAAGTGGTTCAAGGGAAGTAACTCCATTTGTTGTATTCTCCAATGACAGCCAACCACGTGTGGAGTTGAGCATTACGTGTCTAGTTTTCCAGCATGGCGGCGTTCGTAAAGGAGTTGCTGACTTGGGGTGCTTCACTTTTGTTTTTCTGCGGATTTATCAAACATGTTTTATCAAGAGGTACACACTTTTAATCTTTCATAGTTGCTGATATATCGTCAGTGATATAATCCTTCAGTGTGCTTTATCTGCCAAGATTTCTGATAAGATTGCTAATGACAAACGCTAGCATTGACATGGATAAAAATCCCTGTTCGGGGCAGGTATATGCCAATGATTAAAGGAGACATGTATTGTAGATGATTTATGTATAGGATGAACAAGAAGACATTAAATAAAGAAAATAGAATTATTTGGTTTTAATTAATTGAAAATATTAGGACGCTCGTTTTATGTACCTTTTGGATAAACCAGTTTATAGTCAAGTCTGACAAGGATAGTCTACAATGTTTAGCTTTAAATCTTATTTTGGAAAAATCATAACAATCCCTCTTCGGTAAATTTGTAGTTAAATTAATCATTGCATAGGCTTACCATTTGTTTTAAAATAAGTACTTAATTTGCTCGTCTTTTCTTTAGATAGTCACTCTTTGTAAATACTATCTTGACGTCTGTATGTACATATGGTAGGATTAGCAAGACAAAACTTACATGGTTTATTTAAGTTTTGGTTTGTTGTTTAACGCCGCACTCAGCAATATTCCAGCTATATGACTGCGGTCTGTAAATAATCGAGTCTGGACCAGACAATCCAGTGATTGACATCATGAGCATCGATCAACGCAATTGGGATCGATGACATGCATCAACCAAGTCAGCGAGTCTGACCACCCGATCCTGTTAGTCGCCTCTTACAACAAGCACAGTCGCCTTTTACGGCATGTGTTTTTTGGATCAAAATAAATGTTATTGTGAACAAGGTTGTGATAACCAGTGCAGTCAACATCATTGTTGAAGTTGAAGGGACCTATATGTAAATAAATCATGTTAACTGAGGTTTGACTCCACCGAAAAAAATGAATAAGGAAGGAATATGCAGGGACCAAGTTCAACACAAGGTTCGACACAGCAGTTTTTAACTGTATGTTCTATTTACTTACTCTATTTACCCTATCATGATGTGGCAGTGCATCAATGTTAACATTTGCTCATAAATAAGTCAATACATCAACAGTTCATCAATTATTTGCCCTACCTATGTAGTACCCTTATTGCTTGTGTCATTACTCATGTTATCAACCCCTGGTTTGCACAACTTGATAATTTGAGGCCGAAATGTTGCTGTTATATACTGCTGATGCAAACCCACATTTAATCATCAGTTAATCCTTGAAGTAAATGAAAAGAATGTTACTGATGTTCATGCCTTTGTGTAAAATAGAATGCTGTATAAACCATCTTGTTTCAGAGATGGACTATGAGTTTGTGACATGTGGCTCGACTATGAAGCTGCTCAACACCTACTCCAGTGTCCGCCTACACTCACATGACGTGAAATATGGCTCGGGAAGTGGACAGCAGGTAAAGATGGTGCCCCTGTTCTCACAAGTTGTTTATTGCTATTTGAGATACATGTTTATGTACTCTTTGATTGATTGCCGTAGTTTCAAAGTTGTATGGGTCCCCATGGCCTGCACTTAAGTACAATGTAATATGTCTATTTATTTGTCGCAATAAGATTTGAGTTTTTTAAATGATGGCCTCACCAGTTTCCTTGGGCCCTGCAGCTTATTAAGTCTGAGCGTTCTGATTTTAGCCCGATAATGTTTATTATTTAAAAAAACTAGGCACAGGTAGTCAGGCCATTTGCTGCGGAAAGTTGTGTCCGTTAGTTGTGCTAGAATTTGATGATTGTTGTTTAGAATACTGACTGGGATTCTTGATTTGTCACAAGTGCCTATCCAGGACCTGCACATCTTCAGGATTTCCTCTCATATTTAACTGACTTGCTGTGATTCAACTGAAATGTTGTTCAAAACAGCATTAACCCAACTTTCTCCTTCACTATTTGACTCTTGTCTTGAATAATATATGCTGGAATTTCTGGCCTCTGAGGTGAAAATATTATGTGTCTGGTTGGAATATATCCTCCAGGGGCATAGGAGGTGCCAGTCTGAGATATATATAGGCTTCCAAAATATGTGCCTGTCACACAGAAATTGGGGGAAAAGTTACTTTGTTAGAAATTGTGGAAATCAGAGATATTTTTACATTCAGTACTCTTCCGGTAATGTTAAAATAAGCGTTTGAAGCCTCTTACTGTACACTTGTCCTGTTATTGATGGAATCTATGTCACCTCTGCAAAGCGTTAACATCATTTATCATGGTAATAAAATTAATTTTGGAGAAAAAAATAATCCAATTTCCAGTGTCCAAGTGAAATTGCCTGAAAATTGACAAAGGCGGCATAAAAAATACTCATTCACATTAATGTTAATCACTGATCCTAACAATCTTTTTGTAAATTCATGAAAGTACATCTTTACCTTATTAAATTTTTTAGATGGACATATTTTTGATCTGTGTAAGAAAATGAGAACTTTCCTTCCAAAAAATATACTTCTCAAGATGTTGTTGTTGTTGTACTTGATATTAAAATAATGCCATCTTAGGATTTTTTCCCAAACTATAAACCTATCTTCTGTCTCTGCCTTTTCTGCTGTTTCATGCTGTTTGTTGTTTTGTTAGTCGGTGACTGGTGTCGACTCATCTGATGATCACAACAGCTACTGGCAGATCCGGGGCAAGACCGGAGCTACGTGTATGCGCGGGTAAGGGGAGGCAATCAACTTGGTTGACATGATTTCTGGTTTGACTGTTTTAGACATGATTAATTACAGGCTCCAATAAAATGGCAGGACTTCTGCAGTGTAAAAGAAACAAACTTTCTGAGGAGCCCTTATTTTCTGTTCACAACATCACATGGTGAAAATTCATTCTTCATATGTGGTATAAATGCAGCTTGTGCCACAAGTTTTGAGTCTGGCAGCTCAAACTTTGCTCTTAGCATAACTATTTAATGACTATGTACTGTATGTAAGAAATAAACCACGAGTGTGAGTTGTACAAATAAACACTGCAGGGAGAATAAACCATGAGGGGTGCAGCGCCGAGTGGTATATTCTCTCTGCAGTGTTTTATTTTCGATAAACAATGACACAAGTAGTTTATTTCTTATATGAAATACATATATTATGTACAGCCTCTTTAAGGATGTTATTAAAATATACAAGCTTTAAAAATATTTACCCATATTTCAATAATGACACCCTGAATAGAATCTGACCTCGGCAATGTTGGACAAGTCCATTTTACGAACGGGGTGGCAGGGTAAATTAATTTGGTATTTCCCGCATATTCTCACAATTTGCATGCTGATTATCTGTACCTTTACCCCACATTTGGATGCGATCGTTTGGCAGCTGCGTTTATCTACGCTACCCAGCTACATCTATAGGGGAACAGCTCACTAGATACTTCCCTCTTCAAAATAAAATCGTCCTATTTACAATGTCATGAAATTGTGAGCGCATCTTCGAATTTCCAGAAATGACGTCATGATAGAACAATGTTTTATCATGAAATAAACCATGCTTTGTTCTCCATGATGTATTGCATAGCTATCTTTTATTACGATATAAAATGTATCTGCCACGTATGGACTATTATTCTGGACAAAACAGAATTTTACTTGAATCGGCCTTTGGACGAGTGGTTATGGTTGCAGACTGTAGATGGTATTTTCAAATTGATTGTGATTAAAAGTAAATGCCGTAAACAGCAACCCGCATGTAATTTTCTTGATCAGCTGTTTAAATTTCACTAACTGTTAATCAGCCGAAAAGGAAATGTTATGTTCAACACTTTCACACTATATTTTGGCCTGGCATTGTCGTTTATTATCCCCCTGGCATATAATGCATATAATCATTTCCTTTTCCGGGGCAGAATTCCAAAACCATTCAGTGTATTTGATCGAAACTTGGCAAATCTATCAGGCACATACTGAAGTTGTGCCTTTTGATATTTTGGGATTTTTCTAATTTTTATTTTTTTAAATTTGTATGGAATGAAGTTGGACATAGACTCAGTTGGGGATGGGGTTCGTTTCCGGGGCAGAATTCGAAAACCATTCAGTGTATTTGATCGAAACCTGGCAAAGCTATGAGGCACATACTGAAGTGGTGCCTTTTGATAAATTGTTTTTTAAGAATTTTTATTTTTTACAATTTTTATGGAAAGAAGTGGGACCTAGACTCCATTGGGGAACAGGTTCGTTTTCGGGCCATAATTCGAAAACCATTCATTGGTTATCAATGTATGCTTCTTAAAGAACATTCAACTGTAGACTCATTACATAGAGAATTGCACATTTACTAGTGGTTACTTTACAGACAGCTGCCGGGGGGATATGTCATCTGATGACTCTTGTCTTATTTTTGCAGGAGTCCAGTGAAATGTGGCCAGACAATCCGTCTGATGCACTTATCAACAAAACGTAATTTACACAGTCATCACTTCCAGTCTCCTCTGTCTCACAACCTGGAGGTCAGTGCCTTTGGGGAGGAAGGAGAGGGCGATGAAGGTCAGTGCAGGCGGGAAATTGTTTATAACATTATTTAGTTATGGCCAATCCAAACCCTCTATGACTGTCACCGTAGGGTTTACTTCTACATTATGTAGATACGCTGATAGAACAGAAATACTGATCAAAGTGACCTTAGACCCAACTCATCCATGGACTCCCTAAGATGATGACAGCCCAATAGATTGGATGTTGGCTGGTCTTGCAGGAAGTGCTAGACTTTCATGCACAGAGTGATGGTAGTGCTATATATCATTAATAATTGATATGGGTTTGATTCTTTGTTAAGAAGGGGACATTGTCTTAGCACAACCATTACTTCCAAGTACGGTCTGGTTTGTTTCATAACACTGGTAAAATATGTCAGGTTTATTCATTAATCGTCATTGAGATGATTATCCCATGCCTGGTCTAGTGGATAGAGTGTCTGCCTTGGGAGGGGAAGGTTGGTGGTTCGATCTCTGACCGTGTGATACCGAAAGGTGTTAAACGATAGTACTTGTTTGTTTATTGTTTAGCACCACACTCAGAAATATTCCAGGTAAATGATGGTGGTCTGTAAATAATGAAGCCTGGACCAGACAATCCAGTGATTAATATCATGAGCATTGATCCGTGCAATTGGGATACGATGACATGCATCAACCAAGTCAGCAAGCCTAACCAACAGATCCATTCTTTTTCCCTCTAACGACAAGCGTGGGTTGCTGAAGATACTTGTTGTTTTTCTGGGTGCTGCTTTGTATTAAGGGGATTTAAAAAGATTGGTCAGATAGGAGTCAGTATATTGTCCCTGAGTGGGGTATCCATGTTAAACTGTGGCATTGTATCTCATATTTCACCTCAACATGCCAGGAGATGGTTGTGAAGTTCCCAAATGGCAGAAAACTAACGCCTTTACTCCTTTGTTTATTATTTAGCCTTCTTTGTCTTGCTATTGATATGTTGTTGGGCATGCTGCTGCAGGTGACAACTGGGTGATTGTGTGCAGCACAAAGCACTGGAGCAGGAGGGACAAAATCAGGATCAAGAATGTCGTCACAGAGCAGTGAGTACTCAAGCCACTCCCCCAGGGGAGTTTGAGCAGACCCCCAACACCCATGCTTGTCATAACAGCCCACTGAATAACAGAATGGCTGGTTACAATGTCTGACCTTGCAAATGTGTGCTGTCATGCCCACACTCAATGGATTGTTGTTCATACTATCCACCACTGCTTTGCTTGAGCCTGACTAGGGCGGTCGGGTAGCCTAGTGGTTAAAGCGTTCGCTCGTCACGCCGAATACCCGGGTTCGATTCCCGACGTGGGTACAATGTGTGAAGCTCATTTCTGGTGTCCCCCGCTGAGATATTGCTGGAATATTGCTAAAAGCGGTGTAAAACCATACTCACTCACTAACTCACTTTAGCCTGACTAACTATGGTGAAAAACAAAATGATTATTCTTGATAGGGATATTCCAGTTATTCTATGATACACAAAACTGATCACTTGTATTAAATATGTTTGTAAATATTATGAAATAACGCTGTATCTGCATAACTTATCATGCTTATACTTGCATCAGTTTTACTTGTTTAACTGCATGTCCAGAATGGTCAATGAATTCCTGGCTCTGAATAAACTACAACGTGACGCCATCATGATAATGGTGTAAGCCTCAGTCAGCTCAGGAGCATAGATGCCATGAATCATGTGATCCCAGCCTTTTCACTGATAACTAACAGACTGACAGCCTCAACATAAATAACATATTCAGTCATTTTTTCATGTTACAAATCAAACAGGCTCACATTAAGTCTCTGAAATGAAATATTTTATAGAGAGTTATATGTCAGAGATAAATTGTCTTTGATATATAAGTTTGAAGGAACCCAGAGAATCTCTTCATTTTCTGGAAACTGAGGAAATCTATACTTGCCAAAGTCTTGTAGAACTGCTGGGCAATTTCAGATGTGATTGTTTCAAGGTCTCTATGAGAGACTACAAACCATACTCTATTGTTTGAACTTTACTACTGCCCTCCCTTGAGTGAGTGAGTGAGTGAGTGAGTTGTGTTTAATGCCGCATTTAACAGTATTCCAGTTATATCGCACTGTGTCAGCTTAATGTGGGAGGAAAGCCCGAAGTGATGCAGGTCTCAGACGTTTATCACTTCAGTGAAACCCACGAGCATGGGTATGGTGCTGACAAACCTAGAAACATAATCGGTGCGAACCGGGATTCGAACCCACAATCATAGTTTTCTGGCGTGCCCAAGGGACGCAACTCTGCACAGCGAATTGCGGCGCCTTAGACGACTGGTCCACCCATGCCCCCCCCTCCCTTAAGTGTTGTGTTTTGTATTCCAGTTACTTACATGTGAGCGGTGACAGCTATGGCCGTCCGATCCACGGACAGCGCGAGGTCAGCGGCTACCCCACACCATCTGAGATGAACTACTGGATAGTCAATGAGGGCATCTTTATCAAACCGGCCAATGATCCCAATACAGGGAAACTCATGCATGATCATGATGAGCTTTAATACAACACCATATTAGGACAAAACTTTGTACATTACCATATAACTATATTTGAATATCTACAAATGTGTTGATGAATTAGACTCATATGTTTGTCGTTTTTTATATTTTGTAACCGTCTACAGAAAGTACCGAAAGTTTCTTGTTGAATGAATACTTTGAAATGTGCCACAAAACGGTCTGTCTTGTTTCCCATTGTTGTGGATTATCTCCCTTTGATGGACATGATTGGCTTGTTTCTGTCCTGCAGTGAATGTGTTGTCTGGATTTGATTAATCAATATTTGTATTTATTTTTGAAACAAATATAATAAGATCCACACTGAGTGATGTTTCTAGCACTTTAAAAAAAATAAGGTGTGATGAGATGCAGGTTTAGAAATTCATTTTTATTTTCACAAGTCCACAAGAATCATCTACAAAGTGGTTGTCCAAAAGGAAATGTCATCAGTCCATTCTGAAGTGGATTATTCTCAGACTGGCAGATTTATGTTGCTTTTGAACAGTGGGTTAGTTAAATTTCATATGTGAATTTATGTTGAGATTTAGATAGTTTGTATTCATATCTTAATCTAGTTCCATCAATCATGCTGTTTGTGACACTTGAACTCTGACCTGTGGATATAGAGAGGTAAAGGGCAGATATATGTACATTGGACGAGTATACCAAGGTAACATTAACAGGGCATTTTACTGAAAGATTGGTAAGAATGCAGTCAAAGTGTTGTCAGAGGTGCAGTTGCTTTTTTGATAGCACATGTTTTTATAGAGATATAATTTGTCTACATTTAATTCTGTGAGTGAGTATATTTGTTTATTTTGTGGGATAGCTGAGTGTTTCCCTGTGTTCATCAAGGACAGGTTTGGGGTGTCATACCCTACAATGGTTTCTGCTCAATCTGTGTCCCTGCCTTGTTACAGTACTACAGTACTGTGTTAGCAGCTTCTCTTATTGAAGGTAGGCCTGTAATAATTCAGTTTGTCATGATACAAATCATACAATATACATGTGTATCTTGATATATGTGTCTGCCAAGAGAGGGGAAGATCGGTGGTCTGATCTCTAGTTGTGTCATACTAAAAGAAGTTAAAAGATGGTACTTATTGTTACCCTGCCAAGCTCTTGGCAATAAGGGGATGAAACAAGGACTGGTTGGCGTGGATTCAGTATACAGTGTCCGAGTGGGATATCAATGTTAACTGCGGCATGGTTTCTCAGTGGGCTGACACTATTAAACCGGCATTAGTCCGGACTAGTACAAGCAGCCATATATTTGACCTTATATTAATATATAACTTAGGTTTAAGGTCGTGATACATATTCATCTCAGTATAAGGTAGAGATACGATATACGTTTAAAGGTCGCAATGCAATACATACCTTATTTATTAGTGAATATTTTGATAATATACAGTTGAGTCTAATTCATTAATACTTAATCTATTAACAAACGAAATGTCAGAGGGCTTTGCTCCATCATCATCAGATTCATTTGTTTTGTGTCCATGAGTATCTTATACTTTGTTTCTTTGAAAAGTGATTGTCTCAAAACTCAATAGTACCACCTTGAGAGGATGTAATCTTTGTATCTATGCTATTATTTTAAAAAAGTGGGTATTCAACTTTTGACTGGGGTGTTATGACTAAGGTGTATACATTAAGACCAGGGCCCACTTGCACAAAGCGATCTTAGCGCTAAGATGATCGTAACTCCCATACTTTAACATAAGCTTACAATAGTCATAGCACTAAGATCGCTTTGTGCATGTGGGCCCTGTTCAGTATCTAATTTTACTCCCAGCTATGGTGGAACATACCGGGGTAAGTAGGATTTCAGAATTGGTAATGTCAATACATAGATGCCATCCATGGTATATTTTGAAACCTATCAAGAGAAAGGGCTGATATTTCAGAAGTGTCTTTAAGTACTTTACTAGTAAATGTCACCAGTGACCATTTTGATTTTAAAGTATACTTTTCCAATCATATGTTTTCAAGTTGATAATCCAGTTCACAGCAAAATTAGAAAATTTCATCTTTGGTAAAATATTGGTTGGAATTAGCAAGTCACAGACACAGCTCATACATGAGTCTAGTTATCTGTTTTATTTCATTAGGTGGTTGACCAAACTGAATTAAATTAGAAAAAGACTTATTTTGTTCAGCTATCTCTGGCTCGTCCCAGAACGTGTGGGCAGAACAACTGAAACATGAAACTCACAGTCTTGTCAAGTGTTGTTATCATCCAGTTTTAAATGTATGTGTATTTGGATGTTGATTTCTGTTCTTTTCAACGACCCTGGTACCTATATTGAAATTTGGGCTGAAAACATTGTAAACTAACCAACAAAAAGTAAAAGGCTCTTGAAGGTTCTTGGTGATAACAAATATCTATTTCTTGTTTTGCCTGCAAAGCAAAACTTGCACTGTGCAACATAAATTATTTTGAAATTTCACCTCATCAGATTTGGCATTTCAGCTATAAACATGCCCAACACAAATTATAGATTTTAGTACATACAAAGTAACATGTATACGATCGCTCAGTCAGTATCTGTCAATGTCATCAATCATGAGAATTCCTTAACTGTATTAAAAAGACAAAGTGATATACTAATATGTATGAATTTGGGTGACAGATTTTCAGTTGTTTGCGGATTTTGAGCCTAAATTAGTGATAAAGATCAGAAAGTTAGGCTCATCTTCCGCTGACTTTGTGAACAGGTCAACCTTGGGTGAATGCTGTGTGACACTGCATAGTTGTCATGGATTTGTGGTGCATGTGCTGGATGTGAATGTTAGGATTGTTTGGAGGAAACCTTCCCTCTATCATCTGATGTTGGTGCTTCTTAACCTCTTACGTTTTCTGGTGTATTTATTTCAAGGTTACAACTGTAAATATATCTATGTAGTGATCATGGTGATGATTGTTCTTTTCAACTAATAATGTGTTGGTTGAATGTATTTGTGAGTAACAGAATTGGGCAGAGGGTAGAAGTGGTACTTCGTTTTTCTGTATAAATCTATTTATCCTTGTTTGGGGCTGATACATCACATGACACTGCCCTGCTTTTGAAGATTATTTTTGAAGATTATTTTTGAACTCATTAATTGTTGAAGTTGTGAGGAATCTTTTCAGAAAGTCTTGTTATAAGAAAGAAGGAAGATTTGAATGAAACAGAAACATGATACTTCTGTTCACTGAACATGGGAATTCATCGCCAATAACAGCCACCACCAGACTGAGCCTGGGTACTCAAGCTTCATCATTATAAGCAAGATAGGGGCGGTCGGGTAGCCTAGTGGTTAAAGCGTTCGCTCGTCACGCCGAAGACCCGGGTTCGATTCCCGACATGGGTACAATGTGTGAAGCCCATTTCTGGTGTCCCCCGCCGTGATATTGCTGGATTATTGCTAAAAGCGGCGTAAAACCATACTCACTCACTCACTCACTATAAGCAAGATAATCCTTTTTTGGGGAAAATAACATGAAAAACTTCAGATCCTGGTTAGCAACCCTTTCCATAGTAAATCTACTTTAGAAAAGAGGTCCTCTGCCTCAAAATCCTTCTCAACTACCAGTAATTGCCTCTGGATCAATTGTGCATTGGCCTGTATATTCAAATTTACGTAGACTGATGATCATTCATTAATTTAACTCCATCATGAGTGAAGCTGGATCTTGATGTGCAGAGTTGCATCCCTTGGCAGCCAGGATCTGCTGGTCATAGGCAGACTTAAAGATTCTCCCATGTTGTGATCCTTGGTCTGTCAGTTTGGGGGCTTCTTAGACTGCCGGAGCTTTACACCCAGTGTCATCTTGAGCTTCCTTCACACATGCCTGGTATTACAACCATCATTCAAACCCAACTTAAGATGTATACCTCAAGAAGTGAATCAAACTGAATCCTGGCTTCATTCATTTCAGTGTCCCTCAGAGGACCTGTTTTACCATGTTATGTGTTGATATAGGGATTTAGTCTATTTTGTTGTCATTTACATTTTCTGTTGTTGAGAATGTTTGCTATTGTACATACATGTGTACATGACGAAGACGAGCCTTGTTCAGGATATGTTGCTGATGTTGTAACAACATTCAGAGGTGTGCAAGAGTGAATGAAATAAAGTGTAATTTAAAGTTTCTTGTAATGTCATTCACTCGATATGGAGGGTACTCTGTACCTTACCAAAAGCGGTCCAGCAACCGGTGGTTTAGAGGTGCTTTGATTCAAGTACTGAACAAGCCAAGACCTGGGTGGCCTAGTGGATAGAATGTCTGCCTGGAGAGGGGATGTCAGTAGTTTGATCCTGACAGTGGCATACCAAAAGATGTTAAAAGAAGGTTCATATTGTTACCCTGTCTTGTGCTCGGTATTAAGAGGATAAGTGCAGTGATCTTGAAGGCAATGTTAAACCACATGTCACCTCACCTGCAACAAACCTTGAATATGTGGGTTACTATGGTCATGGATGGATGAGCCTCTCTACAGACTTGCTAAAACAATCACAAATTTGTTCAAGAGGTTAGAGCTATATTAAGACTCCCTGATACTGATCAAAGCAGTGTAGACCCGTGAAGATCCGGGTAGAATAGATCTTCAGCAACCCATGCTTGCCCTAAAAGGCGACTAAGCTTGTCGTAAAAGGCGACTAAGGGGATCGGGTGGTCAGGCTCGCTGACTTGGTTGATGCATGTCATCGATCCCAATTGCGTGGATCGATGCTCGTGATATTAATCACTGGATTGTCTGGTCCAGACTCGATTATTTACAGACCGCCGTCATGAAGCTGGAATATTGCTGAGTGCGGCGTTAAACAACAAACCAACCAACCAACCAAATCAAAGTGTAAAACCAGAATCCCTCACTTCCACATTAACTGACAGGCCATAAAACTGAAAGGCAGTTTCGAGCAGCCTTAAACCCAACTCACCCATCTCAAATATTGGAGATTTAATATTAGACCTGGGGGCGTTCTTCATCCTCGGCTTTTATTCGCAAAGGTGATAATGGGGAGAATTCTGTGTATAAAAAGTAACCATCGTTTTATCGACTGTTGATGTTTAATCAAGGAAATGGTAATCACGATTACTCTGCAGATTAACTTGACACCCCTTATATTAAAAACAGGAGGTATATATAACAACATAAATAAGCAAACTATCAGTTCCACACTCGTGTTGTTAGGTTTGATAAAAATTGTAAATGCCATAACCTGCAACACTTTGGCTTTCATTCCATGTTGAGCTGTCATGCAAAGTTTGTTCAAAGCAGTGTTTAACTCAACCATTCTGTATATGGTCAAATGTACGTTAATCCTTTGTTTATTCAATTTGGATGTAGCCAGTTCCTGACTTCTTGTCCAAAGCATAGATAATCTATTAGTATTGTTCTAGCGAATAGTGAGAATTTCGACATTTTGTTGTCTGTGTTTCAGGTGGTAAGCTTGGGTTTTCTTCCGGCTGACACAAACATAAACAACACAAAGGGCTATATATATTATTCGAACAAAGTTTTATTCACAAAACAGAACATGAACTGCAACAACAAATACTATTTTTTTCTGAAATAACACCATGAAAATCTCCACATTAACTTCTATGATTTTATTAGAATTAGATTTTTTTTTACATATTGTAATTGTATATTGAAAATAATGTACGATACCATAATATCATAGAAAAGTATAACGTGCAAACTAAAATCAAGTAGATATTTTTGAGATATTGGTCTCCATTTAAACTTTCGCATCTTCTTCACTGCATAATGTTCATAATGAAATTGACAAATGTTAGCTTATGTAAGTTTCCCCATGCCCAGTCTTCAAGGAAAGTAGTGTTCCATCAGGTAGTATCCTATTCATATTCTTGTATCCAGCGCATCCAGGGTAGCAGTTCAAAATTTCCATTCATGCAGATGTCAATATCACAACAAAGCGTGTAATACCATCAACGGGTGTCCAAGTCCAGCAAAGGAACAAATGCACCTACAGGTGATCACCAGCCAGCATAAACTCCAGTCACTGACACTGTCACTTTCACAGAAGTGTTTTGGGTGCCCGATCAGTCAGCAGCATCTCTTGCCCTTTCCTCAGCCACTCAGATGGACAAATGCACCCCTAGGTGATGGCATCCCAAATGCTGGGGGAGGGTACTGCCAGCGAGATTATCCCCCTTGCGACATCGACTCGACCTTGAACCCTGTCACCGAGTACTGAGTGGGTCGTGTGGCCATACCACCGTAATAGGCCACCACGTGACTCAGGGAAGGGAACCTCAGAAGACTCGCCTTCCCATCAACGTCAGTGGCGCCCAAAACATCTTTGGCATGGCTGTCCACAACCACCCAGCCACCAGCAGGGTTCTGCAGCAAGGCCGAGCTTCTGCCGTTAAAGGTGATAACTGCTCCCTGGCAGTCTTGGGCACTGAACACCCTCCCCACCGCATCCCCGAAATCCCTGAGGGGCTGACCTGGCATCCATTCCCAGGTCAGCTGGCTCCTTAGGGAGTTCGAGTCCATGTTGCCAGGGTACAGTAGTCCCTGCATTTCGCTTACTCGGCTGCACCGGACAGGCCATCTCGACTGGGAGTCTTCAGGCTCCTCCAACATCTCATCTGCTGCCAGATGTTTGCTGATAGGAGCCTTACTTCCCATCGTGCCGAGCCTGGCGTCATGAAGACGGTCCCCTATGACGAGGACACTGTCCAGTGTGGCTGGAGTCCAGAGACCCACAGGGACAACCGAACTGGCAACAATGGCGGTAAATGCCATCGAGGTGCATTGTGTGCCAGCATGCCTTGATCTGAAAGATACAGCACAATTAAGAACCTATTGGAACTTATTTAAAGTAACTTGAGATGAATCATGTTTAACATATAACAGTATGTCTACAATACTATATACAATGATGACATTAAATATATATATGTCTTGAAACAGAAACTACTGGCCGTAACAATAGTGATGAAAGTTATATGTATGGATCACTGATGACTGATGACAACTATGTTTCTGTTAGAAATGATGGTATTTCTTATAAGTTACAATGATTTAGCTATAACAGTCGACTTACGGGCTCCACACTTCTGGAATATGACCTTGGTGGAAGTGTCCGTGGATAGAGTATCTGCATTCAGGCAGACTGGACACTTCCACCGTGTCCTTGACCTCTGTAGCTGACTGGCTAGACGTGGGTGGGAGTTCACTACAGGTTTGGGCTGCGTGTGCAGACCTTGATGGGAGAAGAGGGTGTTGCCCGGCCGGGGCACCACACCCACACACTCCAGCTCGAGGGCCTATGTTGTAATCCCCTGGGGTGGGGGTAAGGAAGCCCTTTAAGTCCAGAGTAGGCTTCTGTGACCTTTAATATAAAGAGAAAAAACATTTAGGTCCAAAGCAAGAACTTAAACTGAAGGAACGGCTTCAGACACTGACAAAAACGCCAGAACTAGTCTTGTTGAAACTACAACATGTCAGGTATGGAGAATGGCCTACGATTTTTGTCTTCTGTCTGTATTCTAACTGCTACCCAAAATATAAAAAAAGAATTTTACAGTTTTACTCAAACTCGAAAATAAATATGCTGAGAAACATTGGCAAATAAGACAATGAAGGCACGAATAGTTAGCCAGTTTCATACAGAAGTACAATCATACACACAATAATTAACCTCTTACCTATTGAAAGAGCTTGATGCAAGTGCTTTTCTCTGTGTCTCCTTGTAATGGTTAACCTCGTCATCCTTCAAATCAATCAGCTTAATGTCAGTTACGACATAGAAAAATAAATACATTTTTACTGTCTGTGTAATGTGTAACGTGTACCACCACTTCTAATGTGCTGTTCTGTTGCAACTACTTCAGTTACTACGTACACTACTACTAAAACCTACTACTACAACCACCATCGTCACAAATTAGGGATATTTTGATAGTGTGTGTGGGGGGGTGGATGGGGTGTGGGGTGTGGGGATGTGGGTGGTGGTGGGTGAGTGTGGTTAGTTGATCGTTTGATTTAAAAAGCCCTGGGGTCAGTCAGTAAGAGAGATTATCACAGATTGCTATTGGTACATTAATTATTTACAAGTCATTAAGCCTAGCCCATATCATAAAAGAAAGACCGCCCCAGTGATCGGCGCGCCAACGTGTACACGCCCTTTTTGCGCCACAAAACACTGAAAAAACACAGGCACACGTACACTATTACTTACAGCTACTCGAGATGTACACAAGAATCTCCGGGCCTGTCGAGAACACCACTTCCTGAGTCTCCGGAAGTACGACTGGGGAATGTGGATCTTACACGCCATTTAGGCTAAAAACAGATTTACCAGTGTCAGAGCTGCTGCATAATCGAACGTCCCGCTTGGCAACTCAAGGCAACAATCGCGTGACGTCATGAGGAACAGCCAATCAGTGTTCATCACCAAGGGCTGTTCATACTCCATACAGCGACAATAGAGTAACTAACGGTGCAAGGAATTCTTATCAAAGCTCTAACCATTTTACTGAACGATCAATGAGACATTACACATACTTCCTTACAAAGAGTATTTTATCTCTCACGTATTGAATATTCTATGTCAATTACAATTACACAACTGACATCTATTCAAACTACCACTGAGTGTAGATTAGAAAATAAACCCAAGTATACTCTTGTAAAGTTGCAGTTGTAAAGTACATAACTACGGTTATAACGAACTCAAATGGACCATTAATTTTAGTTCGTTATAACCGTAGTTCGTTATTAGCATATATACAACATCTATACAGCAAGTGGCAGGGACCAAAAATTAAGTTCGTAATATCCGTCAGTTCGTTATAAGCGTGTTCGTAATAAACGTATTTTACTGTATAATGTGTGAGTGAGTTGGGTCAGCCGCTTCTCTTTCTCATTGACTGTACCTGCTATGTCCTACTCACTGTACTGGGGAACAGGTCATAGGAGCTTCATCCAAACTAGGATGAAGATATATTGTCCCACTCAAGCAAAGTATAGGAACACATAACTGATGAACCCCCCAAATTTTATTTGAAGGTTATTCGAAGTAGGTAAATAACATTACCGTATAGTTTATTTTTCCACGCATTTTAAAGCCATTGTGATGACGTCACGGTATTGATCTTGCAGTTGATTCTGAACCAGGAATTAATATTTTCAAGTAAAACTGCCACAACGAAAGTTCATTATGCAAATATTTGGAGAAATTATGTATTAACCATAACATGATCAAGTCAGAAAATCACTCGACACGGTTGATAGAATAATTCTACGTAATCTTTTTTTCTTCCGTCTTTAAGCTCTCAACACTGATACAGCAACCGTTAAACTAGGAATATATATCATAATAACCATGACAAGATCTTCTGCAATCGTGGAAAGTGTCTCGATTCACATCGTGACCCATTTTAGCTTATATGTTGATGGCATGCGACACTTCATATACCTGGAAGTGTAACGGAGTTAATGGCGAAATTAAGATAAAAACATAAAACCATTAATACCTCTTTATATCAATAACACCTCGGCCTTAATTAAACACACATCTGTGTGTCAATTGGTGTAATATTTGTTAGCATTTGGTGTTTGTGCGTGTACACAGTGTTACAAAACTCATGAATTATATTTTTCAATTGTATGTTTTTTTGTTGTATTTTGTATTTTTTAAATTATTTTAGGCAATTTAAGAAATAATTTTCAATTCATTAATAATATTAAAAGCTAGACTTTGCTCCAGTCTAATATCGTGCACGAACAGTTCCAGTCGAGTTTAGTTGGTCAGGCTCGACATAAAGGTATTTTTTTACTGTACACAAATAGGCAGGGAGTGCAATAGTGCATTGTGGTGCCATATATATAGGCCTATATATATGCATGTTATATCCGATCCGATCCGATTATATATCAGACCTTGGGGGTCTGAGGCTGAATTCATCGTGACATTATCACATGTTTGCAATATTGCTGACTGTGGTGTAAAACAACATTCACTCACTCGATCACTCGTCCTCCTCAGTGCATGTCATTAAAGTTAATTGTCTCTCGTTTTTTTAAAAATCCCTGCTTTTACATTAAATGCACACGGTGTTTTGTACAACAGGGACCTATTTCCTATGTATATCACAAATAAAACGAGCTAGACACTAAACCAGCGTTATCTACGCGTGGCTCTATCACGTTCTTGGAGTGGGTATTCATCACGGAAATGGCGTCTTAATCGGATCTCTATTGTTTCCTTGTCTGCTCTAAGACTCACTTCACCGGCTTCACGTGATTGCCCACCTTGAAACTACAGAAAAATTATGGCAGATAAAAATTGAAATAAAACCAGATAATAATATGTGACTTTATTTTACGAAATTGGATTTTGGCGTTTCATGTCCGCAAAGAGTTTTTCTGCGAAAATGATAAATGCCACCGCGAAGTGAATTATACAGTTTAACATAGACCTGCTAGATTCTACGACAAACGAAGTTGTCACGACTTAACAAGCTGCAAAAACACACACATTAGGGACAACCTCGAAAGTATCTTTGACAAGCACCACGGCCTTCGTTTTATCGACGTTACGTCACACATTCATATCAAGGGAAGTAATTCTAATGTCTCATTGAGTGCATGAGTCGGAATTATGGTACGAATATTTAATGGTGCACTTACAGCTCTGTCTGAACGTCCCACTACCCGGTGACCCGCATTCTCTCCATTTAACATTTACACTGAACCCTTGGTCACATTACGTCCTATTTGCAACACCTCGAGATCTTTACATAGACACTGTGAGTTTCTTATAATGTTTGTTCGTTGTGGAACTTTTGATGAAAATCGTGATCCCAGCTTGGCACGGTTGGTACTTGGCGATTGTTGAGGGTAGGTACCAAACTATCGAGGACTTGCCTACAGTTTCAGCAATATGACTACTTTATATGTATAGTGAAAGGGTTCACGGGTTCGTGTACTTGTACAAAGCCTTTGGGTGGTCTACGTTTGTCTCTCATTCTTTTTGCCTCCAAATTCATATTTTGGTAGTATCTTTTAGAGTGGTGGAAAAACAATGAAACTCCGTTAATCCGGTCGGTACCGTGCCCAGTGAGTGAGTATGGGTTTGCGCCGCTTTTAGCAATATTCCAGCAATATCACGGCGGGGGACACCAGAAATGGGCTTCACACATTATACCCATGTCGGGAATCGAACCCGGGTCTTTGGCGTGACGACTGAACGCTTTAACCACTAGGCTACCCGACCGCCACCTCCCAGGACCATTATTTAGGCGATATTTGGATTGGAACACAAGACCATCTGCATGGGGAACGCGACTGTAGACAGAGAGTTGTTATGCCTAATGCACCAATAACACTGGACAAAGTTGTGATGGTCATTTAAAAAACCCAAATAAGCTACAGCTGCAACAGCAGCAGAGTGAGTGAGTGAAAATGTATTTACGCAGCATCAGCAATTTGCAATAATCTACGGAAGCAGAGTGAGTGAGTTAGTGACTTAGAGTTAGAGTATTATAAATATACCAAATGAATCAAGGATCTGACATTGCATATTATCCAGTTTCCATCCCGCCTGTGTCAAGAAAGTCCTTAACTACGTCACAAGTGTCTGGTGTGTGTGAGTGAGTGAGGTTTTAGTGCACCAACAAGCGTTTCACGAAGTGCCCATCAAATCTCTATACACTCCTCTCCCCGCTCAATGTTACTGTCGGTGGACACACCTCGCAGGACCGTTACAGATGACGGAGAGGGACGACTGACCCGCCTGACTACGTGAGATCACCATCAGCAAACGTCGTCAATGCTGCAGCAAACATACCAGGGCATCGTGACATTCTCCGAGTTTAATACACTGTGTCCCTAGGTGGACTAACAAGTGAAGGAGGTGGTCTTAGCTTGAAGGGTAAAGATTCATACCATCCATCAGGTTAAAAGGTTGAATAGTGTACAAGTCGACAAACTCCGAAGCTATGATGGTACCTACGGCCTAGACGTCTAACATACAACATATAATATATGTACAGTGTATGTATTCATATATCAGCAGTCTTTACTTGTATTTTCATTTAATTTTCTAATTTGAGTAAGTCATGATCATGACCTGTGGCGCTTTGCAACTCGACTCTCAGCATCATTGAATGGTTACGTTTGACGTCATAGTCGAAGGCGAACAATTATTATTTCCGACAACCTTTCTTGAACTTCTATTTATTGCACAAAACAACAGTTTAAAACCAATGTTTACGAAGCTTTTAGCTTTTGACACATCTGCTAAAGGCGTGGAAAGGTCTTGATCTAGTAAACCACTTTATAAGGGGCTGAATTTAAGAGTCTAATCACAATGCTTTGTTTAGGGCCTGAACACACCTATTTCGTCGTTGTAACACAACGATAGGTCTAGCGTTAAACAGCGACAACACGAGGAAAACTGCTAGTGTGTGAGAGGGGATTGTCGACCTCTCAAACTCCATTGTCACTATATTGCCGGAAGCCTGGATTGTGTGACGAACATTCACTTGTGTTCGCAAAGCTACAATGAGTGATTGACACTTTGATGCAATCAGTTGAATTGTTTTCCAAAGCGTGTTAGACATGTACAAAATAGCACTGGACCATTAATTGGTTTTGTTTGGCAGGGTTCATGTTAAAGCGTTCATGGATTGATGTGGCAGCTCTACGTATGCAGCAATGTTCTTTTGTACACATCAGAGCTGTGGTTTAGGACATTTTTCAATGCCTCTCTGAGGTGTCGAAACACGGTTTGCAAAACAATTGGTATATTTTCAGGGCGACGTAGAACCTCACATGCACTGACTTGGAAATAGTTAGGCCTTCATCGTAAGTGGTGGGAGTGGTCCAATGGTTCATGCTTTGGATTGACACGAACTAGAGTAGTGTTCTGTTTCTGAAAAGGAAGCACAGTTTAATACCCATTCATAGTAGCCCCGTTCCTTAGTAAATGGTTAAAGCGTTCGCTCGTCACGCCGAAGACCCGGGTTCGGTTCCCGACATGGGTACAATGTGTGAAGCCCATTTCTGGTGTCCCCCGTCGTGATATTGCTGGAATATTGCTAAAAGTGGCATAAAACCATACTCACTCACTCACATTATTAAATAGCGTATTGAAAACTGGGGCACGTGTGGCACAGTGGTTTAAGGCGACACAAAACACGGTGTGTAGCATTGTGTCTTTTAGCTATCAGGGTCTCCATGGGAATTCAGGGTTAGAATAGGCCCCAACCTATGCTGTTCGTGAGGGCCGACCAAATGGATCGGGTGGTCATGCTCGGTGACTGAGTTTGACTGTGGAGGTGTCCTCTGGGACTATAGAGATTGATCGTGCCCCGGGGACGCGGATAAATGCTCATAACACCAATCACTGAATTGTCTGGTCCACACCCAACTACTTACAGGCCGCCGACATATATTTGGACTATTGCTGAGTTCGGCGTCAAACAAAACAAACCCCAACAAACATACAAGTGCAGGGATCCTTGGTTCGTCATGCAGTTCTACCCCTGTGTCAGATAGTTTCGTCAAAATTGTTCACTTCCCGACATGCGTTACACCCCCCTAACCCCCTTTACCCCCACCCCCAAACACATTTATACCTTTCAACTATATCTACCTATGGACTGCATAAGAGAAGTCTACTGCAGCAGTGGTCTGACATCATGACTTTGTAGGATTTGTAAAACTGATTGTATTGAAGATGAATATCACTTTTTATGTGTATGTCCAGTGTATAAAGATTTAAGAGCAAAATATCTAAATTACAATTTCTACCGCAACCCAAACTGTAACAAATTTTGTAAATTAATGACTTTTGATTGTACAGAAACTATTAGAAAATTATCAGTGTTTGTTTATCATGCTATGAAACTAAGAAAATGTATGAATTTGTAACACGCCCCAGACAATGTACTATAGGCCTTTGGCCTCATATGTACCATGAATAAAGATTGATTGACATCATGACAACGATCCCCGCCTTCGAGGTACGAAGCCAGTCTGACCATCTGATACATTACAGCGCCCCTAACGACAAGCATTGGTTCCTGTTGATCTATTCTAATCCGGCTTAAATACAAGCCACTCACTCACTTTCTTAATGTTACACTTATGCTATAACTGACTGGATTGACAGTGGCGGATCCAGGAGAGTGGGGTGGGGGTAAGGGGTCCACTGCAAAACCATTACCTACCATGATTTGGTTGTTAAAGTAAAATTGATAATGGATTTCATGTCGCGTTTGTGACGCAAGTGGACTACTCACCCACCCTCCCTTTAAAAATATAATCTTGGATCCGTCCCTGATTGACGTCAAACAATGCATGTTACATGGGCACCATTAGGACGCACTGACCCCGGTAATTTACAATTATGTCGTGAGCGTTCCTGAAAGGATGCGATGTCCGCCTCAAATACCACCAAAAGTTGACGAAACTGGTAAACTCAGCCTTAATTCTGGCGCAGCTTCACATGGTGTCGACAAGAGGGTGGGAGGGTCCAGCGGTCGTTGACTAATTGACTGACTGTGGCGCAGTGTCAACTACTCCGCGGCAGCTTCGCCCGGGTATATTGGTTGACAAACACTTTAAACATGACCGCTGGGTTTGGATGTCATAATTCGTGTTGACTTGACACCCGATGTAAACCAAACCTCGTGTTTTGCCGGGTGTCGTGAGCACATCTGCTTTTTCTCTGGGCAGTTTTGTCGACGCCTAACTTGAATACTCCAAACCGTGGACAAGAGACTTGACGAATCGTTAGTGAGTCAGCGAACATTGTTCTACCCTGCGGTATCCCAGCGGTCAGTTTCTGGTGCCGTCAAACCGGAAGTTCGTGATAGGAGGAATGCTGCTCCCCACCGTGGTTTGTTTGTTTATTTGTTGTTTAACGCCGCACTCAGCAATATTCCAGCTGTATAACGGCGGTCTGTAAATAATCGAGTCTGGACCAGACAATCCAGTGATTGATATCATGAGCATCAATCCACGCAATTGGGATAGATGACATGCATCAACCATGTCAGCGAGTCTGACCACCCGATCCCGTTAGTCGCCTCTTACAACAAGCGTAGTCGCCTTTTATGGCAAGTATGAGTTGCTGAAGACCTATTCTACCTCACTCTACCCCACCGTTGTACGATCACAAACAGTGTTGAGACACACATCCTAACCTACTATTCAGAATACAATGTAAATGTAGATTAGCATTTATAGTCAGATTTAAATTCTAGTTTTGAGGGATTATTTCGGCATTATTAGTATTACTTGTTTACTTGCTTTGTTCGGATGAAAACATGGCGAATAGCTGCGAAACGCTCTCTCACATACTCACTCATTCGCCTGGCCGCCCGCTCACCAATACACCCACCCACACCAAAACATATACCCACACACTCACTCACCCAACTACTCTGTAGCTAGTTTAATCAGTCAGGAGTGGCCGATTTGATATGTACGATCTTTATTCTTGCATATGGTACCCGGGACAACAATTGAATCCTCTACGGGTGAGTGAGTTTGGTTTTGGTATTCCAGTTATATCACTGAGTGTCAGCTTAATGTGGGAAGAAAATCCGAAGTGATGCAGGTCTCAGATGTTTACCAGTTTCAGTGAATCCCATGGGCACAGCGATGGTGCTGACAAACCTAGAACCACAGTCCGGGCTAACCGAGACTCGAACGGCCACAGGTTTCTGGCGTGTCCAAAGGAAGCAACTCTGCATAGCGAATCGCGGCGCCTCAAGCGACTGGGCCCCCGTGCCCCCGGGTCATTACTAGTGAGTGATTTGGGTTTAACGCCGCTTTTTATAGTATCCCAGTTATAACTCACTCACTCACTTATAATGGCTCGGGGAGGAACGCCCGAAGTGATGCAGGTCTCAGACGTTTACCACTTCGGTGAAACCGAAGAGCTCGGGTATGGTGCTGACAAACCTAGAAACATAATCGGGGTGAACCGGGATTCGAACCCACAATCATAGGTTTCTGGCGTGCCCAAGGGTCGCAACTCTGGACAGCGAATCGCGGCGCCTTAGACGACTGGGCCACCCGTGCCCCCGGGTCATTATTAAATTATGTTACTATTTATGAACCTTTAAAAGTAACATGAGTTTTTAGTTTTGACGATTCAAATGAAAGAACAAGTACTTATGTTATGTTCTCATGAGAGCGATAGTGATCAATACCACTGACATCTAGAGTTTATCACAAAGGGAGGTAACTGCTTGTAACGCAGCTTGTCATCAAAAATCCATGATCTATTTTCTGACCAAAGTTAAACAGTTCACAGGTGTTATTCCGTCAAATACGACTTCGTATACCTGTGATGCGCAAAATGGCTTGTCCTCTTTCGTCCTCTTCAATCCCCCACACGGCGTCTGTCATCTTGCATCTGATTGGCTGAGACAGGATCGAGAGGGCGTGACGTTCCAGAGTACTTAATAGGCTTAAATAGCTCGACAAGCAGAATGAAGAGTATCGCAGTTCCCGGATACCTTTAACGACGGAGTTTACTGGAGTGGGTTTTGTTGTTTAAGACCAAGTGCTACAAGGTAAGAATACACGCTTTAACGTATTTTTGTTATATTTACATACTTGGATTATTTTTATTCAACGGTACCAAACAAAATCTTGTGAAATGAAAATATCAGAAGATTATTATTTTTATCATTGCTTATGGCAAAATTGGTATATAAATGCAAGCCATTTGGCTACAAGTCACATCGCCATATGAATATGAAACCGATGCAGCTATCGTAGGACAAAACATGTACCTTGGTATAAATGATATATTTCAAATAAACTCAAATATTTATTATTTTCAATCAAATGGGAAAGTAGCCACTGTAATATCATTATTGCTCGGGGGCGGTGGGGTAGCCTAGTGGTTAACGCTTTCGCTCGACACGCCTAAGACCCTCGTTCGATTCCCCACATGGGTACAACGTGTGAAGCCCATTTCTGGTATCCCCCGTCGTGATATTGCTGGAAAATTGGTAAAAGCGTCTTTAAACCATGCTCGTTCATTATTGCTAACACAAGCCTGGCGTTAAAATGTCCAACTACCTCTGAATAATGTACGTAAATGTAACAAGGGTTACACAAACCAACTGCCCCCGTGTCCCCGAAACCCGTTGATGAAAGTTGCAGAAAGAAAATGTTTAGACCAAATGTCAACTTAAATTTGTAGCATTCTGAGAGTGAATCACTGGGTTTACCCGTATACTTATATACGTAAACACTTTAACCTTTTAAACAAGTTTTCTTACGCCGTGCAGTGTTTGTCACAAAAACGTGTTACGCACCGTTGTTACATTAGTATAAGTCAAGGCTAATATAATTAGTTGTTGTACAAATACCATCCCCCCTCCTGTAAATATTAGCTGTAAACAACTGTTTTCAGTTACCATTTATCTGTATTTACCTTAATATGGAGTTTTTGGCTATGTTTGTTTTCTCCTACTCGCAACGATTTGACTGGAATTATATAGTCGGGGTACGGGGGATGTGACATTTATGTTCAACGCTTTCCCAAAATGCCAGTAACCATGTTTGTAGTATGAAATGTGGCATTAAGAGGCGACCAACGGTGGTCAGGCCCGCTGACTTGGTTGGTGACTTGGGGCAAGTGCTCATGACATTAATCACTGGATTGTCCGGTCCAGACTCAACTATTTAAAGACCGCCGTCATATAGCTGGAATATTGCTGAGTGCGGTGTTAAACAACAAACATATCGTTTGCTGGAAATGCTGTTTTTATGCTTGTTGTCCTGAGAGTGTTGATGAAATATCATGTCTACCTTTACACACCATTCTCTCGACTCTGTACACTTTCATGTATAAACCAACACTGTATTAACGGGGGAATGTAATTATTATAATTATACAGCATTGTCTCATTCTCGTTTTTTTTCTATACGTTTGTTTCAGGTTCCACCATGAGGACATACATATTGGTGCTCCTGGCCTTGGCGTGTCTCGCGCTGCACGTGACAGGTAACCATGGCGACCAACACGTTCCTCACGTTCGACAGTCGTCTGGACACGCACCTAGGAAACACTCCAGCCCTACACGTCCTTTTCACCGATAATTAGGTCAAAACAGATCGCAATGTCAAAGGCTAATATTTCGTGAACATGAACCGTAAATTACAAAGACAAATAGGACGTACTAGATCACAACAAAGTATAAAAAGAGCTTGTTGAATTAGTTAACAAAAGCAACATATGTCAAACATATTTTTGATTTATTAATAACGTTTTGAAATAATGTATTTGTAGCTTTTAAACGTGTATATTCAAGTTCAACTTTTAACAACAGCATATAAGAACATCATGAATTTACCCTGGCCTCATCGAGATCGTAAGACTGCGTTAACGTATGAGAGTATTAGCGCTAAAACCGATTTGTGAAACGGGTCCGATATAATAAAAAATATCTTTGATTGTGACATTCATCAGTGACATCATCTGAAGGAAAAACAAATCGGGAAGAAAGAGGCATATGGTCAATGTAAACAAGGGCTCGACTGTTTTACTTCACGATATTGCACTATATATACAGGGTCTTTAACGACGTTCTTCTTTTGGTAAGCGTGAGTGAGTGAGTATGGTTGTACGCCGGTTTCAAGCAATATTCCAGCAATATCGCGGCAGGGGAGACCAGAAATGGGCTTCACACATTGTACCCATGTCGGGAATCGAACCCGGGTCATGGGCGTGACGAACGCTTTAACCACTAGACTACCCGACCTCCCCTTCTTTTGGTAAGAACTTCATCCGGCAATACTTCTGCTTTTTTTGTAATGTGAGCTACACAATCAATGTCTTGTACCTAGAAAGCTCCCATCGAGCAACATGCCGCCTGGATTATTCGAAAATGTCATTCATTTCCCATTACGTTTATTGTGTCATTATAGCCTAGAGCGTTTTCTCCATATTGCACATACATGTATTCATTGCTAACACTTTAATAAGGTAAAAGCTATGTGCAATAAGGTGAAAACGCTTTACAGGGAAAATGATATTTAAAACGTGATAAGAAGGAGAGTTCATGGATGTCAACTTCTTAATTATGTTTCGGAGTTAAGCTTACTCCTTCATCAGGCGACATTGTATCGATCCCAATTGCGTGGATCGATGCTCATGATATTAATCACTGGATTGTCTGGTCCAGACTCGATTATTTACAGACCGCCGTCATATAGCTGGAATAATGCTGAGTGCGGCGTTAAAAGACAAATAAACAAACAAAACATCAGGCGAATGATGACCCGACGAAGGGGTAAGATTAGCTCCAAATCATTGTGTTCCTCATAACAAAGAAGTTGACCTCCATAAATTCTCTTTCTTATGTGTATCACTAAATGCCACTCAAACCGTCATGATTTCTCTGTGCGTACATATGTAGTTAAAGCTCACTGTAGGTACTTATATGGTTATATGTTCAATATGGTACTAAAGACGTGATGTATTCTCTGTACGTACACAGACGCATTCATTAATACCATTTTATATGGTAAAATCCGTATACGTTCAGAGAAAACATATATACGTTAAAACTGATTGCGTTTTAGGGGCTTGTTCTTAACGTCACACTGACGTTGTTTTATACGACAACACGCAAGCGCCAACGTTGTGGTAACGCCATGACGTGATCGTTTCAATACACTACCACCATCATCATCGCACAGACAGAGGGTACGTCTGTTTCATCAGGGTGACCCACATGCACGTAACATTTGAAGTTGTACCAGCTTTCCTAAGTTTAATGGAAACCTATGTCAGGCACAAAAGACGACAAGCGGGCATGTTGACTAAACGATACTAAAGACTGCAATGAGTATTTAAATTAAACTTTCACAAACACACCAGTTTAATTTGTAGGTGTTTGCCCATTTTCGGACCTTCGTGCTGAAAAAGGTAAGTATTTTCGTGGATGCTTAAGTCTTAAGAATCAGGTTCATGAAGCGAAGTGTTGCACTTACATGTTTTGTTTATTCAACTCTCAAAAAGATATACATTCTTCTTATATCTAAATATTTTGTTTCTGTTCGTGTTCGATGTTAAGTGTAATTTTCTCGACGTTGACTCAAAGAACTGAATGTCCGTTGTTAACGATAACCCGAAATTTCATAACGCATATAATATACTATCCCACTGACGGGGATAGTTTCAGATTTCACATCACCATGTTTTTGTTGCAAATTTAATTGAATATTGTACACAAAGATATCGAATGAGTTTGGATTTGTAAAGAGTTATGGCACAATGAAAATTAAACATTACTCTCAAAAAAGAAATAAAATGCAATATATTTAAAGACTTTTCCAACGACTACCGTACAATCATGCTAAGTAGTCCGACTGACCACGCTGTCGCTATTTGCCCACATGCATGGCCAGTCGGATGTCACTGACCCTCTCCAGGAATGACCGCCACGTTGATGGAGGGGACAAAGCAAAGACTGATTTAATGGTCAACGTAATTCCTGGTATTTACATTGAAAGGATCAATGACTACTGACTACATAAAGTCAGAGAAGCATGTTCGCAGCTCGGGTACCGCCCTGAACTGCCAAATACACCATGTCCTTGTGATAGACGTATAATCTGAGGGTTAAATGTTGAACTAAATTACCGCAAAGACTATTTAGTTTTTTTCATCTATCCTTGTCACCTGCTGAAACACCCCAACTCACCCTCATCCCATCTCCATCCCCGTTCTGGCCCCAGTTGGAGATGAAGGAGTGTGAGATCATCCGATATAGTAAAACGTCGTTAATTCGAAATCCTCTGCACTGTAGAATATGTATGTTTTTAGCAGTGTGAGACAAACGGAGTTCCGATGGTATTTAATAGGACCGATAAACATTCCGTACGGACCAATATCATTTTATGGAATTCGATTTAAGGATGAGGTACCGAATACTAAAAAATAAGGACTTACGGAAGAGAAGAATGTCGATACTTGACATAATTCATGAAGTAAACTTTACATTGTAACTGTATTCATATCAACAACAAAAACTATAAAAGGCCAGAAGTTCCAGTTAAGACTTAAGTGTAAGTTTTAAACTATACATTCTTCAAAGGTGTTTACTAAAATTATCAGTTCTCGTGGTTTGTGTATGTACGAATCTCTTTTAGTCTGTCTCACAGTCCCTGAACCATATATTTTTCCCTTCCGACCACCCCTTACTGTAATGCTATAAGGCTTAAATGAAGCAAGCCCATGTTATTGAGGGTCCTTTTCAATTTAAATGTTTGTGCTTGTTTCTATCAAAATAGAAACAAGTCCTACTTCAGATGCACACATTTACCCAAGGGGCAAAATGTACCCTGAGGGGTCAATTTCGTCATATAAACATTCATTTTAAATTTACCCCAGGGGATTAAATACCCCAAATCGATAGGTGGGGCACATTTCGTACTCCTGGAAGTAAAATACTTCTCGGGCAAAGTAGTGCATATGAAAACTAGACTTTAACGTTTGTTTAGACCGTCTTATATATGGTAATCTGGTATCATATATTGTTCTCAAAAGCCAATAATTTGTAAATGCCTGTGGCATCTTCAAATGCACATGATGTTAAACAGCTGGCTATGTTTATCAACAATATAAATATCCGTGAAGATCCGGGTTAGGAATGGTCTTCAGCAACCCATGCTTGTTGTGAGAGGCGACTAACGAGATCGGGTGGTCAGGCTCACTGACTTGGTTGATTGATGCATGTCATCGTATCCATGTTGCGTAGATCAATGTTCAAGATGTAAATACTGGATTGTCTGATCCAGACTCGATTACATACATATAGCTGGAACTATTGCTGGAACTAGTGCGGCGTTAAAACAACAACAAACAAAATACTATACAAGCTGTTTATCTGGTATACGAACTGGCCACACTAAAAAGAACATGGCCGACGACATGTATTCTTCATGTAATAAATAATATACATAAAATGGTTGTTGCAGGACAGGATAAGAAGATGTTCTGCTACTACAGCAGTGACGCCAGGTGGCGTAGCGACTACGGTCGGTTCCAACCCAGCGACATCGACCCCTTCCTGTGTACACACGTCATCGTGGCTTTCGCAAAGGTGTTGCCATGGGGACTAGGACCCAACGTTGAAGGGGATGAAAAACCTACTGGCTGGAATGGTCAGTAAAATAATTCTCTTAATTTTCGGTCAATTATATATATATATATATATATATATATATATATATATATATATATATATATATATATATATATATATACCATGTCTGTCACTATAATTCTTCTCCGAGTACTACAACTACTACTACTACTACTACTACTACTACTACTACTACTACTACTACTACTACTACTACAACTGCACCTGTGACTTCTACAATTGCTTCAACTTTATTTACAGATGTTGAATATTTTCAGTTGGTACTTATTAGGAATTCACCAACTATAATACATGTACCGAATAGAAAGTGTAGCACTGGGCCATATTGTCGCAATTCACATATTTCCCGTTTGAATGTTTCGAAAGTCGAATTGCGTCATGCGACCGTAGAAAAGCTTTCGCTGATTGGTAGTACATGATTATTTGAGTATTTAGACTAAAATACCATCTTCGCTACACCATCTTCAATAGCAACACGTATCTTCAAATTATTTTTTTGGAAACTATGTTTCAGGTGTTTTTCTTGTTGTGTCAGTCCCGTTATTTTCATTGTTTTTTGTACTTTTATGTATCTTCAAAATGTTTCATTTCATCATAGAGACTATTCTAAGAAGTTTCTCTTAAAAACATATGACTGGCTTTCCTGGAAGTCGCCTCCTTTCGCCAGCACTCTATTGAGGTGACTCAATTAATATTGTGGTCAGTCTCGTTGATTTGGTTGAATGCGTGTCAGGGTACATTAACGGCATGGATCGATTCAAACAATATCCAATATCTAAAAGTGTGGTTTTGTGTTTTTGTCACATATAATAACACCAACTTCAATGTTTTCAGCATTATACGCCAAGACCGCTGCTCTTAAAAAACGAAACCCTAACCTGCGCGTGTTGCTTGCGGTGGGGGGATGGAAGGAGGGATCGAAGCCGTTTAAGAAAGTCATAGAAACCGAGAACACGATATCCAAGTGGGCCGAGAACGCTGTCACTTTCCTCCGCCAGCACAACTTGGACGGGATGGACATGGACTGGGAGTTCCCAGGGGTCAGAGGCAGCGTCCCTTCCGACAAATACAAGTTTACCATCTTATTGAAGGTACGCGTCCATATCTAGTGTCTCCTCCGACAAATACAAGTTCACCACCTTATTGAAGGTACGCGTCCATATCTAGTGTCTCCTCCGACAAATACATGATTACCACCTTACTGAAGGTACGCGTCCATATCTAGCGTCTCTCCAACAAATACCAGATTACCACCTTATTGAAGGTACGCGTCCATATCTAGTGTCTCCTCCGACAAATACAAGATTACCACCTTATTGAAGGTACGCGTCCATATCTAGTGTCTCCTCCGACAAATATCAGATTTCCACCTTATTGAAGGTACGCGTCCATATCTAGTGTCTCCTCCGACAAATACCAGATTACCACCTTATTGAAGGTACGCTTCCATATCTAGTGTCTCCTCCGACAAATATCAGATTACCACCTTATTGAAGGTACGCGTCCATATCTAGTGTCTCCTCCGATAAATACAAGTTTACCACCTTATTGAAGGTACGCTTCCATATCTAGTGTCTCCTCCGACAAATACAAGATTACCACCTTATTGAAGGTACGCGTCCATATCTAGTGTCTCCTCCGATAAATACAAGTTCACCACCTTATTGAAGGGACGCGTCCATATGTAGTGTCTCCTCCGACAAATACATCATTACCATCTTACTGAAGGTACGCCTCCATATCTGGCGTCTCTCCGACAAATACAAGATTACCACCTTATTGAAGGTACGCGTCCATATCTAGTGTCTCCTCCGACAAATACCAGATTACCACCTTATTGAAGGTACGCTTCCATATCTAGTGTCTCCTCCGACAAATACAAGATTTCCACCTTATTGAAGGTACGCGTCCATATGTAGTGTCTCCTCCGACAAATACATCATTACCACCTTACTGAAGGTACGCCTCCATATCTGGCGTCTCTCCGACAAATACAAGATTACCACCTTATTGAAGGTACGCGTCCATATCTAGTGTCTCCTCCGACAAATACCAGATTACCACCTTATTGAAGGTACGCGTCCATATCTAGTGTCTCCTCCGACAAATACAAGATTTCCACCTTATTGAAGGTACGCGTCCATATCTAGTGTCTCCTCCGACAAATCCCAGATTACCACCTTATTGAAGGTACGCGTCCATATCTAGTGTCTCCTCCGACAAATACCAGATTACCACCTTATTGAAGGTACGCGTCCATATCTAGTGTCTCCTCCGACAAATACCAGATTACCACCTTATTGAAGGTACGCGTCCATATCAAGTGTCTCCTCAGACAATATTTAGTGTCTCCTCCGACAAATACCAGATTTCCACCTTATTGAAGGTACGCGTCCATATCTAGTGTCTCCTCCGACAAATACCAGATTACCACTTTATTGAAGATACGCGTCCATATCTAGTGTCTCCTTCGACAAATACAAGATTTCCACCTTATTGAAGGTACGCGTCCATATCTAGTGTCTCCTCCGACAAATACCAGATTACCACCTTATTGAAGGTACGCGTCCATATCTAGTGTCTCCTCCGACAAATACAAGATTACCACCTTATTGAAGGTACGCATCTATATCTAGTGTCTCCTCCGACAAATACCAGATTTCCACCTTATTGAAGGTACGCGTCCATATGTAGTGTCTCCTCCGACAAATACCAGATTACCACCTTATTGAAGGTACGCTTCCATATCTAGTGTCTCCTCCGATAAATACAAGTTCACCACCTTATTGAAGGTACGCGTCCATATCTAGTGTCTCCTCCGACAAATACAAGATTACCACCTTACTGAAGGTAAGCGTCCATATCTAGTGTCTCCTCCGACAAATACCAGATTACCACCTTATTGAAGGTACGCGTCCACATCTAGTGTCTCCTCCGACAAATACAAGTTTACCATCTTATTGTAGATACAATGTCTTTGTAAGTATATTCCCAAATAAGTAATTTAACGCCCTTTCCTTCCATATATGAACAGTTTGAGCACAACTAGTGCTTGCTGCCTTGTTTTCTCCCATGACCTCCCGGCTGCATCAATATATACTACATGTATCCTTCCAAACAAACTGACAAAAACCTGCTAAATAGTTTATTCTCAATGTTTAGTGTCAAGCTGGATCCAATTAACCAAATTGCTATTGAAAATCCGTAAACAAACAGAGGATACAAGCGCCTTCTTGTAAAAGTCACGTTTCAGGGCGGGGTAGTGAGAGAGAGGTTAAGATGAGGTCGAGGCTCGGTAAACATGGCGAACAGGTCTCACCTACCGAAAACCGTCTGTCAATGTCGTAAAATTGACGGGATGTAAAGGCGGCCATGTGCGTTTCACACCTAATCACCAAATTAGGTTCTCTGTTGCTAATCTCGCAACGTGATCCGTCGAATTCGATTAATTATAAGAGTTATTGAAAGCAAGAATTCCAATAAATCTTTGATAAGTAGTAAAGCTCCAGAAAGAAAAAATCTGAAATAAATTTAAAGGAAATTAAGAGAGAGAATGAAATGAATAAAATGAATTAATGTTCTCGTTTAATAAATGATTTGGTTGATTTTTCATGTTCACAGTTTATAGTTAATATCTGTTTTATGTTATGGTTCGTCATGATCAGTTAAACATTAACAAATCGCAAACATAACGTTGGATAAATGACGGGAAATTTCCGAAAACCTGAGGAAGTTATTTTCTTCCAAAATATGACAAACATCGGTTTTGTTCATTTGAGTATGAAATTTCGGTTTCAACTACAACGCTCGTTTATGTCTGAGGTAAATGCTAATTCGTCAATGGACGTTTTTCGTTTAGACGTTTCAGGAAAAGCTCCAAGAAGAGGCTAGGCTGACAGGGAATGAGAAAATGATACTGACGTTGGCTACTGCTGCGGGGCTTTTCTTCATTGACAACGCCTACGAAACGACGAAAATACACAAGTGAGTTATACATTAACTGTTGAAGGTGGTATTCAACATTAAGCCTATTTATATACACATTTGTTTATGGGTAAGAATTCAATGACAAGTTGTATATGAGTATGTATGTGATGGCGTCAGTTGTTGGTTTAGGAGACTGAATTCAACTATTATTGAGCCTTGTATTGCGTTGTTGTATGTATGTGATGGCGTCAGTTGTTGGTTTAGGAGACTGAATTCAACTATTATTGAGCCTTGTATTGCGTTGTTGAAAATATATATCATTACTTATCTTTTTTGTGTTCAAATAAATACATAAATATATCAAGCTTTCGACCTTCGACCTTCCTCAGGCACACTCGACCCGTGAAAATCCGGGGTAGAATAGGTCTTCAGCAACCCATGCTTGCCGTAAAAGGCGACTATGCCTGTCGTAAAAGGCGACTCACGGAATCGGGTGGTCAGGCTCGCTGACTTGGTTGATGCATGCCATAGACTCCACTTGCGTGGATCGATTCTCATGATATTAATCATTGGATTGTCTGGTCCAGACTCGATTATTTACAGACGCCGTCATATAGCTGGAATATTGCTGAGTGCTGCGTAACAAATCAACCAACCAACCAATCAGGCACACTCTGTTGGTTTCGTATTATGGTTAAAGAAGGCCCCGATTGTCTCTGATGAAGGCCAGGAGGCCGACAGATTGACTGTGTATATTTATGTATGTATTAGACTGTGTATATTATAATTGTCATTGTGATATGTTATTCCACATATCAAACGCATACATTGAGCGGCATGATATTCTTTGTATCGGATAACATAACGTTGGTTATGTAATAATGATTATGACATTTTGGTGACACTATCTATTTCAATAATAAAATAGTCTTGACTATATACTGTTCATGGCATCTTCCCGAGTCAAGAGAGTTAACTGACTTTAAAAGTCCAGTTTCCACCCTTGGCGAACTAGGCTGGAATTCCTGGCCTCGACCGTAGCGCCACCAGTTGTTATTATGAGTTATGTCCATTCTGAGCCTCTCCTATGGACCAATCCGATTCCATCACTTGTATTTGTTTCAAACAAAATGGCGGCGCCCAGTCAAGACGATCTGATCGATAATCAAGATCTATATCAATCTCATTAAAATCATAACCTATTCCTAATTGTCCTATAAGGCTAAGAAGATATTAGTCTTAGTTCTCAGGCACCGTCCGCATCACCATTAAGTTCGCCGCAGGTTCCGTTTTTATTCAGTCTCTTTAAAATCAGATCTTAGTTCTCGCTATCGCTAAACAAAGATCTGAGGACATCCCATCACGTCAGAACGACTTTTCATCCGACCAATCAAAGCGTCGCTTACCAGATCATGAAAGTGACAGTCGGAATGTGTTTTCTAATCATGCAACCTCGAAAACATTAACACGGGGTATTCCGTTCAGTATTTGAACGGAAGCGGCGTTGCACAGTACGTGGGAAGCACTGCCATACAATTTCAAGTATATATTAGACATTCCGGAATGTTCGTTTGTTCAGTTTTCAAATTTTAATCGAGAACTGTGTATAGACATTTTTCAAGCCTAGTCTGCAATGGAAGTCGCCAGGTCGCCAGGTCGCCAGGCTGCCGTAAAGCTCGAGAAAGCTGGTTTCTAATTGGTTGCTGTTGATTTCTGGTTAGTCATTTCAATGGTCGGTCACAAGTTCGCGGAAAGGCCGTTCTGACGTGACCCGTAATGGGATGTCCTCAGATCTCTGTTTAGCGATAGCGAGAACTAAGATCTGATTTTAATGAGATTAGATCAATATTGTGATAAAACGGGTCTTACATCGCGAAGTGTATCAAATCACGCGAGCACCTTGATTAAAAACATGAAAAGGTTTGAAAAAAATCTGTTGACAACGAGTTGGCGGTTTCACATGCTTTGCAAATCTTGCAATCGACAGAAATCTGCACGACAGTTTACGAACCGGATTTCGATTTCGTTGTAAGATGTTTTCATGGCGACAAATATCTCGAACATATGCTGTTGATGACGCTATGCTATTCATCCAAATATATCACGAATACATGCTGTTGATGACGCTATGCTATTCATCGAAGTTTATCTCGAATACATGCTGTTGGTGACGCTATGCTATTCATACAAATATATTTCGAAGATATGCTGTTGATGACGCCATACTATTCGTGCGTGTATATCTCGAATATATGTTAATGATCACGTAATGCTATTCAGTTATGTCGATTATGTGCTGCTGATTATTATATACTGTTGATGGCGCCATTATATTTAGATATCTCGATTGTAAACTGCTGATTGCGCCATGTTATTTCAGATATATCTTCGGTAAAAACTGTTAGTGACACCGTTCTGTGTCAGATATCTCGATTATAAACTTTTCATGACGCCATGCTATTTAGACAACTCGATTTTAAATTGCTGATGGCGCCATGTTATTTTAGATATCTCGATTCTATGCTGCTGATGGCGCCGTGTTATTTCAGATGTCTCTAGCATAAATTGTTTGTGAAGCCCTTCTATGTCAGATATCTCGATTATATGCTGTTGGTGACGCCCTTCTATGTCAGATATCTCGATTATATGCTGTTGGTGACGCCATGCTATGTCAGATATCTCGATTATATGCTGTTGGTGACGCCGTACTATATCAGATATCTCGATTATATGCTGTTGGTGACACCGTGTTATTTAAGATATCTCGATTATATGCTGTTGGTGACGCCGTGTTATTTAAGATATCTCGAATATATGCTGTTGGTGACGCCGTGTTATTTCAGATATCTCGATTATATGCTGTTGGTGACGCCATGTTATTTCAGATATCTCGATTATATGCTGATGGTGACGCCGTGTTATTTCAGATATCTCGATTATATGCTGTTAATGACGTACAATTATCATGGACTGTGGGAAAAGAACGTCGGGCACCATAGCAGCATCACTCCTAGCGAAGCGGACGATGGGGAGAGAAAGAGTCTGTGTCAGGTGCGTCAACAACGTGGGCTACTGAGAATAATAAAATAAATTTACAGTTTTCAAGATTGGAGATGCAATTCTTAAGTGCGAACAGTTACAACGAAATACTTCTTTGTCTGAACAAACACTATTTCTTTACAGTGACCAAGAAATAAGAAAGACATATTCATGATATTATGTACGAGTGCCCTTTGTGAAGATCATACTTCAGGATTGAAAAAGTATTGTTCTATCTGTAATCGTAGTACAAGGTAAAGATTTACAACTAAGGTATAACGCATGTTAAGATGTTACGTTAGACTGGTAAGTAGGCCATACAGAGGTGTATACAGCAAATGGTTGTTACTCTGAGTTCCAGTATAAGACTGAACTCACAGATGTCTGGACTACAGTATACGGTAGTATCTCCGATGTCCTGTTCCAGTATTAGACTGAACTAACAGATGTCTGGACTACAGTATACGGTAGTATCTCCGATGTCCTGTTCCAGTATTAGTCTGAACTCACAGATGTCTGGACTACAGTATACGGTAGTATCTCCGATGTCCTGTTCCAGTATTAGACTGAACTAACAGATGTCTGGACTACAGTATACGGTAGTATGTCTGATGTCCTGTTCCAGTATTAGACTGAACTCACAGATGTCTGGACTACAGTATACGGTAGTATCTCTGATGTCCTGTTCCAGTATTAGTCTGAACTCACAGATGTCTGGACTACAGTATACGGTAGTATCTGTGATGTCCTGTTCCAGTATTAGTCTGAACTCACAGATGTCTTGACTACAGTATACGGTAGTATCTCTGATGTCCTGTTCCAGTATTAGTCTGAACTCACAGATGTCTGGACTACAGTATACGGTAGTATCTGTGATGTCCTGTTCCAGTATTAGTCTGAACTCACAGATGTCTGCACTACGGTATACGGTAGTATGTCTGATTACAGAATTGGACAGTACAGTTCTGGAAGCAGCAGGGCGTGCCCAATGAGAAGCTAATCCTTGGCCTGGCCACCTACGGAATGAGCTACACCCTCATGAACCCGAGCAACACGTGGATCGGGGCGAACGCCACTGGGGGAGGCAAAGGGGGCAGGATTACCAAGGAGCCGGGGATCCTTGCCTACTATGAGGTGGGTAACTGACACGAGCCTCGGCCTATATCATCTATCATCAAGTCTTCCTTCAGAAACAAAGCAATATTTGATGCTCTTAGACCCATGTCTGGATTGTTCATTCGGGTCCATTTTGAATTTAAATAAATAAACTAAAAATAAAATGATTGGTCATTCAGCATCTTCTCGTTTGATAAACTTCTTTGCGGCAAATTTTTTCTGAACATAAACCTTTTTGGGGTGAATTTTTCAAAAGGCTTATATGGCCATAGTTTCCATCATTATTTCCCCCTGTGTTCCATGTGAAGATGCTGCACAGTGGGTAATAAGGAGCATTGCCACCACACTGGTTTTCCGCATTGTATTTCAGATCTGTGAAAACATCAGATTCAACTCGTGGACGAAGGAATGGATCGAGGAGCAGAACTCCCCATACGCCTTTGGCGGGGACCAGTGGGTGGGATACGATGACGTCAACAGCATTGGGATCAAGGTGGGCGACGCTTCGGCTAATATCCAGCACTATTCACTACTCTGAAATTACTGATGTCTCAGTGACAGTTAACCATTATTGCTCATACAAACCAAAAAAAACCCCAAACGACAGGCGTCCCCAAAATGAATGCCACTGACTGTGGTTAAACTGGGTTCCCGGTGTTCAACGCGCTGCGCAATTTCAACAATTATACCGATAGGGCCGACACCCAGCCTGCTCGCTCCTGCCTTTGGTTTGTGAATATATTACCTACGTTTTTTCATCCTTAACTGTGATTACCACAATTGATTACTGCGTCCGCAACTTATGTGTCCTCGGTAGGTGATGCCTTCAGTTTTTTACTCAGGGGATTAATGCCTGACTGGTATTTATTGCGTGGAATCGGGTCGAGGGCCGCTTGGTGTGTTTTTTTATTCAACAGGATGTCAGTAATAAAACGCAAGTTACCGATTGTTAATTGTTATTTCAATTATTCACAATATCAAGATCAAGGTTCGTTTCACACATTCAACAATGTATGCAATGTTGTTATATTTGTAGGATTACTTGAAATAGCTGAAGAATACGGGCTGAGAATCATAAGATAGATAAACGCGCCAAAAGCATCAAACGTAGAGAACAGTTGTCGCTGCTGCGCCGGAAGCTTAGGGCCACGCCCCCAAATACGCTTGTTTTGGAAGTCGATTACGGAGCGTGTGATTTCGACACATTCACTTGGACATTTAAGTACTTTCTACGAATATTATGATTTTGTCTCTCTCGGAAATTGACTAAATGTACCCTGGAAAATTGAAATTCGCAACAAAACCGCAATTATTTTTTTCACTTACTTTGAAGATTGTTTCCCTTCATTGCGATAAGCAATGGTTTTTATTTTAAAGTGAAGAGTCTGAGGCGCCACATCTCTCTGTACAGAGTTGCGTCCCTTACCTTCATTGTCTGTCGGTATAAATCCTAGTTTTGATTCTTGACTTTCAGCACCAACCGAGCACGTGGAAGTCGAAAGCATCAAAGTTGGCCAACTTGGGCTTTCTTATTCATTTTTTGTTGCTAAAAGTTTTTGTTATTGTGGTTGGCAAATTTCTGATAAACAGAACCGATTTTTAAGTGACGTTTATTTTGTCATTTAGAGAGAAAAGAAAATAAGGAGAAAGGAAATTGTTTATTAACGCGTCACTGGTTGTACAGATTAACACTATTCAGGCATATCTAACCTATGAGACACTTGGTAAAACATTAACTTGAAGACCACCAAAAAATGATTTAAAAGACAATATAATACATCGATTGAAGTAGTATGATAAATATCAGTATGTTCACACCTCACGTGTATGCATGCTCACGCATGTACACACATGCATGCCCAGGTACATACGTATGCATGACTACATATATACATGCACGCACACACAAGTCAACATACTATATACATTATTCACACACACGTGAATCCTACATGTGCCCGCACATTTCACACTCGTACACTCATCCATGCACACAATTTACCTCAAACAAACTCTCAAGTTCCTAACTGAAAATATAGGTCGGCTCTTATGATATTTGGTGTTCTCGTTCGATGACCTTCACCTTGGCTATTATTTCCTCTCCCAGGCCAACTACATCAACAGCCAGAACCTAGGTGGCGCCTTCATCTGGTCCGTGGAGATGGACGACTTCACAGGGAAGGGCTGTGGACTCGGAAAGTATCCACTGCTTAGACGAATTTCCGAGATAATCCGTCCAGCCAATGAGTTCCCGAATGAACCGCCTATTAAGAAGCCGTCACCAGTCACGGCTCCCCCTGCTTGGAAGCCACCGACTAGGAAGCCCCGCCCAGAGGGTGTGTTCCCTTCAATCAACCGCATTGGTACGTTACCCGTACTTCTGGACTAACGCTTAGTTTCTAGAAATACATAATTTTGGTAGAAACCAAAAAAAAATACAATTAATATGAAAAAGGAGCCTCGGTGAGATTCAGCTTGAACCTGCGGAAAAATCTAGACTTGCTTTATGTAGAGTTACAACATTATAGTAGGACTGGGGATAGGACTGGGGCTGGGAATAGGGCTGGGGATAGGACTGGGGCTGGGGGATCGAGCTGGGGCTGGGAATAGGGCTGGGGATAGGACTGGGGCTGGGGGATCGAGCTGGGGCTGGGAATAGGGCTTGGGATACGACTTTGAGATCGAGCTGAGCCTGGGGCTGGGGATCGAGCTGGGGCTGGGAATAGGGCTGGGGGATAGGACTGGGAGATCGAGCTGGGGCTGGGGCTGGGGATCGAGCTGGGGCTGGGAATAGGGCTGGGGGATAGGACTTGGAGATCGAGCTGGGGCTGGGAATAGGGCTGGGGGATAGGACTTGGAGATCGAGCTGGGGCTGGGAATAGGGCTAGGGGATAGGACTGGGGCTGGGGGGTCGAGCTGGGGCTTGGTATAGGGATGGGGATAGGAATGGTGTGAGGTTAGGTTGGATGGAGGGAAGGGGGCGTTGAACGTATTGGCAAGTGACAGAATATGTTTTCGGCCACTGCTTACATACAAGACATGTTTCTTTTCTCTGGCAGACGGAGCCAACGATCAAATCAATGGTCGGTATCTAATATAAATGCGACCCTGTATATGCATAGAACATATAGTTATCTAGTGTTGGTTCAATCTCATTAACATCATATCTTAGTTCTTAGTTCATATCAAAGACCTGAGTACGTTCCATTACGGGGCGCGTCAGAACGACATTTCATCCGAGCAACGAAAGCGTCGCTTACCAGATCAGGAAAGTGACAGTCGATATGTGTTTTCTAAACATGCCACCTCGAAAAGTTTAACACGGGGTATTATGTGCTTTACGACTGTTTCCGTCAAAATCATCGTCTATCCCTTGCTTCAATATGGTAAACATTCGAAGGGAAGAACCATTGCCTTGCCCGTGGTAAGTACTGCCATACAATGTATGCCACATAATAGATTTTGAATGGAGACTTTGTCAAAATATTTTTCAAATCTCAGTTCCCAGTTTGAAACTAGTGCCGTATAGCTCGAGAAAGCTGCTTTCTGATTGGCTAATGTCGATTTCTTGTTAGTCATTTCATTGGTGGGTCACAGTCGTCAGATCTTTGTTTTGCGGTAGCGAGAACTAAGATCTGGCTTTAATGGGATTGGTGTTGGTAACACTGTATGCTAAAATGTCGATGATGCTAATCAAGACTATATAGGACGCGCTCTGCATCGCTGTGTTTCAGAACTTCCTGATAACATGCCCCTGACGTGTGCGGAGAATGGAGCTGGATTGTGGGCCGACGAAGAGGACTGCCACGGCTACTACTCATGCACCGACTACATGGGCTCGCGCATGTCATGTGGACCCTACATGGCCTTTGACCCCGAGTCAAACAACTGCGGGTACACGACAGATGAATGTCCGCCAATGTAGCTGAAAGGCCCAGCTGAATTGCGAATACGTTCTATGTTCTATCTTCAGTACGAAGCGAATCATGCGTAGATACGTGGGATGGTCGGGTTCATAACGGAAACTGCGACTGCATTTATCTATATTGGTTGTGAATAGTGTTTGAAATAACTATAACATGTTACGACCCCCAGATTGGTAGATTTCCAAACCTACTTCCCCTCAACCGATATATCTACACACAGTTAAACCTCGACAATCTGGACTGTACCATTTCAATGGTAATCATCTATATTATGTCTCATCAAGATTGACCGGTAGGCGGGGTGTCCGGATTCACGAGATGTCCCTGTACATGTCGTCTGGAGAGTGAGCCAGCAGCTAACTATGTTTCTAAACTGATGCTCTGCTTTAGACCTTCATCTTCTATTTATATTTCAATTGTGTAAAAGTTAAAATTGAATTCAGAATATGACCAAATATGGTATTAAAGAAGTTGGAAATATATTACTGGACAGACTTGATTGATAACATGAATGAACTATAGTCTGTCACAAATATTACTTGCAACGGGATAACGGAGAAGTGTTGAGAGCTGGTTTCATGTCAGTCGCGAAAGGAAATGCGAATTTTCAGACCTTTAGGTAAGAAGAAGTTAAGCTAACTATTTAAGAACGAGTCGTAGCCAACACATGTTTTTGTGTAATTGTTTTGTATTGCATTGTTACCATAAACAAAACGGTATGTGCTATTCAATGATACGTGCATTGTTAACATACAGAAAACGGTGTGTGATATTCAATGATACGTGCTATTCACAGCAATTAGACATCCAGCTGCAGTCCTGTTTTCGTACACCGCATAATTCCTTATCATCAAGCTCATTTCACTTATATTTTATAGATGTGTGGAAATTAACTTATTTGTCATATTCATTAACACATTAAAGTTTTCAGTAGATTTTTTGTTTTATTTTATTTTTCTGTCCCTGCCTTCCGGTACATGTGACAATGAAATTAACATGGTATTGAGTGTGATGGGGTTTAACGCCGCTTTGAGAATTGCAGTTGTTTCACGGCGTGGCAGCTTAATGTGGGAAGAAAGCCCGATGTGATGCAGGCATGTGAGTGAGTGAATGGGGCGGGGGACACCGGGAAGTAGATATCACACATTGTTCCCATGCGAGGAATCGAACCCGGGTCTACAGGAATTTTGATGAAACCCACGACCTCGCCCCTACAGGAATTTTGGTGAAACCCACGACCTCGGGTATGGTGCTGACAAACCTAGAAACATAATCGGGGAGCACCGGGATTCGAACCCACAATGATAGTGTTTTTTTTGGCGTCACCCAGTGACTGAATTCTGTGGCACCATAGACGACTGGGCCACCCGTTTCTTAAAAAATGCAATACGATGAGTCAAATACGTGGCATCAGCAAAAGGTTACAGGCCCAATAAAAGCCTGTTTTTCTGGATGTGCTGTGTTGGCACCAGCATACCCAGGGAACCAGACTGGCCTCATAACAAATGTCAGTACTCACGAACGTCCATGTGGCACGTGCTCTATTCTTGATAGACAAACTAGAAACCTTATTTGTCCAAACACTGTAAACATACATTTAGACATATTAAAAAGGTGAAACTTGGCAAAACTGATCATCAAGGTTGTAATTAAAGTGTCAAATGTTCTTAAAGTGAAACACAACACTAGGCTCTGAGAAAATGGCATCACAAGTCGATATCTCGTGTGTCCACCATGTGCATTGATGACTGCCGTGCAACGTCGATACGTCGAATGGATGAGGCGGTTGATGAAGGCCATAGGCGCTTGAGCCCACACTCTGAGGAACGCCTGAAGCAGTTCAGCTGTAGTTGTTGGCCACGATTCTCTCTCAACAGCACAAGCATCCGAATAACGTTTCCAACGGCGTCTCCAGACTCTCTGTCATCTGCTGTTGAGATACAGTAACGGTAAGATGACTCTTCTCCACTGCTGGTGGCGTCAATGCTGATGCTGTGTTGCCCACTGAAGAGGTCCCCGGCGATGACGTGGTGTCAGAATGGGTCCTCGGTGTGGCCTGTGACAGTGGAGGTGTCTGCTCGTCAATCGTCGACGCACGGTGTCCGCACTAATGTGTCGCTGGTGTTTCCCCATGGTCTGTCGAGCAGTTTCGGCAGCAGTAACAAAGCGATCTTGAAGATGCTGTCGCACAATCTGACGATCGTGACGTCGGGTGGTGACCCTTGGTCTTCCACTACGTGGTCGGACATCTGTAGTGTTGGTGGTCTGGTACCGTTGCTGGAGCCTGTATATGGTCCTTCCGTGGGCTTGAAATGCATTGGCTTCTTGCCGTGCGGTTTGTCCAGCTTGCAATCGTCCAAGGGCTTGGTGTCGCTGATTTCTTATCAATCTCAGCATGTGGTAGCAATTCAATAACGAATTAATGTAATCTGATCTGGGTGGATTTTTATAGGGCAAGAAATGGGGGAACGCATTTTGCATTTCAAATTACTCACGTGCATCGGGTTACCATAGCCGTTGTCGTGATGCGTTTGGGCGATCGGTTTTATTGTCATCTGCTTTGTTTATATATCATCAATTTTCACTTTTCCAGACGAGATAGTGTTAAATTTCAGAAACTTTGACAAAAATTATCCAGATATTTAAATGACAACTTTTAATGCAATGTTACTTGTAGTGTCGTTTCTTTTGCGGTTCAGTATAGAACATTTATCTAGCAACAACAGATCATTCATAATCATCGTTTTGTTCACTGACACCACACAAAATGATATTCCCATAACTATCATATGTTTTGTTATGGCTATTAACTCCAGACCACTTAAAGAAATCCAACCAAAAGGGCAAAACATTTTGGCAGTAAAATAGTTAAAGCCTCATGGTATCTACACTTCCAAAAATTCACACAAATTACTGTCCTTGACATGTCAGTATCATATTGAGGTATACATTACACGGAATAATGGAATGCAGTATCTTAAATTAGATTGTTTGTATTTATATTCCAAGTAATTTCAATTTAATGTGATCTTCATTAATATTTAATGTGCGTTCAACAGGTATACGATCATTTATTTCTTCTTCTTTAACTTCAAGAGGTAAATTTACATTTTTAAGAGGATCCATGCCCTCTAAATAAACACGTTGCCCAACGGTTTCCTTACTGTGTTCACATGCAAATTACATTTTCTGTTTGTAATATTTATACGATATCTTCTGGCTATAGTCTCACGTTTGTAAAACTTCCCCTTGTTATTGAATAATTGTCTGATGTGGATAATACCTGCATTTTTCCATTCTTCAGCCTAAATATTCTTTCTGTTCACCAATACCTTTTTGTTATTTCAAATAATCTCCTTGTACGTATACATCAATATTCAATTTGTCTTTCAAGATAGGAGACTTCCATATATTTCAAATGTCCTGAATTTTCTTTCTTTAAAATATTTTGAAAGCTAAACTAATTTAAATGCCTCATTGAATACTTCAAAATCTGAGGTTTTAATCGCACCATTCTGAAAATTCGGTGTTAGTCTGACCCGAGAAACTTTTTCTGATGTACCATTCCTTATATGGAAGCCAATTTATTTAACTCTTTTCTTTGAAATACCCATACAAATTGTTTGATGAACTTATCTATAAATACCTCATGATATACTTACAAGAAACGCCTGTAAAAGGTTACATTCCTTGTTCTCCAAACATCGACACGCCAACTGGTGCCCTATAGTTGTCATTTTTAAGAGACAAAAAACAGATTTTCCCTTATTTAGTTTAAGTTCTGTGTAAGCGGCTTGTGCCATGTATAACATAAGAGTTTTTCGTATAGATTTATCATTCCCCTATTGTCGTGCTGAGACATCAACGAAATAAATGCCTTTCAGTTCTTTGTTTCCAATTATAATCCAATAATATTGAAATCAAGACGAAATTTATTATTTATCAACTTTCTAGAGATTAAGAATATATAAGGGCTTAAGGGACATCCCTGCCTAGTTCCACTATGATTTCAAACCAGCGAGTATATTGACCTTCAATATTACACATGATCATATATCAGTTAGCCACAATTATACTCTGTCTATGAAATGATGTGAGAACCCAGATTTTCTCAATGAATTAATAATAAACTGAAATTCTATTGAATCAAATGTCCAGGAATATAAAATATGACCTTTTTCTTCATAAGTTTCTAAACTATTTTACAGGACGCCACTTCGTAACAATTTAAAATCCTTGTTGTTGTTTTCTATCATAGTTATGATGCCCCGTTTTTGTGAGATGTTTAATCGCTTTACACCAATAGAGTAATTCAGTGACGACATTTAGTTCAGGCATTTCCGACGTTAAGCTACAGGAATTTTGATTTACGCAGTCAGTGTTGATAGGTTTCGTCAGCACGTCATGAACTCTTGGACAAGAGCATGGAATGGTAGGAGTATGGCGCAAAGCAAAACATAGGAGGCAGGATTGGGTATAAGTCAATTTCTTACTGAGAATGCATGACCGTATAATTGCGTTGATTTTGTAATTTGAAATATGACATGATAGATGGGACTGGGGTGGGAAGATTAAGAGATAACATTTCACTTTCATTTTCCCGAGGCGGGAAGTTAACTGACTACAAATGTTCAGTTTCCACCCTTGCCGAACAAGGCTGGAATTACTGGGCTCGATCCCGTCGATCAGTGGCTATTACGAGTTATGTCCCTTCTACGTCCCCCCTGTTGACCAATCAGATTCCACCTCTCATATCACTTGCATTTGCTTTAAAAAAAAGTCAAAACGATCTGATGCTCGAGTGTACCTCAAAAACTAAAGTCATCCCTCTTGTCAAATAGTATTGTGGAGAGTGTTTTGTCACTCTGAATCTTTAGCCATAGATCTAAATATGAAACAGATGAGGCGGACTCACTGGTCTCCTTTATTTTTAGTTCAGGCGGGTAAATCATTGGAAGGGAATCGGCTATTTAATGGTGATTGAACGATATCTCGGGAAGGTTCTTATTGTTGTGCTAAAATGAACATTGGGCGGTTACAAGGATTCTGTTACGTGGATGTAAATTGCCTGGATGTTTATATCTAGCGTCGAGTCTTTCGAACCAGAAGCAAAACGACACTGTGGTGGTAAATGTGGCCATGGTATTTACTAGAAAACAATAGGGAGATTTAATACATTGGATAATCGAGAAAGCATTCTTGCTGCGAGGCCTGATTTATGTTTCTAGGCTTGTCAGCACCATACCATGCTCTTGGGTTTCAACAAAGCGGTAATCGTCTAAGACCTGCATCACTTCGGGCTTTCCTCCCAGATTAAGCTGACAGTGACAAAACTAAGACTTTTAAATGCAGTGCTGAACCCAACTAAGTTTGCCGCTTTTACCATTCAATATATATTAGTTAAAGTGTCCGAGGCAGTAAGATCGACCCCTTCTTGTTAACAGTTCATAACTTTTGAGAAATACATTTTAGTTGAAACACTTTGTGTAGTTAAAGATATCTATGGGATATTAACAATTACACGGTATTCTGAAATATGCACTCTGACCGAACTTGTGAAGGTCGGTGCAAATTCACCATGGGATTCCATTAGAACGTAATCTGTTGAGTTAATTGTAGTTATGTATATATTTAAAAAATGCATAAATATGTTCTTTTGCGATTATCACAAACTGATAAATGGTAAAGGGGGTTGATGATTGCATATAAAATCGCTTAAAACAAAAAATGTTCGATGGATAAAAAAATGTACAAAATAATTCGCGAAACAATTAAGAAACAAACAACTGGTCAATTAAGTTTTATTCATGTTGACACGTTACCCGCTGATTCTAAATATGTTAATTACACACTAGTATGATAAGTATGCTTTAAATTGACATTTGGAGATTGGTGAATGTTGCGAGGCATTTCAACGTGTCCTAGAACAGCTATAACGTGTACCCACTCATTAGTGCAATGGGTGTTTGGTTAATGAATCATCCATAAAATATGACCATTCATACTGATTCCATACCCATTGTTTTCGACTGTTTGCGAACTGACTTAAAGAGCAAAGTATGATATGGGCCCGTTTTTACCCACGGGATATGCATAATTTAAGAACTGAAAAAAAACGTTTGTATGCCAGGTATCACAATGGGAATTATACCATGTACATTTCAATAGCTGCATGTTTGGGACTTATAACAACACTAAATACATAGGTAAGGCTGACAATGTGCCAAGCAGGCTGATTTTAGGGTTTTTTAAGGAATCGTTTTTCTCATACGATCATCTTTCTGCGAATCCTGTTATCATCACTAGAGATTCATAAACGGTACTTATGATATGGTCGGAATCGTGAAAGGGACTCTAATGATATTTTTTATGGTCAATGAAATGGTTTTGTCGTTTAGTTATATAATATGTGAACAAGAGACTATCTTAGACCCAAGCCGATTTTCGCAGAACAAAGATAGCAAGTTCATTTATGGTCACTGACTCATCATTCTTAGATTTTCTTTTTGAGCTCGAAAAATTGTTTTATTTACCATTACAGAATGAGGAATGTCTTTGGGTTATAAGGGACAAGGACACAAAACTTCAATATCATATATGACCATCATTGAGAGCATGACACCGCCGACCCATGGGTGATGTGATGTGATGTGATGTGATGTGAGGTGAGGTGATGTGATGTGATGTGAGGTGATGTGAGGTGATGTGAGGTGATGTAATGTGATGTGATGTGATGTGAGGTGAGGTGAGGTGAGGTGAGGTGATGTGATGTGATGTGAGGTGAGGTGATGTGATGTGATGTGATGTGAGGTGAGGTGATGTGAGTTGAGGTGAGGTGATGTGATGTGATGTGAGGTGAGGTGAGGTGATGTGATGTGAAGTGAGGTGAGGTGAGGTGAGGTGAGGTGATGTGATGTGAGGTGAGGTGAGGTGAGGTGATGTGATGTGATGTGAGGTGATGTGATGTGAGGTGATGTGATGTGATGTGATGTGATGTGAGGTGAGGTGAGGTGAGGTGAGGTGAGGTGAGGTAAGGTGAGGTGAGGTGAGGTAAAGTGATGTGATGTGAGGTGAGGTGTTGCATGTACACCTGTGGTCTGCCATCCCGACGTCGTAAGAGTCTTCGTTGAAAACAGTCCATCGTCGAACTTGGCGGGGATGACGTGTCAGAACGATGCCAGCGAGCTCTTATTCCTGTTTCCCTCAAACAATTCCGGATGGTTCTTGTCGTAGATTATGAGCCGACCAGGGACTATATAAAAATGGTAGCGGCTCCGTTAAATCCCATTACACACGAGGCAGTTGTTATCGGTCATCTTCTATGTTCACTAGAGATCATAAACTAGATTTTAATTTGATGGTCTCATAAACTGCCCCTTGTGGCACCCTGTACAACCTAAGTTTCACTCCTAGTGACAGTCGGTGAGGAACAGAGACCGGCTCTATGCCAGGCCGACATCTGTGAACAATTTGTGGTATCCAGATGTAGTTTTCACTTTTTTCTTGACCGCGTGTGAGCATGTCACAGCTTTTCAGCATGAATTCTACCAGTCAGATTGCTTGTTCACGTGGTCACCGGTGTTCTTCTAAAACGAGGCAGGTTACGTGTTGTTACGTGTTCCAAGTGACGGTGCCAAAGTCGTCCAATGGTGCTCTGCAGTTTATTTTTGGTTATGCTGCAAACGCGGCTCATTCGGGTAGTATGCACCATGCTATCCTTAACTGTTGTAACTATGTAAAGGAGACTTTACCTCCAAGGAATGCATTGTTACTATGAAACATTACACTATCCTGTACATATCATCCGTCATATTTTGTCGCATTCATATTATATTTAAATGACATATTTGTACGTGCAGCAATGACCTTTCTGCTGAAATAAACTCAAATTGTCTACTCTTACCGTTTTTCCTCGACAAAACGCCCGGGCGCATATTCCTTTCAGACACTCTAAACCCCCGGCGTTTAATCGCAAAGATAATAATGGGGAGAAATTCGTACTTAAAAACGATGCGTGCTTTAACCGAGAACCCGGCGTTTAATAAAGGAAGTACGGTACTTTACTTTTCAAAACAACACAACCTCTCACATAGTAATGACGGAGTACATTATTCAAATGCATATGATGAATGTAGATGAAGTATATTTATAACATGCTTAAGTCCATACATAAAATGTATGCTCAAAGCGTCCCATAACAGGGATGTAAACATCTTCCCGAGGCAAGAGAGTTAACTGACTTTAAAAGTCCAGTTCACCCTTTCCGAACTAGGCTGGAATTACTGGGCTTGATCGAAGCGCCACCAGTGTCTATTACCAGTTATGTCCCTTCTAAGCCTCTCTTATGGACCAATCAGATTCCACCTCTCGTATCACTTGCGTTTGCTTCACACACAATGGTGGCGCCGAGTCACCGAGACGATCTGATCGAAAATCAAGATTTATATTGTGATAAAACGGGTCTTACATCGCGAAATGCATCGAATCACGTGAGCACCTTGATTTAAAAACATGAAAAGATTTGGAAGATATCTCCTGACAACGAGTTGGCGGTGCAAATGCTTTGCAAATCCTGCAATCAACCGAAATCTGCACGACAGTTTACGAATCGGATTTCGATTTCTCTGCGCGATTTTGATTGGACTATGCATAGACACGTTAGTTCAGCCAAAACGTAGCTCCATAATACCAGCCTAGTTCGGCAAGGGTGGAAACTGGCCTTTTATAGACAGTTAACTCTTTTGCCCCGGAAGATGGGATGTAAATTACGTAATATAATAAATGTACATTATTTTCAAGCAGCGGGAGATACAATTTAACAGATTGTGAACAACCTTGCAGTTGCAGATTATTGTTAGGGGTAGTAATAGTAAATATAGTACCAGGAGCATGTATGTAAAAAAAATCAAATACCTGGAAACGTCGTAGTACGATCGGAAAAGGTGTGTTATCATTATCATTTCTTGAAACAGTCCAAGGATAATGCCAGTTTAATTTCTAGCGGGAGTTCAGTTTAATTTCTAGCTGGAAAATAGGATGTAGTATGAGGGTGATAAAGAAGATATTAGTATAAAACAAAGGTTTAATAGTGTATTCAAAATACTTTAAAAAATGTATGAGAGATGTACATAAATTCATAACAGGAAACAGAATATACAAATGTGCAGCATTTCTGTTAGTGTATGACATTATCAAGAATGGCGAAAGTCGTTGGAGCAGTCACTCTGTCTTTCATATCTCCTACACGTGGACCACACCCAGGTGCTCTAGGATCATCCTCAGAACGTGGATAGACATCATTGCAGAATCATCTTTGGATGCGAACGGATATCAGTTCATAGACTACATCACAAATACCTGGGTAGGAGGCTGGAACCACTTCACGAATGGTGGCCAATGAATTTTTCGAAAAAATAGATTGTCCACGAAAATTCTTGAAAAAGAAAGAAATTGCCTTAGGCTCATAGTTTCAAATAAAAAAAATATATCTGGTTTTGTAACTGTACCTGAAAAATATCTCATCTCGATAAAAAATCCAAGCGAGAATACTTTAGCTGTACTTATTGTCATCTCAGTCAGGTGAGATGAAATGGGGTTCAGAGTCGCGTCCAAGATTATTGCATTTATATAGCGACGTGCATGTACGTGTGTGTGTTTGTGTGGTTGCTTGTACTAATCCGGACTGATGCCGATTTATAAGTGCTTAGCACGGTGAGATACCATACCGCAGTTTAACATGAATAACCCACTCAGTCACAGTATACTGACTCCGAGCCGACCAGTCCTTGTTTTAGCCCCTTAATGACGAGCACCAGACAGGGTAAGAACAAGTACCATCTTTCGAACCCCGGACCTTCCGCTCTCCGGGCGGACGCTCTACCACTAGACCACGGAGGCGGTCTCATCTAATTAGAATACAATAGCCCGTGACTATTGTCACCTCACTTATAATACATTAGACCCTGCTTATTGTCACCTCACTTATGATACATTAGACCCTGCTTATTGTCATATCACTTATTATACATTAGACCCTGCTTATTGTCACCTCACTTATGATACATTAGACCCTGCTTATTGTCACCTCACTTATGATACATTAGACCCTGCTTATTGTCATATCACTTATTATACATTAGACCCTGCTTATTGTCACCTCACTTATGATACATTAGACCCTGCTTATTGTCACCTCACTTATGATACATTAGACCCTGCTTATTGTCATATCACTTATTATACATTAGACCCTGCTTATTGTCACCTCACTTATGATACATTAGACCCTGCTTATTGTCATATCACTTATTATACATTAGACCCTGCTTATTGTCACCTCACTTATAATACATTAGACCCTGCTTATTGTCACCTCACTTATGATACATTAGACCCTGCTTATTGTCATATCACTTATTATACATTAGACCCTGCTTATTGTCACCTCACTTATGATACATTAGACCCTGCTTATTGTCATATCACTTATTATACATTAGACCCTGCTTATTGTCACCTCACTTATGATACATTAGACCCTGCTTATTGTCACCTCACTTATTATACATTAGCCCGTGCCTAATTGTCCCAACTCTCTCTCTCTCTCTCTCGGAGCCATACACGACCTAAATGTATGATCGAAACGGGCTGTGAGTTCGGGAAGGTGTTACAAGATAGCCGTACACTGATAAGCACGTTACATCTGCCTCAGTAATCTCCGTGATACATGCGGGTCACGTACGTCGTGTGACGTTTTGTAAGCAGGCCTATTTCAGGATTTCATTGGTTTACAGGTCTGTTTAGTTATCCAGAAGACAAGATTAAATAAATAATTCTGGTTAACAGCGCCTAATGCTCAGTTTCCGTTTAGACTTAGAAATCAATTATAACGATTAACATGAAGGATCGATCAAAACAATGTTGTATTATGTACAGGTAGCGTCATTTGGCTAAATGCGCAGGTTAGAAATTGTCCATACTTTTTATTCTTTTCAAAGGAAAAATAAATGTTCTAAAGATATGATTTTGAAGGTAATGTAGGAAGACTGTTTTGTTTAGGTACTAATAACTATATCCACTAACCAGAGAAAATTAACATCTGGCCTCATGAATGTATGCCCTGAACATTCCATGAGGCAGCGACAACAATGAACTTCTTACCAGTAATTGATGCCCTAAAAACATCCACACTCTACCAGAAGGCGTGTTTAATTCTACATCTCACTGCGTTCGTGTTTCACACAGTCGGGTTCTCCTGTCCCAACTGGTCTCATGACGGACGCAACAACAGCGGACTATGGAGAAGGTGCCAGTTCCTGCTATTCCGGACCTTCTGCTTCGAAGTGCTGAGTCAGGACGATGTCGAAGGTTAGTTTATAAAGTAGCGATCCCTGTAGTTTTGGTCAAGGTTTTGTGTGTTCTTTGTTTGTTGTTTAAAGCCGCACTCAGTGATACTCCAGCTACAGCCGAACCTCGACTTGTTGAACAGTTTCAGTTATCCGGGTTCGAGACATCAAAAAATTTGTATGCTTAATTTGGATACTTGGGACTCCAAAATGAGTTCGACACAATCCATATACTTTTAAAAAAGTAAGGGATACTCGGAAATAATTTAAAATTTCCAAAATTGTGATAGTAGATGCAGACAGGTAGTAATAGCTGTATGATAACAGTAAACCAACTGGGAACACATTACAACCGGAAGTGAAGTATGCCAGTAGATGTTATGACCGCCAACGATCTTGAAGGACGATAGGGAAAACATGGAAAATTTCAAAGGTGACATTTTCGGATCAGTATTGCGGAATACCGCCACGATTTGTCAAACATTCATCAACTCGACGAGGTATACTGCGTATGAGTCTGCCAATGTCGATTTGAGGGAGCCTGTTCCAGTCCTCTTGCAGCGCCTGGCCAAGTTCAGTCAACGTAGTCGGCGGTCTACGGTGTTAACGCACACGTTTCCCTGTCATGTCCAGGACGTGCTCAATGTGGGAAAGGTATGGATGTTGTGCTGCTGGATGTGAGCACAGATGATTCGTGCACGGTGAGCACGGGCGATGTCGTCCTGAAAGACAAAACGTCGACCAACACGCCTCGCAAATAGGACAACAAAGGGTGTCAGTATGTTGTCCTGATAGTACTGTCCAGCGACTCTTCCTTGCATTATATGGAAGTAGGTTCGCTTAATCATAGTGATGCCACCCCACACCGTAACCGATCCACCGTTAAATCTGTCGCGACTAACGGGATCAGGTGGTCAGGCTTGCTGACTTGGTTGATGCATGTAATCGTATCCCAATTGCGTGGATCGATGCTAATGATGTCAATCACTGGATTGTTTGGTCGATTATTGACAGACCGCCGTCATAACTGGAATATTACTAAGTGCAAAAAACTCTCCTCAAGACTTTATGACTAGAGGGGAGATTTGGTTGATGCATGTCATCGTGTTTCATTTCCGTGTTTCATTTGATAATTTAGAGACCGTCGTCATTTAGTTTGAATATTGCTGTTTGCGTCGTTACAACAAAAACAAACAAAATCTTCCTCGAAAGTGGAAAAATCAGGAATGACACATTATGCACTTGTGTGGCGTTACTGCCTGTGGCACGTGTAAACTAAAGGATGTGTTTGGGTGTTAGTTTTACAGACATAAACATTCTTGCATAAGATGTTTGTCGCCAACACTTATCTTTGTTCTAATACTTGGCATTAACATTTATATTTCATGATTCCCCTTCTTTTGTTTTAGAGTACAGTAAACTACGGTTATAACGAACTCAAAGGGACCACTAATTTTAGTTCGTAATAACCGTAGTTCCTTATAAGCATTTATATACAGCATATATGCAACAAGTGTCAAGGGCTAAAAATAAGTTCGTTATATTGGTCAGTTTGTAATAAGCGTGTTCGTTATAAACGTAGTTTACTGTATATATCTGGTTTTGCATCTGTAGTAGAATATCTAGTCTCCATAAAAAAAAATCCCAGCCCGCCCAGAAAATCAAATGGTCGGTGCCAGATAGGTTGCATTATACCCAGTTATTATACTCGTTAGTAACTCGCGTTATGCCAGCCTATTGTAACTGAAAGTGTACCTCAGAACACACGCTTAAGTTTACCGACCTCGCGAGTGAACGTGACACACTTTGGCGAATCTATACACTAAAATAGTTGTACCTTATCGCTCGGTATCTATACACAAGGCGAAGTGAAAAAGCCTAAATTTGGTAATTCGTTATCGCTTTTTAAACTGAGATGCAAACCTTGCTTTTTTCACAGAAAATTGTTTATGATTTTTTTAATGTTGATGTTTTTGAAGAAAAAGTTGAAAGTGTGAAATGCCAGACCAACAGTTTGCACCGGTAGGGGTCCAAAGCTATTTCCTTAATTATCTTTGAAAATGATCGAGGGTTTCATAAACTTCTGGTATTTATATTTCCGTCATGGTAATTTAGACAAAACATCCGGTGCTAAAATACACATACCGTATTAGACGTTAAGCACATATCGTCCCTCGTCGCCAGGTGTAGGGAAAACGTGAACGTCAAACAGGACGGTACTGTTCTCAGACAATATTCCAGCCGGACTCCTGCCTGATTTCTTATATTAGTCTTTCAACATGTTAAAGGGGTCGCGGGATAACGTAGTGGTTAAAGCGTTCGCTCGTCAAGCCGTAAACCCGGGTTCGTTTCCCCACATGTGTACAATGTGTGAAGCCCAATTCTAGTGTTATGATATGGATGTAATACTGTTAAAAGTAGCGTAAAACCATACTCACTCACTCAACATATTAAGGGCTTTGCTTGGTTAGGTTGCGACTTTTATATGTTCCGCACTTTGCATAAAATCTCAGAAAGTGAATATTTGAAAGTGAAGCGCTCGTAAAACACCGTGAATATAACAAACAATGGCGTTGTTATGTTTATTTGTTGTTTATCGCCGCACTCAGCAATATTCCAGCTATTTTACGGTGGTCTGTCAATAATCGAGTCTGGACCAAACAATCCAGTCCTTGACATCATGAGCATCGATCCGAGCAATTGGGATACGATGACATGCATCAACCAAGTCAGCGAGCCTGACCACCCGATCCCGTTAGTCGTCTCTTGCAAGGATTAGTCACCTTTAAGGACAAGCTTGGGTTGCTGAATATTTAAATGTGGTCTCCTCTATTTCTGGTTCAAGTGGGTAAAACGATGGAAAAGAACTGGCTATTTATCCCTTATTGGACGAAATCAGATTATCGATATACCTGAAGCCTAACTTTAATGTCTGGGCCAAATTGCCTTGTTTTGACGTTGACAATCCAAACAGAAATTCCGATTCATACGCATAAAGAAACATGCCAGCAAGAAGGGGAACACAACTGGTGTCCATGGGGAAGCCTGTTTTTTTCCTAAATGCCCTACCCCCCAAAGTCCAGCATTTCATATTTTGTCTTATAGTCAACTTCAGAGGACATTTGCTTTCTTGTTTTGACAAATTGTCCTGAACCTCTGAAGAGAGATATGTAAGTATCTATGGTCTTCACGCTTACTAGCCAATGCCACGTAGATCAAGAAATGAAGTTGTCCCTTAAGTTTGCCATGCGAGATGGTGGTGATAAAGTTAAATAATCAAATGTACGAAAGCCTCGTTTTGGGATCAAACGGCGGTTGAAATCAGCGATCGATTACTACCTTTAGTGGGTGAAAAGTTGGGGTGATTGCGAAGTCCTGTTTCAGCCCAGACTGGTTCCCTGTGTTTGTACCGCCCCTACACGGTAAGCTGGGCGACTGTCTTGAATAGGTGAACGTTTGGGGTGATTGCGAAGTCCTATTTCAGCACAGACTGGTTCCCTGTGAATGTACCGCCCCTACGCGGTAAGCTGGGCGACTGTCTTTAATAGGTGAACGTTTGGGGTGATTGCGAAGTCCTATTTCAGCACAGACTGGTTCCCTGTGAATGTACCGCCCCTACACGGTAAGCTGGGCGACTGTCTTTCAGCAACAGTCAAATGGCTACCGTTTCACGTGAAGTCAGAAACTTTGGTGTGATGTCATTCACCAAAATGTTTGAAAATATACGCTTTCAATGCCAGTATTTCATAAATAATTTATCAGGTCGCATGCTCCGTCTGCACTAAGCATCGCGAAAGCTCGTCAAGTGCCCGATGTTACAAAATATATCGATACCTGATCGAGCGATTTGGAATGTTCCGTTTAGACATGTAATATATACAAGAAACTGAACAATACTGTTTACTTGTTTGATGTATAGATATGTTTACTGTGTAATCTCATGCTGACACACGGCACACAGGCCTTGCAGGTCAGTAATATACCTGATAGTATATATAGTATAGCCTGTCACGCAACTCCAGCTCATCATATATAGAATTATACATATGACTGAAGTACAGTGTTACGTACACGTATAGACTTAGTCATCCTTCATTATTCCGTGTGTTATGATAGCATTTAGATATAAGTCGCTGGATAATAGAGTTAGATATTAAGTGCCTCATGACAGGTGTGGTTATATCGAAATAAACTTCTGAAAATTAAACCATTCATACTCTATCTTTTATATTTTTAATATAACTCCTTTAATCTCAAAATCCCGGGGCACTCATGTGTTTTCGCAGATCAAGATGAACAAACTTCGTTATTCATGATCCCTGTGCGTTGATATCCAAACACACATTTTCGATTAATACGGAAATTATATATTTAAAACAGTTAAATTGTCTTTTAAGATATAACAGAAAGTAAGGGAGAGAATCCCTTCATTGTTTTATCGGAAAATATAAAACAATTGATTAGTCAATCTTGACAAACCTCTCGGGTTTTAAAAATATTTTTGTATCATGGTACATACGTCAGCGTAACACGCACCAAGCGAAACATTTCATTTTTCTCCTTTTTCCGAAACCCCGGGTAATAATGAATACTACACTGTCACATTTCATGCATCAAGTCAGCTCGACTCAAAACAGCCCTTTCTTTCAACACAGCTATAACAACTGGGAAATACAACTTCTCCAAATTAAACCTTGAGTTTTGAACGATCAAACTCGCGTGGTATTGTTAACTAGGGGTGTGGTCGTAACTTCAATTATTCCGCGGCACTCGGTGTAAACTAGCACATTCCCTGGCGTAGGCGGAAAACTTGAAAACGGCAACACTGCGTTGCCCGCCCCTCGCTTCCTACACCGTACTCTCTACCCCTCTGTTTGTCGCCATTGCTCAGCGAGTAAAGTGATTCACTGCGCGCAGCATAAGCAAGAACCATGGCAGACTTCTCATCCGTGTCAATCTGGATTAAAGTGTGTATGATATTAATCCCTCTTGGCGGATTATGTCACCTCATAGGGTTTGCATCCCCTTACTGGATTAGTGCCCTCACAACCCATATCGGAATTTGGAAATCTTGTTCTGGATCAATCTGTATTGATTGGCTTGATACGAGGGCTGTTGCCGGTGAGTATGACTTTTTGTCAAAACAATATATAATTAATTTGGTAGGCCATTTACATGTATTAATATTTTTAATTATTGCAGACCAAACCCGTTTTGAGACAGAGTAATTTTCAGTCACATCCTCAAGACACATTTTTTCTTTGAAATATGAGGTGCCGATTTTTTAAAAATCACATTTTAGGTCATTCAAGCTTATCCAGAAAACATGTCTTTGTGGTAAAAAACTGAGATTTGTAGTTAAATCTGAGATCAAATGATTTTTTCGAGTATTTTGCGAAACAAAATATCTAAACTTAATAAATCCCATATAGAAATATGTTCCACAATATGCTACTAACGCAAGTTTGAAATTGAGTTGCCATGTCGAATATAGTATATAGTATATAGTATATAGAATATAGTACATAGTACATAGTATACATGTAACGTGTGTAATACATTATACATGTTAGACTGAGACAGACTCGTAACAAGTATATGGTCCCAGATATTATCGCTAATAATTATAGAGTGGGAAGATCAACATTATTTTTACTGGTCTTCGGGCTTTGAACACCTTACACATTCATTATCTCTCTGGAATTTATATTCAGTACCAAGGCGATATCCGCACTTATACACTGAAAGTCTTTCCCCACAAATAGATGAGATTTAGTGAAAAGAATGTAAGTAAAATATGTGGATAGTGAATGGAGGTAACAGGCACCTGCCTACGCAATGGCCTTGAGGCTGATGGCAGTAATCAACATCACCTTGTCCCGGCTGCAGCTTCAACTGACCGCGACCCCCCTGGCCTGGCTGGCCACACCGGCAAGCTGCAAGCCAGGGAGATTGGAGTCAGGCATCATTAAAACTGTTTGATGTGTTGACTTACAAACTCCGACGCCCTCTTAAGACGTTGTGTTCGGTCGAGCGGTTTTTTATTTTCAGAAACGTAAGTTCAGGCGAAGTTAAGACACTTTGTAACGTTGATATGTTTGACTGATTCCGCACTGGTACAAAACAGATACCTGGTGAGTGAGTGAGTGAGTGAGTGAGTGAGTGAGTGAGTATTGTTTTAAACCGCTTTTATCAAAACCTAGCAATATCACAAGGTACACCAGAAAATGAGCTTCACACATTTTACCCATTTGGGGGATCAAACCCGGGCGTCTGGCGTTACCAACGAACGCTTAAAACAACAGGCTACCCCAACTTCCCTAAATAAATCATTTACTTTGATATATAATATTGTATAGCGACAACTTCAAGTGAATATATGTTTGAATGACATTTTAATGTGATTCCACCTTACGACAACTGACCACAGGACGTTAAAAGATGATACTTGTTGTTACCCTGCCTGGCGCTCGGAAGTAAGGGGCTAAAACAAGGACTGGTCGGCTTGGAGTCAGTATGCTGTGTCGGAGTGGGGTATTCATGTTAAACTGCGGCATGGTATCTCAGTGGGCTAGCACTATAATATTGGTATTAGTCCGGACTAATACAAGCACACACACACACACACACACACACACACACACACGCACACACACACACACACACGCACGCGCGCACGCACGCACGTACGTACGTACACGTAACTATATACGTGCAAAAATCTTTGACGCGACGTTTGACCCAATTTTACCTCACTTTATCCACACGTTTGCGTGTGAGCCATTTTACGATAAATTGGAGATTACCAACTAATATTTTCGAGTTAGCCTTGTTTTTGTATTCTTATATTGGTAATGACATGCATTTGCGGTTGCGGAAGCTTGTCCCGCTTTCAGTGCTAGGTCTCTCAGGATATATTTCCTGGCACACGTATTACGCAACCATATGTGTTGTACAGTCATCATTCGTCATTCCATGACAATAATTCACGTGACTATATATAACCAGAGACCATATAATATGGTCTCTGATATAACGCAACTCATTATGAATCACCCATTTCTCAGAGCGAGATGGCAGTTCAACTGTTGCGAACGCGTTGCACATCAAACACACCTGTTTACCGACTCGACACGTGTATTTGGTCAAGGCAGCACTGCTAGCATTGCAGTTGATTCCAAGATGGCTGACTAGCCTTTGACGACCTTTGTGACCCCTGATCTCTCACCTCATTTTACTCAAGGACAATATCATTCAACCGGTGAAAACAGTTTTGTTTATTTTCTCTTGTAACAAAGGGCATCTGGGCTCACGTATATGGAAGCCATCTGTAGGTTCTTGCACAACACTTTATAGCCTGTAGGCCTGGAGGCAATACCACCATGCCGGGAAATATATGGCGGCACTGTGGTTGTGGTCGTAACCAATAATATTCTTACGGCTATGTTGATCGATCGATTGATGGATTGGCACATTGCCTGTTTCGGTATGTGTACACCACGTTCCTCCATCACTCGTGAATACACACGACCGCTTTGCTATTTTTAACCAACGAATCAAGCTACGGGCTGTTTCCACAGAGAGGGAAGCCAGCGGATACTCAGACCAATAAGCGTTCAGTTTACATCGCGCTCACGGCGATATGCCTTTGACATGCAACATGTGCCACAGCCTTGTGAAATTCGTCGTCTCTCGTCCCTTTCCGTAAAGGCTTGTCCCGGAAATGCACGAGTTGGTCACGATCGAATGAGCTTGTATGGTATATCTGTTCTTCAGTATGAGGCAATGCAGGTTCGCACAAAGTTCATGCACGGAGTAGGGCTCATTTTACTTCCGCCAGTTACAGAGCGGCGTTGTGTCTGCCGACTGAAAAGTCTCACCAGTACACCGCATATCGGTCGTGTGTAAAGATATTCTTGGGGGATGGAGGATCGTCATGTACAGTTGACGATGCCCGTCGTTCGTGGTATTATTGCAAAATATGTCGCACTCATCTTTGAGGGGGGGGGGGGGGGGCGCGGGTCGGGTGGCCCAGTCGTCTAAGGCGCCGCGATTCGCTCTGCAGCGTTGCGTCCCCTGGGCACACAAGAAACCTATGATTGTTGTGGGTTCGAATCCTGGTTCGCCCCGATGATGTTTCTAGGTTTGTCAGCACCATAGCCGTGATCTTGGGTTTCACCGAAGTAGTAAACGTCTGAGCCCTTCATCACTTTGGGCTTTCCTCCCACATTAAGCTGACACGCCGTGATATAACCGGGATAATGTTACAAGCTACGTTAAAACCCAACTCACTCACTCACTCATCTTTAGGTTTAGGTTTAGGTTGATCAGCATTTCTGTTAAATCTGCTTGGTTTGCGAGGAAAGTCGTAGTGATGTAAGTCCTAGATGTTTACAACTTTGGTGAAACTCGTGAGCAGGTGTTTGGTGCTGACACAAATAAATAAATAAATACATTCGAACCGGGATTCAAACCCACGATCATAGTTATCTAGCAAGTCTGCAGAGCGAATTGCGACGCCTTCGACAGCTGTGCCAGTCCAGAGTTCAACGAACATATGAGTGAGTGAGTGAGTAAGGTTTGACGCCGCTTTTAGCAATATTCCAGCAATATCACAGCGGGGGATACCAGAAATGGGCTTCACACATTGTACCCATCGAACCCAGATCTTCGGCGTGACGAGCGAACGCTTTAATCAATAGGCTACCCGACCGCCCCAGAGGTACTATGAACAGGTCCCAATCAATAATATAGTTTGAAATGACGGGTGGTTTATAACGTGTGATGTGAAGTGGTTGTGCGTCAGCAACGCATGCAATCAATAGTTGCTCATGCTGTCAACCATTGGTTTGCATAACTCAGATTCGACCATTTACAGACATTCGTTATATGCTTGAATGTTGATGGCTGTGGCGTTAAGCAATATTCACTTTTCGTTTTATGAATGTTTGTTTGACTACATGTAGATTCTAACTACTCACTTTCATGATTTCCGTTAATAGCCGTGTTTCGCATCTTATTATCTTGAAGCTGTTCGCGCATGTGCTTGTCGTGTCGTGCAACGCACTGATAGCAGAAACTTAATGTGTATGAGTTCAACGCTGTACCTGTAGGGCAGCAGATAATCTGAAGTTGGGGTGTGGTCCTCTCACCATATCTGTGACGTGATAATGTGTCTCCACAAGGACAAGCTTTGAGAACCCTCTACATTATATTTCGCTTTACCAAATCTCAACTAAAATTCCACATGGGCAACAGACGGTCAACACAACAGGAAATATATAAAAGTGGAGAAAAGGGGACAGAAACGCACGCACGCCCGCACGCCCGCACGCACGCACGCACACAAACACACATACAGTCAAGTCCCGTATATCGCTAAACCCGTGAAAGGAGACAAACGTGATCGGGAGGTCAGGCTCTGTGACTTGGTGGATGCATGTCTTCGTATCGCTTTAACCACTAGGCTACCCGACCGCCCCACCATTTTAAGAATATGTGAGTTGAATGAACTCTGTATGATATTTTCACCATTTCAATGTGTAGCACATGTATCAGCATTACAACATAGGGAGGAAACTAAGAGTACCATGAGTTTGAGCTGATGACAAAGAAGAAATTAACAAATTAGGCAGTACAACGCCCACTGAAGTCGGCTCACATTCCTTGTAAGTGTCATGGTGATGCAACCATTCACTCAATCAAATTTTTAACGGGCCCGGTTCTTCTGATTTGAATTAAAGCGACAAAACCATTTCCATAATCAGAAGAAATCTCCAAATGTTATGCACGTGAAACGTAATGTCGAGACGTGAGAGTCTAAACATAGATTACCGAACAACATGACATGAATGAGAAGTCAGATTTGACAAGAGCATATGCATAATGGTAGCACAGTAATGACATTACTCACACTATGATTGCCTAGGGGTTGCGAGGTTTATCGACTAACGAATCCGGGTCCATGGTACAATTCCAACTAAACCATATGCATGTGTTTACGAATCACTATCAAATACTGATGATACCAGGTGTTCGGGAAAATGTGAGCGTATCCTGCCCCACCAGTGGCACCTGTCACAAACACATGCAAAGGCAAGTCAACTTTTACCTAAAAACACACGGGAACGTATGGTAAGTCAAAATAGGGAATTGCAAAGGACATAATGTTTGTCTGTGATGCATGAAAATTCAAAATGGCATCCACATTTCCGCAAATGTGTCCATAAACTGTTAGCAAGGATTCCCAACAGTGTGATCCGACACGCTTCTTGAATAAGACTGAAACAAAGAACGAGATGATACAGCAATCACCGACAAGGGATGATGTGGTATCAGGTCTCTGTTTACAGATGCTGAGGTAGAATCTGAACGTACCCTGGGTCTGTTCATGATTTACTTGGGGCGGTCGAGTAGCCTAGTGTTTAAAGCGTTCGCTCGTCACGCCGAAGACCCGGGTTGGATTCCCGACATGGGTACAATGTGTGAAGCCCATTTCTGGTGTCTTCCGCCGCGATATTGCTTGAATATTGCTAAAAGCGGCTTAAAACCATACTCACTCACTCATGATTTACTTACAAGGAACACTGGGAGATCTATATATGTATGTGTAGCCAGATTATTCAATACTTTAGGTCAAAACTGATTACACCCCGAAATGTTGCCTGTGTATACTAGTTTACGTATAGTGACGCCTCCTTCGGATCCACACGGCTTATTCCGTTACAGCCATGTAATGCCACTCCCTTCACTATAGATGATCTTATTGGACAAAGGAGTAGTAATAATGCATGATTTAACTGTAAACCGCATACTGACCGATCACAACGATCGATTTTGAGATATAACCCCTATTCGTGGTCTTATTGTAGAAATTAGGTTTACAATTTTACATTGCGCAACATTTATTAAAGGCCTACACGCTAGATTATCACTTTACTCTCTGTAATTTGACTGTCACGTGGAATTGTGAAACTAATCTATTTTCAAAATGGATGCCTCCCAGGTGAACTAGGAGGTCGGGGTTAGCCGAGTGAGTGACGGCTATGTACGGTATGTCAAAAAGACAGGTGCTCTATCACATTGGCTTGACATGGGCACCTGTCTTAAGGAAGTATTAGTTTCTGTCTTTGTGAAAGCCCGTTGGAGAAATATGCTCAAGCGTGTATCAACATTCTCAGGTGTGCCCAATGATTATGATAACTGTAGGCATGACCTCGTTTGACCTCGACCTTTTCGTCAACATACGAATTTTAAGAGTCAGCATGTGGCACAGTAATGAATGAACATAATATTTTATATGACATGAGACAACATTAATTTTGGGTATGGCACGCTGATTATTTTATTTACCGTAAACTCAGCTTCAACAATAGGCTACGGATGACGTCATTCAATGTATGGTTTGGTGGATATAGTGTATGCCGCGTTATACCAAAACACGTTAGAAGATTGCACTTGTTGTTTCCCTGCCTGGCGCTTGGCATTAAAGGGACAAAAAAGGGCTGGTCGGAGTCAGTATCCTGTGTCTGAGTGGGGCAACAACGGCATGGATCTCAGTGGGCGGTTTAGTACAAGGAGCTACCCACACGCACGCACACATGCACATCATATACATAGATACATACAAACCTACTTACTGCACCCACACCCACAGCTATATATATACTCAAACGTATAATTGTGCTCGTATTCGTATGGTTGTATCCTTCCCGAACCTTCTGTTATGGCGAAGATTCTCTTCAACGCCGAGACCATGAGGTCGAACATATCGGAAATATCTCACATCAGAAGTTAGCCCGGGCGGGAAAGACGAGGATGGCCGAGTGAATTCCGTGAGACTCCGGCAACTGCCTTCAGGAGTGAAATAGTATCTTAATGTCACATATTAATAAACAACACATACCGAGCGAGGCTAGGCAAAAATGTGGTCAACAAGACTGACATTTCCGCAGTCGTGACGACGATGTTCCACTATCGGGCATCATTTATGAGGTATTTTCAGACCCACTGACTACATGGAGTGTAGACTAGAGCTTTGTGAGGCTACACAAAATACCAGTTGATGGCTACACAAAATACAAGTTGATGGCTACACAAATATCAGTTGATGGCTACACAAAATACAAGTTGATGGCTACACAAAATACAAGTTGATGGCTACACAAAATATCAGTTGATGGCTACACAAAATACCAGTTGATGGCTACACAAATATCAGTTGATGGCTACACAAAATACCAGTTGATGGCTACACAAATATCAGTTGATGGCTACACAAAATACAAGTTGATGGCTACACAAAATATCAGTTGATGGCTACACAAAATACCAGTTGATGGCTACACAAATATCAGTTGATGGCTACACAAAATACCAGTTGATGGCTACACAAATATCAGTTGATGGCTACACAAAATACAAGTTGATGGCTACACAAAATACAAGTTGATGGCTACACAAATATCAGTTGATGGCTACACAAAATACAAGTTGATGGCTACACAAATATCAGTTGATGCCTACACAAAATACCAGTTAATGGCTACACAAAATACCAGTTGACGGTTACACAAAATACAAGTTGATGGCTACACAAAATACAAGTTGATGGCTACACAAAATATCAGTTGATGGCTACACAAAATACCAGTTGATGGCTACACAAAATACCAGTTGATGGCTTCATAAAATATCAGTTGAACACACCCCTAAGAGGACTTTCATGACTGACTATTACTGGGTACCGTGAAAGTAGATTAATATTTAATCAGGGCCGTAGTTAACTATAAACGCAAAACAAATTGATTGAATAGCCAATTAAATGTCATGCAGTCATTGTCATTCTGTGTCTATATTTATCGATGAAACTTATATTTTTCTTAATTTTCGCAATATGTGTGTTTTCTAGGCATATCCAGTCTTTAAAACTTGCTTACTTCAGATGTTATGCTGATTACTTTAACTTTTACACAGTCAACGGAATTTATGGCAATATTTATCGCAACAAACCACAAAAACCATTCCCCATCTGTCAAACGCACTGGTACGCGCACCTGTCAAACAGTTCGGAACACATGTCTTTCTGGTTGGACCTGTTCAAATGGTTAAATGATCGTTTGACTTATATCCTGAAATTCATCAGTCAAGATGTGAAGTAGACTAACATCTAGTCTATGAAATGAACATATCGTACAGGAAAAACAAACAGTTGTAAAATTAGCTTAATAAAGATTTAATAAAAATGAGCCCATAGACGAAATCTAGACTTGCCAAACATTATAGACTTGCATGGGCTATTTTTTTATATATTTGTATGAGGGACAGACTGATACTGAAGAAATCTAGATTTGCCAAACATTATAGACTTGCATGGGCTGTATTTGATATATTTGTATCAGGGACAGACTGATACTGAAGAAATCTAGATAGAAGAATGGTTTATCTGCGTAGGAGAATGGTTTATCTGCGTAGGAGAATGGTTTATCTGTGTAGAAGAATGGTTTACCTGTATAGAACAATGGTTAATCTGTGTATAAGAATGGTTTTTCTCTGTAAAAGAAAGGTTTAGCTGTGTAAAAGAATGTTTTTTCTGTGTAAAAGAATGGTTTAGCTGTGTAAAAGAATGGTTTGTCTGAGTTGAAGAATGATTTATCTGCGTAGAAGAATTGGTTTATCTGGACAGAAGAATTGTTTATCTGTATGGAAGAAATGTTTATCTAGTGTCTGGAACAGTAGTCATTACAACAGGCGCATTACAACTAAATTCATACTACCTCAAATTTGTCAGTTGCAAATAACATAAGCTCGACGCTGGGGACTGTAAGCAACGCAGGCGGGGACCAGAAACATAATACTGTGGGTGTTTTCATGTAGCCCCATGAACAGGTCATCATGTCTGTCGTCACCACTCCCCGCTTTCCGTGACCAGTCGTGGAATGAAGAATAGTTATTAATGTCTTCATTATGTCGTCTGTCATATTGACCCTCGACAGTATGGTTGTAAAAAAAGCCCAACTGTAAACGGCAATTGAAGTATATAATTAATAGGATATTTATGTGTCTGGTGCAATATGATAGATCTCTCATCTCGTGACGAGGAAAAGGAAAATATCTCCTCCTCCAGAGAGACAGAGATAGAGAGATCCTCTTTCCTCATAGTGACGTCATCCTGTTGTCCCTGTTGTCCCTAAGAGTGGAAAGCCATCTGGTATGACTGTATCAGTTGTTATTAGCCATGCTCAAATGCGTCCCTTTCACTTCGCTCGTGGTTACACACTTTTAACCCAAACCTCAGAGTCAAGATCAACACGTTTTATTGTACTAAAGGCATCTGACCCTTATATAAAACAAGTGAGTGAGTATGGTTTTACGCCGCTTTTAGCAATATTCCAGCAATATCACGGCGGGGGACACCAGAAATGGGCTTCACACATTGTACCCATGTCGCAATCGAACCCGGGTCTTTGGCGTGACGAGCGAACGCTTTAACCACTAGGCTACCCGACCGCCCCTACAAAACAAGAATACAAGGAGATACTATCAGTGAGTACAACACAGCACAAACATATGATACACACAAAACACATGTGCTGTTGATGTGACCAAGTGGTTGTACACAAATATTCTACGAAGTGGAATCACGATACAAAAAGCATTCTTTCGCCGGCAAAGTGCATATCAAGAGCTGACTAAAGAATCGTTTTTCCATCCTTAGATTTACATGAATATAAATTTGGTAAACGCAAGTATTTCTGTGGGATATATGCTTCCCTTAAATCAGGATAACAGTGCAAGCAGTATATGACATTCATCCTCTATACAAGTTGGACAGAAAGGACACAATCTCATTGGCTTTAACTAGAAGTGTTTTTACTATAACTTAATTTTATCAAATACAAACTTGATTATAAAAGTGTGCATCTCCATCTGCCTTATTTGTCAGAGAAAATTACCTAACCTCGACGCTGGTAATTGAAAGAAACGCGGGCGGGGGACCAGAAACATAATACTTTGGGTGTTTTCATATAGCCCCATGAACAGGACATCATGTCTTTCGTCACCACTCCCCGCTTTCTTTGACCATGGAATGAAGAATGGTCATTAATGTCGCCATTACTTCTATCTGACCTTGTGAACTCTCCATCAGAAGAGAGGAATGTATTATTTTTACATGATTATATTTCATGCTCGTGTACAGTCTGCATTGTCCCTCGGCATTGCCAAAACCCACCTTATGTAGTACACATATTGCACATGTAGTACATGTATTCAGGTCTGAAAAGACTCACTGTTCTTTTTTCTTCTAGGCTGGCTACGCGCGACTCAGTTTTTTGAGACAGTCGGGTTGATCGCCATTGCAGTAGCAGCAGTCATCTTGTTTCTCTCCCTCATCGTGCAGTCGCTCAGGAACAAGAAGATCGTCACTATCATTAATGCACTGGCCTGCTTCGTTGCCTGTAAGTCTTCTTGTTTGACAGATTCATTCCAAAGATAATTAAGTTTTCAAAATAAGAGCATTGGCTTTATAAAATATTCAGTAGCGCACAAACATAGATATTCGAAGGTGTTTTGTTTGTAAAGTTTACTGCCAAGTTTAGGTCAAAACCACACTGTGATACCCGTATCTAATACGCCACCATCGAATAACCATTTCTTGTTTGTTTACTCGTTACCCACCACCAAACATGCGGGTAGACTTACTTTTGCCCGGCAGTGTAGCCTAACCGTTACGCTGATCTTAATCTTACATTTGAGATGGGTACAGGTGGTTGGAGGAGCTAGGGGTTCGACTTATGTAGAGTTCCGCCCCTCAGTTCGCACACCTTCGGATCATGAAACACATTTGCCCGATAATGCTATTTGGTCTGTCAGCGCCATACGCCACTTCATCGGGTTTAGTGAGGTGGTAATACGTCGTGATATAAGGGAATCTGTCAAGGCGTCGTTAAAACCAACTCGCTCTCCCATAGGTATGTCCTCGTGAATAATCCTGGTTAGAATTGGTCTCCAGCAACCTCAGCTTGTCGTAAGAGGCGTCTAACGGTATCGTGGTGGGGTGGTGTGTGTGTGTGTGTGTGTGTGTGTGTGTGTGTGTGTGTGTGTGTGTGTGTGAGGTACGTTGACTTCGGTTGATTTATGAGTGCAAGTCTTCGAATCCCAGTTGCGAAGATTAATACTCATGCTGTCAATCACTTGATCGTCTGGTTCAGACTTTGAATTATTCCGTTTATTTACAGATATGGCAGGAATAGTGATGTGTGCGTCGTTAAACAACAAACAAACAAACAAACAAACAAACACTTATCTTTGTCCTATGTTCTGTCTATTCCAGTTGGAACCATTATTGTCGGCGCCATCATCTTCGCCTCCCGGAGCAACAGCAGCTACCTGAGCTGGGCGTTCGCGCTGTGCATTGTGGGGGCAATACTGGAGGGTGTGGCAGGCGCACTAATTCTTGTGGGGACATTCGCGACCAGAAGTTAATGTCTTTTCTCAAATTCAACATCCGGCGCTTCTGGTGTAACCTGTTTATCGTTACCTCGAACTCTATCAGTGCCTTCTTCTCATCCTTTGAACAACTTCCGGTAACCCCAAGTAAATATCCCCCTTTATCGAAGTATCCGGATGTTTGGTGAAGTGAAAACATCAAGAAATTTGCTTATGATTGTGATCTGTTTTGCTCATCCTTTCTGTAGTCACGTGATCAGAGTGGCTCGGAGTCTTGAAATTGTTAATGTAGCCATTATTGACATCTTACATAACATGAAAACAACTGCGGTTTACAAAATGACTGAAATTCCACGACAGTAACCGAGAGCCGCAATGGGGTCTGACCGTCAAGACATGATTCTACATGATTCAACATATCTTAACTCTCGAACCCCATCGCTTCTCTCGGCCAAGTATAATGTAGATATGTTTGTGACTGTATGATTTAACAGGCAGGATTGTTTTAAAAGAAATACCTTCGTAATTGTCATTCTCATTCACCTAAAAATCGGAAAGCCCTTATGCACTAACGTCAGGTAGTTTTCACAGAGGCCGTGGTGTTCTAGTCCATTTGAGGCCTAAACACTGTAATGACGGTATTTAATCAATAAATACATACTTTTTTGTAATTAGGGTAATATATTATTGCTTCCTTGAACTCGAGTTTGTAGGCAGGCAAAGTTTTGTTTGCGAGCACTGTGGAATACAAAGCTCATTGTCAGCAATACAACTTGTTTAGATAGTACAACCGGTACCTACAGAACGTCAGCCAATACGTGTCCAGTGGTATCACAGGGTTTCAATGTTTTCATGTCCACCGTCTCATCCCGCCGCATGCGGCTGGGGTGTATACGCGCCGGTTATATATAATCGCCTAAACATATGCCGCTTCCTGCAGAGACACATAACCAGTGAGTATATTACATAGACGGGCAAACTCAGGGGAAACATTAGGGCAGGGGAACTAGATAATCTACGGCGAGTACAAGTCGTGGAGGAAGTTAGGGTGTCTCGCTGTGCTTGAATGGCATGTTGGTCTATTAGTCTTGTAAGAGTTAGTTCCCCCTAGTTGATATCCCCAGACTCGTTCGTCTTCCTCCGTGCAGAGACCATATATCGGTATATGGACTCTGTTAATGATAATCTACTGCTGAGGACTGTCCCTCGATATAAGGTCTCTGCCCCGTGTTATAAACACGACTTCTAGCGATCGCTGGTCATCTGTCATCTGTTCATTCCGCATTGATGTTCGAGAGAAAAATCTCTATCAAGATAAGGTAGTGGTAAACACATGTCTGAAACGTCCACCACTGTCACACTTCAAACCAGCTGAACGTTGCTAGTATTGTAACTTATGTAATATTGTATACTTCCTTGGCATCTTACAAGCATGTTTTGCATAACAATAGTTTAGCATTTTGTGTGTGTGTGTGTATATGTATATGTATCTACATTTTTACCTGTCCGAATGTAATTTTTGTCTTCTGCGCTGTGCCTGTCCCGCAGATAAAAAACCTGTTACTTGAAATGCTATCTTTTCAGGAATGTTTTCGAGGTATTAAGAAGTGCTGTCATATGTACCAAATAATCTATATTTAAAAACAGTATTTTGTTAAAATAATTTTGTCAGTTTTCTGTAAAAAACAAGCGTGTATTCAGTGGTTCAACTTTTACACGCACCCTTTTCTCGATTTTCACAACTCCAATGGTGTAGCATTTGTATCTTTTTATGAATAAATTAATATATGTAACCAATGCAAGGATTTCGTGGCATTATCGCGCTATGGTATATTTTGAGGGCTGACTGGATGGGAAACTCAAAGAAAAACAAGGTGGGACTACCAGCCAGGGAGACAGTCCAAAGGCCCTCTACATAGACACCATGATATGATATATTACCACCAGTTTGTAAACATTTACACTCCTACAAATAGAAACGCAAATACGATATTAATGTATACTCAGTCTGACATGCAGACATTAACACATACTATGTGAAGCATGAATATAGTAATTTGGTACCACATTAACATTTTTGGAATCATCACAACAGAGCAGCTACCAAATGCTTAACACAAACCTACCAATACAGAAGAGTAGGGTACCACACGAGAACCATGGTACCGATGCACGTGCCTTTGTGACCTATACACGCAGTTCAATTCCACTGCAGACCGTCCGAGAACCGGCCGACCAAGAGTTACCGCCCCTGCACAGGATCGCTACATTCGACTGTTCCACCTACGTCATCGTAATGCCACAGCTACGGAGACTGCACGACGCATCCCTGGTTTGAGGAGGGTATAGGACCAGACTGTCTTCGCGAGGCTGGAATCCGACCCAGAAGACCAGTTATCGTCCCTGATTGGCAACGGATTCATTGACAGCGACGCTTGCGTTGGTACCATAGCTTACAGCCTTGGAATTTGAGAAACTGGAGACGAGTGTTGTTTAGCGATGAATCTTCACCGGCGAGATGGAAGACAACGTGTTTATCGTCATCGAAATGACCGTTTTGTCCTACATTGTGTAGTGTCTTGGTGTTGGGGGCCATATCTTACACCAGGAGATCTGACTTGTTTGTGGTTCAGGAAAATTTCACAGCAAATCGCTACATGAATAAAATTCTTCAACTTCACCTTCTTCCAATCATTCACCGGCAAAGGGAGCTGTTTCAACCGGACAACGCTCCACCGCACACAACTCGTGTAGACTAAATTTCTAATGCCAACATCAACGCCTTGCCCTAGCCGTCGAGATCTCCAGATCTCAACCCAATCGAACACCTCAGGGATAAACTCGATCGACGTGTACGTCAACGTCAGAACACGCCGCAGACACTCCCACAACTGGCCAACACGTTACAAGCAGAATGGCGCAGAATTCCGCGGGACAAAATTCCTGCATTTAATCTGTCAGTGCCGAAGAGATGCAGAACTGTGATTGCGGGGCGGCCACACGTGATACTGAGTTCAGCGCTACCTTGTGGCCTTTTATGACATGACAGTTTACAATGCCTTAAAGTTTGTACAACGACAACATGTGACTATCAGGCTCCAAAATGTCATATCTATATTATGATATTAAATTAAATATATTGACCTTATCAGGTACTATAAATGTACTAAAAATATACCTATGCGTTTCTTTTTTTGAAGAGTGTACATATACTTATAACGGACTTATTCACTCAAAAGTGGACAAAATATATCAAAGTTGTATTTTATCTCCATCACGTAGTTTGTACTTTAAACTGATGCTTGTATAAATTTAACTGAGCAAATCCTTTTAAACTGAGAAAAACTTTTTTAAGATGCATAAATTTAAAAAAAAGATAGCTTAAAATAGATTTTGAATTACACGTTAGATATACATTTTTAACAAAATGAGAATTTGTTATATGCCATTATTCCTTTTTCAACAGGAATAAGTGAGTGCTGCTTTAACACTGATATAAAATTTAATTACTATTGGTCGCCAAACGATTTCCACACAGTTATCTCTCTGTTTCTTTCGGAATGACACAGACTAGTCAAGAATGACTGTCGTGAGTAAATTGGGTTTAATGGCATTTATATAACTGTGTTTCAGCTCAATGTGGGAGAAAGTCCCGAAGTGATGCCGGTCTTGTACTTTTACTTCTTTGCTGAAATTCACAAACACAGGTTTTGGTGCCGACAAAGCAAGATACAGATTCATTGCGAATCTAGGATTCGAACACACTATCACTGGACGTCCAGGTGACGTAACTTTGCTCAGTGAATTGCCGCTCCTGTGATGACTGGTCCACCTGTGGCCCTTTTGGATAATGCATGTTCTCATTACATTTCATTTCCCTCAATCCGATAGAAATAAAATCTTCTACTCCTATACGAAAGGTAGTCGCGTGAACTTTCTTAGGAGCCATTCAGCGTCGAGGCATCGACATTTTCGGTATATATGTTATGATAAAAATAGTATCTAAGGCCACAATACATCAATTATTAGATCTTAATCGGTGTGATTAAAACCCGTGATGTGGGAGGCATGTTTTTTTTTACAAAAAACTCCATTTAATGTCGTGGGGGTATCTTCAATCCAAGTAAACACGAGTGGAGATAGTTTTGTGCAGAGTCAACTTATCTAAGATAACCAAATTGTTATATGTCGTGCCTATTGTCATTTCTACTCTGAGAGAAACACCACTGAATCTAAGTCATTGCGCAGGACCATTTTCAAATGCCCATATATATGTATTTGTTCATGTAAACGTCAAGGTCAGTAATGAAAATTTGAAGCGGGGGTAAAATGTTTCTTTTAAATACATGTATGAACTGCAAGAAGAAGTTTTATCAGTCGAGCTTGAGGAAGAAACAACTGACTATGCAAATTGAGCTCCTTGAGAAAATACTGCAACTCTGGCGAATGGCATAAAACTTAACGCGGGACGCAAAAAACACATGTACCCCTCGTGATAGTGCTAGAAAAAGAAAAAAGTGGCCAAAACACCACTATGATACACTTATCAAATATATCACAATTGAATAAACATTTTTTGTTTGTTTCATTTTATAATTTAGCCATCAAGGGTGTATACTTTCTTTATGAGGAAGTTTATGAGGAAGTCCAGCATTTCACACTATGTGTCCTCAATGCACTCCAGATGACATTTGCTTTAAATTTTGATATATTATCCTATTTGAGGTGAGGTGAGGTGAGGTGAGGTGAGGTGAGGTGAGGTGAGGTGAAATGGGGTTTAACGTCGCGTTCAAGATTATTGCACTTATATAGCGACGCGCATACACGTGTGTGTGTGTATATATAGTCATCATGATACACACTTGTCATATAGGACAGTCAGACTATGGATGCCAGCTGGCTGGGACAGAAAGGGTGTATTCCAATTCAGATTGTGCGTTCAACCAATTTACTCACTCACTTAGCCAACTCTGAAAAACATTCCACGAGGACTGTCTCATCCTAGACATACCTTTCAAAGAGACCATCAAGAAACATAGACAGAAGAAATGTTTATTTTAAGAAGACGATACCTTCGAGAGTGTATTCCAATTTATCAGTTGCAAGATATGGCAGACGATCCAGTTCAAGGCAGTTTGTATGAAAATGAAATGCAGAAAGTTGGTTTGTTGTTTAACGCCGCTCTCAGCAATATTCCAGCTTTATGACGGTGGACCAGACAATCCAGTGATTCATATCATGAGCATCGATCCACGCAATTGGGACCGATGACATGCATCAACCATGTCAGCGAGCCTGACCACCCGATTCCGTTACTCGCCTCTTACGACAAGCATAGTAGCGCGCGCGTGCGTGTGTGTGTATGTGTGTGTGTGTGTGTGTGTCTTTTTGTACCAGTCCGGACTATTGCCGATTTTATAGTGCTAACCCACTGAGATACCACGCCGCAGTTTAACATGAATAACCGACTCAGACACAGTATACTGACTCCGAGCCGACCAGTCCTTGTTTTAGTCTCTTATTGCCAACTACTATCTTTTGGAAAGACGCGGCCGGAGATGGAACCCCCGACCTTCTGTTCTCCGGGCGGACGCTCTACCACTACACCACGGAGGCGGTCTCGTCGCTAGGTCATCAGAAGCAGATTGTCAGGCTGATAGCATTAACAAAAGTGATAACGAAAGTGACAACGTGCCAGTGACGCGTGTGTCGTTATGTTTGAAAATAATTACGATCTTCAGCGACTTGTTCAAACTTTTTGTCCCGAGAATGATGGACCGTAAAGAAAATGAGATAAACTTGACTTATCTGCTACTGAATGTAACAAGGAAAATACTAGTAAATTCCTTCTGAGACCAGTAACAATGATAAGGGACGAGAGATGAAGGGACTGGAATCAATGTGAGATACAACGCTGGAGATCTCTCATACAGATATATTGGCTAAGACATTCTTGATCGATTGGCTATAGCTATGTATTTATGAAGGCTACTTTCGTAATGGACCTCTCTTCAAAACTATTGTGGATAAAGTGAGTTCAATGTATTTAGATACAGACCAAGGCATCCCTATTTAATATAATCAAGCTGTGCATGAAGTCGGTGGTGAAGGATATTTTATTTAATGTGGACTTGTCTAGTACTGAAGACTATGCAAGTGAATCAGCCAAGAGTATCATACTGACCAACACACAGACACTGAATAATTTTCTGTGTATTGTGATTTTACTTTATGGTACTGTCAGGATATCCCTCAGCCCTTGACAGGTATCATATATATGGTGGAGGGAAACAAAAAATATCATTGTAGTTATGCCTTCATTTATATTGACTGAGTGCCGTTTTTAATATACCTGGAGTGGCTTTCCTGGTATAACATTCAACTCACTGATATACAATCCACAACAACAGACATTAAGAAATGTTTTCAAATTGTGTTCACATCATATATTAAATAATATAAAGTATTCATATATATACACAACTCGAGCTACAAATGAAATGAGTTCCCATTCTAACTGAACTGCACAGTGTTCTCATTCATGAACGACACAAGGACATTAGCGAGGTAGGACAGTAGGGATCGTGTCGAATAGCTGAGCATATAGAGCTGCTGTCTCCACCCATAGCCTAAAGAGTCTGTGAAATAGGGTTTGAGTGTTCATTGTTTCCTTACATGGAGTTGTAGTGAAAATCGTACACTACTATTTTTGATACGTCAAGAATAGAGACCCCTGCTAGAGAGTGGCTTTCTTTAGGTGAACAGCAGACTTCAAAGGTTTGCTTAGCATAGAGCTTTTAACGAAATTAACCAGTTCCGCATTCACATACTTCCGTACATTCATCATGGAACACAGAGTTGAGGATGAAGAATGCATTTTCTGTTTTTTTTTTGGCTTCTTGACGTTTCTCAGTGTTAAATTGGCCATGCATTTTGGTCGGTTTCAATTCTTGACTTAAATAAAATTGCACGTTTCCTTAGTGAAGGATATACTTGTGCTTATCATACAAATTTGGAACTCGTTTATTTACCCGCTTGCCTTTGAGACACAATGGGCAGCGTCATCTCTAGAAAATTATCATAAAATTCCTCCTCTGTCGGGAGAAGGGGCAAGATAAGTTTTGATTCCACGTCCGTGAAATCTCAAAAGTAAATCTTGATCCAGCTTATTTGAAAATTCCTTCTTAAGCTGTCTGAATTAAAAGCTACTCTTCTTTCAAATTGTTAACTAAAGTACAGTCGGAAATGCTAGAAAACTGCTTACTTACTTACTTACTTACTTTGGAGATTTAACGTGCGCTTTCCGACTGATGCGTATTTCGCACACGGGCCCGGCCAGGCCATTTAATGTGTTTCCGAAAGGGGCGAAAGTGGTGTGTGCAACCCAAGAGGGGGCTTTAGGGGTTGCTTATATAGAATTTGGGAATTTTGAGATTTGGAATAGATGCCGATGGGGTAAGGGAGGAGAACTAAGGGAGCTGGGTATGGTGGATTTTTGTGTGTTTATGTAATTTTGATTTGGTGGATTATAGTGTTTTTAGATGCGTTTTATTAGTTCCGTTTTGATTAAGAATACGCCTAAGGCCTTGAAGTTTTCTAGTTTATTTTGTGGGTTTAGTATTGCTTCTAGAGTGAGAGCCTGGTTTAGATTGAGGGTGGTTTGTAATGCGGTTCGATGTGTTAGGTAGTGTGTGCAGTAGATGAGTGCGTGTTCTGGGGTTTCTAGTTGTTTGCAGTGTGGGCAGTTACCTGTAGTATGTTTTTTTATTTTTTTTAGGTGGTTATTTAGGTTGGTGTGTCCTGTTTGGAGTTTAGTGATTACTCTGTCGATTTTTTTTGATGGATGGTGAATTTTTGGTTTGGTTAGTGGTTTGCTGAGTACTTTTTTGATTTGGCTATTTGAGTTTAGATATAGGTTATGCCATTTTTTGGTGATTTTTTGCTTATTTACACTTTTAATTTCTGATTTTGAGATGGGTAAGTTTAAGCTTATTTCTGGGATTTTGAGGGATAGTTTAGCTGCCTTATCGGCGTTTTCATTACCGTATATTCCTACGTGGGCGGGTATCCACAAGAAAGTTATTTGTTTGCCTGCGTTAGTTAGGTCGTTGGAGCTTTTAAGTATTAGATTTATTAATTTAGGTCGGTTTTTGGTATTTTTGTTTTTGAGGGCTTGCAGTCCACTTAGGGAGTCGGTAAGTATTAGGATTTTATTGTGGTTTTTGGATTCTTGACTATGGAGGGCTGAGGCCATGCCCATTAGTTCTGCCGTGAATATTGATTGGTTGTTTGGGAGTCGGAAGGATTGTGTAGTTTTAGTTGGTTGTGTGGTATGGACTCCGAAACCTGTGTGTTTGGAGGTCGGATCTGAAGATCCGTCCGTGTAAATGTGACACCAATTTGGCCAATTTTCGTGTATGTATGCTAGTGTGGTGGTTTTAGCTATGTTTGGGTCGGTTTGTTTATTTATTTGGCTAGCTAGTGTTGTGTCTATTTTGGGTATTTTAAGTTTAGGGGTGAAGATATTTGATTGTTTGCAGTTTTGTTTAAGATTTTTAATTTGGTGTTCATTTAGGTAGTTTGTTATTCTTTGAGATATTGGGGTAAGTAAGGGGTGTTTACGAGCTAGAGCTTGGTTTTTGGGGCTGATATTTTGGTTTATTAGGTTTTGGATGAGAGGGTTTGATTGGGATGCGGCCCAGAAATTTAAGCTTAGCTGTTCCCTGCGTAGACTTAGTGGCATTTCTCCTGTTAAGGCCTGGAGTGAAGTGTAGGAGGTGCCATGTTGGGTGCGTGTAATTAGCTTGAGAGCCTGATATTGTATTGAGTCAAGTTTTTTAGATAGAGAGTTGTTTAGGGTGTTGTATATGGCGCAGCCGTAGTCTAGTTTTGATCTAATTAGTGATATGTAGAGTGAGAGGAGGGTATCTTTGGAGGCTCCCCAGTTTGAGCCAGTGAGGCATCTTAGGGTGTTTAGGTCTTTACTGCATTTAGTTGTTAGGTTTAGAAAACTGCTTTTCTGGCTCCAATTAATAAAGAGTCATAGGACTATAAAAAGAGCATAGGTAATAACCTAACACCTTTCCCGAGGTGATGACCTCACACCGTCCCGTGCAATTTCACAAGTGCCAATGTCACCGAGTTTGGGGTGCTCTCAAAATATTGCTGTTATTGTACTTAATTGACATGTGCGTTGATGGGGTAGCAATTTAGGATAAGTACTGCATTATACTTGCTTGGGAACATGATGGAATAGTTAAGAGCTATGAAACGGGATGAGTTTTGGGAGGTTGCGATTTTGGAATCCAGAAGTATTTGTTGTTCTCTAGAGGATTTCTTGAGGTAGCATTTATCTCCGCTGATTAGGTATACACAAGACCAAATAGCGTCCATTCCAATTTGGAATGAACGTTGGAATGCTTTGGAAAGATCGCTCATTCCAAACTTCCCAAAGCTTGGAAAGATCGATCTTTCCAAAAAATCCAAAATTGGAATGGCAACATTTCCAAACATATTTCCAACACTGGAAATGTTTGGAATGACTTGGAATGGTTTGGAATTGTTTGGAAATATGGTTAGAAGGAACAAGTTAAAATATGTTTTATCAGTAATTTGAACAATAAAAAGACTATGAATTAGGGGCTTTAGGGGTTGCTTATATAGTAATTTTGAAATTTTGAGATTTGGAAAGAATGCCAAGAGTGGGTGGGTGACGAATTAAGGGAGCTGTGTGTGTTGGGTGGTTGTTAGATAAGGTAGTTTTGGTTTTATTATTTTATTTGGGGTTTAAATGCGACTAATTAGTCCTGTTTTAATTAGGTATAAACCTAAGGCTTTGAATTTTTCTAATTTATTTTATGGATTTAGGATTGATTCTAGTGTAAGTCCGGTTTTAAGATTTAGGGTGGTCTGTAGTGGTGTTCGGTGTGTTTGGTAGTGTGTGCAGTGAATGAGTATGTGTTCTGGTGTTTCTTGTTGTTTGCAATGTGGGCAGTTTCCTGTTGTGTGTAGTTTAGCTATTTTACGATGATTATTTAGTTTGGTGCGGCCTGTTTGTAGTTTAGTAATTATTCTGTCGATTATTTTGGATGGGTGTAGTATTTTTGGTTTATTTAGGTTTTTTTTGAGTACTTTCCTGATTTGGCTATTTAAGTTTTGGTATATATTTTGCCATTGTTTTGTTGATTTTTTGTTTAGTGAGACTTTTGATTTCTGATTTTGAGCTGGGTAAGTTTAAGCTTATTTCTGGGAGTTAAAGGGATAATTTTGCTGCTTTATCTGTTACCTGTGGTGTGTCTTTTAAGTTTTTTTAGGTGGTTATTTAGGTTCGTGTGTCCTGTTTGGAGTTTTGTAATTAATCTGTCAATTTTTTTAGAGGGGTGTAGGATTTTAGGTTTGGCTAGTGGTTTTCTGAGCACTTTTTTGATTTGGCTATTTGAGTTTTGATATTGATTATGCCATTTTTTGGTTATTTTTTGTTTGTTTACACTTTTAATTTCTGATTTTGAGATGGGTAGGTTTAGGCTTATTTCTGGTATTTTAAGAGATAATTTAGCTGCTTTATCGGCGCTTTCGTTGCCGTAAATTCCTACGTGGGCGGGAATCTACAAGAAGGTTATTTGTTTGCCTGCTTTTGTTAGGTCGTTGGAGCTTTTAAGTATTTGGTTTATTAATTTAGGTCGTTTTTTGGTATTTTTGTTTTGGCGGGCTTGTAGTCCACTAAGGGAGTCAGTGAGAATTAGGATTTTTTTGTTGTTTTTAGATTGTTGGTTATGCAGGGCTGAGGCCAATAAGTTCGGCCGTGAATATAGATTGGTTGTTAGGGAGTCGGTAAGATTGTGTGGATATAACTGGTTGTGTGGTATGGACTCCGAAGCCTGTGTGGTTGGAGATCGGGTCTGAAGATCCGTCAGTGTATATGTGACACCCATTTGGCCAATTTTCATGTATGTATGCAATTGTGGTGGTTTTAGCTATGTTTGGGTCGGTTTGTTTATTTATTTGGTTAGCTAGCGTTGTGTCTATTTTGGGTATTTTGAGTTTAGGGGTGAAGATATTTGATTTTTTGCAGTTTTGTTTAAGATTTTGAGTTTGGTGTTCATTGAGGTAGTTAGTTATTCTTTGGGATATTGGGGTGAGTAAGGGGTGTTTGCGAGCTAGAGTTTGGTTTCTTGGGCTTATGTTTTGGTTAATTATGAGACAACTAATAGGTCTCAAGATTAAGTATTCGGCTGGATGGCAGCTGCCATTTAATTACAAAACAGACAGTCGTCTAGACGGCTCACATGTTAGTGCGCCGACATGTGCCTAAGATCATAAAATGGACAATCTTTGGTAACATCTAATTTATTGTTGTCTCACGCCAGAGCTGTGAATAATTCTGTTCATTGAACAATTGGAATTCAGGAAGTTATCAATAATTATTTTACTTAACATAAGATAAGATAAGTTGTTTACAACATAATATTATGATGTCAGGACGTACTACTGTCAAAACCATATATTTTAAAATCAACTATGATTTCCAAGTCCCGATTAGCAAATCAATGAGGTATCAGATTCACCACATGTGCACAGACCGCCTATACTTATATATATATTTTTCATAACTATTCTCCAGTTAAAGTCCTATCCTCTTATCAAAAAGTCTGTGAGAGTGATCATCATTAACGAAACTCATTCACATCAAAGAATACAGAACAAATGAAGAATCAGATGCATACATTTATTGCCATGCTTCATTCATCACGAAGTAGATTTACATACATTTGTGAATAGCACTTAAACTGTGAATTTTACCATTGTCCATATTATATTATAAATATTAACCATAATATGGATTTCCGAATATAAAAACGACTCCAAACGTTGATATTTCAGACAAAAACAAAGTCAGCTGTCTTTTAACGTTCAGGGGAAAAGGGTTTGCTTTCACAATTGAACATTTGTTTTCACCAAAGGACAATCAAATCAAGCCAAATACAATAAAAATACATATATATGGTTAGCGACCGCCTTTATACAGCGAGGGGGAAAATTCGTCTGCTCTAACTGCCTTCACAAAAACATTCCAGCCCTTAATTAACGAGGCAGCTGTGACGTAGTAGCATTACATTCGCTGCGTTTGCAGCATATAAGATGTGTAATCTGTGGAGTGACTAAAGTAATATTACGGCTGAAATCTTACTTGCATGGTTGTTTTAATAGAAAACTTACGGTTTAAAAACACAATTGTTCTTATATAATGTTATTAGGTTTGGTTTATAAATACAAGAGAAGATTTTTTATATACATATAAAACTGGTCGAAAATACAGCTGAACAATAGAAAAATAAAAATAGGAGTTGTGAATAGTGACAAATTTGAATTACATCACCGTGTCAATAATTATTGATTGATTCCGTCAAACAACTGTCAAACCATTTATTGCTATGTACGTACATGTACACAGGAAGTCGGCGCTGTCGGAGGCTCCAGGTAAATAAACATCGTGGTTTTATGACGGGAGATCAGACGAACCGTGAACCAGGGGCATGCGACGTAATTACACCTAAAGGTGGTAGAACCAGGGTATTGTCTCTTGGACTGGCTAATTGACCGTACGTATAATTGGTAAATATATTCGTTTTGACACCCGTGTTTCATGCGCATCCCGGCTCATAAGCAGAATACAGACAAATGAGGCCCCGTGATCAGCGGAGCGTGAACAACATGGATGCCGCCTTTCGGCCGTACCGAACAGTCAAGCTGCGATCTCGGAACTGAATCCAATTGCAAGCGGAGACAAGATTACTTCCCTTACCCAAACATGATCGTTGCTCAGAAATGTTCAAATCTATCTCCAGTAAATCATGAAATTAATGCGAGCATGACATTTATGCGAAAAATGCGACTGTCAGTCCCTCTGATTATTTTAATATGTTTCATTTCATCATGATAAAAAAGTTAGTCACTTATAAGGTTACCACGTTGAAAATGGAAACGATCGTTAACAAAAACAACAAAATGTATTCTCTCATCACTCAGCCTAACAGTGATATAACTGCAAATTAAACAATCAAGTACGCTAAAGTATTACACATGGTGGGTGGAGGACCAGGGGCACTTTGAGTTTGACAGGTGTCATCAACTGGTCAAGTAACATCACGGTTTGTATATTCACGTTGATCGGACAGTCTAGACTGGCGCCAACTAGTCATGACGGCGTCTTCAGAACAGAACTGAACTTTATTTCTCCCAGGTTTAGGCTTACGTGGATAACGGAAAATTTTGTTTAAGTGATAGCACATTTGTAATTCAATCTAATATACTTTCCTTGATTGATTATATGGCTGCGGTCGTAGATCCGGATGTATCTAAATATGCTCAGTATATACACAGGGTTTATTGTTATACTATTAGGATTACTAGATACAATTGAGTATTTATACCCTTGATCATAAAGTTAGTCACTACTTTCACACTTTGATTTGTATGATTTTGGTTATGATTAAATTGACAAAATAAGAAATCATTCCGTGTATATGTGTATTATATATTGTACCCCAATACATAATTAAATTGTGTATAAATAAGGACACTAGGTTAATTAATGTAATTGATTATTTGATAAACATATTCACATTTAGTTGTGTGATATGTCACAGAGGTAAAGCTAATTCATAACAACTACTTGTCCCATTTATTTGGTTTCTATCTTTTATATGAAGCAAATGCTATAACATGGGGTGATAAACTTCATTGGCAATAGACGTAGCATATAATTGTCCACATGAACAGTCTACTCTGTTCCAGATATGTTTATTCATTTTGTCAGCATTTAAATCGTTGCATTCCTGGCTAGATGAATCATTTGACGAAATCTTGTTCCCTGTTTTGAATTACCGTCAGATAGTTCCAGAACAATTATAAAATTTTCAGCCCTATGTGTTGCGCATAATTCCGAGATAATTCGAAGTTCATATTCTTGTACGAACACTTATCAAAATTCATTTATACCTAGTACTATTATGTACATATGTATATTAGTTCAAATTATAATAATGAGGCCCTCTATATTCTCGAAACGGTCTTTGTTCTACGACAACCGTAAGGCGGTATGGGAAAACAAAATATTTGTTTAATTGTTCAAAGTTCAAAGTCAATGTCATATAATTATAGACAAGGAAGATAAGAAATTAAATATAAAGAGTAGCCACTTTAAATGACAGAATTTCTTTAAGTTAAATTTGCTCATGATTTGGTCTTTTCGTGGTACATAGTGCCAAAATACTCTTAATTATTTACTTTCATGTCATTACTAATCTCACATAAGGTCAAAAGTTGTACAACTTTTAACAGATATGATTATGACATGTTGTATCCAAACATTTCCAAACAAATCCAAGCTTGGAAATATGACCTTTCCAAATATTGGAATGGTCATATTTCCAATTGGAATGGTGGTATTTCCAAATTTTGGATTTTTTGTAATGGATGATATTTTGTCCAGTGTATATGAATCTGTACTTTTGAATGTCGTTTTATGTCTTGCCACGAACCCTTTACACTTAGCCAAGATGGGCACAACAGGGTTGAGCTCACAATGTGTGACTGGCGTACGTAAGACAACGTGACCGTGTTGTGCCGCCAGCATATATGTTCTGTACTTTACAGGGTTCTTATTCAGCCGAATTTTCTCCATGAGTTGAAATTTTGTTTTATATGGTCTGAAGTTGACAATGTCATATATTCCTGTATGGTCGCCTTCAGACTACTCATGGTTTGGGCGACAGTATCTGATTCCCGGACGTTATATTAACTGGCGTTATCCACGACAATGACACTGACGTTGTTTAAAATGGGCAATAACTGAAGTTCCAACCAGACTACGAACACATTACCTCCTATAATGTCCTTATGAAAATCACCAGTTTTCTTTTTCGCCTCGAAAACTAGCACACATCCATCAATAAGCCCCATATCATGGATTGCAGCGTGCAAAACAATGACACGATTACCTTTACCTGATGGTCAATGGGAGCTTTTTGTCCATCTGCCGATAGCCACATGTAGTCAGTGGAATGATTCATCAAGGTAATTTTTTAAAATATCTTTAATTACTCCCAATCCTACAACAAGTCGGGGTTACCTTCTGCTCATAAAGCTTGTACACTATACGCCTGATCACCATGTATCAAAGCTTTCTAATATCCTTTTACGTCCCAGTTTTGTTTTTGAGACGACCCCTATACCTGTTTTGTTTTATTTAGCGTTCCGTAGACTTGATGGTATGAATTGAAAATCAAATAGCCTGGGCAGTTCGGTAATTCACCCTACCTAAATTAATAAATGGTTTCCTTCCATCTCTCTAAAGTGTAAATAACTTTTTCCCAGTACAGACTCCATATTGTGTACCATGGTTATGGCTATGCAAGTGTAAGGTAACATGCAACTTGGGAGCAATGTTAACAAAACAAACGCAGCATCATTTTGTCATTTTAGAAGATGCACAACGCTTAAACTTGAATAATTACTCATTGTCATTTTCAGGTAATCGTACTTTTTGAGGGCCATACGAATTACAGTAGAGTGTATGATTCCCCAACAAATCCTTTCTACAAATTCCATGTAGACATATCTACAGTGGAATGTTGTATTCCCACGTGTTGTTATGTCCCGCTGAACCTACTAAAATGTCTCATAAGACAAAAGCGCCTCTTATCCCTTTGACTCAGCAATAATATGTCAAATTTTTATGAATATTTCCATTTACTTCTATGCAATGGAAAGACACCACCTTTCTCGTCGTAACCAAATACATTGATAGAAATATCTTTTTTATCATTTGGAATTTGAGACAACGGGATAGGCATGTTTTTTTCCGTCCAGATTAAATTCTGATTCATAGGTTTGATATTAACTTACTCTTTTGGCGTGTTTTATTCCTGTCGAGTGGATGGATTGAAGCTAATACTGTCCAAACATTTCTTATCTTCAGTTTTGATATTCAAATTATTTGTTTTATCAACTAGAACTGAAGAGAGAGGGGTGTAACTGCTACATGCTAGATTTATTGTTTGTTGTTTAACGCCGCACTCAGCAATATTCCAGGTATATGACGGCGGTCTGTAAATAATCGAGTCTGGACCAGACAATCCATTGATTGATCCACGCAATTGGGGTATGATGACATCAACCAAGTCAGCCAGCCAGACCACCCGATCCCGTTAGTTGCCTCTTACGACATGCACAGTGGCCTTTTACCGCAAGCATTGGTTGCTATTCTACCCCGGCTACCTTCTAGAGGAACATACTGAGCTGTATTGACTTCTGAATAATTTTTTATCAAGAATCCACCCACTTCCCACTGCCCGAAATTCTTGAGAGGATTTGTGTTCTTTCTGATGGTCCGCAGCTATTTATTCTTGTATCTGAGGCAACATGGTATTACCAAAGTTCATACTCCTCAGTACGGGTTCTGCCAAAACAGGTTCACTGGCTTCATCATATTTCATAAACTTCAATTTCAAAGTAAAAAGGCAACACTTCATTCCTATTTTCTAATTAAAAGGTCATACAGAGTACTTTCAATATTTAATTGTTCATCAGCTAAAAAATGTACAATGTCAATGTTATTGATGGGGTTTGGGGTGTATATGCTGTTGAGACGCCCCCTCCAATGCCTACTTCACCTGACCCACCCGATTCTTCCTCTCGTCCTTTATCTGTCGTCGCCTCACGCAACTATCGCGCTGATCTACTGGTGTAAGCATAGTTTTTCATTGGATGTCCGATGGATACTTAATGTCAATAAAACTGGAAAAGGTAGTACAATACAGACTTCCACTTACTGACACAAAACAATGATCACCATGGTTTACGTATAAATTACTCTCAGACATAATCGAAAGCTTTAAAAAAAAAAATGTACAGTCATAGTTTATGTTCTTTTCATAGATTATTTTCAATTTTTAAAAACACGTCTGCGACGTAACATCGGGTTCATATTACCTTGAGAAGTTTGAACGTTGTGTTTTTAAATACGAATCAGACTAAAAAAGTAGAAGTAACTGGTTGCACATATATCTATATCAATGAATGATGCGCGTTCGGTTCCAAATTCAATTTGGCGCGGTTAAATCTGCAGGTAACCCACCTCTACATTGAAAACACAGTATGTTTTTATCTCCTAATTCGATGTCCGGAAATTACATTTAGAACGGGCGGTCGGGTAGCCTAGTGGTTAAAGCGTTGGCTCGTCACGCAGAAGACCCCGGTTCGATTCCCGACATTGGCACAATGTGTGAAGCCCATTTCTTGTGTTCCCCGCCGTGATATTGCTGCGATATTGCTAAAAGCGGTGTAAAACCATACTCACTAACTCACTCACAACATTTAGAACCGTCGGTGTTAGCTGGGGGTTTCAAATGTTTAAATCCTGTTTAACATCATTCAAGCCAATCGGATTGCAGCACACACCATTGAAATAATGAATCATGAACGTTTCTCGAGTGAATGTTGCGCAACATATCCCGCCACAGCCAATACGTTCATCACGTGACCAACTGCTCAAAGAATGGCCATGGCGGACTTGTCGAGCGTGTCTATTTGGATTAAAGTGTGTCTGGTTCTCGTGCCTTTGGGCGGACTATTTCATCTGATAGGTTTTGCATCACCGTATTGGGTCTCAACAGTTCTGGTCTATGCTGGAATCTGGCGAACTTGTAATGCTTTACTCTGTATTGACTTTCTGGATGCTGCAGTTTTGCCAGGTGAGTGTCGGGTGTCATATCAACCTACAACAAATATGTTTACCTCGCCTTTGCCAAGGGTCCTGTTATCTAGCCACCATCCTTATGTTGTTAGATGTTTTCGTTGTTTAATATTCCTACTGTATGACGGGGGTCAGACATCCAGTAACTGTTTTTATGATCCACGCCTCTTTGAAAATATTGTCCACCCGATGAATTAGGTCGCCTCTTACAACCAGCATAGTTTGCTGGTGATCCATTCTAACACAGCATCCCCACGGAGTTGTTGCCGGGTATCTTCCTGTGTCACTTTTATCTATCTAAAGGGCATGATCCCATATTTTGGGGGGAGTATAATCAGGTACATCAGTTGTTCTAAGAGCATCCGAGTAGTTTCCTTCATCCCCTCTTCACTCTTGTTTGGTCACTGATATTGAGTGAGTGAGTGAGTGAGTGAGCGAACGTCACATCGGCAGTCTGATATATATGAGTACAATGTGAACGTCACATCGGCAGTCTGATATATATGAGTACAATGTGAACGTCACACCGGCAGTCTGATATATATGAGTACAATGTGAACGTCCTATCGGCAGTCTGATATATATGAGTACAATGTGAACGTCACATCGGCAGTCTGATATATATGAGTACAATGTGAGCGTCACATCGGCAGTCTGATATATATGAGTACAATGTGAACGTCACATCGACAGTCTGATATATATGAGTACAATGGGAACGTCCTTTCGGCAGTCTGATATATATGAGTACAATGGGAACGTCCTATCGGCAGTCTGATATATATGAGTACAATGTGAACGTCACATCGGCAGTCTGATATATATGAGTACAATGTGAACGTCACATCGGCAGTCTGATATATATGAGTACAATGTGAACGTCCTATCGGCAGTCTGATATATATTAGTACAATGTGAACGTCACATCGGCAGTCTGATATATATGAGTACAATGTGAACGTCACATCGGCAGTCTGATATATATTAGTACAATGTGAACGTCACATCGGCAGTCTGATATATATAAGTACAATGTGAACGTCACATCGAGAGTCTGATATATATGAGTACAATGTGAACGTCCTATCGACAGTCTGATATATATGAGTACAATGTGAACGTCACATTAACAGTCTGATATATATAAGTACAATGTGAACGTCACATCGACAGTCTGATATATATGAGTACAATGTGAACGTCACATCGACAGTCTGATGTATATGAGTACAATGTGAACGTCACATCGGCAGTCTGATATATATGAGTACAATGTGAACGTCACATCGGCAGTCTGATATATATTAGTACAATGTGAACGTCACATCGACAGTCTGATATATATATATATATCTATATATAAGTACAATGTGAACGTTATTTTTCCTTAAATAGTTATACACATGTTTGAACAAACATTTTTTTCAAATGCATGGATAGGAATCACAAGAGCTTCTTTCAAAAGTGATGGAAATATTGCGTGTTGAAGCGAGACATTGAATAGTTTAGTTATGTGCATATCTCTACGGCTGGTAAGTATTCGGCTATAAAACCGGTAAATCAAGTACCCAACGAAGGCAAACATTGCAAAGAGTAACTCGCCTATGGTTTGTAAAATCATGTAAAAAGCTTAGCGAACAGGGTGATATTTCCAGTAGAATCTGTTGATTTAGGCCAAGGCCGAGGCATATCTTAATAATGAGTCCACATTCTCTACATCTATACAGGGTGGAGATATTCATGCCACATGACCACTTTACCTGGCAAGACCGGCCTCATCTTCATCCTATCCTTTCTTTGTGATCACGTTTACCGTGATTTCAGATCTTTGAAAAGCGATATGTTGACATAGCAGCTGCTTTTATTCGATTCAGTGAAAATGTTAATCTCGAACAATCCTTTCACTGCGTAAGATACAATTTCACTGCAGTGTTGGAGACGTTTCGTAAGGAAACGTTAAAAAGTAAATCAACGACAGGTAGGTAAAATGTTATGTTAAAGGTATTTCGGTCAACGTGTAGAAAATATATTAGAGAATCTCGAAATGTCCTTCTTTTATTAGACTGTGAAGAGTTTATGTTCATCAGTGGTCTTCCAATGGTAGCAGTAAATATGACAATAAAAGGCTAGGGTCACCAATATGAATGCGTTTGATTTAGATATATAAGGAACAACTTACTCTCGGCACACAAAGTTATGCTGCTTTTCATGTGTAAACATACCTGTGGTGTCTTTGAATCTTTACATATGCTTCAACAAGGACTGGGTTTAACAACAAATGGAACTAGGCATGGAATACTTTCTGTAAATCCGTTAATCTGTAAAAGATATTTATGCGTAATTGAGTGGGTTTAAAAGTTTTTAGGAAATTCTTAGCCACATCACCGTCGGGTTACACATATTGTACCAATGTGGAATTCGAACCCGGGACAACTGCGTGACGGGCCAACGATTTAGCCACATGGCTACCCAAGGCCCTGAAACTAGTTTTCGGATTCTTTCTTTCAAAACTTGGAATCGGTGGTCGAGAAAAGCACATTCAATTGTTTTTTTTTTGTCTTTTGTGTGAACATGTGGTCGGTATTAAAATAAATAAATAATAATTATTCAATTATATCATGATAATCAAGATTTTGAAAAAAATATTTAAACATGAGTGGTGAGTTTCTTACCTTGTGTCGGGACATGCATAAACACAGTTTGGGATATATTTTATTGCAAAATGGGGTTTTCAGACTTGGCTGTAAAAATAATTGAGGTTCTGTTGTGAAATTGTTTTTTTACTTTCCTCATTTTTACGCTCGGCGGATCGTAAACAAAATACAAACACAAAACCGAACGACAACAATGACGATATCAATGGTCGGCCCATTTTCTGCATGATTTTTTAGTGGGTTCAACAAGCAGATTGATCGTGTGCCCAGCTGCACATGACGTAGATTGCTTGCTGATTATTGCTGGACATATTGTGAATAATGGGTAGCCACAGTGTAGTAAATGCTGGTCTTTGTGTCGGGCTTGGTAGCAGATCTTAGAGCGGTGTTCACCTTTTGTCATGACTGTGGTTGCCTTTATTAGGTTTAAAGTGTTTAAATCGTCGTTCGTAGGAGGAGATTAGGTGACTGGAAAGCAGAGCACCCTCTTGAAAATGTGCCATACAAAGAGTCAGTGCGTACATAACTGTACACCTCAGAGAAACAAACGGAACACTTCAATGTTTATAACCTGGTCATAACGTGGACCAGATTCGCCCCCTCCCCCAATTTATCCCATCACCCTCCCCACCCATCCAGCACCCCTAATCCGCCCTACCCCCCACCCCAACACAACCCAATGGCTCCTAAGCAAGTCCCACTTGAGTGCTGATACATGTGTTTAGTTAAGCCGAATTGACCAAGCAGAGTAGACATGGCAATGATATGACGTTGTGTGTTTAAGGGTGCGCATATTTATTCTATACAAACATTGGGAAAAACGACACTCTCTGATAGTCACACAGCTGAGATCGACTCTATGTATTTTGATCCGTATTGCAAAATTCCCAAATCAAATTCTAGTGTTGAGGACCCATGACTTGTCAAATAAAACAAACACAGAGGAGTAAATCCTCCTATGACTCATGTGTTCGTGCCTAATTTGACCATCTTATGTTTTAAGAAGGTTGCCTTGTGCATTTGGGTTTCAGAAGAACGTTTCATGGTCAATCTTTGCTTGTGTTATAGAAAAGAGATTAGTATATGACTCGAAAGAACTGACTTCCGAAGCGCATGCAGGTTCCCGTTGGGGATACTCGACAATCGATAATATGTTTAGGCTGCAACCTTTATGTTCAAAATACAGTTTTTACCTAAGGCCGCCTACATGTTCCGTTTATAGACTATAAGAAAGTCTTTGATTTTGAAGAAAATGCTGTAAGTGTTATTAATCAATATTTTCAAGGTAAAATATATGATGCCCCGAAAGGTATGCATTCGGGTGGTAATGCTTCTGTAAATTTTGTATCTTGTATTTCCCCAAGTTTTCCTACAAACATTGGTATGAAACAAGGTTGTGTCCTCAGACCAACTGTATTTTTATTTTTAAACGAGATTGCATGCATTATCAAAAGGGGATGTAACCCTGAAATTTTCGTGTCATAAGAAATTGAAGATATCAAGTCACTGATTATTTACTGTTTGCTTGTTTTTTGTTTAACGCCGCACTCAGCAATATTCCAGCTATATGACTGCGGTCTGTAAATAATCGAGTCTGGGCCAGACAATCCAGTGATTGACATCATATGCATCGGTCTACGTTGGGATACGATGACATGCTTGCAACATATGAAACTGTAATAAACTATATTATTATTATTATTATTATTATTATTATTAACCAAGTCAGCGAGCCTGACCACCCGATCCCGTTAGTCGCCTCTTACGACAAGGACAATGTTTTTTACGGCAAGCATGGGTTGCTGGATTATATACTGATGACATTGTTCTCGTGTATTCTGTTCATGGTTTGTAAAAGCAATTAGATGTGTTGGAATCCTTCGCTTTAAAATAGTGTCTCACTCTCCAACATTATTGTTTTCAGTAACGGTGACATTATATAAAACCGAAATGAAAAATGGATATTATGGAGTAAGAGTGAGAGCCACAAACACTTACGACTTACTTTCACACTTTATTTTCTTCCAGGCTCGCTACGCGCGACGCAGTTTTTTGAGACAGCCGGGTTGATCGCCATTGCAGCTGCAATCACCCTTTTATTCCTGTCTATCTTCGTGCAGGCGTTAAAGGACAAGAAGATCGTCACCATCATCAACGCCTTAGCATGTTTCGCTGCTTGTACGTTCTCTTAATATTTCACATCCTATCTGATCCTAAAGTGAGTGAGTGAGTGTGGTTTTACCTGCTCTTAGCAATATTCCAGCAATATCACGGCGGGGAACACCAGAAATGGACTTCACACATTGTATCCGTGTGGGGAATCGAACCGGGTCTTTGGCGTGACAAGCAAGCGCTGTAACCACTGGGCTACCCCACCGCCTCATATGATCCTTATGGAAATAGATAATTACTAGTAATCAAATCTTAATGTAACGTGAAAAAATCCATTGACATGACATGATACGAGTGAGAACGGGTGGTCCAGTCGTCTAAGGCGACAGAATCCGCTGTGCTGAGTTGCGTCCCTTAGACGTACCAGGAACCTATGATCGTGGGTTCTAATACCAGTTCGCCCTGATTATGTTTCATGGTTTGTAAGCACCATATCCGTGCAAATTGGTAAACGCCTAAGACCTGCATCACTTAGCGTATTTCCCCCTCACTAATATTACACATTAATGCAATTGAACTAAATTTCAAAGCGGAATTCAACACCTCATTCCCTACTATTCTAGTTAACTCAACGTCCTGTGTACCAACGAAAATATACTGAGCCGCAAAAGAAACGACACCATGGATAGATATATGAGAAACCTTATTTGTCCAAACACTGTAAACATACTTTGAGACATATCAAAAAGATGAAACTTGGCAAAACTGATCATCAAGGTTGAAATTAAATTGTGAAATGTTCTTTAAGTTTAACACTAGTATTTGAGAAACTGGCACCACAAGTCAGTATCTCGTGTGTCCGCCATGTGCATTGATGACTGCCGTGCAACATCGATACAATGGTTGATGAAGGCCATAGGCACTTGAACCCACATTCTGAGGAACGCCCGACGCAGTTCAGCTGTAGTTGTCGGCCATGGTTTAACGTCATTCAGCCGTCTTTGAATCTCGTCCCACAAGTGCTCAATGGGATTTAAATCGGGACTAAGGGCAGGCCACTGCATGGTTCTGATGTCATTCTGCTTGAGGAAGTCTCTTGTTTCTCTCGCAGTGTGGGCACTGGCGTTATCATGCTGAAACTCGTGGTTGCAGCGACGTGCCAAATGAGGTATGGCGAGTGGTCTCAAGACTTGATCAATGTACCGAGCTGCTGTGACACCATTGCCTCTCCCTGGACCAATGTTCTGGAAGACCACAGGCCCGACCCTCTGTGCAAGACCAATTCCAACCCACACCATGTTGCTCGGACCACCCCACGAGTCTCTCTCAACAACACAAGAACCCTAATAACGTTCCCCAACGCGTCGCCAGCCTCTATCTATCTGCCTTCTGCTGTTGAGATACAATAACGGCTCTCGTCTGAGAAGAGGACTCTTCTCCACTGCTGTTGGTGCCAACGCTGGTGCTGTGTTGCCCACTGAAGACGGTCCCGGGGATGACGTGGTGTCAGAATGGGTCCTCGGTTTTGACTTGTGACAATGGAGGTGTCTGCTCGTCAAACGTCGACGCACGGTGTCCTCAGTAGTGTATCGCTGGTGTGTCCCCACTATCTGTCGAGCAGTTTCCGCAGCATTAACAAAGCGGTCTTGAAGATGCTATCGCACAATCTGGCGATCCTGACGTCAGGTGGTGACCCTTGGTCTTCCACTTCGTGGTCGGTCATCTGTATTGTTTGTGGTCTGGTTCCATCGCTGTAGCCTGTGTGTGGTCCTTACGTGGACTTGAAATGCATTGGTTACTTGCCGAGCGGTTTGTCCAGCTTGCAATCGTCCAAGGGCTTGGTGTCTCTGATTTCTTGTCAATCTCGGCATGTGGTAGCAGTTCAATAACGAATGAATGTTACCCGATCTGGGTGGATTTTTATAGGGCAAGAAATGGGGGAACGCATGCGCATTAATTTTCAATTTGCACGGAACTCACGTGCATCGGGTTACCATAGCCGATGCCGTGATGTGTTTGGGCAATCGGTTTTATTGTCATCTGCTTTGTTTTTTATCATAAAATTTCATTTTTCCGGACAAGGGGATGTTAAATTTTCGAAACTTTGATAAACATTACCCAGATATTTAAATGACAACTTCTCATGCAATGTTACTGGGGGTGACGTTTCTTTTGCGGTTCAGTATATATCCTTGTCGATAAGTCTTATCGACTTAAACAATGTATTGCGTTAATGCAGTTTATGCAGTTCGAGTAAACAAGGTATCGATGCAGGTGTAATTGTTTCTCTTGAACTTAAAGATGTATATATGTGTATCCTCTGTTATTTTCCAGCGGGATCAATCATCATCGGCGCCATCATCTATGGCAGTCAGGAGGGGGTTGCACAATACCTCAGCTGGGCGTTCGCGCTGTGCATTGTGGGAGGAATACTGGAGGGTGTGGCCGGCGCACTTATCATGGTGGGAACGTTCGTTATCAGAAGAACATAAATAATTAGTCTAGCCGAAGCAGTGTATGATATCAGAATTTGGAGTACATTTAATTTTGAAGGAGCTTTCATAAAATATTATAGAGAGGAAATTTGTTTTACTTTTTTTATATAGGATATTTGGACGGAATAAGGTGTTATTTGGAATGCAGACAGTCCACTTGAGATACACGCGATTTGATAACCTATTTCCCATCCGTTAACAAATGATCTGTTGCATCCTGTAAAATCCTCAGAGGACAAGTACTGCACGCAGTGGTAAATATAGAATATGTTTTGGTTGACTTTGGCAAATCGAAGCCGTGCATCCGACACAACATGATATTCTAACAGAATTATCTTCAGAGTTTGGACCATAAAAATGTTAATACACTCCCACAGGACGTCGACTTAAGGTATGGGGGTTACTTCACTTTAACTACACAAACTGCACATGTACTGTTGAGTTGAGACCTGAAGCGATCGCCTATTTATTTACTATTGCTTATGTACATTAGTAGTATAGAAGTAATACCTTCTGTGCGTTCCGGGGAAGGCGCCCTATGAATATTCATTAGCATATTGTTATGCTAATAGACATGCATGACGTCACAATGAGAACGGAGTCATTATGCATGCATGTTAAGAATGTCAAGAATGCGGCCTTTGTTAAGAATGTCAAGAAGGCGGCCTTTGTTAAAATGTCATGGTTGAAGAATTCTTTAGGAATCCCAGCTATGTGGAATGTAGTCGGGGTTGATATGTTCACATGAATAAACCAGAATGAATGAATATTGTTTTACGCCGCATCAGTAATGTTCCAGCATCGACAATATCTATTATACCATATTTAAACGTCCAGAAGCCTCTCTCGTTATTTAGTCATGAGTCACTGATTCGCGCTTGGTGGTAGAAGCAATAGTTTTCTTTCACATCTTTGGATTATTTTATATTTCCTGTTTCATTAAAAAGCAGATTGTTCACTCGAACGCACACGCTATACAGCTGATGGGTCTTTAAGTACGGTATTCAATCGCCGAGGTAGAATCGACTTTATGGTTTCGTTGTAAAGTAAACATACTACAGCGACTGTCGAACATTGAAATAAACTATGTTTAAAAGTGAACGATCAGTCCAGTTTGGTTGTTGACTTAGAGTGGAAGCAATATTCGCCGTCTTCCGTTGAGATTCACGTTTACATCCTGTTTTTTGTAACTGAACGAAAATTGTACAACATGTCATCTCCCGATGGACATTGCGCCCGAACGTAGAAGAGGCATATGTATCAGACCCTTTCACAGGGAGGAGGCTGAAGTCGGAACTCTAAACGAACACTGCCTGAATGATCTCCACGAACAATTTAAAATTACATATTTAGGCTATCAACAATGGGCTTAAAGAAAGTAGTCGAAGTTTACGACACTCATCAATGAAAATCTGCATGCCATAGAATATAAATGTTGTAGCGATATGTACTCGAATAAAAATACTTTCATGTAATGATAGCAGAAATTGCTTGAACGGTAACGCCAAAGCCGAAGGTCCTAAGGAGCGGATAACGACACCAATAAAATATCACATCGATACGCTACATGAGGATGGTGTCGATATAAGAGTATGTCATACGTTGAAATATGCTTTGTTTTATAGTTGAAAAGTCATGTGTTTCTGATTCTCTGTGAACGAACGTTTACATGAATAGTATATGCTGTGTTTACATGAATAAAATACGCTGTTTATCACTCTCTGATTGTTTTGTCCTCATTGCTTATCGTTCTTAGATATCGTTAGTTTATCTTAACATGTATTTATGCGGAGACGAATATCGGTCTCTCGCAGTTGAATCATGGCTACAGACACAGCACATTCCTCTATGGAAAAGGCATTGGAAAATTATTATTTTAACCCTCGTAATCCGGGTGCATTCTATGGTCCAATAAAATTCAAACAAGCATTGCAGAAACAGGGAAACAGCAAGTATAAAGTAAAAAATAAGACAATTTTAAAATTCTTTAGAAATGCCAACTATGTGGAATGTAGTCGGGGTTGATATCTTTAGATGTATACTAGAATGAGCGTCATCAAACGGAATGTCACCCTATCGTGAAAGAATGAAACAGTCCTCGATCTCTTGATATAGCTACTCAATGAATAAGTAGAATGTCATCATCTAGACGAAGAGGAGAATGTACGAGTTCATTCACCATTTGATCATCACAGTCGACTGCGAGGAAATATCTTTATTTTTTTGGTCTTACAAAATACAGACGGACCTTTCATTTTTGGATGGAATCTCATTTAACCAATACCATCAATCATGTTCACTAAAATAAGTGAATAAAAAATAGTATAGTTTTATAAAATATGTCTCTACTTTATTGACGGCGTGATATATTTCGTCGTAAAAAGTAAGTCTTATTCTTATTTTCAATCTTAATTTTCAACTCTGTGATATATTTCGTTGTAAAATGTCAGTCTTATTCTTATTTTCAATCCTAATTTTCAACTCTGCGATATATTTCGTCGTAAAAAGTCAGTCTTGTTCTTATTTTCAATCTTAATTTTCAACTCTGTGATATATTTCGTCGTAAAAAGTCAGTCTTATTCTTATTTTCAATCTTAATTTTCAACTCTGTGATATATTTCGTCGTAAGAGGTGAAAAATTAAGATTGAAAATAAGAATAAGACTGACTTTTTACGACGAAATATATCACGCCGTGAATAAAGTAGAGACATATTCTATAAAACTATACTATTTTTTATTCACTTATTTTAGTGAACATGATTGATGGTATTAGTTAAATGACTGTGATGATCAAAATGGTCTTCGTCTCGGTGATGACATTCTACTTATAGAAGTTGCTATATCAAGAGATCGAGGACGGTTTCATTCTTTCACGATAGGGTGACATTCCGTTTGATGACGCTCATTCTAGTATACATCTGAAGATATCAACCCCGACTACATTCCACATAGCTGGCATTCTTAAAGAATTTTAAAATTGTCTTATTTTCTTGACTTTGTACTTGCTGTTTCCCTGTTTCTGCAATGCTTGTTTGAATTTTATTGGACCATAGAATGCACCCGGATTACGAGGGTTAAAATAATAATTTTCTAATGCCTTTTCCATAGAGGAATGTGCTGTGTCTGTAGCCATGATTCAACTGCGAGAGACCGATATTCGTCTCCGCATAAATACATGTTAAGATAAACTAACGATATCTAAGAACGATAAGCAATGAGGACAAAACAATCAGAGAGTGATAAACAGCGTATTTTATTCATGTAAACACAGCATATATTATTCATGTTAACACTCGTTCACAGAGAATCAGAAACACATGACTTTTCAACTATAAAACAAAGCATATTTCAACGTATGACATACTCTTATATCGACACCATCCTCATGTAGCATATCGATGTGATATTTTATTGGTGTCGTTATCCGCTCCTTAGGACCTTCGGCTTTGGCGTTACCGTTCAAGCAGTTTCTGCTATCATTACATGAAAGTGATTTTATTCGAGTACATATCGCTACAACTTTTATATTCTATGGCATGCAGATTTTCATTGATGAGTGTAGTAAACTTCGAGTACTTTCTTCTTTTCATCGTCTTAAAGCCCATTGTTGATAGCCTAAATATGTAATTTTAAATTGTTCGTGGAGATCACACAGGCAGTGTCCGTTCATTCATGGATCTGATTTGTGCACGGATGAAAGGTTTTAGACGCAACATCATTTTCCATTCGCCCTGAGTAAGCGTTATACCTTTTATTGTTGGTTTCTCATTCAGAAACTGTCTGACGTCAAGCACGGTGCGATTTTTGCTACGACAAACGACAGCTCGTGTTGAATAGGATAAGACAAACTGAGTGTTCGAGCACTGCGAAGAAGCGTTGATAGACTGTAAACTGAGGGTTGGTTCAATAGGAGGGTCGTCAAAAAATAGTTCACTGTCTATTTGCTGTGAAGTTTTACTTTTTCCAATTCGAAATAGTTACCGCATTAACGACAGTCAAAATGGTGATTGCTAACATCAGTAAACCAACCAGAGTTCCGACTACAGCGTCCTCCCTGTGAAAGGGTCTGATACATATGCCTCTTCTACGTTCGGGCGCAATGTCCATCGGGAGATGACATGTTGTACAATTTTCGTTCAGTTACAAAAAACAGGATGTAAACGTGAATCTCAACGGGAGACGGCGAATATTGCTTCCACTCTAAGTCAACAACCAAACTGGACTGATCGTTCACTTTTAAACATAGTTTAAATGTTCGACAGTCGCTGTAGTATGTTTACTTTACAACGAAACCATAAAGTCGATTCTACCTCGGCGATTGAATACCGTACTTAACGACCCATCAGCTGTATAGCGTGTGCGTTCGAGTGAACAATCTGCTTTTTAATGAAACAGGAAATATAAAATAATCCAAAGATGTGAAAGAAAACTATTGCTTCTACCACCAAGCGGGAATCAGTGACTCGTGACTCAATAACGAGAGAGGCTTCTGGACGTTTAAATATGGTATAATAGATATTGTCGATGCTGGAACATTGCTGATGCGGCGTAAAACAATATTCATTCATTCATTCTGGTTTATTCATGTGAACATATCAACCCCGACTACATTCAGCATAGCTGGGATTCCTAAAGAATTCTTCAACCATGACATTTTAACAAAGGCCGCCTTCTTGACATTCTTAACAAAGGCCGCATTCTTGACATTCTTAACATGCATGCATAATGACTCCGTTCTCATTGTGACGTCATGCATGTCTATTAGCATAACAATAGGCACATGAATATTCATAGGGCGCCTTCCCCGGAAGGCGCTGAAGGTATTACTTCTATACTACTTACATTTATCCGACACATATCTCAGTTAAAGGGGGACTAGACTCGGCCCAAAAGGCAGCCCTAGCAGGATTGATGTAGGTAACATATATTTAACTAAATTGTTAATGTATGTTAATCTAGCAGTTAGCCCGAGTTACAAAGAGGCACTGTCTCAGCAGCACATTGCACTAATTAAAGCTTCTTGATGACACCAGGTTGTCGATCATAGTCCCACTATAACACTTTTATTCTCCAAATCATTCTCACTGTCGGTTCATCAACTATTCCTACACTGTGCCTAAATAGATCTGGAAAAGAATTGTATCACATACGATAGGTACATTTTTCATTTATCATATTCTGTATTAATTTTCTGACGAATATATAAATATACAAAGTCATATATATACAATGAAGGGTTGATGCTTAATCTTTTGCTGGTGCATGCTAAAGCGTAATTCATTTGTTTGTTTTACGCCGCACTCCGCAACATTCCAGCTATATGCCGCCGGTCTCGAAATAATCGAGTCTGGACCAAACAATCCAGTGATTGATATCACGAACATCGATCCACGCAATTGGGATACAATGGCATGCATCAACAAGTCAGCGAGCTTGACCACCCGATCCAGTTAGCCGCCTCTTACGACAAGCATAGCCGCCTTTTACTGCAAACATGGGTTGCTGAGGACCTATTCAACCCCGGATCTTCACGGGTTGAGAACAAGGAGAACCTGCAGTCAGGAACATGTATACGCACCCCGAACGCACTAACTCAGTGACTCAGAAACCAAACACAACATAACAAACAATTTTAACAAGAACTATACCATTTAGAATATTCACATTTGTGTGTACATGTTTCATGTATACAACCCTCAAGAAAGAATAGTTGTATTCTGATTAAAGTTATATTTTTGTGTAAATAGTGAGTGTTAGTTTACGATAATTAATCAACCAGTTTAATAGTTCTGAGGCCTGGGCTTGGTATTATGGTTTTCCGAGTTGGGATAAGTCATTAGATGAAGTAGTTTTTGAATTGTCGCCTATATTGAACATTTGATTCCCATTCATGTTTCACCGTGTCGTTGAACATAAATCATATGTAACCGATTGGAAGCAATCTTTTGTTTGTTTGCTGTTGAACGCCGCACTCAGTAATAGTCCAGCTATATGATGTCGGTCTGTAATTCATCGAGTCTTGACCAGACAGTCTAGTGGTTGACATCATTAGAATCGATCTACGTTGGAATAAGACGACATGTATCAAAGAAGCCTGACCACCCGATATCCGTTAGTCACCTCTTACGACAAGCAGTGTCGCCTCCTACGGCACGCATGGGTTGCTGAAGACCTATTCTCTATCCGGATCTTCATGTGTCTGGAAGCAATCTAATACATTCTGTAGAATGTTTTGATGAGGTCAATTTCCTCTTGAATGTACACTGCCACTCACCAAAGTGCAAGCTGTGTCTAATTCCAGAGTCGGCCTATTTCAACTTCAAACCCAAGTGTTTTTACTTCAGAAAACATGTCTCCACATAAACCACCTTCATTTCAACAGATCAAATATCACTGAGTCCTTATATTTCTATTTTACTCAATAACAAAAGTTCCTGTGACACCAATATTCACTTTATACAAAGAGCACGTAAATCTTGTTAAGGTCGGATCACAGTCAGTTATGTGCATCTTGCCTGTATCAGACATGCTTGCCACGGGGCAGGTCACTTTTGCCTGTTATGTTGTCACAATTAGATCTGAGTAACGAGGACGTACCAAATGTCTCTACAAGCTGGGCAAGATGAGCACGCGGAGTATGTTAAGCAACGTAGATCACCGCGATACTCCCCATGCAACGCTTGTGGTTTTTTTTGTTTGTTCGTTTGTTGTTTAACGCCGCACTCAGCAATATTCCAGCCACAAATTCCAGATCTGTAAATAATCAAGTTTGGACCAGACATTCCAGTGATTGTCATCATGAGCATCGAGCTTCGCAATCGGAATGCGATGACATGCATCAACCAAGTGTCTCGTGAGCTTTCAGATCGGATGTTGTATCATATTCGCTTTAAATTGTCAAATTAAATTCTTGTATTATACAACCCGTGAAACACAAAAATAATATACTTCTTTATTTTTCTATTTTCCAGCAATATCACGGCTACCCTACCGAACTTTTGTGGTGAACCTTCATGTATGTATGTGGTCTACCGGGGCTCGAACCAACACTCTATCCACTAGACCACGGAGGCGGTTGGTGTTTATTAAGAGCGGGACCGCCTCCCAGAGGTTTGATTCCCTGCCGCGTCATACCAAATGACATTAAAAGATGGTACTACATGTACTTGTTACCCTGTCTGACGTTCGGCAACACGCAATTTAAGTGAAAGGCGACATTAAACCGTATTACACCTCACCTCACCTGGTCGCTCTACAGACATGATAACATTGTTCACCTTGACATTGAGATGTTCCATTCATGACACTGCAGCGCCGTGTCGTATCTTCTTTCTTTCCAGGTCGACGTATTTGTCTTCAATTCTTTCATTTTTTCTGGACAATTGACTCATAGCAGAAGACCTTGTTACATCCAGCTGGCTTTTTCTCATCTTTTTGTTTAGGGATTTGGATTTGAACTTTTATCCTTTGACGTAGGTTTAGTGCTGACAGAAAGAGTGGTGTCTTTGCTAAGAGATAGAGATCTCCTTGACGCTGGTCTGTATTCACGTGTGTTACTTTGTGAAGGGAAGTGGATTCCAAGTCAGTGAAAACTTGGTTATCACTTTCATCACTGACATCAACTGCTTTATCATCCTGATCAAGGGAATCCATACCGGTTGTGCTACCACTAATTTCTGCAGCACTCGAGTCCTCCATTTCCTCGGTGTCCTTTACACTTTCGCTGTCAATAACTTTTACAGCAGACGATGCTGGACGGTCGCCAAGTATTTCTTGCAGTTTGTTATCCTACTTGCAAAACGGCAGTGAGCTGCAACTCCTGCTTGATCTAGCTTTACAAAGTCTATTATTTCGTTTTTGCGAATGCAATTTAGTCTTGCATTGCTCCGCAGACTGTTCATGAGCACAATCTTCCATTCCTGAAGATATGATTTTGTACATACTGGCATTACTCGTTTTGCGACCTGTTAAGGAAGTGCCAGTTAACCAAATGACTCAAAACTGACACAAAATGCACTTGGACACGTGGCTGACTATGTAGTAATGAACCAGTCAACCATGGGTAGGAAGTTCTTTGATCGACAATTAATGTAGTGAAGTTTGCATATAATGGTTATGCCATTTGAGGCTGTATTAGTCGGAAGAACTACACATTTAGGACAGCCAGACCTTGGATGGCCGCTGGCTGGGACAGTCCATGGGTTTATTTCCAATTCTGTTTCCTCTTTTTCAGTTTATGCATCCTACTAATGTCATAACGCACTGGACCGCCCGGAGAGCGGAAGGTCCAGGGTTCTATCCCCGGCCGCGTCATACCAAAAGACGTTAAAAGATGGTACTTGTTGTTACCCTGTCTGGCGCTCGGCATTAAGGGGCTAAAACAAGGACTGGGCGGCTCGGAGTATACTGTGTCTGATTGGGGTATTCATGTTAAACTGCAGCATGGTATCTCAGTGTGCTAGCACTATAAATCGGCATTAGTCCGGACTAATACAAGCAGCCACACACACGTGCATGCACGTGCAATAATCTTAGACGCGACGTTAAACCCAGCACATCACGCACTGACTTAACCTACTATGAAATACATTCCACGAGTTCTCTTTTGGCCCATTGAGTTGCATAGGTTTTAAGAGCCTCCATAGCGGTTTTAGAGGTCTAATACAATTGGTAGAAGACTGCGAAATTTGGGAATATCTGACGAAGATTGTTATTGTCAACAATAGAAAAGTCACCTGTGATGATATGACCAACAAGGTGCTGACAGTAAGATGAATCCTGGCAGTCATAATTAGTGGCGTTTACACCATAAGTTGTCAAGTCAACGTTCTGCAACACGTTACTATAACTGAACAACTTAAATGACCAACATTCCTACGAGCGCGGGAATAGTGCTGACAACACCACAGTCATAATCAGGGCGAATCTGATCATCTGGTTCTAACTCTGCACAGCCAATTGCGGCGACACTGGTCTGGCGCACCTCTGAAAGTTCGGTGTGTCGGTCTGGTGCAACATTGAAAGTTCCCTGAATCAGTCAACTGCAACATTTAGGAGACAAACATTAAATGGTTTCAAATTTGCGGGTGTTATCGCGTATTCTGGGGTCCGGAAATTACATTTCAGATGGTTACGAATGTGAACACCCGTTCAATAGCATTTTACTACCAATCGGATTGCAGCACTAACACCTGATATGAAAGTATAAAGAAAGTTACCTGAGTGAGTGTTGCGCAACAGTATCCACGCAGCACACAAACAATTACATGCGCAACACATCCTGTCACGCCAACACGCGCCAACTACGCGACCTACTTCTTGAAAACACGACCATGGCGGACTTGTCGAGCGTGTCTATTTGGATTAAAGTGTGTCTGGTTCTCGTGCCTTTGGGCGGACTATTTCATCTGATAGGTTTTGCATCACCGTATTGGGTCTCAGCAGTTCTGGGCCACAGTGGAATCTGGCGATTCTGTAATATTGCAGTCTGTATTGACTATCTGGATGCTGCGTTTTCGGCTCGTTTGCAAGGTGAGTGTCGGGTGTCATATCAACCTACAACAAATATATTTACCTCGCCTTTGCCAAGGGTAATGTTATCTAGCCACCATCCTTGTCTTGTTAGATGTTTTTGTTGTTTAATATTCCTACTGTATGACGGGGGTCAGACATCCAGTAACTGTTTTTATGATCCACGCCTCTTTGAAAATATTGTCCACCCGATGAATTAGGTCACCTCTTACAACCAGCATAGTTTGCTGGTGATCCATTCTTACCCAGCATCCCCACGGAGTTGTTGCCGGGTATCTGGCATCTGGAATCTGGCGAACTTGTACTACTTTACTCTGTATTGACTATCTGGATGCTGCGGTTTTGGTTCCTTTGCCAGGTGAGTGTCGGGTGTCATATCAACCTACGACAAATATGTATTCCAGAATGTTTTTGTTCAATTGTAAATAGCGAACTTCGTCAAATTATTTTTCAAAGCCTAGTCTGTAATGGCAGTTGGCAGTCTGAAACTAGTGTCGTATACAACCGACTTCTAAATCATATTACATTGTTGGTCAAGGTTCGCGAAAGGCTGTACATACACCATCTGTAATGGATGTCCTCAGATCTTTGTTTAGATGTAGCGAAAACAAAGATCTGATTTTAATGAGACGGTGGTACATGCCTCTCAGATATTCCTGATCACCCGATTAATTAAGTCGTCTCTTACGACCAGCATAGCTTGCTTGGGATCTATTCTGACCTAGAATCCCCAGGTAGCTGGGTATCTTCCCTAATTACAATTAACTGTCTAAGGGCGCAAGGCTCTGAAATGAAACTTTTTCACACAAAAAATAGTTGTCAGATTTACTTGATAAAATATAATAAAAGGATCCCAGAGGCTCTCTGAAACTGCAGTAATCTAAACTTTACTTTTGACTATTAAAGACTTGCATGGGCTGTATTGGATATGTTTGTTTCAGGGTCGATATGACTGACTGCAACATGAGTAGCCTTGTGACATGATTGTAAGCTATGCTAATTGTGCTGCCATGGATCGGGTGTTCGATTGTTTACCGCGATCTAGCTTGGCGTAGCGTAAATTCCTTTGATGTGACTTAAATGTCAGATTAGTCCCTCCTTTTAAAGAAATAGAAGTTGGCATTATTTTCTTGCATTTTTTAAAATGTGGCAACGAATTTTAACTGGCCAATGACGATCAACAGAACATGTTGGCGGTGTATTGTAAGGGTGCACACAACCAAGAAAAACGACAGTGGTGTGTAGTTAAAAAATGAACGTTTGAGATGACTTGATCAACAATGGGTCATGCCCCATTGATCCTAGACCTCTTGGCCCAGTGCACCCTGTGCAGGGCGATCATAAGCTGGGACACATTGAACATATTGGCTACAGTTTGCTGCGTATACCCTTCATGCGTTCATAACGTTGCAGGCGACGCATTCCTTGTCCCATCGCAGATACATTGAAGCAAGAGTAGAGATCTTATGTGTTACTGTGGATACCCCCCCCTCCCATCGTGTTTTGGGGAGAGTATAATCATTTGTCCTCGAGCTTAGTGCCTCCAAGGAGTTGATATACCTTCTGGTTAATTGTTGTATTCAAATAAACAAAGGCAGATAGAAATTTTCTCCAAATTTGAAAACAAGAATTAAAAGATGCCATTATTTTATACCATTTATTACATGGTGATGGTGTGTGGGGATGGGGGGTGGGGGGTGGGTTCTGGTGTGGGTTATTGATGCACTAGTGTACTGAAAATAATTACCCTCCCCTGATGCTTTTCATGAATATTTTTGGATGACCCTCGACATGTTCTTGTTCATTTGTTGATGTACCTCTCTAAATATGGCAGAATAGAAGTTGAGTGGAATAGAGTGAATGTGGCTTATCCCTGTCCCAACCAACTCGCCAACAGAAGGAGGAAGCCAAGATCTAATGAATCTTACAAAATCAATGTAAGAACAGATATAGTTGTCAGCAATAAACTGATATAAGCTGCGTACTAGTATTGTGCTTCAACACATAGTTGTTGTAATTACATAACAACTTTCTTGTGTCAAAGTGAGTGTGCGAGAGTATGAGTGAGTGTGTGAGGTTTTACGCCTGATTTAGTAGTATTCACATACTATGACCGCATGGGATACCAAGTATGGGAGAAATCGAACCCTGGCTTTTGATGAGCGATCGCTTTACCCACAAAACTTCCACAAGTGAAAAAACCAACAAACAACATTTTCTCATTTATAGGTGTGTGTGTATGTACATATATGTGATTATATTCTTATTTATGATATTGTGTTGTTTAAGCACATGTAACAAAAAACCTCTAGTTTCCGTTGGAGAGTTATCCTGTTCTGGTGGTTCCATTGTTCTAAATTTTGAAAGGAAAAAAAAGATCAAATTTAAATTGGTTAACTAAAATCGTCCCAAGCATTGAAGGTGTGTCCTTAACACAAGCAATGGCGGCATGAGATGTTTGACAGCTTGATAATGAATGAAAAAATAGGTATGTCTGTCTTAGCGAGTGTTGCAGCAGCCTGACGGTGGATGGGAAAAGTAAACATCCTTGATTGAATTGTTGGATGGTAGAGATAGACACCTTTACCGGGGACACCTGGCTTCTTCACTAACTAATAGTCATTCATAAACACATGCTTATGGAATCTTACAATGGACTCTTATTTATTATTTACCGTATGATTATGGACATAGTTTTGTTGCTTTTATTATACATGTATTTTTCATTCAATTACAATAAACGTGAACATCCCTTGTAATCATAGACTGTAGCAGTCTCCCTTTTTATAGTAACATGCACAATGTTTCCGAGAACCCTAAAAAAGTAAACAAACAAAACGGAACAAAATTTGCATCAGTAACGTAGTAAAAACGAGACCAGAAGTGTTTGTACATTAGGAAAAAACATAAGGCTAGAGCAAAAAGACATGTCTGGGATTTCCTTTCCTTTTGGAATTCATGTTGGCAATTGATAGTACAGATGTATTGACGTGTGAGACAGCGGCCCTGTGTTGTAAGATTAACCAATAACTGCCAGACAGACATACGTCATAAACTGTGATTTAACAGAGATTGGGGTCTTGGGCATTTCTTATTGAGACAGAATATGTTTGATTCACCGCATCATTGCATACAACTCCTTTATTCTCTGATAGGGGTCGCCAAACATTTTTATGGTAACCCAGAAACAATTGTATATCAGAAGATCCAGTGTGTTGTGTGAAAAATATTTTAAATCTACTGTACAACCTGAGGATAAATGATTTTTTCAGTATTCTGATATTTATTCTGAATCAAAATATGAACAAGGATTGATAAGACAAGTGCATGTAGGGAATAGACAAAAATAAGTTCAAGATAATTCGGGTAAAATTCTTTTATACGTCAATATGCTTGTATGTTTGAATCCTTGCACCCCTCCCTCCAGATCAGCGCATGGCTAAATAGGGTAGGCAAACGCTGAGCTGTAACAAACTGAGTCATAACATGGAGCTAATCACATGGTGATATTTCCAGTATAATCTGTGTTAATTTAGGCCGAGGTTTTATCTTGACAACAAGTGCAAATTCCTACATATTTATACAGGGTGGAGATATGCATGTGACATGCATGAGCAACCATGGCCTCCTATTTACAACTTGTGCATATTTCAGATCATAGAAAGCAATATGTCGACAAAACAGCTGCTTTTATCCAATAGGATTCAGTGTAAATGGAAACCTTGAATAATCCTTTCTTTGCATTTCAATGCGGTGTTGTAAACATGTAAATGGAGAAGTTTCGTAAGGAAATGTTGAAAAGTAAATACAATGACAGACAGACAGATATGCTAAATGTTGGCATTCATCAATATGAATGAAAGGTATAACATTTACCAGATAATTAGCATGGTCTCGGCATACAGGAAATGCTGTACACGTGTATAGGTACTTTGTAATCTTCACAAATGCTTCATCCAGGAGATACTCGTATATTGCCGACTGTGGCGTTAAACAACAGACAAACATAAAGCATGTTGTGACACCTGGTCAAATGGGCATTGAATGTTTTCAGTAAAGGTGTGGCCAACTATTTATGCTTAAGTGAATGAGTTTTACACCATTTTCAGTAATTGTGCAGCCCTATCAGTCGGGTTACACACATTGTATCCAGGTGGGAACTCGAACCCTAGACTATGGCGTGAGGGGACATATGGCTACCCCACGACCCTAAACTAGTTAGGCCTTTTTTTAATTTGTTGCTTTTCTCTCTCTTTCAAAACGTGAAATCGCTGGTCAAAAACAAAAGAACAGAAAGTAAGCACATTTTTTGTTTGTCTTTTGTGTAAACATATATTCACAGATAGTCAGCCTGCTTGAGACATGGTATTACGAACACTCAGATTACTTGGACTTCCTCCCAGCATATGACACATTATCCTAATGTAGAAGTAAAGGAAAACATGGAGAAATTGATGTCTTCACACATAAATCTATATTTCAGGGTGAATAAAGAATATCCCCTTGTGTTGAAGATGCAATGTATGTGTTACTTAATAACACTTTCTTTTGTATTGATACAGATTTTATTATAGGTTTTGTATATATTTCACCAGAAGATCCATCCCATTGCCATGAATAGCCTTGACATAAAAATACTACTATGTACAAAGATTCTGAGAAATCATAACAGAATACTTCAGCTGCAGAACTGGTGTTGAAGACGACTTCATGTCACATGACAGTGCCGACTGCTTGCCATCTGGTGATTGGTAGGATACCGATGACATCTGTATACCAAGATACATCAGAGATGAAAAGACAAATAACTTTGGTAGACGTTCATTAGAAATATGCAGTATTCATTGTGTACACATTAAAAATGGTAGACTTTCTGTTGATAAAGATGGTTTGTATTTATGTATAAATATTTGCATGGCAAACAATGGTCGCAGAACAGTTGACTCTATGTTAGCTAGTTCATCAATGTCTCCCCAAGTTGTTGACTTCAGTGTTATTGATCTTGACAAATCAGATCATTTCCCTCTTCTTTGTGAATTAAACATTGTCACTCGGACAGTGACACCCTACACCCTCTGTGTCACCCTACACCCTCTGTGTCACCCTACATCCTCTGCGTCATCCTACACCCTCTGTGTCACCCTACACCCTCTGTGTCACCCTACACCCTCTATGTCACCCTACACCCTCTGTGACACCCTACACCCTCTGTGTCACCCTACACCCTCTGTGTCACCCAACACCCTCTGTGTCACCCTACACCCTCTGTGTCACCCTACACCCTCTGTGTCACCCTACACCCTCTGTGTCACCCAACACCCTCTGTGTCACCCTACACCCTCTGTGTCACCCAACACCCTCTGTGTCACCCTACACCCTCTGTGTCACCCTACACCCTCTGTGTCACCCTACACCCTCTGTGTCACCCTACACCCTCTGTGTCACCCAACACCCTCTGTGTCACCCTACACCCTCTGTGTCACCCTACACCCTCTGTGTCACCCTACACCCTCTGTGTCTCCCTACACCCTCTGTGTCACCCTACACCCTCTGTGTCACCCAACACCCTCTGTGTCACCCTACACCCTCTGTGTCACCCTACACCCTCTGTGTCACCCTACACCCTCTGTGTCACTCTACACAAAACGTATATGGAACCACAAAAATGAAGCAACTATTCAAAGACGTGTACATGATGATATATCAACGTCACTACATGTACTGGAAAATATCAAGAAATTTACAGGAACATCGGCAACTCGGTTACATTTATATCTACATTTTACTACACAGCGGCTGAATCAATGAGCAGACGACACAAATCACGTGGTCTATACCTAACCGTCAGCCCCCGTGGCGAGACAAGGACTGTAAGCAGTTGAAGCGTGACCAGTATCGTGATGTTGATAGGTTCAGATAGACAGATGCACAGGAACACTGTCAGAAGTATGAGACATAAATCAAGGTTTAAGTGTACATGTCAACTCTAGAAGGAACATTTTTAACAGTATAAGAACAACAGGTTTTATGACATTAAGGAAATCACAAATGAACACTGAAAAAAGAATTGCTGAAGAAAACCTTTTCAAAATGCAATATTAATGGTGCGGAGTGGTAAGCATATTTCAAGAAGTTACTGAATACAGGACAAGTTTATTTCTCATTGAATTTCACAAAAGCTTTTGACTGTGTTAAGCTTACATGTATTCGTTTGTGACATCGTCTCATCAAATACGGAATCCATGGAAACCTTTTAATGGTTCTGCGCAATATGTTTTCAAAGTTACAGTAATGTATGGTCTATCTGACTTCTTCGAGTGCTGCATGGTTACCCGAAAGGGATGCATGGTCAGTCCATTCCTGTTTACCCTTAAGATCAATAAACTTGTAACTGAAATTAATAATTTCAACTGCAAACAATATATATAACAGATGAATGTCCTAATGTTCGTATGCTCCCTTCTCTACGCCGATGATGTAGTTAATTCTTCAGATTCAGCAGATAAACTCCAGCAATAGGTGGACTGTGTCATCACATTTTGCGTAAGTGGGGCCTTTGTTTATAGAATTGATGGCTGTCTTAGACATGATGATAAATGGTACTACGGAAGCTGTGAAATCGAAAACGTTTCATATTATAAGTATCTTGGACTATTTTTAACACCGAAACTGAAATGGACTAAATCACGACTTGTGCTAGCACAACAGGAAGGAAGAGTTTGATTTCTGATTTACAAACTTCATTCTATATGTGAAGACTATCTACATGTACATGTACAGCTCTGAAAGTCTTCGACTCTAGATTCTCCCTATATTAACACATGGTGCTGAAATTTGGGGCTACGAGATGGTGGATTAAACAGGAAGGGAACAAAGCAAATTCATCAAAAGAATTCTAATTGTACCAGTTAAATACTTCCAACTTTGCAGTTCTCGGAGAAAGTGGTAGATGTATTCATATCTAAATTTAAACAACGAGTATATGACTGTAACATCATAAGTAAGGTGTAAGGCGGAGGACATCAATAACAGCAACATATAAACTGACAGCATGGGCAACTTTGAAATCAAAACTACAAATGGAACCTGATTTTCTCAAATTGACTTCAAAGTTTTGAAACAAGTCCTTGCAAGCTTTAGATGTAGATATTTCCACTTCATGATAGAAAGTGGAAGACACATAGGCCTCGACCAAGAAAACAGAGATTGTAAATATTGTATTCGATATAATGTTAGAATGATTGAAAACAAATCATTTCTTGCTCATATGCCATACGTTTACTGACCTTAGACAAATCTATATTCTTCCTCACTATTTTACTGGACCTTCAATTACTTCTTTTGTAAATCGTATGTCTTCTAAATGTAACTTTACAGTTGTCCAGCCATCAAGATACATATTTGAAGCAATGATCATGAAGCTTCATAGCTTACTTCATCAATATTAATATCATGTGTTTTTATTATATGTTTGAAAATATTTATGTACTCATACGTTGTATGGGCCTCTGGCCTGGAAAACTGAAATAAACTATCGTCCTGAAGGTATTTAAAACACTAAAATTATAATGCAATGTCATGATGGCCAAGACCCTGAAAAAACCCAATAATTTAAACATGCTGCCGAGGTGAGTTAAATATCTTGAGTCGGGACATGCATGAAAACAAAGTGTGACATATTCTATTGCTCAGTGGGTAGTGAGAAAAAAACCCTCTCATTTGGGAATTTCTTTTTTTCTACTTTCCTGATTTTTACGGTCGGTGGATCCGTCAACCAATAAATAATAAAAAAACCCGCTTTACGGCACTTGGGAGCTACATCATGCACGTCATCGTGGTCTTCAGTAAACAGCAGTTAATGGAGTTGAATTATAGATCACTCACTTATGAGATAAATCAATCACGTATTAAGGAAGTGTTTGATAGGTATTACCTAGAATGTGACGGGTGACAAAGTAGATACACTTTATGGATAACAACTTCTTTATTTACTGTAAAGGCGACGTTTCGGTTTAGATCCTTATGCCGTTGTCAAGCAAGTATAAGGATCTGTACCGAAATGGCGCCTTTTCAGTAAATAAAGAAGTTGTTATCCATAAATTGTGTCTACTTGGTCACGTATTAGGGCTTTTGTAAATAGGATGGAGGTATTGGATATCCAACATTGTTTTACGGTTAATGCTTTCCGTAAATTAAAATGCTAAGCCTGTTGCGTGTGTGTCCATTGTACATCTGATGAAATTGAAAATGTGCTTGGTTAGTGTGTGATAGATACACAAATTTAAGAATGAAATTCATCCCATATATTGTCAATATGGTTAAAAGTAAACAGTGAATAGTAAATATTTTAAATTCTGATAATATTAAAAATGTTCCCTCTGTAGCCAAGTTTGTCTATCACGTGTTTCGGTTGTGCAACAGTTAACCTACGTCTTAACCTCATGTGCCTGACAATTATCAAACAATTGTATTTTAGACTAATAGTCCTCTTATACTGAATATCCATCCATTCATCTACATTATCTAAAGATAACAGTGTACCGTGGGTGGTAGCCCAGTGGTTAAAGCGATCGCTCGTCACCCTAAAGACCCGGGTTCAGTTCCCTACATGAGAACAGTGCGTGAAACCTATTTCCGGTGTCCCCTGCCGTGATATTGCTGGAATATTGCTGAAAACCGCATCGTTATCACTGGAGGCTATTTTGCATTATTGCGCTGAACGATGTCACAAACTTCGACTGTTGTCTACAGTTGTTTTTTTGTTAATCATAACATAAGCAGTCTGTGAAGTTATTATTGTTGACGTATTTATGTATAACAATTATGGAGTTATAAACGTTAAAATCGGTGTGCACACTTTGCGTAAATCCACTTCTATGGTAGTACAGAATAGCAGGACTGTACAAATCTGCAGGACCGTACAGAAATATATGATTGTACAGGATAACACGATTATACACATCTACATGATGGTATAAAGCAACAGGATTGTACCTTTCTACGGGATTTTACAGAAAAAACAGTATTGTACAGGGTGTCGTTGTACAAAATAACCTTAGCGCTACGATTGTCATAAGTCTATGTTAAGGTATGGCACTTACGATCACCTTAACGCTAAGATCGGTTTGTACAAGAGCACCCTGATCTGCAGGTTTATACAAACATACACACAACTATTTTTCACACTTTCTTTTTCTTCCAGGCTGGTTACGCGCAACTCAGTTTTTTGAGACAGTCGGGTTGATCGTCATTGCAGTTGCAGTCGTCCTATTATTCCTGTCTATCTTTCTGCAGGCGTTCAAGGACAAGACTATCATCACCATCATCAACGCCATAGCATGTTTCGCTGCTTGTACGTCCTCTTAATATTTCACACCCCAAATGATCCTAAAAGAACTATATAGTTATTCAAATCTTTAGCAAACTTAATGTTCCACGAAATTTAAAAAAAGATAATGACATAATACAAGTGAGAACGGGTGGCCTTGTCATCTGACGCGACGGAATCCGCTGTGCTGAGTTGCGTCCCTTAGACGTGACAGAAACCTATGATCGTGGGTTCGAACACCAGTTCGCCGTGATTATGTTTCAGGTTTGTAAACCGCGCAAAGCGGTAAAGTCTAGGGCCTACGCTTCTTCAGGCATTCCAACCTCATCAACACGACACCCTGTAATATAACTGAACTAATGTTCAAAGCGGCGTTCAACGCACCTCATTTCCCACTATTCTCGTCAACTCGAAGTCCTGTGTTATAAAATATATCCTTATCGATAAGTCGACACCAGCGGAGTGGAGCTCTTGGACAATAGTGCCGATGGTAATATCATCAAAACTGTAATCATTATGTCAAATCGACTTACACGATGTATTGAGTTAATGCAGTTCGAGTTAACAAGGTATCACTGTCCGTGTAATTGCTTCTCTTGAACTTAAAGATGTATATATGTGTATCCTCTGTTATTTTCCAGCGGGATCAATCATCATCGGCGCCATCATCTATGGCAGTCAGGAGGGGCTTGCACAACACCTCAGCTGGGCGTTCGCGCTGTGCATTGTGGGAGGAATACTGGAGGGTGTGGCCGGCGCACTTATCATAGTGGGAACGTTCGTTATCAGAAGAACATAAACAATTAGTCTAGCCGAAGCAGTGTATGATATATAGTCTAGCCGGAGGAGTGTATGATTTCAATATTTGATGTACATTTAACTTTGAAGGAGCTTTCCTAAAATATTATAGAGAGGAAATTTGTTTTACTTTTTTTATATAGGATATTTGGACGGAATAAGATGTTATTTGGAATGCAGACAGTCCACTTGAGATACACGCGATTTGATAACCTATTTCCCATCCGTTAACAAATGATCTTTTGCATCCTGTAAAATTCTCAGTGGACCAGTACAACTAGCAGTGGTAAATATGGAATAGTTTTTGTTTGGAAATATTCTGGTTGTTGTAGAATTTAGGGCGAGTTTGGACCCCAAAAATGTTCATTCACTCGCATCTCACAGGACGTCGACTTAAGGTATGTGGGGTTACTTCCCTTTAACTACACAAACTACGCATATAGTGTGGAGTTGAGACCTGAAGCGATCGCCTATTTATTTACTATTGCTTATGTCCATTCATCCGACACACATCTCAGTTAAAGGGGCACTAGACTCGGCCCAATTGGCAGCCCTAGCAGGATTGATGTAGGTAACATACATTTAACTAAATTGTTAATGTATGTCAATCTAGCAGTTAGCCCGAGTTACAAAGAGGCACTGTCTCAGTAGCACATAGCATTAATTAAAGCTTCTTGATGACACCAGGTTGTCGATCATAGTCCTACTATAACACTTTTATTCTCCAAATTATTCTCACTGCCGGTTCATCAACTATTCCTACATTGTGCCTAAATAGATCTGCAAAATGGTGTATCATTCACGATAGCTATATTGCTTTATCAGTCAAGTGATTGATATCACGACGACATGCATCAAACACGCCAGCGAGCCTGACCACCCGATCCCGTTAGTCGCCTCTTACGACGAGCACAGTCGCCTTTTACGGCAAGAATGGGTTGCTGATGACCTATTCTACCCCGGATCTTTACGGGTGATATCTACTTGAAAAAACAAAACAAGCGTTCTTTCTTCAGACAACACCAGGGTAGTCATGTCTCTACATAAACCGCCTTCATTTCAACAGATCAAACATCATTGAGTCGTTACATTTCTACTATATTCGTATCCCTGTAAACGTCGTTATACATGTACAGTCTTCACGACGTCGTGTAATTATTTGTAAAACTTGATAATAAAGAAAACGTCTGCACCACTCCAAATTCATTGTAACTTGTGATTTTCTTCCGCCAGTAGTAACCACGAGGCGGACTTGAATGTTGTTCAGGTCCGATCAGAGTCAGTTATGTGCATCTATCCTGTATCAGACATGCTAGCCACGGGACAGCTTACTTTTAACTGTTACATTGTCACAATGAGCTCGAGTAACGAGGACGTACCAAATGTCTTTGCAAGCTGGGCAAGATGAGCACGCGGAGTATGTTAAGCAACGTAGATCATCGCTATACTACTCATGCAAATCTTGTGGTTTGTTTGTTTGTTGTTTAACACCTAAAATCCAGCTATATGAGGGCGGTCTGTAAATAATCAAATTTGTACCGGACCATCTAGTGATCAACATCATGAGCATCGTGCAGTTGGGATAAGATGGCATACACCAACCAAGTCAGGGAGCCTGACCACCCGATCACGTTAGTCGCCTCTTACGACGAGAATGGGTTGCGGAAAACCAATCTTCACGGGTGACGCTTGTGAGTCACACGAGGAAGTTTCAAAGGGCAGATGTATGAAAGTTACCCAAGTGTGTCCCTGGATGGTTAATTTCCAAATTTGTTCATATTTATTAGATTCACAGTTTAAAAAATAACTCATGTTGAACTGAAAACGTGTTATAGTGTTAGTCCGCTTGATGAGGAGTGGAAGAAGGTTGAAGTTGCTGATGTGGCGTGACACAACTTGAACTGACAAGTAGTAAACTGGAGTGGAATTGATCCAGTGCCCTAGGCTCGACCAGTGGGGATCAGGTGTGATTCAAACGGTCAAACAATGATGTACCTTATCCAGACTCAAAAGCACCTTTCGGTGCTGTATCTGTCTCCCTCCCTCACTTTACAGTGTTAATCTCGGCATATTGAGATCCTTACATAATCACTTTGTTCTGTCAACTCACCACACACACACACGCACGCATGCACGCACGCATGCACGCACGCTAGCAGGCACACACTACTGATGGTGACAAAATAGAAACTACGATTCAAAACGGCGTAAAACCATATGAATCAGAAGCACTGATTACAACTTTAAATACCTTTTTAATAAGACCATCATCACTTCGGGCTTGTCTCCAACACGAAGCTGGCACACCGTGTTATAACTGACGTAGGTTTAAAGCAGCGTAACGTGACGTAACACATGGCCTAACAGAAAGTGATTTTAATTCAGAATGCAATTTTATCCACAGAACAGAGAAAACAGTAATTATACAACACAGTTAGCTTATCACCACAAAATAATAGGAACATCAACGATAACAAACAATACCGTTCGGTAATGTGTAATGAAAGAAATACAATGCAACGAGAATATTCATCTGTATCTGTTGTTATGGTACGGGTTGTGGTTGTGATAACAGGTATGTCCTCAACACACACAAAAACTAACAAAACAAACTGGTCAATATCATGATTGTCATCAATAAATTGTAAAATACATTTCAATATTATTTGTTGCTGAAACTATAAACCGGTGAATATTGAATATGTAACAAAAAACAAATATTATTTATGTGGGTCTGTATAATTCACAGGTTACATGTTTGAAGCATGTGGCCAATATTAATTTTACCTTTATCAATTCCAGCCACGGTGTTACAAGAACGTCTTGTTGGTAATTGCCAATATATTCATTTGACAAAACTTAAATCAAAATAAAATAAATCCAGGCCATATTATTAAAAACACGTCAATATTTGCACGTTATGTAGATGTCAAACCGTGACCATGATCGTAATCGCGATACAGGCATAATTCGACATGACCAAATTTGAGGAACATTGGATTTCCGTGATAGAAAAGAAAAGACACCATTTGGAGAACTGACCAGCCGCTGAAGTTTGACTGTCTGTTTTCAACCTGACTGGTGTGGCGGTCGGGTAGCCTAGTGGTTAAAGCATTAGCTCGTCACGCCGAACACCCGGGTTCGATTCCCGACATGGGTACACGTAAGCCAATTTCTGGTGTACCCCACCATGATATTGCTGGAATATTGCTAAAAGCGGGGTAAAACCAAACTCACTCACTCACTCACTCACTCACTCAACCTGACTAGTACGTTCTACGTCCACATGCAAAGTGCTGTTTGTGACGGGGGCCACCGGTGGAGCATCCCTCACTTTTTCGTGAGCACTTGGTGTCATCACTATTTGGAGGTGATTTAAAAACACATGCTTATGTTATAAACGGAATCGTGCAAATGATTGTGCTTTTAGCAGGAATTTCCCATGATTATGGAAAGGGTTTTGACTCTTTTTTTGTCTATTTTTTGGGTGCTGGTTCCTGCTGGAGTAGCCCTTCAAGACCACAGCACCAAATGTCATTATCATCTCTGTACAAAATAACACTCATGAGATTGCGAGGATCACCTTTATCTTGCACAACCAAATGGCTGGGAAACATATAATTATACACACACATGAAAAGTATCTTAATGAAAACAGATGGAGAAGAGTCACAATACAGGAAAGGAATACACCACAAGCAACATCCATATGAAGGAGGCTGAAAAGAGACGTACATAGCTGTGTCTAGTCTGTCATACAGACCCTGAAACAAATATATCCAATACAGCCCAGGCAGGTCTATAATGTTTTGCAAGTCTAGATTACTGCAGTATCTGAAAATGAAGACAGTCTCTTGGCTCCGTTTTATTATATGCTATAACTATAATTTAACAACTGTAAAATATGGTCATTTCAGAGACTAGATGATAGTCTAAGTTGGGTCATAAATCTGGTTTGATTTGAAGATTTCTATCACAGTTAGAGCATGTCAGAAGGGAGTCAATACTTGCGGAGTCCTCGAGAGCAGATGACCAAAAACAGGAATGTCACTATTTCATAAGCAATTGTTCCGCTTATGAAATACATAAGGACTTTCGGACCGTAAGCAACAAAACACTGCCCTGTAATGAACGGCACTAGAATCTCCCCTAAACCACTTGCTACTAAAGATGCAGTGATTATCCCCCCTGTTAACTGTACATAGTCAGCACTCCATGCTAGAACCATGGGAAGGTAAGGGGAGGTAAATACTCCCAGTGCCGCAGTTCCCATCCATAGTCCTACTTCATACTTCTCGCTTAACCCTATCAAGACGCCACATGCAATCACTACACCAACGAAATTAAGACAAAGGAGAACGAAATTTGTAAGGCAGCCTGAAAAACTTAGATTGAGTATTCTTCCAAGTAGGAAACATCCCCAGAAAACTGAAGTCATTACTGCCATATGCGATTTTGAAAGGTGAAGGCCAATATTGACGCCATAAGGGGTCAAAAGGTCACCGTAAGCCAACATTATTCCGAATACAGGAATGTGGAACAGAAACAGGAGAGCAATAAATGAATAATTTCGTGCGGAATATGTTCCTCTTTCAGTATGTTGAAACTCTTCATAGCTCATGAGCGGTTCAGACCCCCTCTTCCGGTGATAGTGCGCAAACGCAAAGACTGGCGGTATGCTTAATATCCCTATGATAACGTATGCATATTGGACACGTGACTCGGTGTTGCATTTTGATTGGTCTTCTTCTATACAGACTAGTGGTTGTGTGGTATGGTTGTTGATATCGATTGAGAACATATCTCCCGAGGAGGGTCCGTTAGAGAGAAAGGGCGTGGCTAGGAAGGGTGCCAGGAAGGCGCCAATACCCGCACCCAGAGTCACGAACTGGAAGGGCGCTCCCTTTTCCCCTGGCCATAGTTGGTTGGAGATGGACATTGCCGCTGCAAAGAAAAAGGTTTTGTACATTTTTGTCAAATGGTCGCGACCTCCCAATCCAGTACTGTGACCTATAAAAAAGGTGTCATTTGACTTAAGCCACATTGGAAGTGAAGTAGGGATGTCGACTTTCCAGAATATGCAGTGTTATGTTAATTCTTTGTTTGTTAGAAATCTCTCTGCTGCTCAGATCCTGATTGCCGGGTTCAGCTATGTGTGATGACAAAATGAAATCTTAGCATCCTTTAATGTTTTTCTTTCAAACTTATTATTCTGTACCTCTAATAACTAAGGCCTTCATAAACAACACAGCATCCTCTACCTCCACTTCAGTAACATGGCATACCTGCATTAAAGTATTTTAAAATAACTTCTATCCATTGTATTCGAGCAAATATACCGATGCTATTTCTAAGAAGGAAACGCTTTTAAAGGTTTGCTTTGGAGATATTAGCACTTATTATTTTGAGTATGTAATGTTTGTTTGGTGTTTGTGTCAAATGATTATAAAGTAAAATGACTTCATTAAGATATTAATCGTCTGCAATTTTTAAAGAAATAGCTGCGCGCTCCTTGTCGTTTGAGAAAACTTGTGTTGCACACGCATGCAAAACATCAAGTATTGTTTTCGCTCGATGTTTGATGTATAACTTCAATCATATGTGATAATTAACCTCTGGAACAAGACTTCATGCTCGGCCTCGGGTCTTACTTTCCCTTGGTTCTATTCCCTTGGGTTTACACAATCCAAAGCAAAACCATACAGCATTGTTTTACCGGGTGCTACTGGTGGGGCAGAACATTACCCTTTTCGGGAACCTGGTGTCATAGCTGATTTGCATTGGTCCATTCATATACTTTTCTCGATTACTTTCCTTTGACGCCCAGTGGAATCTATATCGGCTGATAATCGAGACTGGTTATTCTCTGGCGTTGATGTTATATATTATCTTATACATAACAATTGACTTTCTATCGTCTATCAAAAATATACTTTTATATTCAAACTTTGACAAATATTAATGATTTAAGGTTTTTCATTGAAAAAAAAACCGACCCAAGACGCCCAAAATAAGATGCTATTGTTATGATTAGATTTCTTACCGTAGTCCACCAATCCTTTAGCCATACCCATGATGAAGAACATAATGGCAAGATAGTAAAACACAGTGCCCCAGGGAAGGGCAAAGTTCACCATGCAACCAAGCAGGAGAGAACATGTCATGATGAGTCTCGTGCTTAAACACCGCTCAAGGCCGAAAGCCAGGAGAATTCCAACTATGAAGCCTGCTCCTTGGACAAAGAATATGTAGGTCATCTGGGTCAAAGAGGCATGGACAAACTGCTGCAAGTCCAGGAGAGTAGGGCCAATGATGCCATTCACAAACCCCTGGAAGAAAAAAAGAAGTTACGTCAAACGGTGAATCGTGTACCATTCGTCCGGTTTTGCGTGAGCTGGGTGTTACTCCACTTTGAACAGTATTTCAGTTATACCGCGGCCATCTTTCCGCGACAAGGGAGTTAACTGACTATTAAATTCCAGTTTCCACCCTTACCGAACTTGGCTGGAACTTGAGAGTTATATTTTGGCTGGACTGACGAATCTAAGCATAGTTTAAACAACATTCACGTGACATAATCGACATCCGGTTCGTAAAAAATAGACTACAGATTTCGGTCGAATGCAGGATCTGCAAAACATGTGTACTGTCAACTGTGATAGGCGGATATTTTTCAACTATTTTAAGTTTTTAATGAATGTGCTCAGGTGATCTTATGTACTGCGCCAATTAAGACCCTTTTCATAACTATAAATATTATCGATCATATCGTCTTGAACTGGGTTTCTAGGTTTGTCAGCACCATACCCGTGCTCGTGGATTTCGCCGAAGTGGTAAACGTCTGAGACTATGATTAACGTACTAACACAGAACCGTCACAACCCACTCACTATCCCAAGGGGTATGATTAACGTACTAACACAGAACCCGTACAACCCACTCACTACCCTAAGGGGTATGGTTAACGTACTTACACACACCCTTAACAACCCACCCACAGCCCTAAGGGGTATGATTAACGTACTTACAAACACCCTTTACAACTCACCGACAGCCCTAAGATGTATGATTAACGTACTTACAAACACCCTTAACAACTCGCCGACATCCCTTTAGGGGTATGATTAACGTACTTACAAACACCTCTAACAACCCTACCACAGCCCTAAGAGGTATGATTAACATAGTTACACAGATCCATTACAACCCACCCACAGCCCTAAGGGGATATGATTAGCGTAGTTACACACGGCCTTACAACCCACCCACACCCATAAGGGATATGATTAGCGTAGTTACACACACCCTTACAACCCACTCACAGCTCTAGGGGATATGATTAGCGTAGTTACACACACCCTTAACAACCCACTCACAGCTCTAGGGGATATGATTAGCGTAGTTACACACACCCTTACAACCCACCCACAGCTCTAGGGGATCTGATTAACGTACTTCCACACACCCTTACAACCCACTCACAGCTCTAGGGGATATGATTAACGTACTTCCACACACCCTTAACAACCCACTCACAGTTCTAGGGGATATGATTAACGTACTTCCACACACCCTTAACAACCCACTCACAGCTCTAGGGGATATGATTAACGTACTTACACACACCCTTAACAACCCACTCGCAGCTCTAAGGGATATGATTAACATACTTACAAACACCCTTTACAACTCATCGACAGCCCTAAGAGGTATGATTAACGTACTTACAAACACCTCTAACAACCCTACCACAGCCCTAAGAGGTATGATTACCGTAGTTACACACACCCTTACAACCCACCCACAGCCCTAAGAGGTATGATTAACGTACTTACAAACACCTCTAACAACCCTACCACAGCCCTAAGAGGTATGATTACCGTAGTTACACACACCCTTACAACCCACCCACAGCCCTAAGAGGTATGATTAACGTACTTACAAACACCTCTAACAACCCTACCACAGCCCTAAGAGGTATGATTACCGTAGTTACACACACCCTTACAACCCACCCACAGCCCTAAGAGGTATGATTAACGTACTTACAAACACCTCTAACAACCCTACCACAGCCCTAAGAGGTATGATTAACGTAGTTACACAGATCCCTTACAACCCACCCACAGCCCTAAGGGGATATGATTAGCGTAGTTACACACACCCTTACAACCCACTCACAGCTCTAGGGGATATGATTAACGTACTTACACACACCCTTAACAACCCACTCACAGCTCTAGGGGATATGATTAGCGTAGTTACAAACACCCTTACAACCCACTCACAGCTCTAAGGGATATGATAAACGTACTTACACACACCCTTACAACCCACTCAATGCCCTAAGGGATATGATAAACGTACTTACACACACCCTTACAACCCACTCACTGCCCTAAGGGATATGATAAACGTACTTACACACACCCTTACAACCCACTCACAGCCCTAAGGGGATATGATAAACGTACTTACACACACCCTTACAACACACTCAATGCCCTAAGGGGTTTGATTAACGTACTTCCACACACCCTTAACAACCCACTCACAGCCCTAAGGGGTTTGATTAACGTACTTACACACACCCTTAACAACCCACTCACAGCTCTAAGGGATATGATTAACGTACTTCCACACACCCTTACAACCCACTCACTGCCCTAAGGGGTATGATTAACGTACTTACACACACCCTTACAACCCACTCACTGCCCTAAGGGGTATGATTAACGTACTTACACACCCTTAACAACCTACTCACAGCCCTAAGGGGATATGATTAGCGTAGTTACACACACCCTTACAACCCACCCACAGCTCTAAGGGATATGATTAACGTACTTACACACATCCTTAACAACCCACTCACAGCTCTAGGGGTATGATTAACGTACTTACAAACACCCTTACAACCCACTCACTGCCCTAAGGGGTATGATTAACGTACTTACAAACACCCTTAACAACCCACCCACAGCCCTAAGGGATATGATTAACGTACTTACAAACATCCTTAACAACCCACCCACAGCCCTAAGGGGTATGATTAACGTACTTACAAACACCCTTAACAACCCACCCACAGCCCTAAGGGGTATGATTAACGTACTTACAAACACCCTTAACAACCCACCCACAGCCCTAAGCGGTATGATTAACGTACTTACACACCCTTAACAACCCACTCACAGCCCTAAGAGGTATGATTAACGTACTTACACACCCTTAACAACCCACCCACAGCCCTAAGAGGTATGATTAACGTACTTACACACACCCTTAACAACCCACTCACAGCCCTAAGGGGATATGATTAGCGTAGTTACGACCAAACCCTAAAGCCCACCCACAGCTCATACAGAGTATAAGTAACGTACTTACACAAACCCTTCAAGCTTGACAAACCATCCACAGTCCTTAATTGTATAAGGGAGTATGATTAACATACGTACCACGAGATGAAAGGCCCAGAACAACCATATCGTCTCAAAGATGCGGGTCTTTCGGTCTTCCATCTTCAGATTGAGGCTGTATCTAAATAAGGAGAACGAGGATATTCACAAATGCAGAACTATGTTTACATAAATCTTAATGAATCTAAAAACATCGATGCCGACGACAACAAGTTTGCATCGGAAAAATAGACTATGATACCCAGTTGCTACGAGTGCAAGTTCAGGAATGCAAATACAATCACAAACCAACAAGTACTTGAACCAGAAGTTGTATGAATAAAATGTTCAGTGAGAGTGGTTGCTCACTGACACGACTGGCACTCAGTGCATGTAACAGATGCTGTGGTCGTCCATTGACCGATACATGTGCTCAGTTGGGGCTGCTCTTGTAAATAGCTGGAAGTTTATGGTTATTTCAATAAGATATCCATGAAATATGAATTAGCAGGATATCTCAAGACATTCTATTTCTTTGACGACAAGGGAACATACAGGAGAAGTTTAAGTTGGAACGAACCAAAATAATAATCAATAGAGTTAGGATATTTGACGAATGGGTGTTACATTGTCATGAGACTGAATCGATTGTACTATATGATCTGAATATATTCTGTAAGACTCCATAATCAAATATGCATTATTCAAGGGAAGTTTATGATTACCCAAATGATCGCGGGGTAATGACAGGGGCGGTGTTAGTCACATCGCATTGTGGCTTCATATCTTCTTAAGTACAGTACTTGAGTGCAAACTGATATGAGCGAGGGAGAGTATTCTAAGTGCATTAGTACCTGAGTATAAACTAATATGAGATAGGGAGGGGAGACAGTAATGATGTAAGAGCGAGAGAGAGAGAGTGAGAGTGAGTGAGTGAGTGAGTGAGGGAGTGAGGGATTGAGTAGGAGAGAAATTGAGGGAGGAGAGAGGGAGGGAGGGAGAATGAGTGAGACAGTAGTAACTGAAAGCGAGAATGAGAGTGAGTGAATGAGTGAGGGACTGAGTAGGAAAGAAATTCAGGGAGGAGAGAGGGAGGGAGGGAGGGAGGGAGAATGAGTGAGATAGAGGGGTGGATGAAGAGTAACACCGTAGTGATTGAGTGACAGAAAGAGAGCGAGAATGAGAGTGAGTGAGTGAGGTGGGAGAGATAGAGGGATGGATGAAGAGTAAGACCGTAGTGATTGAGCGACAGAAAGAGAGCGAGAATGAGAGTGAGTGAGTGAGGTGGGAGAGATAGAGGGATGGATGAAGAGTAAGACCGTAGTGATTGAGTGACGGAAAGAGAGCGAGAATGAGAGTGTGTGAGTGAGGTGGGAGAGATAGAGGGATGGATGAAGAGTAAGACCGTAGTGATTGAGTGACGGAAAGAGAGCGAGAATGAGAGTTTGTGAGTGAGGTGGGAGAGATAGAGGGATGGATGAAGAGTAAGACCGTAGTGATTGAGTGACGGACAGAGAGCGAGAATGAGAGTGAGTGAGTGAGGCGGGAGAGATAGAGGGATGGATGAAGAGTAAGACCGTAGTGATTGAGTGACGGAAAGAGAGCGAGAATGAGAGTGAGTGAGTGAGGTGGGAGAGATAGAGGGATGAATGAAGAGTAAGACCGTAGTGATTGAGTGACGGAAAGAGAGCGAGAATGAGAGTTTGTGAGTGAGGTGGGAGAGATAGAGGGATGGATGAAGAGTAAGACCGTAGTGATTGAGCGACAGAAAGAGAGCGAGAATGAGAGTGAGTGAGTGAGGTGGGAGAGATAGAGGGATGGATGAAGAGTAAGACCGTAGTGATTGAGCGACAGAAAGAGAGCGAGAATGAGAGTGAGTGAGTGAGGTGGGAGAGATAGAGGGATGGATGAAGAGTAAGATCGTAGTGTTTGAGTGACGGAAAGAGAGCGAGAATGAGAGTGAGTGAGTGAGGTGGGAGAGATAGAGGGATGGATGAAGTGTAAGACCGTAGTGATTGAGCGACAGAAAGAGAGCGAGAATGAGAGTGAGTGAGTGAGGTGGGAGAGATAGAGGGATGGATGAAGAGTAAGACCGTAGTGATTGAGCGACAGAAAGAGAGCGAGAATGAGAGTGAGTGAGTGAGGTGGGAGAGATAGAGGGATGGATGAAGAGTAAGACCGTAGTGATTGAGCGACAGAAAGAGAGCGAGAATGAGAGTGAGTGAGTGAGGTGGGAGAGATAGAGGGATGGATGAAGAGTAAGATCGTAGTGTTTGAGTGACGGAAAGAGAGCGAGAATGAGAGTGAGTGAGTGAGGTGGGAGAGATAGAGGGATGGATGAAGTGTAAGACCGTAGTGATTGAGCGACAGAAAGAGAGCGAGAATGAGAGTGAGTGAGTGAGGTGGGAGAGATAGAGGGATGGATGAAGAGTAAGATCGTAGTGTTTGAGTGACGGAAAGAGAGCGAGAATGAGAGTGAGTGAGTGAGGTGGGAGAGATAGAGGGATGGATGAAGAGTAAGACCGTAGTGATTGAGTGACGGAAAGAGAGCCAGAATGAGAGTGAGTGAGTGAGTGAATGAAAGAGTGAAAGAGACCGAGAGTGAGAGATAGTGAGTGAGTGCCAGTTTGTGGACTGGGATATGATATCAATTTCAAGTACATATCGCAGCTACTCTGTTCGCCACCTAAGCTTGAATATAATCAATCAATACAATAGAAGTAGAAATGTCAATGTCTGTCATAGCCATATGTCGATAACAACGTGCAATCCTTTAATAAGCTTCAGACCACTTCGACCGAGAACTCCGGTGCAGTGCTTCTGAATCATTCGTTGAAACTTGTATGACGGCCCACACATGGAGTCGGTTGGGCAAGTGTGACGAGTTCAGGGAGTGATATATGGCACGCTTCAGATTAACAGGACTACTACACATCATAAGTAGTTGCTCCCAAACGGCATAATTACGGTGGCCCATAAGGGACATGGAGTCTGTTTTTCCATATTTTGATATTTCACTTACATTTATCGTAACCTTTTTCAAATTAACACGATTTGTCTTACAAATATGTGATAAATCATGTGTAAAGATATTGAGTCGCTGAAAAACGAAACGAAAATGTCAAAAACTAAAATGAAAATGTCAAAAACACAAAACGAAAATGTCAAAAACTAAAATGAAAATACAGAAAACTATTTCCACCGCGGTGATAATATTTACACCGCGGTGGAAATAGTTTTCTGTGTATTCATTTTAGTTTATGACATTTTCGTTTTGTGTTTTTGACATTTTCATTTTTTAGTTTTTGACCTTTTCGTTTTGGTTTTTGACATTTCCATTTTAGTTTTTGACATATTCACTTCACATTTCAGCGACTCAATAGCTACTTAAAAGTACATTTTCCATGTTTTCGGATGTTTTTATACATGATTTATCACATATTTGTATGGCAAATTGTGTTTATTTGCAAAAGGTTACGATACAAGTAAGTTAAACATCAAAATATTGAAAAACAGACTCCATGTCCCTCATGGGCCACCGTACATAACCCACATTGTGTTCCCACTTTCCCCTGTATACCTACACTGTTTTCTAATGTACAGTGGGGGTCTCATCCCTCACTTTCTCACCGGTAGTAGGGTTGAAAATGTGTGTACGTCATTTTTCAGGGTGTCAAAATTGAAAACATTGGAATTCGAATTGGAAATACACATTTCTTTCAAAACTGTCAAAAACAATCGTAATAATTTTTGTAATGATTTTTATTTTTATTTTATACTACTATATTTTGGAATAAAAATCCCACACAAATTATGTCTCAGACATAGGTATTACGATAGTTGATCTGAATATGGCTAAGATTATGTTCGTTTGCATTGTTTTTCTGACCTAGCGTAGCAATGTCAACCCTAACATCAGCCTCGAAATTGTGTCAATCCTCATGTCATTAGTATTATTAGTATTAGTCGCAGTAGTAATAGTACATAAATTAACATAATACTGCAGTTCATGAGTTATATTGATGAGTTTTATCCCTGATTAAGTAAAATATACTTTTCAAAACAACAAACGCAATACGGATATTTTTGGCCATAAAAGCAAAATTAGCGAACCAAGAGGTGCAAAATCAAGAGGTTTAATGTGTTTTAGTGTCAGTGAAAAATTTCCCGGATCAAAATGATCACAACAAGGACATGCGAACCATTAGTCGGGAAACACGTATGATTCGGAAAATGCACCCGGTGCATTACAAAAGGGCCATGGAGCTGCACGTACTGCACGTGCAGCAGCACTATGAACGGTATTACAGGGTAGAGGTTTTGATTATCTGGCTTCTGCGTCAATCGAACAGTGAGAGTTCAAAAACATGCCAAGAGTAACAGGAGTGCAAAGAAACAACGTCATAGGCCGCTTGCAGGCAGGGTAATCCAGATCATCTGTAGCCAGGGTTTTCAATGAAGTGCCCAGCACAATCACAAGGCTATTGGCTCGGTTTCAACAGCATAGGTCAACACGTGACCGACCAAGCTCGAGACGACTAAGAGTAACCACCCCGCCCAAGATCGCTACATCCGACTGCGCCACCTACGTGAAAGGACGACCACAGCCACCATAACCGGACCCCAAATACCCGGACAGCGCAGATTCTCCGACCAGACCGTACAAAACCGTTTAAGAGCAGCTGGTCTACGAGAAAGACGTCGTGTTCGACGCGTCACATTGAGTCGACAACATCGTCACCAAAGACTGCATTGGTGTCGTCAACACAGGGTATGGGCTCAACTGCGAAGGAGAGATATCTGGTACAGCGACGAATCAAGATTTCTCCTCCGTCGAGGAGATGGAAGAGTGCGGGTGTACAGACGTCGGGGAGAACGTTACGCTGAAAAACTGCATACAGGAAGTGGACAGTTTTGGTGGGGGTAGCGTTATGATGTGGGCGACTATCTTTCATCATGGCAGGACAGGTTTGGTCCATATCCAGGGCAATCTTACGGCTCAACGATACATCAACGAAATTCTCCTGTCACACGTTCTCCCAATTGCAGCCAACGGCGACGGTGTATTCCAGCAGGACAACGCTCGACCGCATACAGCACGGATCACAAAAGCCTGTCTAAATGAACAACGTTGATGTTCTCCCATGGCCCTCAAGTTCCTCGGATTTGAACCCGATAGAGCAACTGTGAGATGAATCGGAGAGACGGCCACACCGACGTCAAGCACAACCCCAGACGTTGCAGCAGTTGGCTTTTGCGTTGCAGGCCGAGTAGGCTACCATTCTCCAGGATGTGATTCGCATAATCGTCTCTTCCATGGGCAGGAGATGTAAGGCCGCTATCGATTCCAACTGGGGACATACGCGTTATTGACGGTAGCTGACCTTGACCTTGGACTCTTCCTGTGTACCGATCACCGAGATGACTACAATCACCAAATGTTCTCTCCGCAACATTTTGGCTCAATACCTTGTACGGTTCCTCGTATAAATGTAGTTTCATACCTCACACAAATCTGGATTTACGGGTTTTTTTTAGGAGTATATATAGAAAATCTCACCCGAGTGTCTTTTGATATCAAATATACTGAGTCAAATTAAAAACTTCACATTTTTAAAAGTAATCCCATATATGATATACAACGGACAAATGTATCAGAGAAGGTAATTTTTAATCATTAATGCCCAAAGAAGGATTTTAATTAACGGTGGTAACCAGAATTAGTTCCAAGCACCTACGGTATTCGGTAATAACATCAACAGTTTAAATCATAAGATGGCACACAAGTTCAGTAGCGTGTATGGCCACCATGTGGGTTGACAACTGCCACACAACGCGTCCGCATGGACCTTGTGATGCTTGTGAACACATGATTGGGAAGACGACGCCATTGTTGCTGCACAATGGTGCCAAGATCTTGCAAATTCTGTGGTTGGTTCTGGAGAGTGCGCAGACTTCTGCCAAGAGCATCCCAGACGTGTTCGATGGGATTGAGGTCGAGAGACCTTGACGGCCAGTCCATGACGTTGACTCCCGCATTCTGAAGGAAATTCCTTGTCAAAATAGCTGTGTGGGGTCTGGCATTGTCGTGTTGGAAGATCAAACCGGGTCCATGTGCTGCCATAAAAGGCAGAAGTTCTGGTGCCAGTACCTGGTCGCGGTAGCGTTGAGCAGCGTTGAGGTTGCCACGGATGACTAGAAACCTGGAAAGTGCATTGCCACAGAAGGCACCCCACACTATGACACTTCCGCCTCGAAATCTGTCTACACAACACTGGGCGTAACGTTCATGGCGGCGCCTCCACACCCTCGCCCTACGTATACCAAGATTAAAAGATTAAATCGGGATTCATCACTGAAGACGACTTGATTCCAATTCCTCTGAGTCCATCGTAATTGTCGCTGTGCCCACAATTGACGTTGACGTCTGTGTAATTGAGTCAGAATGGGCCCGCAGTATGGCCGTCGTGCTTGAAGGTGAGCAGTTCTCAGACGGTTTCGAACAGTTTGTGCACTCAGTCTACCCCTAAACAGTTCATTTCTGGTTGATGTAGCCGTCAAAAATCGGTTACGGAGGTGGCGTAAGACAATCTGACGATCCTCTGCATGTGACGTCACACGTGGTCGACCTGGCCGAGGGCGATCAGCGGTGGTACCCGTTTACTGTAGACGCGTCTGTAAATCATAAACAGTCCGTCGACTACAACCCATCGTCCTTGCGACTTCAGCTACGGACGTTCCCGTCTGCAACATGCCGATGACACATTCACGTTGCACATTTGAAAGGCGTGGCATTACAAATGGTCGTAAAGACTTTTGTTTTCTTGTGTTTTTCTTTTTTTGTTAATGACTGCTAACAAGTATGGCTGAAAACACGTGCGGTATTATGGCCACATGACCAGTTGCACGTGAAAAAACACTTTGCCATTATAGTACTGTGCACATGATTTTGATCGATTCACCTGCACAAAAACGGGTGTTATCTGAAGACAATACGTGGCCATTACTGTTTAGATACACAATAGGGCCCACAATGATAACTGGTCAAAATGTTAAAATTTTAGGATTGTGAAGTTTTTAATTTGGTTCAGTATATATAAAGTTGATAAAAGTGGGAAAGTCCGAGGCTTGCACACCACCGCCCTATGACCCGTCATATATCTCCCCTTACCCCCGCGAGTACACCACCGCCCCATGAGCCGTTACATATCTCCCCTTACCCCCGCGTGTACACCACCGCCCCATGAGCCGTGACATATATCTCCCCTTACCCCCGTGTGTACACCACCGCCCCATGAACAGTGACATATCTCCCCTTACCCCCGCGTGTACACCACCGCCCCATGAGCCGTGACATATCTTCCCTTACCCCCGCGTGTACACCACCGCCCCATGAGCCGTGACATATCTTCCCTAACCCCCGCGTGTACACCACCGCCCCATGAGCCGTGACATATCTCCCCTTACCCCCGCGTGTACACCACCGCCCCATGAACCGTGACATGTCTTCCCTAACCCCCGCGTGTACACCACCGCCCCATGAGCCGTGACATATCTCCCCTTACCCCCGCGTGTACACCACCGCCCCATGAGCCGTGACATATCTTCCCTTACCCCCGCGTGTACACCACCGCCCCATGAGCCGTGACATATCTTCCCTTACCCCCGCGTGTACACCACCGCCCCATGAACAGTGACATATCTCCCCTTACCCCCGTGTGTACACCACCGCCCCATGAGCCGTGACATATCTCCCCTTACCCCCGTGTGTACACCACCGCCCCATGAGCCGTGACATATCTCCCCTTACCCCCGTGTGTACACCATCGCCCCAGGAGCCGTGACATATCTTCCCTTACCTCCGTGTGTACACCACCGCCCCATGAGCCGTGACATATCTCCCCTAACCCCCACCCCGTGTGAACACCACTGCCCTATGACCCGTGACATACCTCCCCTAACCCCCATCCCGTGTGTACACCACCGCCCTATGACCCGTCACACATCTCCCTTAACCCCCACCCCGTGTGTACACCACCGCCCTATGACCCGTCACATATCTCCCCTAACCCCCACCCCGCGTGTACACCACCGCCCCACGAGCCGTGACATATCTCCCCCAACCCCCACCACTGCCCTATGACCCGTCACATATCTCCCCTAACCCCCACCCCGTGTGTACACCACCGCCTCACGAGCCGTGAGACCTGCATCACTTCGGCTGTCCTCCCATATTAACCTGACACGCCTCACTCACTCCAACACTGGCGAGCTGTGATATAACTGTGGCGTGAAACCTCAGTTTCAATTATAATGGACAGTGCAGTGCTGACATATTTCAAATTGTCATTACGGTGTCATTAAAATACAGTGTCATGTATCAGGTCTACCTTACCAAATATAAAACGTCAGAATATTGTTTTTTTTATTTTGATTGGAAACTAGAGTCTGAAGCATAAATATATTTTCAAGCATTTACCGGGGCAATTTGCTCGAGAATATTCCAGCGGTCTGTCAATGACACCATGAGCATCGATCCACGCGATTGGGATACGATGACATGCATATGCATCAACCAAGTCAGCGAGCTTGACCACCCGACCTTGTTAGTCGCCTCTTACGACAAGCATAGACGCCTTTTACAGCAAGCATGGGTTACTGTAGACCTTTTCTATCCCGGATCTGCTCGGGTTCAAAGTTACACGTCATGTCACACGTGTCAGTAGTAAGGTGTTATGCTCACCAACCATGTACAAATGTATCCCAGATCCGACAGTCGGCTTTTCATCGTAGAAACCGCAGTTCCACAACTAACAACTGATTTAACTTTACATTAGAAATAAATCAAGTACGTTCTTCTTCCATATGGTTAAACAACATAATATGGACACAGCAGGATGTAAACAACTGATACAGAACGGCCTCTGTCATGGAACAGCTGCTGCAGCTTACCGTGTTTCACCTGATAAAGGTCCAGTGAGGAATTCGGGAATAGGTCACCAGTACCCCGTGCTTGTCGTGGGAACCGACGTAAATGAGTGAGTGAGTGAGTTGGGTTTTAACAGTATTCCAGTTATATGGAGGAAAGCCCGAAGTGATGCAGGTCTCAGACGTTTACCACTTCGGTGAAACCCACGAGCACGGGTATGATGTTGACAAACCTAGAAACATAATTGGGGCGAACCGGGATTCGAACCCACAATCACAGGTTTCTGGCGTGCCCAAGGGACGCAACTCTTCACAGCGAATCGCGGCGCCTTAGACGACCCGTGTGTGCTCGATGTGTGCTCATGATGTGATCAACCAATGGCGTGCCTGGTCTTATTGACAGGGGTCGTCATATAGCGGTATAAATACAAACTGCAACGCGGGAGTCTGTATTATAAGTAGTAGCAGATCACGAGGGGTACAGGGGATTTATGCGTCTCGCGTTAGATTTCATACCACGAGCATGATGGGGTTTTATGCACCCCGAGTAATCCTGCTACAACGAATTATTTTACTGACATTTTTTCAAATGAAATTGTGAAAGAATTAAAACAAAATCAAAATTGATAAAAAAAACTGCTGCTCGATTGAGCTGGGGTTAACTCGTGCGATGTCACGTGACTTCTATCTACTACTACGGGGTGGGGTGGGGTGGGGTGGGGTGGGGTGGGGGGCAGCCCGATGTTTGCATTGATGCGGGGGAATAAGGGATTTATTCTGAAATCTCAGAATTCTCAGAAATCCACGTGTAGCCTGACTTGACTTGCTCGTGGTGGGGTATAATGGATATGTTCTCCTAATAAGAATTTTATTTCCCTCCAATGCAGGATACACATTATGTAATCAAGATCACAGGGACCAATCAGATCTCATCATTCTGACATTGACGTATGATAAATAGAGTTGACACCATGTTGGAACTGCATTACGGGAATAAAAAGCTACTCACTGTGCTGTCGTACTTCAACTGCAACTGTGGTACAAACTTGAGACAAGTTCATGGCCTGACAACAATTGGAAATCGGCGCAGTCGATAACAATAACAGGGGTGGAAGGTGTGCCAGTGGGTTTCAATGTATCTGCTGAATTGAAGTGGCGCATTAACAAATCCACGTGCAACGCATCAAACGCCACCGCACTCCCCTCAGACTGACATTTGGTCCCAGAAATCAGTTAAAAAAAATTAATACATATGTACAAAATAGAAAAAAATAATCCAAATGGAGCCCAGAAAAGTGCTGCCTGAAGCTGAGACAATTTACACTTGCCTAATCATTCTAGACCTGAGTTAGACTCCTTTTATATGTGTTCTCTTGGGTCTGGAAGACATACTACATTCCCTGTTCAGTGGATGGATTCTTTCCACCTGTCTGCAAAATGAAATCTCTTGATGGAAGTCAATCCAGCTTATAGACGTACACAGACTGTCGTGTGGCCATGTTTGTCAAAAAGTGCAGCAACTGCTGAGTTACGTCCCTTATCCATGTCAGGATCTGCTGGTCGCTCCTTATCTGTAACTAATATGCCATCTTTTGTGCGTTTCACCAAATTATCAAATGTCCATAACCCGCATAATGTTTCTGGCCTAGGGGTAAAGTGTTCATTCGTCGCACAGAAAATCCAAGTTCATTTACCCACATGTGTTCTAAAGGCAAAAGGGGGCACGGGTGGCCCAGTCGTCTAAGGCGCCGCGATTAGCTGTGCAGAGTTGCGTCCCTTGGGCACGCCAGAAACCTATGATTGTGGGTTCAAAAGCGGCGTTAAATCCAACTCACTCACTCACTCACTCTAAAGGCAAAACCGCCTCCGTGGTCTAGTGGTAGAGCGTCCGCCCGGAGAACGGAAGGTCCGGGGTTCGATCCCCGGTCGCGTCATACCAAAAGACGTTAAACGATGGTACTTGTTGTTACCCTGTCTGGTGCTCGGCATTAATGGGGCTAAAACAAGGACTGGTCGGCTCGGAATCAGTATACTGTGTCTGAGTGGGGTATCCATGTTAAACTGCGGCATGATATTTCAGTGTGCTAGCACTATAAATCTGCATCAGTCCGGACTAGTACAAGCAGCCACACACACACGTGCATGCACGTCGCTATATAAGCGCAATTATCTTGGACGCGACATTAAATCCAATTTCACCTCACCTCTAAAGGCAAAATCCTCACTGGGGCATTGTTGGAATGTTGTAAACTGAGAGGCAAAAGAAAGTATACCGAGTTTATGTAATTGAAAACTGAAAGAACTGCTGTTAAATTCAATGTCTGTTTAACCATCACTCATTCCTGCAACAGTTTGTGATAAGTCAACTGTGGCTGCGTAACTATGAGAAAAATAAATTGGTTCAATGAATACCACTTGGGTAAGAAATGAATTGGCAACCGCATGCCACCTGCCATGTTTAGAATGTTGTAAAGAAATTTATAAATTTGCGAATAATTTTTCAATTTTCAAAGTTTTGAATCTAGCTTTAATCTAGTTTGAAAAAACAAAAAAATGTAGAAGTATTCTTTGGTGCTGACTAAGCACCGGTAGAGTTTAATTTTTGGACATAATATTGCCAACGTAAGATATTTTCATTTGAAAATCATACATATGATAAAATCAACAGAGAGGTATAGGTTGTTTTGTTTCTAAATCCAGTTCGCTCAAATTCTTTTTAAACAATAATCACGAAATCACACGAAACGACATAGACAGACCAGCATTAGAGAGAATACGGTGAACTACCATAAAAGCCTTCTCACCTTCTGTGTACACCGGGAGTTTATCAACCAAGGTGTCGTCAGCATTGACCGTTTGAGACCTCAAGCCGTAACAGCTTTCATCGATAACGCATTCAGGCAATGCGACAAACGTTAAGCGCAGAGCACGAACAACCGCTGTCTAGTCGTTGAAAGGGTTACCTTCGTTCGAGGTGCGGACTTTAACTCATCATTTCAACAATTAGAAACCAGGTGTCAGAGTGCTCTAGCCGGTTTAAACCATGGCTACTTTTATATAACCTATATAACCTAGGCCCCAATCATGATTTAATAACAACATAAATCATGCCATGCAAGCACCGTCTGGTTATCTGTGAGGACAGTGGGCAAGTCTCCCCCACGTAATGCACGTGAAACATGTTCCCTGTGCACTTCGTTCTTTGACGACTCCGGTTATGAAATACATGTCCCGGGAAAAGATCATAATTTCTTGGATCAACTAAGTGAGTGAGTGAGTGAGTTGGGTTTAACGCCGCTTTGAACATTATTCCAGTTATATCACGGCGTGTCAGCTCAATGTGGGAGGAAAGCCCGAAGTTATGCAGGTCTCAGACGTTTACCACTTCGGTGAAACCCACGAGCACGGGTATGGTGCTGACAAACCTAGAAACATAATGGGGGCAAACCGGGATTCGAACCCACAATCATAGGTTTCTGGCGTGTCAAGCGGACGCAACTCTGAACAGCGAATCGCGGCGCCTTAGACGACTGGGCCACCCGTGCCCCCTGGATCAACTAAGTGATGTGTATCAATAACCTACATAAATAGCACTTGTCCATGTTGAGGGGCCAGTTATGAGCAAACATTGCCATGGCCAAGCGTGAGTGAGTTTGGTTTATCGCCGCTTTGTTTCTTTGTCTGTTGTTGAACGCCGCTCTCAGCAATATTCAAGCTATCGAGTCTGGACCACGCAATCCAGTGATTAACACCATGAGCATAGATCCACTCAATTGGGATACGATGACATGCATCAACCAAGTCAGCGAGCCTGACCACCCGATGCCGTTAGACGCCTCTTACGACAATCTTAGGCGCATTTTACGGCAGGCGGTTTGCCGAAGACCTTATCTACCTGGGATCTTCTAGGCTCTTGTTGCTTTGAACAGTATTCCAGTTATATCATGGCGGGTCAGCTTTATGTGGGAGGAAAGCTCGAAGTGAGTCAAGTCCTAGACGTTTACAAATTTGGAGAAACACACGAACACGGGTATGGTGCTGATAAACCTAGAAACATTATCGGGGCGAACCGAGATTCGAACCCACAATCATAGGTTTCTGGTGTGTCAAAGGGACACAACTCTGCACAGTATGCAGGTTGGAATAAGTGTGTCGGTGATTATCTACAGCGTATATTCCAATGTACTATATTATGTGAATGTATTCATCGTAAAGGGAATAAAGACTAATAGACTGACCAATTGGCTTGGACAGAAGGACAAATAAACTGACGTCCAAAAGAAACTTTACCAGAGTTTGAAATCACTCTTGCTCAAAAACAACAAAACATACATGCATGAAGTAAAGTGTATTGAGAAGATCAATATATCAACATAATCAACACTGAAAATGACAATCATACCGCGACCGAGAATGACGTCAGAGCCCCCCAAATTTGGGTGTGATACAAAACTCGAGCTTTCAGAATCATGGACAATAGGCAGAGTACATAAACAATCGCTCACGTTCAATAACAAGTCATTAGTAGCGTATGTGACCACCAAATGCCTCAATACACGCAAAAACTCTTCGACGCACAGAAAAAGTCAGTCGTCTGATGCGGTCACGTGGGATTTGACGCCATTCTTCTTGGAGGGCCAAGGTCAGTTCTTGCCGGTTGGCTGGAGTGTGTGATCGTTGTCGAACACGACGATCCATCAAGTCCCAGAGGTATTCTATTGGGGACATGTCGGGTGAGCGTGCAGGCCACGGCAGGCCGTTGACGTTGTTGGCTGCGAGGAAGTTAGCGACAATTCTGGCTGTATGGCCTCTAGCGTTGTCATGCTGATAAATAACACCACGTGGCTGCTGTTGGATAAATGGTAGGACAACTGGACGAAGAATGTTATCCATGTAACGCTGAGCTGTCAAGTTTCCGTCAACGATGACCAGCGGTGTCCTCTCTTGCCCACCGATCCCTCCCCACACCATGACACTCCCTCCACCATATGGTACGACCTCCTGCACGCAACACGCCGCCGTTCGTTCACCCCTTCGGCGGTAAACACGTTGTCTTCCATGAGACCTAAACATACAGAATCGACTTTCGTCAGTCACGTAGTTGCCAACATCGTACAGTCCGGGCCCATCTTAATCGCAGACGATGTTGCGCTGTCAATAGCTGTCCTCTGTATGGTCTAAAAGCCCTGATTCCATGAGCCATTAGTCTCCTGGCCACTGTCTGTCGACTAACCCTGTGACCAAAGGCATTTGTCGCCGATGACGTCACTGTCAGGAAGCGATTTCGGAGGTGCAAGGTACGCAAGTACCGGTCATCATGGGGCGTGGTCACCCTGGGTCTGCCTGTTCTTGTCTGTCAGCTGTCCGCCCTGTCTGTCTGTAACGTTGCATCAAGTTGGTAACGGCAACACAGGAGCAACCGAAGGTTCGTGCAATATGGGCGTGGGTGGCACCCATCTGTACCATACCCAAGGCTCGTTCACGTTGTTCGACTGTGAGTCGTGGCATTTCATTTGTGTTTTTTTTTATCACTGTGGATGTCTGACTTGCCGTTGCAATCGCTTTATACCCTTACCCGCACGTGCATTTGCAGTTGTCCGTGGTGCACGTGTTTTTCACTTTTTGCGTGTTATCTCGCAAACATGTAACAGATGATTAACATTTTCTGCATAACTCTATTGTTGTATTTAGGTTATGTGTTTTAGATAGACTTCATCGAAAAAACATTTATACTTTGTCTGAAATTTATATTTTCAGTTGGTCAAGTTTCTTTTGGACGTCAGTTTATATTTCATCAATGTATTTGTGTGTTTGTTGTTTAACGCCGCACTCAGCAATATTCCATCTATTTGACGGCTGTCTGTAAATAATATAGTCTCGACCAGACGATCCAGTGATTGACATCAAAAGCATCGATCCACGCAATTGGGATACGATGACATGCATCAACCATCCAATCTTCACGGGTCTTCAGCAATGACAACATCACTCTTGATTTAATGGTAAAGTAATAACCTCTTAAATTAATATTTATTAATATTTATTTTATATTAATAAGAAAATTGTCAGAGACTCATTTAAAATACAATCTTAATATCCAAGAGGGCAGGGTTCTACAATACGATTTTAGTGATTTTAAGATGGCCTTATTACCATAACTTGAGCACTGACTGACGACAGTGTTTGTGGTATCGTTCCGGTCGCTGTGCGGGACTGGGCCCGTGAGATCTGGAGGCAGAATAATACCCTAGTTCCAAGCGAACTTGGCCCTTAGTTGCCTTTGCATGCAGCCGCCCTTCAACATATCCGCTTTATTTCACATTTCTAAACAAACTGCGCCCTTCATCACAGAAGATAAAACCCGAACATCTGTCATAGATTCACGACCACATCTGAAGACATTAGTCTCCTGGCCACTGTCTGTCGACTAACCCTGTGACCAAAGGCATTTGTCGCCGATGACGTCACTGTCAGGAAGCGATTTCGGAGGTGCAAGGTACGCAAGTACCGGTCATCATGGGGCGTGGTCACCCTGGGTCTGCCTGTTCTTGTCTGTCAGCTGTCCGCCCTGTCTGTCTGTAACGTTGCATCAAGTTGGTAACGGCAACACAGGAGCAACCGAAGGTTCGTGCAATATGGGCGTGGGTGGCACCCATCTGTACCATACCCAAGGCTCGTTCACGTTGTTCGACTGTGAGTCGTGGCATTTCATTTGTGTTTTTTTTTATCACTGTGGATGTCTGACTTGCCGTTGCAATCGCTTTATACCCTTACCCGCACGTGCATTTGCAGTTGTCCGTGGTGCACGTGTTTTTCACTTTTTGCGTGTTATCTCGCAAACATGTAACAGATGATTAACATTTTCTGCATAACTCTATTGTTGTATTTAGGTTATGTGTTTTAGATAGACTTCATCGAAAAAACATTTATACTTTGTCTGAAATTTATATTTTCAGTTGGTCAAGTTTCTTTTGGACGTCAGTTTATATTTCATCAATGTATTTGTGTGTTTGTTGTTTAACGCCGCACTCAGCAATATTCCATCTATTTGACGGCTGTCTGTAAATAATATAGTCTCGACCAGACGATCCAGTGATTGACATCAAAAGCATCGATCCACGCAATTGGGATACGATGACATGCATCAACCATCCAATCTTCACGGGTCTTCAGCAATGACAACATCACTCTTGATTTAATGGTAAAGTAATAACCTCTTAAATTAATATTTATTAATATTTATTTTATATTAATAAGAAAATTGTCAGAGACTCATTTAAAATACAATCTTAATATCCAAGAGGGCAGGGTTCTACAATACGATTTTAGTGATTTTAAGATGGCCTTATTACCATAACTTGAGCACTGACTGACGACAGTGTTTGTGGTATCGTTCCGGTCGCTGTGCGGGACTGGGCCCGTGAGATCTGGAGGCAGAATAATACCCTAGTTCCAAGCGAACTTGGCCCTTAGTTGCCTTTGCATGCAGCCGCCCTTCAACATATCCGCTTTATTTCACATTTCTAAACAAACTGCGCCCTTCATCACAGAAGATAAAACCCGAACATCTGTCATAGATTCACGACCACATCTGAAGACTATGGTCAAACAGAATGACATCAACAGAACGTCCTGACAAAAAGTAATATATTGTGTAAGTGAATTTTAGATAATACAGATAAAAATAGAATTTTCGAGATGTGGAACATACACAAGACATAGTTTAAATAACAGATATCTTAAATGAACACAAAAAACATGCCGTACACTCGAGCCTTACTTAGAGAAATATTCAGACAAAAACACCAAGTAGATAGATTGCCACGGACAACAGAAAACCCGGAAGACAATCACCAAACATGTATTCCCACGCCCAAGTCAACGATCCGCGAAATAAAATATCGACAAAAATAAAATAACAAAAAATAACTTGTATCGAAGCATTATGACATAATATTAATTATACGTGAACAGCTCAACAAAGAAAGCCAAACTCACCCCTCGGCCCCGGCCTTTCCTTCCTATTACGTCAGGTCACTCATATATATATTTATATATACATATACATCAGAGGGCATGTGGCTGTGAGTAATATGTGTCATCAAGATAAGACTGAAATATGCCCTCGCCATGTGTGAACCGGGTCGAGCAGCATTGAAACTCACTACACTGAAATCTAATTATTAAAAATAAGAGGGTGACAGAATGGCTATAAAAAAAACGTCACAGGGAAGTGAGGGGGCGAGTTTGGTTTAACGCCGCTTTGGGGATTAGAGTTAAATCACAGCGTGTCAGCTTGATGTGGGAGGACAACTCGAAGTAATGTGGCGTTTAGCAGTTTTGTGGAATCCATGAACATGAACATGAGACATAATCAGGTTCGCGAGGTCGAACCCGTGGTCATACATGTAGGTTCGAGATTGGGGTGGTGTGACAGCTAATAAAGTGTCACATCAGATGCGGAGTCAGACTTCTACTTTATACGCATGACTCAGCTATTGTGAATGGGCAAATGTGCATATACTTGTACTAACATTATACAAAGGACAGGTGAGGTGAGGTGAGGTGAGGTGAGGTGAGGTGAGGTGAGGTGAGGTGAAATGGGGTTTAACGTCGCGTCCAAGATTATTGCACTTATATAACGACGTGCATGCACGTGTATGTGTGTGTGGCTGCTTGTACTAGTCCGGACTGATGCCGATTTATAGTGCTAGTACACTGAGATACCATGCCGGAGTTTAACATGAATACCCCACTCAGATACAGTATACTGACTCCGAGCCGACAAGTCCGAGTTTTAGCCCCTTAATGCCGAGCATCAGACAGGGTAACAACAAGTACCATCTTTTAACGTCTTTTGGTATGACGCGGCTGGGGATCGAACCCCGGACCTTCCGCTCTTCGGGCGGACGCTCTACCATTAGACCACGGAGGCGGTCATACAAAGGACAGAAACAGTTCAAATAATTTCCGATAAAGATAAGTTTAACAGTCGATAACATATCCTATGTATTAGTGTTGAATGAATAGGGTCGATGCATTTTACATTCAGTAGTGTTTGCTTGCTATTTTACGGCGCTCTCAACAAACTTCCCGTATGGAGGCGGGCTCGGGTCTGGGCCAGACAAACCAGTGATTGATATTATGAGCAACCCCATGGAGGTACTTGTAGTAGTGGTGTATATAATTCCGTGATTGATCCTTCGCCCCATGATTTCAGTCGGATTACACAGATTTCTGTTGATGAGAAAAGTACCCACTCCAATATGCTGACTCAGCCACAAACCTTGTTGGTCTATAAACATTAATGTAAAAAAACTGTAAAATGTTTATGGAAGGTGTATGCAATATACAGATGTATTTGGTACGGGCTATAGTCTTCAACAAAGACTCTATAGGTGCTGGTCTAGAGATCACCACATTCCGAAAAACAACAGGTGAAAAATCGTAGTTTATTCTGGACCTAATTTGGTTCGTTATTGATTACGGATTGAGTTACGGATTAGTCAGAGTCCGATTTGGACAGATTCCACAGTACATTTAATGGCCGCTTTACAACCTGGCTGCGCAGGACCCTCGACAGTCGTCACGCTAAAAAACACAGTTTATGTACCCACATGGGTTCTAAAGGTATTACCCGTTTGTGGTTTCCCTCACCGCGGTATCGCAGGAATGATGTGGACTGAGGGACAAAAGAAGGTATACCGAGTTTATGTAATTGGAAATTGAAAGAACTGTTGTTAAATTTAATGTCTGTATTTAAATTTAACAGTTTGTATAATGTAATCTGTGGCTGGGTAACTGTGAGTAAAAATAAACTAGTGTCCAAAAGAAACGATACCACCTGTTTGCAACGACATAAAAGAAAAAGTATTCAATGCAGAAGTTTAGGATTGGTGTTATGCTTTTGCGAAATCCTTTCACAACATCTGTACAAAAATTTCATTTCAATAAAATCTGTACAACCAATATGACAAGCCTTTAAAGTTGGGTGGGGTCGAAAAATGAACATTTCGTCAGAGCACTGATCACAGAAACAACGGGAAATGTCACACCACACGTCTCAAAGTCAAGTCAGTAGCGGGTATGTCCACCGTGAGCATCAATACATGCCAGAACACGCCTACGGTCTGATGACGTCAAACGTCTGATGACGTTGGGAGTGAAGCGTTGCCATTCCTCGAGGAGACATCGTTCCAAGTCCTGGACGTTGACTGGAGGCACACGGCGACGTCGGATTTGCCGATCGAGGTGGTCCCATAAGTGCTCGATGGGATTCATGTCCGGTGAACATGCAGGCCATGGCAAAACCTGTACGTTGGCGTTGGCAAGGAAGTTCTGTGTCAATCTTGCTGTGTGTGGCCTTGCATTGTCATGTTGGAAAAGGAGTCCACGAGGCTGTTGCTGAATAAAGGGCACCACAACAGGCCGTAGGATGTCATCAAGATAACGCTGTGCATTCAGGTTTCCACGAATTACGACAAGCATCGTTTTGACGTCACCACATATGCCACCCCAAACCATTAACCCTCCACCTCCAAACGGCCGGACCTGTTGGATACAGTTAGGCGCCAAACGTTCACCAAATTGTCGGTATACAAGCTGCCGTCCGTCGTTTCTGAAGATGAGGAATCTGCTCTCATCAGAGAACATAACACGTGCCCAGTCCCGCCGTTGCCAACGTCGAACTCGCCTGGCCCAGATCAGTCTGTTGTTCCGGTGTCGAGGCGTCAGGAGCGGTCCGCGGTATGGATGACGTGGCCGGATACCATACTGCCGTAGTCTCCTGTAGACGGTCTGTCGACTGATCCTGTGTCCCAGTGCTGTAGCTGCCGTGGACGTCGCTGTTACGGTGCGGTTCCTCAGGTGTAATACCCGGATGTAACGATCTTCACGGGGCGTGGTTACTCGTGGTCTTCCACTCCTGGGCCTGTCTGACGTCTGACCTGTCTGACGTAACCGCTGCATCAACCTGGTGATAGTGATGCGTGCGCAGCCCAACCTTCTGGCGACGTCGACGTGTGACGCTGCTTGTTGGACCATTCCAACGGCTCTCTCTCTCTCGATGGCTGTCAAACGTGGCATATCTTGTGTTCTTTTTGTTGCTGTGATATCAACGTGTCTGATCAGCCGTTTTATACAGTTTTTTTATGCACGTGCAGAACATGCTAGAGAGGGAAATGTCACTTTCACGAAATTTACGTTTTTTCCCGGAAGTGATCACGTGTTCCGGTATTTTTTATCGACTATGCTGTGTTTGGGATGTGCAATACGAATTGGCATGTTTTCATACTAGACAATTCACTTAGTACAAAACAATTTTGAAAATAAGTTGGTATCGTTTCTTTTGGACACTAGTTTATATTGGTCCAATGAAAACTGGGGTAAGAAATGAATTTGCAACCATTTTGCACATGACCCTTACCATGTTTGAAATGTAAATTTGTGCCGAAAATAGAAATTTATTAAATTGGGATTTTATTCAATTTTTTTAAAATCTAATTATATTTATGTAGAAGTATTCTTTGAGTGCTGACTAAGCGCCAGAGTTATTTTTTTTTAATATAATATTGACAACGTAAGATATTTTCATTTGAAAGAGGTTGTACTTGTCGTGGTGCGTTTCAACGTATCTCTGTTCATGAGAATGTTAGCAATGTGGCACAAAACATCATCATATGAGATGTTTGCGTTGCCATTCTATTTACAATGACACCCGTTGCTGTGGAAACAAGTATCCAATTTTGCAATACTGGTTCCATTTTCTAAAACTCAGAATCTTACCAATAGCGACACCAAGGTGACTTACTCCAAGTTCTTCACATACAGACAAGTAACACGTGTCAAGTTCAGCTGCTAATTCTGATAACGACTTATTATTGAATGTCATTAGCCACGAATGAATGGACGTCGAAACATCCTGGTCTAATATTTACACATAACAGAGAAACTATCATGTTTGAAGGAGGAAAATCAAAGAAAACATTCTGTGTTCCACCATGATACAAAAAAAGGAATGAAATACCCCTAGATAAATATGGGCATTGATTACTTGTAAAACCATCCACCGAAAACAGAGTTGATCAACACAGAAATACTACACAAGTTCTATGTCAATACATCATCTGATAATAAGTCGGAAACATATATGCAAAATCAATGATAAACAACATACAAAGAATTATGAAAAACGTTAACCTCTGCCCGTGACATGTTAAACGTGACAACGTTTTACTTAAACAGTTTTACCTCTTTCAGTATTCACCAGGAGCAAGAAGTAGCTCTGAAATGTTGTGACAAAGAATAAACGATAAAACGTGTCGTGTACTCCAATTATTATTATGAGGGTCCGTCCATTTGATATACAGGGTATGAGGTTGGGATTTGTTTTTAAAAAATAATTTGTTTCAGATAAAATTGAAAAGATTTTGTTCCCTGGTTTAAAAAAATTAAATTGTACGCAGAACTGATGTTCACTCTTCAAGAAAGGAAACGCACATGTAGTATGTAGTTCACTGAACCTGAACCACAAAAAATCCAGGACACATCCCTGGTTTGAGGAGGATATAGGACCAGACTGTCTTCGCGAGGCTGGAATCCGACCCAGAAGACCAGTTATCGTCCCTGTTTTGCAACAGATCAACCGACAGCGACGCTTGCACGGTATACAGGGGCATATACTACACCGCGAGAACTGTGGTTCAGGGAATTTTGACAGCAAATCGCTACATCAATCAAATTCTTCAACATCACCTTCTTCCAATCATTGACCGCCAGAGGGAGCTGTTTCAACAGGATGACGCTCCACCGCACACTGCTCGTGTCACGGTAGACAAACGTCATAATGCCAACATCAACGCCTTGCCTTGGCCGTCGTGATCTAGATCGACGTGTACGTCAACGTCAGAACACGCCGCAGACACTCCCACAACTGGCCAACGCGTTACAAGCAGAGTGGCGCAGAATTCCACAGGCAAGAATTCGTATACTTATCCAGTCAGTTCCGAGGAGATGCAGAGCGGTGATTGCTGTCCGGGGTGGTCACACGAGTTCAGCGCAGCCTTGTGGCCTTATGTGACATGACAATGAACAGTTTTTAATGCCTTTGTACAACGACAACATGTGACTATCGAGCTCCAAATTTTCATATTTGTATCTTTGATATTAAATTAAATTTATCGACTTTCTTAGGTACAATAAATTTACTAAAATATGCCTGTGCGTTTCGTTTTTTTGAAGAGTGTATGTCCTGAATAAACTGTTGCAGCGTATAAAACAAGGGAGGTGAGGTGTTGCCTCAGTTGGAGGAAAGGGTAGGGGTTATTTGCCATGTGCCTAACAACGCTTAACTGCTAAACAGTTTAAACATGTCCATCAGTATATTCTTTGATCTAACTGAAACAATTAGTCGATAAATTCAAAGATAATATAGAGAAAAAACGAAATATTTTTTTTCATTGTGTTCCATAATATCATCAAACCATCCACGATTCACTAGGGCTTTGATGATACACCTTTATCCACATAGGTACCACTAGACTGTCATGTAATCCCTGAAATAAAGTTATATATACAGGTTAACACTAACCTCGACTCCTCGAGCATTGGTACCTATATGGGAATCTTGAGAGTGGAATGTACATAGACTGCTGGAACTGAGAAAGAGATGAGAATGAAACGTTGCTGACTGTTTTATTAATTATACGCACTGGGGTCTGTTAGAGAAACAGTATTCCACATATTCCACTTTTAACATTTGTTTTACGACAAGCACGGTAGTTGGACATCTATTCTGCTGAGGTTATATTAGGATATTGCATCGGAATTAGATATTTTTTTCAGCTACAGCTACAAAACCAGATATTTTTTTTAATTGAAGCCCATTTAAAAAAGAGAGCAAAACACCTTGCAACAATGTAATTCTTGTGGAAGCTAACATTTTTTTTCAACAGTTGAAGCATAATTATTTTTAAAAACCAAATTTGGGGGAGAATCTATTTTTTCGATAAAGTCCCAGGCTCCTTCGCCCCTGGGAAAACCATTTGATTAGTCCTACATTGCCGTTAAAACCCTACATGTACTATATAATCACTGATAACCGAACTTCATGTTTGTCACTTTTCCCTAAACAACCCCACTATCTTGTCATATATCACATGGATAACCCAAGTATACTCCCCCGATAACCCCACTATATCGTCATATATATATATATATATATATATATATATATATATATATATATATATATATATATATATATGTGTAATCAACCATAACATTTAGTCATATATCCCCTTAATTCCTCTGATTTTTGAGTAACTAGGAATGAAGTCCAGATCGGCAAAACCGATCGTCATCGAGTATTGATCATGACTGAAGCTGGAAAACACGGTAACACGGTTACCGTCTTATTGCTAAAAATGCACTGATAAACAGTGCGCAGGGTCGCACAAGAAGCGGACGTCAACGTGTAACGTTAAACGTAAAGACATGATTATGTTCCGTTCTCACTCGCGCCAACGCCACCTACCAGCATAAACTAAAGCCAGGTAGACAATTAGAAACCACAACAGACCTGCGTCCGTTGTCAACGGCTACTCTCAGCTGACGGTCGACGCCCATACTGTAGGATGTGCATTTCTTTTAGAATTGAGTATATATAACAAAACATCATGGGTTTAATGGTTACTTTTTCTATTTCGACCACAACACAACATATTTATTAAAATAGTTTGCGTCTGTTATACGTCTTCATATAAGGTCAATCAATACTCTCCATAAGGGCTACAGTCAATACGATAAGCACCTAACTTTAGCTGCTGTATCAGAACGTCTTGATGTTTCTTAAATACATACAATCAACTTTAGATCAGTGTCCAGTCGTATTTATAGTTTAGATTTGGTGGTGTCAATATGATAGCTATCTGGATTTAAAAATACCCCACATACACACTTTTTTGTGTGTCCGAGGTCAATTTGCTCTAAATTAGGACTTTTGATGTATAATTTTGCATATAAGAATAAGTGCATTGAACTGACTGATTATACTTGTAACAGACGTTTTGGCTTTCGGGACGTGCACGAATCGTCAATGCTCACCTTCAGCAGAACAGCATCCATAGGATTCCATGGCCAGCAAGGACCCCAGACCTTTCCCCAACTGAACACGTCTGTGACATGAGAGGGAGACGTGTGCGTCAACGTCATTGGCCGCCGACCACGTTGGTTGAACTTATCCAACAGGAGTTGGACAGACACTCTCAAATCGCCATTGGGAGATAGGCAGTGTGCAATTTCGAATGAATGAACGTTTGACAAATCGTAGCGGTTTTACTCACTACTGATACAAAAACGTCAACTTAAAAAATTGCCATCGTACCCCAACATGATCGTTAGCGGCCATACTTCGCTTCCGTTTGTAATGTATCCCAATATTTTATTATTATTATTAAACAACTATTACTAGAAACTAATATCTCTTACAAATTTGGAAATTATAAGTTATTTCCGAATATCTCCTACTTCTTTTAAGAGTATATTTTTAAATAATTTCAGAACTTATGGAAAATGTCCACGTTACTAAAAATTGTTCGATTTATACAAAAGTTCAGATATGACAATGCAACATTAACATGGTTACTCACCAGAGATGATGTTCTTCTTTAGTGCAGTTTGAAGGATTGTTAATTTTCTCAAAGAGGTAAGCACCTCGTAGTTTTCCACGCTATTAACAGTAGACAAAGTCTCTCTACTCAATAAAAGCTAACAAATGTTGGGACTGGCCATATTTGTTTCTATCTTTATAAAATAGCCTACGAATTGAACATATTGAGAGGTGTGGATATTGAACGTGGGTTGAACTCCTCATAGACAGTTCAACTGGAGGGCATTTAAAGGAACATTGCTGAGTATGTGCTTATAATATTAATTATATCTATTTTATATTTTGAGTGAATCTTTAAGAATAATAAGAGACTTGTCATTGTTATCAGAATTATTTGAGTAAGTAAAGCATTTAACCTGCTATTGTCAAGCATGTTTATTCCGTGTTTACTTCTTACTATCACTGTTATTCAACTAACAGTATGCATGAGTCAGGGTTTTTCCATTTGTTGCCTGCGCATTGAGTCAGCTGGTTGTGTGCATTCTCCGGAAACACAGACTTTAACCACGTAATGGACATGCAGTCATAAGTACAAAGGTCTCTTCAGAGCAAAGGTCCATGCACAGCTGTTTTCTACAAGTTGTAGGATGTTGAAACATGCTGTAGTTGTAGGATGCTGTCCTGATGTTGTATGAATTATTTTTTTTCGAATTCAAATTTGGTTTCCATTGTAACAACACGCGGACACTTTGTTTTACCATTGCTCTCAAATGTCTGCAGATACATTTAATGAAACATAGCGGCGGACTTATGTATGGATCTAATATGTGATTTTCCAATTTTGCACCTACTTTAATTTTATTGCCCATGAAAGAAAGGGGGAGTAATATATATTTAAGAACGTGTTGTGCTTTGACGTTAAAATAGTTCAAGACAAAACTAAACTTTATTACACTACAAATTGGGGTAGACCAAAGTTGACTTGCCGAGTTTAATACTAACTTTTAATTGTAATTTATTATGGACGGCTTGAAAATGGACAGTGATTATCTGTAATACGCGGTGGAGTAAATTGAAAATCCTCGAACAGGGCAAACTGACGGGATGTTTCACCTAAATCCCTGCACCCTAACGATAAGAAACACAGTACATTGTACGTTCTAAACGTAATAAAATCTTAAATCGTGCACCTGGGGTGTGATATGGCATCGCCGTTGGACAAACATGGCGGAGGAAGAGCAACAGCGGTCGATGTTTATTTTTGCAGTATGTTGCTAAATGTTTGACACTGTACATGTTTATACGTGGTTATGAAACACTTCAAGGCCAACTCGTGCCATAGTCCAGAGACAGCCATAACTGCTGGGGTACCCGCCCGTCTCGGACAACTTTGTGACGCATGTAGCTTGGCCACACTGGTTTGAATATGTCTTTGTACAGTAAATTGCGTCATCGAGACGACTGGGACACCCACATCCATCAGGACGTCATGTTTCATGTTCTTTTCTAGAAGGGTGAAGATGGACTTCCACCGTTGCAAGTGAGTAACAGTTAATAAGACTGAAACAGACAGAATCGGTTCTCTTATTGAAGTCTAAATTTGATTCAAATGTATACACAGATGAACCTCGGTATCTCAAACTCTGCTATATATATAGCAGAGTTTTCCCAAACATATTCAAACCAGTGTGTCCATGCTATGAGATGGCTGACACCATCTTGTCATATTTCTTCCCTGATAACAATATCAAATTATTCGACAAGGTTAAAGAAACATTTTCATCGATCGATACTTGACGTTGATAGGCAATCTTGATTGATAGTATGGCAGAACTATGTTACCGAGGATACCTTAGATCATGGGGAGGTAATTTGAATAACGTCATGATGTCAGCTCATTATGATGTAAATAAATGCGATAAAAAACAGTCGGCGCCCTTGATCTTTTGGAAAAGCATCTAAGAAAGTAGTTGTTTAAATATGGCTGTCGCGGCGGCCATGTCTGAAATCTGATCGGAATTATGTGGGCAAGTTGTTTAGACACCGTTTCTACTTCATCGGACTTGTAGTTTCAGAGATGTCGAAAAAATCCGACGGCCAAACAGACGATGGACGTAAGTCAGGTGAGCTAAACAATACAATAACAGTTTTCATGGTTGGAATACATAAACACAATAATGAAAGATTGTGCTGTGTTAACATAGTTGAAACAGAAGCATTGTCATGAAAATCAACCTTGATTATAAAGAATTCCCATTCGCCACTTATTAGCGAGCCTAGTATCTCTTTGAAAAGCCTGGCCTTGGGTGTAGGGGTAGGTTTGCCTTGTGTGAAACCTCGATATTGTCACTGTCTAAGAAGTAACTTCTTTGAGAGGCATATAGAAGTTGGAGTACTAAATAAGGATAAGATATATGGATGAACAACTTCTTTATAACATTTAGGAGCGACGTTTCGGTGTAGGTTCTAAGAATGTTAATCATTAACTGCTGGATTAGTGAGTGAGTTCTGTTCAACAGCGCTTTGGACAATATTCCAGGTACATTACGGCGTGTCAGCTTATTGTGGGAGAAAAGACCGAAGTAAGACGTTTACCACACTGATGAAACAAAAAGGACGGCGTGGTGCTGACGAATCTAAAAACATATTCGGGGCGAACCGACCTGCAAGATTCATAATACCTGATAGAAAATTGAGTTAGCTAATAGAGTGGTGTCAGAGGGATTTGAATCACACGTGAAAGGCCTGCAAAAACTCCTAGGCGTAGAGCCCCTTTAAAGGGGCACTGATGTACAGCAATTCCCAGGGACTTATTGTTATTGTCCTTTCCCCGTGAGTACCCGGATGATTCCCCAGAAGTCTCGATTAGTTCGCGACCTGTGCTGCGCCAAAAGAAAGCGCATTTGTCACTTTTATTGATAGTATAAGGGCATGTCGTCACATTGATCAACAAAATGAAATTCCGTTGTGTCTTGGAAATAATAAGGAAATGTACGTATTTTTAGGGTAGCATCGGTCATGGTGACGAAGTTTTGATAAGTCACTTACTTGGTATAGTGCGATTTTCGCTTTCACTATTTTGACTTGTAAAGCAAATTAAATATTTCAGCTGAGCATTGCTTACTTATCGTGCGTATAGTCCATGTGTAAAAGGACTAAAATTTTCACTTTGGAAATTTACCAAACGCCTACATTTTCAGGTTTTTTTACTAATTGACTGAATATTTTGTCCATTTATTTTATTACGTTTTGATGTTTAAGTACATCACCCAATGACCCAAAATGACAGGACTTAAAGAAAACGAAAGTCAAAGTACACTTCTATATTTTTTGGCTTCTAGTCCCAACATAACTAGTATATTTTGATGTTTTAAGCCCTTTTGAATGTCTCAATAAGGTTTAGTTAATCTGTTGAATAAATGGACATATTTTTCAGTTAATTTGTAACATGACTGAATATTTTGACATTTTATAAATTGCCTGAGTGAATCACATTTTGCACATCGACTGTAACACATACACGCCTACAAGGAAACGGCTTGTGGAAACAACGACAAGTTGTATGTATAATATCAGGCAATTACCTTGTTCGAGGAATGTATCCGTGAATATACATATAAAGGAACAATATCCCATACGTCTGCAGCTGTACAAAGAAACCTGTATGATGTCACGTGCCTTTGTAACAATCTAACATTTTAAGATATATCCATATAGCGTTTCGGGATATTATAACTCGTTTCTGAGCTGATCACGTAAGTTTGTTTCATGTATTTCACAAAGGTATCAAGTCTCATTGGTCAGTCGAGAGAGCACACAAGACAACATTTTTCATGATGTCCACGGTTCTTTAAAAAAGGCCACTGAGTTAGATAACAATGAGTAATTTTTCAACTAATCCTTTGAACAAAGGTTGTTGTTTTTACATAGTGTTTACGTCTGCTTTAGTAAACCTTGTTATATTAACCCTTACTTTTGACAAATCCACTGTGCAAGATAACAGTGATTAATCAATCTGATGTATGTTGGGTTAATCCTTTGATGGATGTTTTTTTGTTACTCAACTGATCATTCCTCTCTTGCTTCGCTGTCACGTGCATATTACATAACATACATGTCATCCCACTGGATTCAGATTGAATAGAGATTGAATAATTACCTGATACTCATATACTCATATGCGTTAGCCAGCAAATCGAACCTCGCGACAGCTAGTGAGTCCTAGCGGGTTGTTGTTTGGTTGTTTGTTGTTTAACGCCGCAGTCAGCAATATTCCAGCTATATGACGGCGGTCTGTAAATAATCGATTCTGGACCAGAAAATCCAGTGATTGACAACATGAGCATCGATCCATGCAGCTGGGATTCAATGACATGTATCAACCAAGTCAGCGAGCCTGACCGCCCGATCCCGTCAGTCGCCTCTTATGACACGCATAGTCGCATTTTCCGTCAAGTATGGGTTGCTTAAGACCTATTCTACCCCGGATCTTCATGGGTCGGACAGCCGGGAAGAAGCCAGAGATTAGTGCCCCTTTAACTTAGTGATCATCCTCCGCTGACGGCTTGACTTCCCACCGATACAAATTGTGCACACATCAAACACACGAACCACTGGTTTATCGAAGAAATAAAGATGATATCTACCTGGTAGATGTGAATAAATTAACACTCATGGACAGGACATACATATCCGGAAGAAAATCATCCAAAAATAGTAACGCACTTACCTCCTTATCGAAAACACAAGAAACAGCGGACTTAGAAATGCAGAGTACAGATGTAGGGAAGCACGCCTGTTACTTTAGTTTTAAACTTCCAAAGTCTGCCAATGTAGGCGTTGTCTTCCGTTGAAGCATGCACACGTGATGCGACGTGACATATGCTATTGCCATGGAAACGTTTCGTGTGCTGTTATAGCATTTCCATAGTAATCAAACAAGACTCTAAACACAAAGCAGTTATGGCCCCTTGCCGAAGCTCCGTTTCAACATTACACGGTCGGGCGTATTCAGGTTGCTAGAAAATCAAGGTTGTGGGTACTGCATTAATTCAAGAGCGCACTGCCTTGGTGAAGACTGAAAGACGCTCTGATTGTTGAGAGAGAGGATTTGTATTTCGGAAATTTAGAAGAAAGTCAGTAATTGAATCTTGACTAGATTTCACTGTGGTTATTGTTATGGACGCTTTTAACGATAATCGATTTTGTTTGATGGTATTATGTCGCTCCCAGATTGTCAGGACACCTGGTTCTCAGTGGGTGCAGTGTGTTAAGAACTGGCGCGCCGGTCGGCATTAACAGAAACAGAAACAGTTGATTCTCTCCAAACCAACGGCGGTGGTACAAAAGAGTTCAATGGAATAAGCATGTACATATAAAGTACAGTCAACTATGGTTATAACGAACTCAAAGGGACTACTAATTTTAGTTCGTTATAACCGTAATTCGTTATAAGCATATATACAGCATAACTACAGCAGATAGTCGGGACTAAAAAGTTAGTTCGTTATATCCGTTAGTTCGTTATAAGCGTGTTCGTTATAACCGTTGTTTACTGTATACGTATGTGTCAAGATGACAGTATATCATGCATGGAGATATTGTGTCGTTTCTGTTTTGTGTTTTCGTACCGCTTTAAATATTTCATCAATAAATCTCGACAGTTCTTTCAGATGTCTAACGTTTTAACTGGGTAATAACGTCTTAAATGTACACAAAACAGACCATTTATTCTGGTAAGCAATTGGTAAGTACACAAGTCTATGTTTTGACAAAGCCAGACATCTAAACAGATAATAAAATTCGTCTGCAACTGAAGGAAACCTGAACAGTTCACACACACGATCTTCTGTCTTTAGTTTATTCCAATGACCAGTTTCAGTCGGTAAATTATGGTTACATGTTCTGAAATTTTAAGATTGGGATATACATACATGAATATATTTTTTGTCATTAAAACGTATCTTTCAAATTTTGGCTTTTCTGTCAGATACTGATAAATGTAACCTTTGCTGCTCAATGCCATGTTGCATCTCCATTCTTGTAGGAATTGATCCTGTTTGTATCTGGCCTACCTTAGCAACCAGTGATGTCGTATTACAAGTGATAGGGTTACAGAATATGTGTGTTAGTCCACAGTTATATAATATAGTTTTAATCCATTCTAGACAGAACCTCATGATTCCTTTCAACAAAGTGATAAATCTTTTACAAAAGTTTCTTATCACACGTAGGTTTTGCGATGTTATGCCAGAATTTTATTTCACGTTTTGAGAGGTTCCCTGTCTATTTCCCCATGAACCATAAAATTGGTGTTGATGCACTTATCCAGTAGCCATTTAAAAAAAAAATAATCACGTTCAATAATTTGTAAATTTTCGTATCCGAATATTTCCGAACCATATAACAAGATAGGTGATACCATAGAATCAAAAGCCGAGATAAGGCAATCGAGAGGTAACTTTCCTGCTCTCTTTAGGAGACAGAACATAGCTTTCTTGGCATTAAAGGCAATACATGCAGATTTAACTGCGCTTATCATCCTTCGATTTCTATGGAATTTGTTGTCAAGGTAAACATAGCTATCTATCTCGAGGTGTTTTCCACCAAACATGAACTAGAGTTTACTTTGTTTAGCCGGGCCACTGCCAAATATAATAAGTTTTGTTTTTGAAATCTAGTTTCCATTTAGTGCAGTATATTCTAAACGAATCAAGGGTTTTCTGTAAATCGGCGGGGCATCTACTAAATAAGACTGTATCATCAACATACAGTAAAATTATAATTTTTGTTGTAATACCATCACCATGATTGTAATCACACCGTGACACAAATTTTCACAATGACAGTTGTGTTCCAATAGAGATTTCTCGAGGTCATTTATGTACAGTGAAAAAAGTAATGGAGATAAATTTCATCCTTGTCTAACTCCGGAAAGGCTAGGGAAAAAATCTAATATGATTAAATACTGCTGTACGAGTATTAATGAGAATGAGAAATTTTCCTCTGATGACACTTTTCAACAGTTTGTGTAAAAGTCCCAAACTCCATTCTTTGTCAAAACCCTTGGTGAAATCTTTAAAGGTACAATACTACTTTTGTTTGCTATGCTTAAGGCTCTGCATCCACATATTGATGATAACGATGTTGTCTACTCCTGAGAAGTATTTCTCAAATCCAGCATGCACGGGAGACAGGATGTTTTTGTTATCAGTCAAACATGACAATCGTGTATTAAATTTTAGTATACTAGTAAAACAGTTTCCCCAAGCAACTCAAAATTGTGATCTAGATTTGTAAGAGTTTGGGTCTAGCGGGTTACCTTTCTTTTTAAATACAGGCTTGATCACACCAGTTAGACATGCATCTGGTATGTTTCCGGTAGTAAACACGACATTAAAGTAATCAAGATATACGGGTGTTAATAATTCTTAGGAGTTTACATTATATACTCATGTACAAGGAGATCTATACCAAAAGCTTTGTTATTTTTCAGACTTTTTACAGCTTTGCGCATTTCTTCTCTGTGATATCACTATGGAGCATTTCATCATCGTGCATAGTAGCATTTGGATATTCTTCATCAATAAATGTGTTTTCATTCATATCTTTATTTATATCACAGTGTTCATAAAATGTTTCTATATCTGGCTGAATGTTATTCACCTCACTCTTATTCTTGTTTAAGAGCGTTACAAAATTCACGTGGACTTTGTTTTCAATTTATTCTAAAAAAAATGCATAAATGGTTTCAATGTTTCTTGATATGTTTGTCCAAGCATTTCCTTAATATTGCTTAATAATAGTGTTAGTTTCCTTATTTTTCTTAGCTTTACGGAAATAGTTCCTTCGTTTTTTACATTCGTGACCGAACCAAAGTTTTTGCTTTCTCTTAGTTCTCACCCCGGATGTTGCACATGCAGCCTTCGACTAGGACATGTGCGATTTCGTTTGCTATCTCACTCATGGTGGTTGGGACAGCGACTTCCAATTTGCGACCTTGCTAATTTGACAAGACAATCAACCCGGTCTCTATCGATATTATCAAAGTATATCTGGCTTTTAGTATTCTCAAATCTTTTGGGCTTAGGTTTACAACCCGAGTTATTTTCCCACGTTTCTGTTATGTGGTTTTGACTTTGTGAACATTTTAATTGATCTACAGAAAACTTTATTGGGCAGTGTAATCTGAAAATAATGAGCAGTAACTTTTGATTTAAAACAAATATATTTAGTCATATACTAAAGGAGTACAAACGAAGATGAAACGTAACTATTGTGACATGTCTTTCTTATGACTAATGTCCATTGTTTTACCAAGCTGTATCTGAAGGTGACAACAGGTCGAACGTTACAGGACAGTGCCACATGCTTGTCTCGGAGATATGACGTATGCAGAGTTGCTGTTTCGCAACTGAATCTATGAACTCATGTCAGCAATGAAGACTCGCGTTAGGTTTAAAGAAGGCTGTGTTAAACACAGAGAACCCCATACACTCATATGCACAGAAAATAGTAATTGTCATGGTGGTCGTGTTCCCATGTGTCGCCTTATAATAACGTAGATTTTGTTATTATTGGAGCATATAATTCAAAATTCTACTCATTTACTTTGAAGATTTGAAGAAAAAGTCTACTGAAAGGAGAGCCGGTTGTTCCAGCTGTTTTCGTGGATATGCAACCTGCAGTACAGAAGGTATCAGCTATGAGGGGATGATAATGTGTACAATTTGAATGTTTTTTTTCAAAGAGTTCATCAACACAGTAATTAAAATTGTTTCTCAATAATTAGTGCTGCACGTTTGTATCACCAACATGCTGAAAATATTCAACATATTTTCATGTAAATGACCATTGGTGCCGAACTGTGGAACGGGGGAATCTGCCCACCTGTGATCTTATTGTAGTTATAACGTCAGGCTACATGTATAGTAGACAGTCGAATGTATTATTATTCAGAACCAAATATCGTTACTATCGTTACTGTCGACGGGAAACCATTTGGTTGTGAGCAACCTCACATTTTTTTCAACCTCATGAAAGTGATATCTGTCAACTCTGAATCTGACAACACTTCCGACATACTATAATTCGCCAATCAGCGTCCTACATTCTGATATAACATATACAAATAATTTAAAAGCATAATCGAACCTGAGAAGTATCTCACTCTTTTAACAGATAGTAAACAATGTAACATGTTGCTGAGACTGAGAACGGTGTTGTTAAGTTTGAAAGTTAACGAAGGGAGATGGTCGAGGATTGATTTCAGTTTATGTTCTCTTTGTAATCTTGGGAAAGAAGATGAATATAATTTTTCTTAATATGTAACTCCTATAATCCACCTCTATCTGCCTGAAATGTATTGCAATAATCCGAATATCTATAAATAAAGAACGTTTCTGTCTTCGAACGATGTAAGGTTATTAAGAAACTTATGTAAATATATATGTCAAAGTTATGAAGTGAGACAATGTTTTGCAAACACAAGAATATATTCTATGACAAAAGTTACGTATGAATTCATGTACCACTGTAATATGTGTGTATGCACTTAACTATATATGAGCCAGTGGCTTTCATGCGACCTGACTGGAATTCTTGATACGAGTGAACAAAGAATTCAGACCAGCAATCTGAGTTCTGACCTCCAAATTGAATAATACGTACCAGTTCAAAATGTTAATTAAGATTATATTAGTATGGGTATTGTAAACACCCTGTTGTTTCTGAGCGCCATAGAATTTGTATGGACTGTTTGTGTTCTGGGCGGCTTTTCTTTTGTACAAATCGAAATTTCCGGATCGAGGTGGCACAGAAATATGGCTGACATCTAATTGATTCAAATACCAACTTCTCTTTCATTTCGATTGGGTTGTCAAATTCGGCACCGAGTTGACGCTACTTCCTATTCTAATGCCCTCAGCCCTTCACGCAGAGGTATCGCATCAGAGTGAAGATCTGACTTCATTCAGATTTATGTTCTAAGACTTTATCAAGTTGATATGAAACGGAGATGCCGTTTGAAAGAGAAGGAAATGTAGAGATGTGACTAAGTTGTGTACATGGTTAAAAGACTGGTCAATCTGTGAAGAGATATGGTCCATATCATAGAAGTAAACCACGGGTAATTTCAGTTGGCAACAAATTAATATCACACACATCTTTGCCCTCAAATTTCAAGTGGAAGTACGGCTGCATCCGTGGTCTAGTGATAGAGCGTCCGCCCGGCCAGCGGAATGTCCGGGGTTCGATCCCCGGCCTCACCATACCCGTGCTTGTGGGTTTCATCAAAGTTGGACCTTTCTCCTCTTACTCACCTTATAGTTTATGTACAATGTTATCTCGAACCCATAAGCTATCCATGTTATACATGCATGTGTAGCCATGCACCAGCTCAGATTCTCCACCGGCTGGTGAGCAGCGCTATTTACTTTTTATAGGTGTATTTTGTTGTTTGTCTTTGGTCTTCGGCGTTACATATATTGACATACTGTATGAAGTTGTGTGATACAGGCAGACATTTTACTCAATACAAGGCCTCCGGCCCATAACACATTCAGCGCGAATGATTTATACGACCTAGATTACATTGATATTAGGTTTATACTTTTCCATTTGATATAAGTATGATGCATTTTACATATACGACCCGTGTTACGACCTGTAAAAGAATTATTGAATGAAAGGTGTACGGCTCTTTAAAGAGCTTAATAAGAGTGGGTGAATGTTTGTGTTAAACATCGCATTCAAGATTATTTCACTGACACATTGACGTGCAGGCACGTGTGTCTGTGGCTGTTGTAATAGTCCAGACTTATGTCGGTTTTATAGTGCTAGCCCACGGAGATCCATAGTCTGCCATACAGATCCTGAAACATATATATCCAATACAGCCCATGCAAATCTATAATAGTTGGTAAGTCTAGATTAGTGCAGTTTCAGGTGAAAATGAAGAGAGTCACAGGCCTCCTTTTCATTAAAATATATTTTATCAAGATAACGTTTTTCCCGTTTTTTTTTTTATTTCAGAGACTAGATGTTTGTCTATGAGACACTATGCCGCAGTGGAACTTTGATACCCAACTCACACACATTATAATGACTCTGATCTGACCAGTTCTTGTTTTATCACCTTAATGCCGAGCGCCAGGCAGTTTATGTCAATGTCTTTTGTATGACGGCGCAATGGTAACGAGCTTAGAGATATTCTTTATCCCAATGTATTGTGTACAGACAAGTAAAACATGCATGCCTGTACGCCTTTGAGAGCCATAGTGTACCACAAGATTATAATATTAATAGTTAGTGGAGATTTATTATGATTATGAAAAGGACCTGTCGCTTTTATTTAAATTGATCAGTGACCAAACAAATACTGTTCTTGGTTATTTAGGCTCAACTTGTAAGCATGTCTATATTTAGAAATTCCATGTCTTGCAAACACCATAGTTTTCAAAGCCTTCAATTAATACAGGACTCGTTTTATGGGTGTAGCTGATGGAGTATGAGAAAGAGATGACATATTTGTCTGATTTTTAACGCCGTACCCAGCAAAGGTCCGGCCTGATGACGGCGGCCTGTAAGTAATTGAGTCTGGACCACATATACAGTGATTGACATCATGAGCATCGATCCACGCTGTCGGGGTACGATGGCACGTTATCAACTGAATCACCGAGCTTGACCATACGTTCCATTTGGTCGCCTCTTACGACCAGCATGGATTTCTGGGGGACGTATTTAAACTCACCATGGTGGGGCTGAAATATTTCCAATTAACTGTGAAAAGTAACAATCAGTTACAATCAAACACCATTTTGTCGAAGTTGGTTGAAGGAACTTACGTAAATGCTTCGAGTTATCCGAAGTTCGACACAACCGGTAATAATGAATAAAGAATGAATACAATAAAGGGACAATGATTCCACTTCGAGACAACTGTAAGTTCAACACATCAAAGTTTGACTCAACGATGTTTGTAATTTAATAATAACCGAGTCTAAAGTAGTGAACATTTAATGGGTGTATGTGTCAAAATTATTATATTACTATGATGTCTCGCTGTGCAGAGTTGCGTCCCTCGGACACACCAGAAACCTATGATTGTGGGTTCGAATCCCGATTTGCCCCGATTCTGTTTCTAGGTTTGTCAGCACCATATCCGTGCTAGCGGGTTTCACCGAAGTGGTAAACGTCTGAGACCTGCATCACTTCGGGCTTTCCTCCCACATTAAGCTGATATAACGGGAATACTGTTAAAAGGGGCGTTAAACCCAACTCACTCACTCACTACTATGATGTCATTAAACATTACGCCAACAATAATGCCTTTATTACGTCATCAATGGTGTTTGAATTTCATCAACCCGTGCTCGTGGATAAACTTATCATGCATCACCTTAAGCTTCCCTTCCACGTCAGGCTGAAATACAGTTCATTCACTACATTAAATCAGCTCACTCACTACCGCCTGTTTTAGCAAGTATACTAACATTATCACAGAGGCGGCTATGACCCATTGCCCGATAAAAGAGTCCAAATGCAAGGACAACGTGACCTAGCCCCAGTTCAGTAAGTATATACATATATATGGTGAGAACCATTTTCTTCACCTCGAAACTATGACTGAGGACACGATCTTCAGAAACATTACAGTGACTGTCCGTTTTTATGTGTATTTAATGCCAGGCCATGTCAATATTTCATGTACAATGAATGTGTATTCGAATAAAGATGAACGATCGTTGCTTTTCGTTTTGTCTTCAGTCCAACTTTTTGTTCTCTCTCCGTAAACCGGACTTTATTACCGGTCCCAACCGAGTCCAAATTTTCCATACAAACACTGAAAAAGCCGAGACACCTCATCATAGGCTCGGCAGCTACTCGTCATATATCGCCACATAAAGAAACATCATTAAGGTTACACATACATGGAGGTAACCGGGGACCATCGAATGGGTTTGGAAAACAGGGCTCGTGTGCATGTGCAGCAAACACACTTTGGCAATCACTACTTATAGATTTACTTGTGTGATGCGATTGTCTCGCATCTATAAAGAATGGGACATTCAGGAAACCTGGTTCCATCACCACTCTCTATTTGTCCATGACAATGACTAAATAAAAGCGACAAAAATTATATAAGAAATATCTGTTAAAAGCAGAGTCCGTTGCATATTTCCGGCTCTATCATAAACATGTGTTTATGAATCACTACATCTTGGTGATGATACCACGGAGCACCCGTCACAAACACATGCAAAGGCACAGAAACATCTTTTGGCGTACTAGGGAAGCCGAAGTAGGAAATTGCATCGGATATCATTTTGGTCATGTAACTGTCAAATTTGGAAATGATCTTCACATGTCAGCAATACAGTAAACTACGGTTATAACGAACTCAAATGGACTACTAATTTTAGTTCGTTATAACCGTAGTTCGTTATAAGCATATATACAACATCTATACCACAAATGTCCGGGACCAAAAATTAACTTAGTAATATTCGTCAGTTCTTTATAAGCGTGTTCGTTATATACGTATTTTACTGTAATAAGTTTTGAAAGCCTTCAGCTACTTAAGCCTTGAAACAGAACATATAGATGTGATCTATAAGTATCGTTTTGGCCCACGAGCTAAGCAGTTTAAACACCGTTGTGAATTTGAGGATGCTTTAGGTGTGGATTTGGTGCATTATAAATATACACATTATTTTTTTATTTGAGAGAACTTATGGATGTAAACTTCTTTCTCATAAATATTTCAGCAAATATGTATCCCAATATTAAGTTAAATATAGGTATTAACAGTACAGATATATTGTAAACAATTCCACTAGGGTCATAAGTCTCATACATGTAGTGACTTTAACATAATTTTCCCTCGACGTTTGAAATATTGGCCGTTTCAAATATCTTTGCCTTTAATTTTGTTTTCCTCATGTAAAAAGTGTGAAACGTGCAGAGGTTACTTTCTAGTCATATGAACATAGTTCCATAACAATATGTCAAAAAGACAACAATGGCATTTCTTAGCAGGCCAAAAGGTCACGTCCCTTGTCAGTGAAAGCACATTAACTGCACAATGCTAATGCATAGCGTATAAGTTCAGTAATCTATGGTTATAACGAACTCAAATGGACTACTAATTTTAGTTCGTTATAACCGTAGTTCGTTATAAGCATAATATTATATACAACATCTATACAGCAAATGGCCGTGAATAAAAAATAAGTTCGTAATATCCGTCAGTTCGTTATAAGCGTGTTCGTTATAAACGTATTCTTCTGTATAAATACTTACAGTGCTGCATGATCTGTGACTTTAAAGAGGTCCTGCTTAATCGATTGATGGGGGAAGATGGAGAGCCATGATGGGAACGACGACAGACCAGCATCACACAGTGGACATGGCACGGCATGCATTTTACTAACAAGGATGGATTAAGAATTTCCAAACAGTTACAAAACATGTACCTTTCGCACCATTATGCACATGCGACGTGGTTGAAGAGGAAAACAAACTGCAATGTTGATTCAACTGTCGTAAAAATAACTGGCGTGTGGGATCAATTGTTATAAAGATAACGCTAATTGTACTTTGCGTGACTCACAGTGATGAGCGTGTTTGAGGCCAGCGATTACTTAAATTGACATTCCAAAGCAGGTAATTGATGACATTCCAGCACTGGGAATTACACAGAACACATTTTCAAGTTTAATTGCGCTTTAATGTCTGCGTGTCAAGCAACAGAACCAGTCAATGTATACTACTCAACATTTCTTAAGGATCACATCTTCGACAAAGGAAGACTATATTGGTCCTTAGCAAATGTTGTGTAGTATAGTGTAGATGTATGAATACTTTTGAAATTAGTTTTACGTTCACAATGTAGCTTTGTTTCTGGTGCATCGTCCATTATCCAGGGTATTCCATCTCCACCGAGAAGTATAACGTTAACGTTCGGTTCCATACCTTCTACTTGAATCTGATTCGATTCGAGTGACTTCTAACATTATTTCTGCAATATCACTGCAGTGGGCTCTTCACACATTGTATCCATGTGATGAATCCAATAGGCTGTCCCACCTCCCCGAAAATCAATTGATAGTTGGGGGTAACCCAGGTTCCTACTGGGTGACAAGCAATAGATAGTAGGGGGCGTATTCCAAACTTGGTTCCTACTGGGTGACAAGCAATAGATAGATAGGGGCGTATTCTAACCCAGGTTTCCGCGGGGTGACAAGCAATAGATAGCTGGGGGCGTATTCTAACCCAGGTTCCCTCGGGGTGACAAGCAATAGATAGCTGGGGGCGTATTCTAACCCAAGTTCCCTCGGGTGACAAGCAACAGATAGTTGGGGGCGTATTCTAACCCAAGTTCCCTCGGGGTGACAAGCAATAGATAGTAGGGGGCGTATTCCAACCTTGGTTCCTACTGGGTGACAAGCAATAGATAGTTGGGGGCGTATTCTAACCCAGGTTCCCTCGGGGTGGCAAACAAAAGATAGTGGGGGGCGTATTCTAACCCAGGTTCCTACTGGGTGACAAGCAATAGATAGTTGGGGGCGTATTATAACCCAGGTTCCTTCGGTGTGACAAGCAATAGATAGCTCGGGGCGTATTCTAAACCAGGTACCTACGGGGTGACAAGGAATAGATACTTGGGTGCGTATTCTAACTCAGGTTCCTACTGGGTGACAAGCAATATATAGTTGGTTGCTTATTCTAACCCATGCTTGCCGTAAGAAGCGACTATGCTTGTCGTAAGAGGTGACTAACGGGATCGGGTGTTCAGACTCGCTGACTTGGTTGATGCATGTCATGGTACACAATTTGCGTAGATCGATGCTCATGACATCAACCACTGGATTGTCTGGTCCAGAATCGACTGTTCACAGAACACCATCATTAAGCTGGAATATTGCTGAGTACGGCAACAAACAAGCAACTCTTTGACCATTTGGATATTAATGTACCCTATGTCTGTATTACAACATCTTCCCGATGCAAGAATGTACACTAGCCTATATCAAAATCTAGTCTCAACCCACGCCATGTCAAGCCTACTGTTCTGTGCAATATACGAGAGGGCTATTGCACATATAGATAATCCAATCAGAGAAATCAACATCTATTGTTTCAAAAACTAGGTCATTGCTATAACCATCGCCTATAGAATTTGCGCTGAAAGTATTCTAAAAATTGAGCTAAGACAATTTCGAAGTGGTTCAAACTTTTTAATCAACTCGCTCAGGTATAGTGTAAACGTAATGGGTTTTTTAACTCAAACGATTGAATGCTAATAGCAGTGACTGAGATGCAGCGAAGTTTGGGACGATCCCACTCTGAGCGTTTCATATTGCTGCGGTGTGCAGTTTTGTTTAAACTGTCTTGTCTCACTGGTCTGTAGAATCTGATGCACTTCCAGAACGCAGGTCAGACATTGATAAACATAACAGAATGCATGACGGTCACACCTAAATAACAAATACACCGAATTCGAAACGATACACCGATATTCCGATGCATCGCGATACTTGACCCACGATACGACATACGATAAACGTGGGCCCATATATCGATACGCCACGATACGGAACGCAAATCTCAAGTACAGCGTTTCCTCGCTATTGTGCCTTTCAATAAACCGCTAACTTGGTTATAGCGTGCGGTAACGCATGGCTCCCCAAAACGTACTTACTTTTGTAATAAGCTCAGGTTTTACACTAACAGATGTTTTTCCCCATCTCAAAAAACATTATCAGCTGATCACCGCAAGCACATGACACCGGAAATACCAGTCATCAAAACAGAACTGAAGTACGCAATTCAATACCATCATTGTACTATCTTGTTATTAAAACGTATTATTTGTATATCTGGACATGTGTTTGTAATATATTTTATTAATTTATTCAAAATTTCATCTAATATTGTTTTCATTCAGTTAGATGAAATCATGTGTGAAGAGATACAGCAACCACGGTCAGATTACCGCTTTTGACGAATTGAAACGAACTTTAGTTGCTAAAGAATGGATACATATATTAAAAATGCCATTCTTTGACTCGTTAAAAGTCATATTTGTGGCAATTTGGCTAATATATGTCAACATAACATTTCCGCAATCGAAATACCTGTCGCGCGGGAAGTTCCCACGGTGACCGGTCAAATTGTTCCATACGTAAAAATATCCTGCAACAGCAATCACCAGTGCCAAAATGCTACGCTTGTGGTTTTTTATAATTTTAAATACATATATAGTAAATGCTGCGGATAGAGGTGCAAATATCAAAGGGCAAGTAGGACTACTTTCAGCGTTTATAAACAAACATGGCGTGGCCCTTGTCATTCGGCGATCGTTGACTTACCCAAACATGGGCACTGCTCATTGGTGATTTCAGTGCAAATACGTAGTAAGGCCTTTGCGTTTTGTAGATCATTAAAACAAGCCCCTAACTTGTCAGGAAGCTCTTCTGGCCCGGGACAAGATCCAAACGACGGTTCGATGGCAACTAGCTGGGAGAACACAGATGACTTTGAACATCGACATTTTGAATCCGAATGGCTGATGGCTTCAGATGCGAAATATCAAATATATTTGAAATATATGGGGTCCCGTGATATTATTTTTTTCGATTGGTATCATCCACATGGCAATACATACTACTCACATTTTGATAGGGATATATCTTTATTTTTTATTCATTCCATGTATTATGTCATTAGTCATAACAATTAGATGTAATAGTGCGAAGTGTCTCAATATCCTTATCAAATGTTGAGCTGTATAAATACCGTCAGGTTTCGCAATTGATTTTGAGAAACATTTAATACAACAGGACATATAGTTTTCAAACCTTAAAACAATAAAACAGATGATGTGTATTGATTTAGCAAAAGTTTATATAACTTTTTTTTGTACTTACACTGACCCCGGAGTACTTACTAGGCAGTTATGTATATTATAACATTTGGGATGGTTGATCAAGGACATGCTACGGTTATTGTCAATTGTAATTAAATATGAAAACTATGGGGTTGTTTGCAGATAAGACAGGGTTTTACCCAATCTCTCACTGATGATAATGATTGGACTGCAAGAAGACATCCAATACTGGCTCACATGTTCCATCCACCTTCTTAACAATCAGGGGAAAGATTGTCAAGTAAGACTTGTTATTATCTATGACAAGACTCTCATCATAGTTAAAATGGCAAACATAAATGTACAACTTATGTTTTTAGATATCACACAGTGTGTTTAAAGAAGGTACAGATATACGTAACTAATGTTCATCATTGCCTTACAATGCACGCCGTCTGAAGACGCGTTTACCGTTTTGTCTAAATGCTCTTCTGGAACCTATCAGTCATGGATTGAGTTGCACCATATTGCATAACATGGTATCATAACAGATGGTATCAAAACTATTTTTAATGTTTCATAAACACATGTTTATGACATAATAAATATGACAAGGTCGTGTCTACTTTTTTAATCTGAGACAATTTGTTGTGATTGGGAACCCCTGAGTGACCAATCAGAATCGAGTATTCCTGTATGTTTCTTGCACTGGCGTCATGCTGTACACCCACTTGTAGGACCAAAGTGGTCATTGTCTGAGACCTACATCACTTCGGGATTTTCTCCCACATCAAACGGACACACGGTGATGTTTCTGTTACCAACATTGCAGTCATCATTGATATTATCACGGCAACCTGGTCCAAGTAAATTAGTACGAGAAGCGTACAATAAGCTTTGCAACTTCAATATAAGACCAAGTCGCAGAATATCTTTTGCACTTTTATTTTTCAATATCATTCCCATTCACCTCACTACCGTTTGTTCTCCAAGCTTTTTATAGAAATCCGCAGATTTTCCCACCAACCACTCCTCTGTGGCAGACTTCTTGTCCTCGTCATTCTGGAAGCGTCTTACACGTAGGGCAGATTTCATTTGCCGGAACAGGAAATAGTTACTGGGGGCTAAGTCTAGGTTCGAACAGTTAAATCGCCCACTCTTCAGCCCAGACATAGCCCCCAGTGACTATTTCCAGTTCCTGTGGTTGTCCGGACCAGACAATCCAGTGATTGATATCATAAACATCGAACCAAGCAATTGGGACTCGACATGCAACAACCAAGTCAGTGAGCCTGACCACCCGATCCCGTTAGTCGCCTTTTACGACAAGCATAGTCGCCTTTTACGGCAAGCATGGGTTGCTGAAGACCTATTCTATACCGGATCTTCACGGGGGTTTTTGTTTTCAGGAGAACGTTTGTAAATCCCTCAACAAAATTCCGTTTGGTAAAATTATGTCTGCAACGGAAAGGTCGTCTGTTTGGTGTTAGAGGTGGTTGTGTGATATTCATAATGGAATCCTTGTCATTTAGTGAAATGAGGTTGCCACAATCCGAATAAGAGGCGAATGCAATTAATATAATTTAAAGGATTAAAAGGTCGGTATCGATTTTTAATGTATGCAATACTGCTAATACTTCCAATCATGACTACATTTCTCTTTTGAATATTTCAGACAATGTCAAAGTAATGTGTGATGATTTTATAAGTCATAGTCCATTGTGGGAGCTTAGTAATTTGATGTGGCTGTGGCCATGGATACATTTTTCTTGATGATGATTCTGTGACCCGGTGTGACTTGTCCTGGATTTTGACCATTGTCAGCCCACAGCTGGCTCCACATTGTCACTGGAAAGTGCACTTCCCCGATTCCTTTGGCAGTGATCATAATCCCACATTTACCAACCATTAACTTGAACCAATAGTAGAACTGGGAGAAACAGCTCAGTGGTGGACTTTCTCTACAACTGACTCTGCTTAAACTGGTTTGTGCTGTAAACTTCTGAAGACAAAGAGCAATTTCAGAACTTCTTTATTTCTAATATTGTTGACGCTGCCAATATATTCATTAGCAGCGGTTCTCGTGAACGTCCTCTCAAGCCGCATGGTTGTTGGTGGGTGGATGCATGTTACTGGAGCAAAACGTATGTCTTGGGCTTAATACACCAGTTAAATAAAAATACACCTCTTTATCTAGTATGGAGAAAAGTAAAAAAGATTTCTGGGAGGTCATGTTCATGTTCGTGCTAGTCCATCTGTTGGTAAAGTCACACCAGCAACAACAAATATTGTCAAGTGTATGGTCTCGCACAGTCATTTATAAAGGTATCAAGTACATGTAATACTAATTCAGACTTTCTTGTCTATTAAAAGTTTATTTGGGAATATGAATATACTGGTTGAAACATCTCATTTACGGTTGTGGAAAAGGTCAGGTACTTGTGACACTGTGTTTTTCGACAATCTCTCTATCTTGTACAGAATTGGTGTGTGTATAGGGGCTTTAAGATCTGAGCGTCTAAATCATCTACTATTACTCCTCATAATTCAAAACTAATCTTCGGTGGAACTGATTTGGAGTTTGTGGACAGAATCAAACTCCTGGGTATCTGGTTTGATAAGAGGTTCACCTGGAACCACAAATGGATTATTGGACTCTAAGTGCAAATTAAGTCCTGAACCGTCTGAGATGTATTTTCAGTACCAGATTGGAATTGTTTATTATTCTTAAATAGATCCCTCATCAGATCTCGACTGGATTTCGATTGTCTAGGCTATGGATCTGCATAGACCACACAAAAGAAAAGACTAGATGTTCTTCAGTCAAAAGCCATAAGAATATGAACTAGAGTGTTGAGAACACCTCTGTTGAGGCTTTACAAGTTGAATCGGGTGAAATACTTTTAGATATGAACTGTTAGAAGTCAGATATATGTTAACATTGAAATCACTTGGGCTAAAAGAACCTACGTCAACTGTGTTGTGTGATTGTGTTTAGTACTTTCAAGATCCTTGGAAAGATGGTATGGGGCCTTATTGGAGAATTGAATTCCATCGTAATGCAGTGACATTGATATAGATGGTATTACTGATCTACCTGAAAAACCGCTATGGCTGCTTGACAATCAGTTTATATTGTCTTGATGTCTTGGATCAAATTAACAAAACCGAGCCAGCACCACGTGTTAAAGGCAAAGGCGAGGAACATACCCGAAGTATGTGGATAAATGCCATGCAGATTTACACGTGTATCTAAGTGCTCATTGTCCGGTAGTGTTGGTGCTGTTCAAAGTGTGTGCGCCTATGCAATTAAGCTAAACACAAACTTTAGCTAACGTGCACCACATGCTGCTCAGACCCGAGAGGATGCAGGGAAGAAAACGTCTTCAGCAACCCACTAGCACTAGCCAGAAAAGGCGACAATGCTTGTCGTGGGAGGCGTCTAACGGGACCGGATGGTCAGGCACGCTGACTTGGTTGATGCATGTCATTGAATCCCAATTGCATGGATCGATGCTCATGATATCAATCACTTAATTGTTTGGTCCAGACTCGAATATTTACAGACCGCCGTCATATAGCCGGAATATTGCTGAGTGCAGCGTTAAGCAACAATCAATCAAACAAACAACATGCTGTGCATGCATGATGTGAAATGTCATTGTGATTAGATGTTGCATTCAGATGCTACGTAATTGTACACTTCATCGACAGCTACATTCGACTCACAGGGTTCCTTCAGTTTTTTCGGTAGTAAAGATAATTAATTGTATGTTTACAAGTCACTTTGATGCACTTATATTTTCCTGAATAAAATGTTGCTTAAAATATAAGGTGAAGAGGTATCTTGAACCAGGTGTGACGATAGTGATTTTTCGGAAATAGCGAGATGGACAGCCAGTCAGATAGATAAAGTAACAGATTGAGTATTATAGATCCATAGAATTTCGATTGCATACACGTTAACTAAAAGTACAACAGACATATGCTATGACTAACCGACGTGTAGTAGAAAGTTATCAATAACAAGTGTGCCCAACGTCATGTGTGCAGTGTTTTACGTGTCAGATAGGCAACAACTGCGTGGGTTGCACATGGTCCTGGTATCCGCGCAAACCTTTTAATATTCCAAACAAACCCCACAAGTTATTCACTTACCTTCATAGCACGTTCCATTCCAAAGTGTATTTTCTCGACTGTGGGATAAGTACCTTCAAACGAGTGGGTTGCAATGAGACCTGTTCATGGCAGGCACCTAGACAAGATCAGCTCATTACATTAATTGCAATACGCAATAGATTCATATATGCTCCTGTTATCCATAGAGAATTCCGTACAATAACAGGGAGGCGAATTTCAACATCTACCGTTCAAACCGTCTGCAGCCTGCTTGAAAGCAAGGCGAACTTTTAAGTGTGTGACCCTAACAGGTCACCATAGGCGGCAAAGATTGGGGTGGACAAGGCAACACCAGGGATGGGCTGCGTGCCAATGACGTTACGTCATGTTTCCAGACGAACCAAGGATTTGCCTCCGATTCTCAGATGGTAGAAAGTATTCATCATGTCCTTTATGTTTTGTATGTTCAACGACATATTTATATCAAACACATTCGCGGATTGGATATCGTGTAGTAAGCTGTGGTACTGTAAATCCCCATAACCCCTAGCGAGGCGGCCAAGTTTTCATTGGCTGCTTACAACACTGAATAGCCCGTGTTTTCAACAGTTGTAATAATATTGTTATACTGAAATATGATGGTCAAATTTTCTCTTAAACGTAACTTTGTATTTAAATGACGTGCTTGTAGCTTCGTCAATTAAAACTTGTTCTCGTCCCTATATAGCCGAAATAATGCCAACGCGACGTTAAATTTTAACTCATTCTCTTTCAGATTGTCAACTCTCCTCAAAAGACAATTTATTCGTTACGTTTCCACGGTTTGAGGCTGTTTTTCGCATTTCATAACTCAAGCTGCTGGACGCTTTTTTGGATTTGGAACCTTTGGTTGAATTAAGAGGTTTTATGTGCGCTGTATATGGAGATCGGTTTAAGTATGTTTTAAGGCAATACTTAAATGGTTTTTTATGGGTCTCACGCTTAATTGAAAAAAAATGCATTGCCAAATGTTTGACAATATTTTAGGAAGGTTCCCGGGCCTGACTTTTCATGGTGTGAAAACAAACCGCGCCATCGGGATAAGATGATGCCACGCCATGAACTAAGTCCTCAAGCCTGACAACCCGACCCATTCAGTCCCTTCTACGACCAGGACAGTTTGCTGGGGATCTGTTTTAACCTTGAATCTTCACGGGGACCTGATAATTTGAAACCTTATTGTGGTTCATCACTTAATAATTTACACGCAGATTACTACTAAGTTTGATACATCACATAGTCGGGTGTAACAATCATTTGTAATCCCCTGGTAGCCTATTAATAATTTGGAACTGTTTGTTTTGTTTTTTGTTGTTTAACGCCGCAGATATATTACGGCGGTCTGTAAATGATCAAGTCTGGACCAGACAATCCAGTGATTAATGTCATGAGTATCGATCTACGCAATTGGGATCGATGACATGCATCATCCATGTCAGCGAGCCTGACCACCCGATACCGTTAGTCGCCTCTTACGACAAGCATAGTCGCCTTTTACAGCAAGCATGGGTCGCTGAATTTGGAATTGATCCAAATTGCACATCGGCTATGATGCCTTTGCATATCGGTCATGGTGGCTGTAATATCCATGCTACGATGTCAAGGACGTAGAGTTAATATTACACAAATCGATTGGTTTCGTATGCACCGTCTGCTGCATTTTATGATAATGAATTTAATACCACATTCAATTATTCAATCTAAATGCAGGGACAAGGTGGTGCGAGCGTGAAGTTCTCACCAATCAATATTACCTCTTCTTATTGTTGCATCTGTTACCATCCCTATGGTGTTGACATTTGTAACAACACCTTAACATGACTGCATAGATAAGGCAGAAACGTTTACAATTTCAAACTTCACTGAATATCAATTGCTACCACAATCAAATGCATTATAACCCCATATGTCTGGCCGTCAGCAACCCTTGTATACAGAACCACGCTATCCTGCTGTGTTCCTCAGTCAGACTCGGTGAAGATACAAGAAGAAAACTATTGTGGCATTGGCGTGTTATATAAAGTGAGAGAAATCAATGTCCAGAGTGGGAGTTGATGTGCCAGAATGTAGCAAGTATGCGGTATGGTGTGTCATATGTGCCGTTACTCTTGGTTTCCATCTTAACGCATACAGAAAGGCAATGGAAGACAGGACCACCCGGGTTATCGAAACTGTATGGCTTTTCTGGGCCTTCCATTTTGTAGTGAGTATGTTTGCCTCGATAAGTGAAGTGTGGATACATGCAAGTTAGGTATGAAAGTATTTCACCCAAACCTCACTGAATAGATCGTTCAACATAATCGCTGAGAACATTATCGTTGTTGAAAAATGAGATAAGTATCACTTTCGTTCCATCACTTTGCAATACAGTTTAGGCATAAGATCCTTCTTTTGTCAATATTTTTGAAGTCAGGTTTACCATGTGGTGCAATTAAGATATAATGGAAGCAAATCAACAAAACTATAGGCCTCGTCACGAAATATCGCAATTATTTATTAGTAAGGTAGCTGCATTTGTGCTAATACTCATAAAGTGAAAACAAGTATAACATAACATACATAATAACAAGAGTTGCAAAGTGCGCTTTTAGAGAAATATCAACTTTGCTTGACGCAAAAGCAGTATCTCTTTGAAATATTCGTAGAAAATGCATACTCGCTTGTACCTCCGAAGTTGTCGCTCCATCATCGTGGATCGTTGGTCATAATATATCAATCGCCTGTTTTTTCTGACCCAGATTAGATTATTTACCGACCGCCGTATTTATAGCTGAAGTTGAATGCGGCGTTAAAGAACAAGCAAGCAAACAAACAAACACAAAAATAAATCCACATGGTTTTATCAGTTATGGGACATACAACGTAAGTACACTTTGAAAACATGTATAACGGACCCGTGAACATCCGGGGTAGAAAAGATTCTTCAGCAACCCATGCTTGCCGTAAAAGGCGACTGTGCTTGTCGTAAGAGGCGATTAACGGGATCGGGTGGTCAGGCCCGCTGACTTTGTTGATGCATGTCATCGATCCCAATTGCGGATCGATGCTCATGATGTCAATCTCTGGATTGTCAGGTCCAGACTCGATTATTTACAGACCGCCGTCATGTAGTTGGCGTTAAACAACAAACAAACAAAACATGTATAACGTACCTGTGAAGAGAACCAATTATGATGGGACGTGTTTGTGGTTTGATGTGAAATGCAGATACATGGTCGACATGTGGAAGACATTTCCAAATTTGACGCATCAGTGACAAAAATGATGTCTGATGCTATTTTGACTTGTACCATATGTTCCCGAGTCTTTGCAGGTGAACAAATGACTTGCCTTTGCATGTGTTTGTGACCGGTGCCACCGACGGGATAGGATACGCTGACCTTTTCGCAAACACCTAGTGTCGTCACTACTTGTGATTCATAAACACAATGTCATGCGTCTGATACAGTGGGAATCATACTATCGTCTCTGCTTATACAGAGATTTCTATTAAATATGGAAAGGGTTTGTCGCTTTATTTATGGATATTTCAGCAACTGGCAACTTGACCCATGCCTAAAATCTTCTGTATGAGTTACTTGTATATTGGGAATTCTGTTGTGTTTTATCATTTTTTAGGGCTTTGTGAACGGCATCCTTGGACCAACCCTTCTAGATCTCCAGGAGCGTGTCCATTCGAGCATGGAGCAGATGAGTTACATCTTCTTTGTTCGTGGAGCAGGGTTCGTTGTCGGGGTACTCATAGCCTACCTCCTTGAACAGTGCATGTGTGTGCGAGGCTTATTCTCACATGTTCTCTCTTCACTGGTTGCCTGGTACAGTTTGCAGTTCCGTATGGCACCGTCTTTTACTGTCTTGCCGTGGTATTCTTTATGATGGGCGTTGTTGCAGGAATGGTTAACAATGGTAAGAATGTGTAATTTTACCATAACGCGTTCATTGATTTCTGAAGGAAAGTAGACCAAATCACAAACTAATTGTTAAATGAGTGAGTGAGTGAGTGAGTGAGTGAGTGAGTTGGGTTTAAATCCGCTCCTAACAGTATACAGCTTAATGTTGGAGGAAAGCACGAGGTAATTCATGGGAATTTTGCTGAGAAACCTAGAAACAACTTTGCACAGTTGCGGCGCATAAGACGACTTGGCCACCCGTGCCCCCTCCTAAACTGTTATTTTTTTATATCAATGTTAATCCGAGTAGGACACTTATTACACAGACACGATCAAGATGCACGTTTAACCTGATGTATGTAGGATGTAACATTTGTATTGTATAACAAGTAACTTAAAAGGTTCACCGAAATTGTTTGATACGTCCAAATGTAGGTATCTTAGTTGGCCAGAACACACAATGTACAAAACCGCACACAACCATAAAAAGCCATTAAGATATATATACCTTTGCCAAATACCAAATAAAACAATGATTGCGAACCCTTAATCACCATACTGTTACCAAGTTGAGGTATGAATTGTTCATGTATTAGTTTTCATACATGATTTTATATTTTGTAACTTTCATATGTTCTGCCCCCTCTAAAATGAACCTTTATTTTTACACCTCTGTTATATTGAAGCATATTGTCGCTTAAACCTTGTGATGATTACTTTAGCTTAAAATAAGCAAGACACTTATGCTTAAGTTATTTTCCTTATTTCAGTAACCATGACAATATGCAACAAACTGTGGCCGGAGAAGAAAGGTGTCCCTTTCCAGTTCGTTGTAGTTGGAGGGGGAATTGGTTCCTTCCTTGCGCCCTTCTTGGCCACACCCTTCCTCGCCCACACCGACTCTTCCGATGACGACTTCCTAATAGCGAATACCATCACTGCAGACCAACTCCAACCTCATGTAGATGGAAAACAGTCACACTCTCTCGTTCACCAGTCACGCGTTCAGTATGCGTACATAATCGCTGGTTTGTTCTGTGTTCCCCCAGTGTTTGCGTTTGCGTATTATCATCGGAAACGCTCATCTGATCCACTTATAAACTATGAAAAAATTCAACAAACAGCTAAACAATTTTATTCTGTGAGAACATACGCATTTATCGCTCTTCTTTGTTTTTATCACATACCAGTACGTGGCATTATACTTGCTTACGGTGACCTTTTGACCCCTTATGGCGTTAACATTGACCTTCATCTTTCTAAGTTTCGCATGGCAATAATGACGTCGATATTTTGGGGATGCTTCCTTTTAGGAAAAATACTAAATCTCCTCTTGTCAGACTATCTTTCAAATTTCGTCCTCATTTGTCTAAATGTCACTGGTCTGGTTTTTGCTTGTATCATTCTTTCAGCAGCAGGCAACAATCATGAGGTGGTGCTGTGGATGGGAACGGCGGCTTTAGGAGTATGTACGTCCTCCTATTTTCCTATGGTTCTAGCATGGAGCGCTGACTATGTACAGCTAACAGGCGGGATAATTACTTTGACGTTAATGGCAAACAACATCGGGTGTTTTGTAATCCCTTTTGCAGCGGGTCAATTATTCATACTTTATTCTCCATATTTTCTCATGTACTTCATAACTGTAATTGTAGCATACGAGATACTTCTGTTTCTGTTCTTGGTTATATGTTCCAACGGCCTGGGCACGAATTAAGTTCAATGTTTTCCCTGAATGTTTTGGAAATATGGAAAACAATTCAATACACTGAATCATATATGGATTCTGTGGTTGAATAGCACCCCAGTAAACAAAAGAGACAAAACGCTCTCCATAATAATAAGAAGCTTTGAAAGCAGATCCATTGAACGGACCCGACTATAACAAGCATGTGCTTATGAATCACTATTAAATAGTGATAATACCAGGCGTTCGCGAACAATGTGAGTGTATCTTGTACCAACGGTGGCACCGCTCACATACACACTCAAAGGCAAGTCAACTGTATTTCTTCTCTTAAAAAAGACGATGGGACACATGGTACAAGTAAAAATACGGCTTGTGTCGGACATCTTTCTTGTTGGATCAAATTTGGATAAGTATGTTCTCCACCTGTCCACCATAAAGCTTTTTGAAAGCATTACTATGGCCTCGATAATTGTAACCGTGATCAAACAACGTTTGAGCATGATTGTAGCTCAGACGTTGTGAAATGTAGACACCAAAGGCAGATTGCTCGAATATAGGGCAAGTTCAAGTCATCCCTCTTGTCATAACATTTTGTGGATAGCTATTGTCACACTGAGTCTGAGCTGTTTTATTTCTAGTTCAAGATGTTAGTCAGTGGAAGAGAATTGGATATTTGTTCACCATTTCATATATTGTTTATTCAGTAAACTTCAGATGCTTGTCATAAGGGGCGAGTAAATGGATCGGGTCATCAGACTAGGTGAATTTGTTGTTTATCAAGACAATAGAGCACGATTGAAGCATCTCTTGAGCTCATTTCAATGCTTCGATGATTACAACTATTGGTCGTCAATCAGAATAACAATCTTGAAAAGGAACAGTCTCAGAAATAGACACAAGGTAAGGAGACAATTTTATACATTTGCTGACTAAAGACAGGACACGTGCATGTAACTACGACTTGAATGATTAAACACACATGGTATGCGAATATTGAAACCACGGCAACGATGCAGCATGAATTGTATGTGCTGGTAAATATGTCGTGTGGGTCACTGCTGCCCACAGGGAATGATTATATGAGCGTTTCAAACAATCTTGTTCATTCTTTTCGCTTCCCAGTGTGAGGGTAATTCTTGTGAGTGAGTGAGTTTGGTTTAACGCCGCTTTTAACAGTATTCCAGTTATATCGCGGCGTGTACGTCCGCTTAATGTGGGAGGAAAGCCCGAAGTGATGCAAATATCAGACGTTTACCACTTCGGTGAAACCCACGAGCACGGGTATGGTGCTGACAAATCTAGAAACATAATCGGGGCAAACCGGGATTCGAACCCACAATCATAGATTTCTGGCATGTCCAAGGGACGCAACTCTGCACAGCGAATCGCGGCGCCTGAGACGACTGGGCCACCCGTGCCCCCGGTAATTCTTGTATCAACGTTGCCAGACAAGTGTGTGCTACGAGAGTAATGCTTACTGACGAGTGGCAAATATGATTTAAGAAAACCAACAAATGTTGGTCTATATGTTTCTTTACGAACTTTATTAGCTTTATATATACAATAACAACACTAAGGCAGTAGAAATAAAACACCAATGGACACTAGCATTTTCAATGCATGCAATAGAACTTCCCACGTTACTGTTACTGCATTGTGTTTATGATTTTGTAGGATCTTGTTTCTATGAGATGGTTCTTGTATGATGTAGGAATGTGGATAACAATCAAAAAGTACACATCTCAATATCTAAATACTTTAGAAAATAAAATATGCCAAGCAACGTTTTCACTTTTATTCGCATGTACAAAGGTCTGCTCGAAATGACGTAATGCTAGATAAAGGAATACCCATATTATCATAAAGATTCGTTGGGGAGACAAACACGTAATCAAAACCAAAACCTATTTCCTTACAAATATTATGGTCACACTATATCTACCTTACCCCCCCCCCCCCCCCCACCCCCCCACCCAAATAAAAACAACAACAACAAAAAACATAAAACAACAACACAAAAATAACAACAACAAAAACAAACAAAACAAACAACAAAATAAACAAACAAGACAAAACCAAACAACAAACATACAAACAAACACAAAAACCAAGATGCGATTGAGATTAAAAGCGTCTGCATTATATTAAATATAACTGTGATACTTTCTTACTGTTATTCACGTGCCTCTATATTGTATTTATTTAATATTCTGACCTAATATTCGAAAAAAATAGTATACATATGTACATGTTGTTCTGCATAACTATTGACTAGGTGGTATTTTCTTTTCTTGGAAAGGGCGTGTGATGGTAGCGTAGAAGTGCATTGTGTCTTTTATATGATCGTGTTGTTGATAGTCCTATGCAAGATATCATAATGTATACACCTGTGATTACCTTCCAAACAATGAGAAAATGTACCAACATTGTTATTTTTTTTAAATTTAAAAAGTATTAGGCATTAGGACATTTTCGCTGTTCACAAACACAAACCGCACGAGGATGTCCAATAGATTGTATACCAATGTAGTCATTACAATTGTAACGCGTGACAATAGATTTTATACTAATGTAGTCATTACAATTGTAACGCGTGATACTGATGAGCAGACGCAATAAAGGGATACTGTAACCATACATTCTACATCTTGTTTCTACTAATACTACTCCGTGTACCGCAGACCCGTGAAGATCCGGGGTAGAATAGGTCTTCAGCAACCGATGTTTACCGTAAAAGGCGACTATGCTTGTCGTAAGAGGCGACTAACGGGATCGGGTGGTCAGGCTCGCTGACTTGGCCAATCACTGGATTGTCTAGTCCAGACTCGATTATTTACAGACCGCCGTCATAGAGCTGGAATATTGCTGAGTGCGGCGATAAACAACAAACATCAACAACAACATAATCTGGAGGATACACAAGCCCACCAGCGTCCAGAAAACAGCCTTGCTCTGAGTCTCTAAAACAGTATGTTGTTCATCTTGTCAATTTACTATAAATGTCATCCGGGTGCATTGGTTTAGGATACTGACTACTGCACTATACTATTTCTCTAGCGTTATCTTATCTACACTCGATACAGACCCAACTCAAAACAGATAATAGTTCATTTCTTTTCCGTCATTCTCTTGCAACAAAGTTTAAATATCTTTTCGTTGTTTAAGCATGCCAAGTTTGGTATTGCCATTACTTAGAAAGTGCCAAAAAGAACATATACTAACAAAAAAAGGTTCCATAAAATAATTTTATTCTGAAATTAAACAATCTTTAATACAAATTCAAGAAGACATTTCCTCGACTTTCAGGTCGTGATTTACAATTTGCACGTACATGTGTTAACGCGCGGTGTACAATTTGGATGTTTGCGTGTTTGTTGGGAGCATGATACTCATACATGTAGATTTTTATGTGAACAGCACACAATGGTTGTTTAGGTACCAGGTGATCATTAAAACACCTTTAAATTAACCGTAAATAACGCGTACACAATGCCACAACGTGCTGAAAATCAACGTCTACGTGCCGTTGGTATGCTGTAAACAAGAATCGAGCAAAACGAGTGAGTGAGTTGGGTTTAACGCCGCTTTTAACAGTATTCCAGTCATATCACGGCGTCGCGCAAAACGAAGTTGCCAGACATTTAAATGTTAATCGAAAGACAATATCATCTCTTTGAAGACGTTATCTACAGCAGGGCAACACTAATGACTTGCCACAGGCCGGTCGTCCACGTCACGTCAACAAGACAATCATTTTCGTTTGGTGCATCTACGGAATCGATACCAAATTGCAACATTAACAGCTTGGACAATTCCTGGGTTGCAATTGAGACCATTAGTGGCAGAACCGTACGCAAGCGGGTGAGAGAGCACAACATTCCACCCCGACGTCCAGCGATACACCCAAGTTTGCTTCCACGTCACCGTGGGGCACGCCTAGCTCGTTGTAGACAACATCTGAGGTTCAGAAGACAAGACTGGGGCAGTATGTAGACGGGTCAAGGTTTCATCTGGGTGCACAAGAGTCCAGGAGAACGTTTTAGCGACGCTTGCGTTACTCAACGTCGTCAGTTTGGAGCTTGAAGCGTAATAGTATGCAACTCATGGGAGAACACAAATAATCGTTTTTAATGGCAAATTGAATGGCGTACGTTACCGGGATGACTGCGTAAAATGTCGTAACGTCACCTTGTTGTAACAGACTTTTTGAGGCAGCATAACATTTGCTGTACTGCCATATTCGGCTGTACATAGAACATGGGATGAGAACGAACGACGCCTACAACAGGACCAGAACCAGCCGGTAACCCTAGCACAATTGGACGATCATTCTGCCCTCCTTTTACAGAAAAAAACTGCCGAATTAAATCGACGGCCCATTACGACAATCATTTTGTCCTCCTTTCACAGAAAAAAACTGCCGTATTAAATCGACGGTCCATTTCGACGATCATTCTGCCCTCTTTTCACAGAAAAAACTGCTGTATTAAATCGACGGTCCTTAACGACGATCATTCTGCCCTCTTTTCACAGAAAAAAACCTGCCGTATTAACTCGACTGCCCATTACGACAATCATCCTGTCCTCCTTTCACAGAAAAAAAATGCCGTATTAAATCGACGGTCCATAACGACGATCATATGTTGCACAAACTCGAGACCGGGGTGACCATAAGTGGAGCATTGATCGGTCCCCTAGTACTGCCACTGAAGTATAATATATGCCATACACAGTATATCCCACAACAGAGTGATCATTTGGCTTGTGCTTTTCTGGATTTACGTACTGTTTCAGAGGCAACATTAAAATGAGTTATTTTTGTGAAAGGTTTTCATCTTAATATTGAAAAATATTTAAGATACAGTTACAAGAAGAAGAGTTTGAGGCTATATCTTCATGACATCATTTTGGTCACTTGACAAAAATGAAATGAAAAAAGAGCTCGAGGTTCTTTATCTCCCTTTCCATACAGATCTATTTTGGTTTTTGCAGTGTTACCTAAATTGCGAAAAATGATTATTGTAAGTAATAAACAAAGTACTAACCAAAAATAACATAATAAACAATATTGTGGTTATGAATCATATTTGTTTTGTTTAAGTGTATGAGGTGATTTCCAGTTTGAAACTCCAAGGTTAACCCTGAAATCGCTACAAATAAGTAAATGACGACTAACGGGATCGAGTAGTCAGGCTCGCTGACATGGTTGATGCATGTCATCGTATCTCAATTGCGTGGATCGTTGCTCCTGATGCTAATAACTGGTTTTTCTGGTTCAGACTAGATTATTTACAATCCACCCCCCAAAAAACAAAACAAAAAAAACAACAAAACAAACAAAACAACATGTATTGAAGATGTTTAATGGACAAATACAGTTGTATTGTCAGAATGTCACCCCATACTTTATTTCGATTGTTCGTGAAATATGGTGAAAACCAAATACTGCCACGACACCGTAGCTCAACTGGCCATGCAGTCAACAGGTTGAAATGTCAACTATTGATATTCAAATACTTTCTGCATAAATACTGACAATAAAAAAGCTTTCACAAATATCTAATGATTTGAGCAAGATACGATATCATACTGAGTGTCATGGCGCTGTTTAACATGGCAATCCCACTCAGACACAGTCATATTATTGTGATAATTAGGATGCGACAATGTACACCCAAAAGCATGTTGCTCAAAATTACATTATTGTCATTCTCAGTTGCCAGAGTATACAACCAAGCTGACTGTGCAGGAAGGTTCACAGCAACATTACCGTCACATCCTACCGGGTACCCATTCACTGCTGGGTGAACAGAGACATATTTCGAACAAAGTCACTTGCCTAAGGAGAGACACCACATGTCCTTCATTGTGGGGCAGGACCAAAGACCTGGTAACTATCAGTCAAGCTGCCGAACGCGGTCCCCCATGTCAATGCACATATGCACTTAAATACCCATTTCCCGGTATAGCTTTTTCGATAATTTTGAAAATAAGTTGGTTGGTTGTTTGTTGTTTAACGCCGCACTCAGCAATATTCCAGCTATATGACGGCGGTCTATAAATAATCGAGTCTGGACTAGAGAATCCAGTGATTGATATCATGGACATCGATCCATGCAATTGGGATACGATGACATGCATCAACCAAGGCAGCGAGCCTGACCACCCGATTCTGTTAGTCGCCTCTTACGACAAGCACAGTCGCCTTTACGACAAGCATGGGTTGCTGAAGACCCGGATCTCGGATCTCCACGGGTCTGAAAATAAGTCAAATGTCTTGTTATTGTTAATAACACAACCCGGTTGTGTTTGTTTGTGGAATGGCATATAAATTGTTATGGCTTGAGACGCAATATTTTGCCAAGAATATTCTTAATTATTTTACTTTTGAGTTTGTATCATTTTACTGAAATGGAATTTAGATGCCATTTCGATATGCCAACGTTACAGCTCTCGCTCGTAAACATGAGATGGATGGTCTCTTGACCATGCGTTTCAATTATCTCTGGACCCGTGAAGATCCGGGGTAGAATATGTCTTCAGCAACCCATGCTTGTCGTAAAAGGCGACTATGCTTGTCGTAAAAGGATCGGGTGGCCAGGCTCGTTGACTTGGTTGATGCATGTCATCGATCCCAATTGCGTGGATCGATGCTCATGTTAATCAGTGGATTGTCTGGTCCAGACTCGATCATTTACAGACCGCCGTCATATAGCTGGCATATTGCTGAGTGCGGCGTAAAACAACCAACCAACCAATAATCTCTGCCTAATTAAAACGAGGAAACGTACACAATCTGTTTTACGATAGTGTTCACCTTTTCCTCAACGAATATGATAATGTGCTTTAGCAAGAGATAACAAAGCCAATCTGCGATAATTGAAAAGTTCCTGATCACATGTTGGCATTTGTTTGGCATCCATGAAGCAACTGAGTGGAAAATGGCCCAGTGATAATAGGACAAGCTGATCTGGATCACTGGAATGATGCGAATGCAGATAGATGCTTAATATATACTCTTAAAAAAGTAGGTGATCATGAAATAAAAATTTTAATACTAGGACAAAGGTATGTGTTGACGACAAAAATCCAAAAAGAACGTTTATGTATGTAAAACAATACCCAAACACATTCCATAGTTTACACGTGCCTCCAGTAACGACACACACGTGCGTAGGGTGTCATTTAAACACTATCAAGGAAGGTCGTTTAATCTCTGTAGACCATTTTCTTGTCCATATTATTCATTTTGCTTAACATATAGATTTGATTTACTTGATTTCATTCATTGTTTATGTACCAGCGATTGTGATTGACACGCTGGAATCTGGTAGAAGTCAACGTGCAGTGGCCATTGTAATTCTATGTTTCACAGTCTGTTTCACTTTAGCAGACTATAGAACAGGTATAAGCATAGCCAAATTGTTGACGATTGACCCCGTTCAGGGCGTCCCAGGTCAACGACAAGTGTACTGGCTCTCAATAATCGAGCTCAAACGGCGAAACAACGAGTTACGGGTCAGATAATTAGAAGTCGTTTACATGCAGCTACTCTCGACGCTCCATACACATCGTCAAATAATATCCACAACGTTGAAACTGAGGTTACCGTTGCTGGTCACGTCTCTTGTTTTCAGACGAGTCCCGATTCAGTTTGCGCTTCCTTGTTAGGCGTGGTCGTGGTGACGTCGAAATGATTTATGACCCCACTCCATATTGTGAACCACCGTCATTTAACTGGAGTATTGCTGAGTGCGGCGTAAAACAACCAACCAACCAACCATATTGTGAAAGGACAGTACTATCAGGACAACATACTGACACCCTTTGTTGTCCTATTTGCGAGGCGTGTTGGTCGACGTTTTGTCTTTCAGGACGACATCGCCCGTGCTCACCGTGCACGAATCATCTATGCTCACCTCCAGCAGTACAACATCCATAGAATGAGCCCATACCTTTCCCACATTGAGCATGTCCTGGACATGACAGGGAAACGTGTGCGTTAACACCGTAGACCGCCGACTACGTTGACTGAACTTGGCCAGGCGCTGCAAGAGGACTGGAACAGGCTCCCTCAAATCGACATTGGCAGACTCATACGCAGTTAACCTCGTCGAGATGACGAATGTTTGACAAATCGTGGCGGTATTCCGCAATACTGATCCAAAAACGTCAAGTTTGGAATTTCCCATCTTACCTCTGGCGTCCTTCCCGATCGTTGGCGGTCATAACATCTTCTGTCATATTTCACTTCCGGTTGTAATGTGTTTCAAATTTGTGAATTATTTTAACTACCACTAGAAACTAAAATCTGTGACAACATTGGAAGTGATTTGCGTGTATCCCCTACTTGGATTAAGAGTCTACTATGAACTGATTGTCACCATCATGGTCTATTACCACGTCTCTTTGTTACGTATTCAGCATACCTTGCATGTACCTTGTTTATCGTTTGTTCCAAGTCCTCAGTACCTTCTTGTCTAGTGTGTGTTGATAAAGGTGACTACATTTGCCAGCAGCATAGAAAAACATTTACTCATATCGCACCATATTGTCTTCTATACTTCGACGTAATAAGCAGTCAAGAACAGCAAACGGGAGTTTCAATTAATAATACGAAAGTAATTATGTGATAAGCATTCGATATAATAAGTTCTCAAATAGTATAGTTTTCCTAAGATCAGTTTTGTGGTGCCATTCAACCTATTTTGGTCGTAAGAGGAGACTAAATGGATCGAGTGGTCAGGTTCGTTGACTCGATTGATAGCATGTCATCGTATCACGGCGGCGTGGATCGTTGTTCATAATATCAATCACAGGCTTGTCTGGTCCAGACTCGACTATATACAGGCCGTCGTCATGTCGATGTAATATTGAGTGCTGTTCAACAAACAGAAGAGCGCGCGCACGCACGAACGCACGCACACTCGCACGCACGCGCACACACACACACACGCACACACACACACACACACACACACACACACACACACACACACACACACGCACACGGACTGAAAACAATCTATGCCACTGAGGGGCCGGTATCCTAGTGGTTAAAGCGTTGGGTTCGATTCCCCACATGGGTACAATGTGTCAAGCCTATTTTCCGGTTCCTCCTGACGTGATATTGATGGAATATTGCTAAAAGCGGCGTAAAACCATACTCACTCACTCACTCACTATGCCACTGGACACGGTTTATCGATACGGAGGAACCAATTAAAGTTTCGTAGATGTGGAAGCTAACGCTTTCTACTCTGGTATTCGAAGGAGCGATAAGAAAATCCAACGTCGCATTGCATCGAAAATATATTGACTTATCTATAGTTAGAGATGAACGACATGCAGAAACGTTACCTGGTGTACATGCACTGTGCGCACCTACATTTGTGCGTATTAGTCTGTATTTAGATATCTAAAAACGGGCGAAAGAAGGAAATATGAATATTGCCTTGGGATCAATACATGTTGTATAAATGTTCGATATTTCATTCACTCATTGATGTTATTGCTTTTAACTGAGGGCACTGCATCCGTCTTAGGGATGTACACGTAACCGGCGAGATGAACGCCAGCAGATAACCCATTGAAATGTTGTGTTTCCTGGTTCAATGTTTGTTGACGTATGACCTTCAGACGCTATTGAGATATGATATAGTCGATATATGTGATATGTTGATTGGTTTAAGGTTATTTTCACTACGGATGTGTGGTAACCTGGACGAGTGCTATCGGTATCGTATAGTAGCAATTGTCCTAGTGTTTCAATGTCCGAGGCGGTGGGGGTAGCCCAGTGACTTAAGCGTTCGCTCGTCAAATCAAAGGCTCAGGCTCGATTTCCCACATGAGTACAGTGCGTGAAGCCAATATATTATGTTCCCTGTCGTGCTATTGCTGGAATTTTTTAAAATTAAACTCCCTCACTGGGTGTCCTGTGGACAATGGATACTCGTTTTCATTGTTCCTAATGCACAATATCTCTGGTCAGTGTCCACGGAATATTCTTCCTGACCAACCGCTGTCCGGTTTAGTTTTCAACGTCCTATTTGTGTCACCGCTCCTTTATAAGACACTCACCGCCAAGAGAAACGCTTATACCACACATGTTGGTTAATACATGAATATACTAGAGATATTCAATTGGTTCGATGCACAAACGAACAGACTGGTATGTTGTGTGAACCGATGCTTATGAACGCATCACATGTGACGTCATAGATACATGACTCGAGATGCACTATTTGTCTGGTGCAGGATTAGCGTGTACAGTTTGTAAATCAAGGGCAGCATATTGTGATAAGAATAAAGACACTCTGTGGTGACACGTGACTGACTGTCAGTTTTGGTTTAGTGGTTCACGTTTTTAACATCTCTTCTTAACGTACATTCTTCACAATGTGTATCTATAATATACCACATGTCTGTACAATCTACATGTAAAGAATTGGGTATTTTTTGTTTTTTGTTGGGGGAGGGGGTGTATGTTTGTTTAAATATAAGTTCAAATTTTGTTATATAAGCTCACGAACATCCACACATTAAGACACAATATGAGGAAAATCTAGGCGTTAGCAGTCACTACTATGTAACTATCGCCCTCATTACTTTGAAAGTGTGTGTTATCGTGACCTGTAGACATTGACAGTTGCTCATGCTTTTAACACCTGGTTTGCCTGGCCCGGCGTCGTTTTTTTTTACTATTATTGATTATTGATTACATGTATTGAGTAAACTATAGTGTGATGTCACAGATGTTATAAGATGATATTGCTGACTGCTGAAAAATAAAAATCATCAACGGAACACGAATTATCTAAACATTTTACCCCCGCTTCGTTAAATATTGAATCTACTGGAATGCAGTATGTTTTATGCGTCACTGCAGTAAGCCTCCTACTCTATCTACCGCGTGGACAGATGAAATATGGTCCAGACACGGTTATTTACAGGTCACTGTGTTAAAGCTTGAATATTGCTGACTGTGGCGTTAAACGAAACACCTCTTCAATCGGTAAAACTACAAAACAACCATGACATAATTAACGGTGGCGAAGTTTGCTGGGTAAATTGCTTTGTGTCTGTGCCAGTTAAGTTTAAGAATTGCCCAAGAAAACTTTGTAAATTAACCAATTCATTTTTTTAATAAATCAACACCTCAGGCGTTTCACTTTCAAGTACTTGGTTTACGGATGCGCCAACCCAAACTTTAAAAAGAGTGTGGAATAAAGTTAGCATTTTCAGAGATCTTTCTTCTCATCGAGTCTGTTATCTAGTTTAGGTAATGCAGACATACAAAGTAGAACGCAAATGTAGGACCCTAAGTAATTATATCCTCGACTCTTTTACAAAACAAACTACACCCTAATCTTTCTCTTTCGTCACTTGAAGGGCAACTGTATCAGAAACCATTTAAAAAATGCGACTTTAAATTGTGTTTGTATATGGATCCCCACCCTGCGAGTTGTGTAAAATAAGTTACTGGGGCGTACAACATGACCTGCGTGCTATGTACATGTACATACATGCATGCGCATATGTATGAAATCATTTGATAAGAGAACAACATATGTGTTTTTTGTATACACTATTGTATGAATATATTTGAGAGATGTAACATTACTTTGGAATTATATTTTGCTTCCATAGAATGATATGTATCCAGTAGCCACTTTCATAATGCGGTGTGTGTGCGTTTGTGCGCGTGTTCGTGATTTTTGCAGAAGTTATGATAAAATGTTTTGTCCTTTTTTTACCATCCTAGATTGCAGGACCCTTGCCTGTCTTTAAAAATAGTTTCTAGTGTGCACAGTTTGAAACAAATACGTAATCTGTAAATCAAAATAGTCCTCACAATTATCATAATTAATGTTATTCAACCCAAACATCATGCTATTCGTCATATTACAACCACCGAGTAGAGACGCGGATAACAATAGGTCAAGACTCAGCATTCTAGTGCTTGTTTTAAATGGCGATTAAATTGACCCGGACTAATTGTTTGTTTACTGTTTAACGCCGCACTCAACAATATTCCAGCCATATGACGACGGTCGGTAAATAATCGAGTCTGGACTATCTGGATTGACATCATGAACATCGATCCACGCAATTGGGATACGATGACATGCATCAACCAAGTCAGGGTGCCTGACCACCCGATCCCGCCGGACTAACCTGGTACTGTGGGATTGTATGTCAGCGCACCCCGACGGCGTTAAACGTTGCTCAGACCGCTAATGTTCCACCCGATCAGTCAAACTCAGTAATGTAGAAATGCATTCTCGCTCTAAGTCAAATCGTACATTTGATCATGCTGTCAGTCAGACGCTGTTGCCCTGGCCTCGACGCAACTGGTTAAAACAGTCGCCATACATCTGGAACATTACAACAGCATAACATTGACGCAATATGTATTCATATCGCACTGTCTTCTATTCTTCGAGTGAGTGAGTTTGATTTTACGCCGCTTTTAGCAATATTCCAGCAATATCACGGCGGGGGACACCAGAAATGGGCTTCACACATTTTGCCTATCTCGGGAATCGAACCCGGGTCCTCGGCGTGACGAGCGAACGCTTTAACCACTAGGCTACCCGACCACCAATCTATGCTTGGAGGGGCGGTTGGTTAGCCTTGTGGTTAATACGTTCGCTCGTCACGGCCAAGGCCCCTGTTCGATTCCCACATGGGTACGCTATGTGTAGCCCATTTCTGGCGTCCCCAGCCTTGATAGTGCTGGAATGTTGCTACAAGTGGCGTAATATATACTCTCTATACTATACAAGATAACAAAACGTCACAAACTGCAAATTTGATTTCCAATAATAAGGATTTATTCCTCAGCATCAATACAAAAATAATTCTATGAAAATCATCAGATATAATAAGTTCACAAACAGAGAGTGTGTATATAATAATTATTATTTTCTTAAGATCAGTTTCCCGAAGCCATTGTATTGATACAAGAACACGCAATGTTACGCTTGTCAAACAATCACTTGAAAACCAAATTTAAAGACAAAGAAGTATGATAAGTACATATGTATACTTATATATGAAACACTCATAACGCTAACAAACTAGTTCAAAATGTCAATAATGCCAAAATGATGAATACAATGACAATTGATCATCAATTAACATATACAAAGGAAACAAGTTGAGATTCTTAGATTTCTTATTCGAACGCATTGTACTCTTGTAAACACCGGAGCGATTATAGGGACACACAACTTCCCAACGCATTGCATTGATTTCATAGTTGTTTTGAAAAAAGTGACTTTTGCAAGAAAGGAATTAGCACGTCTTTATACTCTTGGACAGTTGGATATTTAAGACATTCCACGTAATTTCAAAGTTTTGAAAGAAAACTTGTCAGTCAGTGACGCATTTTACAACTTATGCAAATGTTTGTAGATTTGTAAGTCTATATGATTGTTAATATACATGTCACTCCCACCAGAGTAAAGGTTGGGATTGTTTACAAGTATCCTGAAAAGGCGTTACGGTGCCTGAAATAAATAATGGACACGGTGTATTTGGTTTTATTTTTCATACCATAAACTCGTATAACTTGGTCGCAAAAACACTTTTAAAAACCTTGACCCGCATTGTATTAAAAACAAAGATATCAGTCACATCTTGACCCACATTGTATTGAAAACAAAGATATCAGTCACACCCTGACCCACATTGTATTGGAAACAGAGAAATGGGTCAGTTTTTGACCCACATAAAAGATTCAGTTATTGCTTGACCCATGGTGTATTGAAAACGACAACGTGAGTCACAGTGATCAATTATGGGTAGGGTCAAACGTTGGATGCGACGATCGGACACAGCTAAACATCGGCCGTTCGGAACCGCAAAGCAGGAGTGATTTTCCCAAACGTACAAGGGAATGTCAGATTTCTTCATGGAACAAAATTATTTATAATGTCATTCGTTATATCCAATGTTGAACATGGGTATTGACCATAAGACAAACTTAACAGATATACACACGTATATATATAATTAAATAATATATTTGATATACATCTTTCTGTTTACATTTCATACTAACAGTCATTCTCCCATGTGTAACTATGCAATAAATTCCAATTTGATGAAAAGAAATATTGTACATTATGTTGAATCTTACTTAATTATTAATTATTACTTGTTGTAGTTCTGCTTTTATCTATGTACTATCACATCAACATAATGTTATTAAACATAATCAGTTTGACAGGATTAGTTTCAATAAAAGCTCTATCATTATCTCTGTATTTCAAACATATTAGGCATAAGCTTTTAATTATGAAGTTTGTATAACGGTATAGCAAATACCGTTCATGGGGTCCTTTGTAATCGCATATTACAGTTGAACCTCGTTGTCTCGGAACTCCTTTGGACCAAACACAAAAGTTCGACTTATCCGATGCTCGACACATCCGGCTTTGCCATCATACACCAGAAAGTACCACGTCGAGTATGTTAGGTAAATAAAATTCTTATAATAATAAATCTAAAAAATACCAATCCTTTGTCATATCAACATTTATGCATCTATATGCATCATATTTTTACATATTCTTACTTGTTCTAAGTTGTGCTTTGAGGTCAACTTATCATAGTAAATTTTAACTCATTTTTAAATCTTGGGACTATTGGTATGAATTTGTAACAAACGGGAATCCGACACATAAACTTAGAGTGACGATATGTCGGTGATACCCAGTTTTTTTTATGGTTTCAGTCAATGTTTAGTTAATAAAACCTATTCAATTTTGTCCGTGAAAACACCTATATGAACTTGGGAAAGAAAGTTTTATTTTAGAACATATTACCCGATATTTTTACTCAAACAAATATTAATGTTTTGATGGTTGGTTTTACATTATCTAATTCCTAAAGAGTTTTCATTAACCAAAGTGTTGTGCCTAAATATGTGCTTGTGATACTATGGTCCAAAACGAATAAACGAAATTAGATTATCTGAATAAACAAATATAGCATACACATTTTTTGCCTACTATTGAACTCATTTGGCAGAGAGTGTGTGAGTGCAAATGATCCAGCAATATCACGGCGGGAAACACCAGAAATAGGCTGTAAAACACACTGTATTCATGTGGGGAATCGAACTCGATACTTTGGTGTGACTTGCGAACGCTTTAACCAATTGGCTACCCTACAACCCCTATTTGCAGACAATTGAATTTGATTGCAATGGTGTACAGTTAATCATATAAATCGTATACAAAATACCATAATCACACTGATTATAAAAGTTTGCTAAATTCTCGTCTTGTGTGTAACCCGCTATTGGCTTATGAAGCTTTCCCTCATTAAATGAGTCTGTGGGACGAAGCACAGACACGTTAGGATGAAAAGGCGTTAAATCGGGTACCGTTTCTGCTTCAAACGATGCCGTTATTGTAACAATGCATGAATATATAGACAGATGAAGTGAAACGATTGAATACACTTTTGAGACAATAAATATTTCAAAACGTAACAAACATAATACTAGAATAAAAAAATAAGATTGGTATTACTAAAAACTTATTACTAATAATGTGCTGGTCGCTGGCCGCTAGCAGAAGGAACTGCACAGCAAAATCAGTACTTCACCCGAAAAAACACCAAATGAAAAATTAAATAAAGAAAACTTAAGTCAAATAAGCAAATATATAATAAGAAAGGACAGCCACTGTCACCAGAGTATCAGGCCAGTACATATCTATACGTTGTGACAACCCACTGACCTTCCTTAAAATGTCTTTCTGATGCTGACCAAAGCTATTCTTCAAAGAGAAACGGTTGTGGTAATATCTTGGTTACTCTTTGAATTTTGTGGTGTTAATCAATATGCGCAAAAATAATGTCTTACTACAGGGCATTAAATATATTTCGTTGTGGCATCGAAAACAAAAAGGGTATTAAGCGTAATGTTAAGCTGAAGGGACTCATACAAGACCTTGACAACTGAAGATATGTGGAACTTGTTTAGATACACTCGAGTAAAAAGATAGTCACACTTCAAAAAGTCTTCCTTTTGCATGGTTCAACGAATGAGTGAATGTTGTTAGTGCCACAAGTCAATGATATGCCATGTAGATCATGTTTGTCTGTAAATAATCGATTCTCGACTGGGCAAACCGGTGACTGGTCGCATGGAGATCGATTCACGTCATCGGGTAACGATGACACGCAGTTTCAACCCGACCATACAATCTCTTCCCTTTCTAATATGATGTGCATCACTGATGTGAATTGAAAATAACTGGACATTTTACCATTACGTTCTAAGATGGAATTTCGACATATAACAAATGTTGACGTTTTAATTTTACCTATGCAAAAAAAGGTAAAACTAAAGATCGTATGCGGGAAGTGACTGAATCGTATATGACATATACTCACACACGGTTTTTTTCCCCCAAGTAAAATGTCGACATTGAAATCTTGATAAATTATCCAGGATTCGAATTTTACTACTTTATCAGACAAAGCCAGGCAAACAAGATATACGCTCTTCTCCCAACCAAGATCCCCCAGCACAACGATATAGTTACAAATATCACAGAAAACACAGACAGTATGCAGCTATTTTACATAAGGCACTCTGATTCGTGTTGGAATGGATTATGTCAGGAATAATCGAACAGACAGTGAAGTACAAATGAGCACTATTAACAAACAAACGCAATGTCAACAAACAGACATCTTCATAATAATTGTTACTGACAATGACATAATTCAACCATTCATTTGGCAAAGAAATGTGAACATTTCGAAAAGAAATCCACAGTGATTCTTAATAATAATTTGTACGCAGTAAAACAAGAGGTGGCGTCTTGAAGAAAGGCGTGACTATATGCTAAACAGCTGTACAGATGCTTTTATATTAATATGCAGACAGTCATCAAATGACCTACAGGTCAGCATAAGTATACGCATCGTACGGATACCGTCCATTCATTCTGCTGACAACAAATGGGCAGCTTTGATATGAATAAGTGCACTTGAAATGTGAGGTTATGAATCACAGAAATCAACAATATCTACACATATCTATTTTTGATTGTAAATGCTTCCACTGAGATTGTTCCCTACATGCTATTCATGTCGTGTGATGGATATGAATCAACACTAAAAAATCAAGACCACAAGCAGTCCCATTTCCAATAACAGTCAAATTTGGTATATAATATTTCTCCGAATGCATTAAAACAGTATTTGTAATTATACTTTTGCTGCAGTATCTTTCTTTGCTTTACAACGCTACATGTATGGCATTTAATTCAGATTGAAATGAAGACTGCCGCCAGTCAAAGATAAAAAAAAGTTATGACTCTTATAAACTATAAGAAACCGAAAAATGAGTGTCAGAAAGAGTGTATTGGTTTGGGACAAAAGTACTGTTAACTATTCACATAAGAAATTGCAGATGTGCAACATGTTACAAAACATCTCTTGCCCATACATATACTAGTTCAATCCACGCTATAACGTCTAATGTGTTCATACTGATGGAATCAAACTGGGGAGCATATAACAATATAGAAGGTCATATTTTACAATAGATTGCATCACAAATTGCTTAAGTATACTCGAAAGTCTTGATACCGAAATTTACTTTTTTGCCAAGCAATTATCAAGCATTGTCAACGTAATAAACGTGGCATATCTAACAAAGTGTCCCTTCAATTTTGTTCCTTTATTTTTCACGCAATCGTAATTTTAGCCCTTCTGTATTGATCATAATATGTATTATGAAATCATAATACAAAATATTCCTTAAACAACATTCAAATAAAACCTTACTTTCAGAGGGTCTAATGTCATTGCTTTTTTATATGAGCATGAATATTGTATATTGTCCTCAACGCTCACAGGCACTGCGTTTTCCATAGAAATCCGAAAGGATCCCTGCAACTAGTTACCTACAAGCATAAAAACAGGTGTTGTGAAGATTCAACCTTCCCTGCAAGATGATTATACGTTCATATTGTACAAAATGGAACTCTTTGGTTTTTCAGTTATTGTCTTTGTCTCATCTCGCCCCGTCTTGAACGCCCTGTGCAGGCTGGAGACCTACATGGCTTTAAACTATGGGATATGGAGAATACCTCAGTGAAAAACACCATACTATTTTGACAATCACATACCTGACAAATATGATAAATGTGTATAAAATATTAGAATTTATAAAGAAAGATGACACCTCGCCTGATCTGAAGGACTTCCTGTTATTTGCATTTGGAAGTTACGCTGAGTTATTACTTGCTCACAATGCACTAGAGGGTGGTATATTCCTGGTGATTTTGACCAATGAGACGAGCTGGCGTATTAAAGTATCACAGTTTCCTGATTTCGGGGTTCCAACCCAGATCTTGATTACGTGTTCCTGTTACCCCTAATGGAGGCACTTCTTGTAGGGAGACACAATAACGCTGGGGCACGCGGTTCAGTCAATTCGTAATACATCCTCCTTTGTGCAGGGGTCATCTCAGAAGTATCACTGCCGTATTTTATCAACTTTTTCACTGCTAGTGTATGCTTAGCATTCATTGCATAGTATACCGGGGTATGATTGCTTCCATCCCGTTTGTTCACAATTGCGCCATTTTGTAAAAGAATCTGTATAATGCTGATGTCCCCACGATGCGCTGCCAGATGCAATGGCGTACACCTGCTAGGCAACCCTTCTGGGGCACCCATTTCTAAATAGGCACACACTCCAGCTTTAAGGGCGAGTTTGACCAGTTTTTTTGCACTACGCATAACAAAGGCGTGGAACGGTGTCCACCCTTCAACTTGCGTTGAAAAGACGCGTTTGCAGTAGTCTCTGTCCTTCTTGAGAAAAAGTTTGGCTCTCTCAATAAGCTTCTCCTCATTGTTACGCAGCTGCCCAATAAAGGCGACAGCGTCTTTGTAGGCATCTGAAGCACGTTCCGACGTCGTCATCGGGGATAAGGCTTTCCCAACCATCGATATGGACAGCATGGAGTTCCTCTAATACCTGCAACAGTAACAACAAATACACCATTCAGTCACATATTCGTTCCTTTTTTAAATGTGTTGAAGTTTATGTGTTTGCTGTTTAACGCCGCATTCAGCAATAATCCTGCAATATGACGGCAGTCTGTATATAATCGAGTCTGGACCAGACAACCCAGGGGTTGACATCATGAGCATTGATCTATGTAGTTTGGATACGATGACACGCATCAACGAATCTGACCACCCGATCCCGTTAGTATGGGTTATCAATCTGTGGCTGAAACATTTTATCACACAAGGATGCAGCAATGTCTTACATATCTTGAAACAACACAATGAACCACGGAAAGACCGTGCAGATTATGAAACAAGCTATTTCTTCTACAGTTTTTTTATAGCATATTTCAGGTTTGGTCATTGTGAAGAATCATAACTGAAGACAGTTATTTGTAATTGTCTTAGCAGAAACACTATTAACGTCAATCTTTCCACGTACACCACGTTGGTTCGCGCTGCTTCCTCCTTCCTGTCAAACGCTTTACATAACAAGACAAATGCACCACAGCACATTCAGTCCATCATCTTTGGGAACTGTCCTAGGCTAGGTTCAATATACCGTGTGCCCTCACCACTGCATGCTAATAAATGTATGCTGGTCGAGGTGTAGCTGGTATTATCTATCAATTTATTCACTAAAACGTCTTTCTATGTCGTTACTTGCGGAATCAACTTTAAACTGCTGAACGTGATTTGACCCTACCTTCCCATGACGGAAATGACATAGTGTTACTTTTGTCATGGTAAAATTACTGTTGTGCCATCACCGGGCATCACAGCTCACATAACTGGAAAGTGTTGCATTTCCTTTTTCAATAGTGTATGCAGTGGCACACGGAGGAACACATTGAAAATGAAGGAGGTCGAGAGTTGTTACTTCCGTAGTCCGCAATTCAACAGCTGTAGGCTATGGCGACCTGTTATGCATATTCAGGCTGAAGCGACGAAGAAATGACTGCATGTTACTATAAGGATCCTCCAAATAAGAGACCCGTGCAGATCCGGGGTAGAATAGGTCTTCAGAAACCCATGCTTGTCGTAAAAGGCGACTAAAGGGATCGGATGGTCAGGCTCACTGACTTGGTTGATGCCTGTCATCGATCCCAATTGCGTGGGTCGATGTTCATGATGTCAATCACTGGATTGTCTGGTCCAGAATCGATTATTTACAGACCGCCGTCATATAGCTGGAATATTGCTGACTGCGGCGTTAAACAACAAACAAACAACATCCCCACCCATCCCCCACTGAAGTTACAAAATCCCAACTGGACCCTTCACACGATCACCTCACACACAGAAATCAATATATGACCCCCACCCTTTTCACACCTAAAGTTTAAGAATGAGAAACGTGCCCCAGTTTACACAATCATTGATCCGTCTGTCATTGAAACATATTGGGACATACTGATATAATGTTTTTTTCCATTGTCATATTGCAACACAAATGATATCGGATATACTGAGGTGTGGTTAGATTAACATACATTGAACCGTTCCATCGTGTATAGACACAGTGTCATACTCATTGCTTGTTAATAGTAGTGTATTGCAATTAAAATTATAAAAGTGCGATACTTTCGACATTTATGAAGCATTAATGAGGCCTTATATTTATATTTCAACCCCTATGGGATAAGCAGCATTATTTTTCAAATACTACTCAATAAATGGGACGTGACACTATTCTTGCTGATTGATCACTCCAGTAAGGTAATGAATCGGGTTTAACGCCGTTTTGAATAGTACTTCAGTTACATCTGAAATTCGAGCTCACGATCAGCGGATCCTGGGATGGTCAAGGGACGGAGTAAGCACTCGAAACAAAAGTGAGTGAGTGAATATGGTTTAACGCCGCTTTTAGCAATATGCCAGCATTATCACGGCGGGGAACACCAGAAATGGGCTTCACACATTGTACCCATGTCGGTAATCGAACCCGGGGCTTCGGCGTGACGAGCGAACGCTTTAACCACTAGGCTACCCGACCGCCCTCTAAACAAAAGCACATGACAAAACGAGTCAAAGATTATATTATTACACAACCGGCATTACTTGTATATGTGTATGAGGAAATTTAACAGATAAACAGAATGAAAAATTAATCAATTACTTCCAAAATTTAAAATTGATATTACATTGTAATCTACAGTCAACTTATAGTAAGTAAGAATGACTGGAATCCACGATCACTACAAAAATAAGGTTGGAAGTAAGCACAATCGTACACTTACCAGCATATAGTATAAGGCAGTCAAAACGTGGTAGGCACAATTGGTATGAAAAGACTACACAGTTGATCAACTTGTCCTGTATGGCACGAGAAAAGATCACGGAAGAAATGAACTCTACATGACATTGAATGCCCAGATATGGACGCGGGCAATGAAGGAAGTAGTAAATATAATAGCTATCGACAACAAACTGTCGCCTGAGATATCTTTCGGTTAACAACATTGCGAAATCTCGCGGCTAGGGGGCGTGGCTACCTCTCGGGTGATCTCTGCGTGAGTCAACCACGTGTGTTCCTGGACATTAGGCAAGCCGCGTTCATGGTCATGTGAATGCAAACATACACGAGGAAAAGGCAGGTGTCATTTGCGTCTATGCATTAGGGCTGGGACGTGTCCAAATTTACTACCCGGATACCCGACCCCCTATTACCCGACCCTACCTGGATAGACACTGAAGGTCTCAAGAGTAGGGAACAAAATGTCTGATTGGTAAAAAGATTTCTGCAGCCCTGGCTAAAACTATTTAGTTACATGTCTCAAACGATCAGACCATGCGTTCACTGATGTTGACTCAAAATAAATGTGTGCATCGTCAGAGAGAGAGAGAGAGAGAGAGAAAGAGAGAGAGAGAGAGAGAGAGAGAGAGAGAGAGAGAGAGAGAGAGAGAGAGAGAGAGAGAGAGAGAGAGAGAGAGCGAGCTACATTTTAGTTTCAGTTTCTCACAAAGTGTGACGAATTACTTGTGTTTCCGTGTTTCGCTTCGAGTGGCAATCATAAATAGGTCACTTACTGATATATCTATTCACTTCTACCCAAAACAACCCTCTAAATCATGCATAGTATCGGTCCGTGTTATTGGTAGTACATGTATTTTGAATAACATTGACGACAGACTTGGGGATTGTTGCATCCAGTGGATTAGGCAATGTTGAATTTAAATACAGGATGACTATCAGCGTATTGATATTTGTAAAACAGAATAAGAAATATTTCCCAATCCGCGACAAACAACCCTTACACAACCGGCAACGACCCACGTCATCACCCACACTTCCTTATGTGACGGAGAATCCAGTTCGGATCTATTGACGCTGTCCTTTGTTGGAAATTCGCACTTGTCGCTTTAGCATGAAGGACAAAGTTATAATAAAGCGACCACGCGGACTTTCAACATATACATATATTAAGTGACGTAGACATGTATACCTACAAACACACCCATGACAATCATCTCGAAACAATTACGGGTAGCTTCAAATGGATTTCGAAACTTTCAAAGCTATATCATATTCGCGACCTCCGCCATAAAACACGAGTTGTCTGTGTTGACCTGCATGAAGTCTGAATAGCTTGGTTCTACTCGCGTGAGTGTCAGTTACAGTCATAGCTGGTTGGCATGGGCAATATCTCCTGTCCCCAGGCTACGATCAAAACTGTCCTTATATTACAATATTTACACATACAAACACCGCTGTGTCGTGACAGTTACCTCTTGTGGGTACACATTGCGTCACAGACATTAAGAAGGGAGACAATGTGACACGCGTAAATGTCCCGTGCTGTCATACACCCCGTTCACGCGCACCTCCATACATATATGTGTATATTTGCATACGTGTGTAAAAATACACACGTGAGTATACTTATTATGTGAACGCGTTTACTGATGTGTGAATATTTACACCGGGAGCACATCTGCATCATGTCTGTAAATTTGCACTCAGTCTGTCTATTTATGTTGTAATGTGAACGTTTATGCCAACGTCAGAGGATTATCTAATTTATACATCTGTTGATTTGCCAACACCAAATAAATTGTCAATAGTTCTGTATTCTGAAATTACCAACTTTTATGTGTTTTCTTTTGGTTTCAATGAGTCAAAACTTTGTGTACAAATTAAAGCAAACACATGTTGCTTCATGCGAAGATTTCGGTAAAGTAACTCTCTTCACATTCAACGTTGATTGGTAAACATCCTCTTTTATCTTTAAAGTGGTCAAAACACTGTTGAATATAAGTGCTTTACACCATTTACATACCTTAGTTGATTTTCATGTGAAGACAAAGTGGATTTACATATACACACGTATGTATACATGTAGTTACACAGTTGTAAAACTACTTACGTGAGTAAATGTTGTGCATGTGAACGGGGTAATAGTCACTTAAGTGTCGTTTGTGGTCATATGCCCCCAAACTGCATTTAATTAAACAAAGTCATTAAAACTGTTGCTAGGAGACTCAATCAAGCGCTCAGAGTGAGCGAGGTACACTTTTAAAAGATACATATAGTGCCACTGTAGTTTAGCTGGATATGTTGTCAACAGTTTGAAATGTCAAGAAAGACAGCAGAAGAAGTTTACAGAGCCAAGAAATCATTTTGAGAGAATTTAAGAGCATGGTTAAAAACAGCCAAAATTTTAAATATTGCGAAACATGAAACATGTGTTGAATCACACAACTAAATATAGGAGTAGCAATTTCATAAAATGTCATTACGTTTTGTACATTAACCGTATATAACGGCAGACAATGGCCATTAATTGCTTGTTCAATATGACTGTTATAATTAAGTTTCAGCTTCATTGGTCCAATGGTTTTAGTTTCAGAGGAGATAATATTCACAGTACCAGGAAATGCATTTTGGGAGAATTTAGTTAAAGGTAAAAATTCCGTGAAAAAAGTAAATGAATGTTGTTTTACACCGCAGCAATGTTCCTGCTACGTGACGCCTGTAAGTAGTTGAGTATGGGAAAGGCAGACCGTCGTGGGGGTATGATGACACACACTGTCACACCATTCAGTGTTACCACCAATACTCCGTGTCGGCTCTACCAACAACCATGCGGCAGTGGGGAACTCTTAGTCAACCAAGATAATACACACATTTAATTATAACAACAAGCATGGAATAGTGACGGACCATCCTGAATGATAAACAATAAACAGTAAAGTCAACCCCGAGGTCCACACGCACATCTATTCGAAAAACATCCTTCATTACACCCATTGTAAGCCTTCATCCTTCGGAATAACAGCAGTAGAGTATGCGTTTGTCAACGACTAAAGTGATATCTCACTATCTGGAGACCATGTTTGTGTCCTTTTGTCTTTTGACAATAACATGATTTTAAAACAAACACATTCAAAGTTCACCCGAAAAAACATCACCAATTAAATTGTACATCCTTTGAAATGGATGAAATATTTAATAACCTCATGAAATATTCCTGAAAAGTCCACATTAATGTTTACGGTATAATGCTCGACATGTGTTGACATTCCTCGGGAACATTTACATTTTTTACATGCTTTGCAATAAGCACACTGGGCAGAACACAGGCTCACAATACTTTAGGTTTACTCACAGAAAGAGGAAGCAGTAACATGCCGTTGATGTCCGAGTACGGATTGAGTTCGACATATCTAATGCTACTTGCCAACCTGGCGGAAATGACGACATGAATTATTCAACATATACCTACTTTATTTCTACGTTTGAACGGCAGACATACTGCTGTGCAACCTTGATGTATTGATTGTGGTAGTAATTAATGTATAAGGGATAGTTTTGTCTGTCCCGTCGGAGAAACCGCTTCAAACAGTATTCACTTACTGCATTGTGACAGTGATTCATAAACAGAGTCGTATGATATGATAGGAATTGTACTCTCAGCAGCGAATTCTTGTGATAATAAAACTATTCTTCTCGCTGGGTTAGAATGGGTCCCATGAACCTATGCTTGTCGAAAGATGTGATCAAATGCATCGAGTGGTCAGGCTCGGCGACTTGGTTGATTGCGTGTCATCGTACCCCGACGGCGTTGCTCGCTCACAACATCAACTACGGTTGATTATTTACAGGCCGCCGTCAAACAGTTGGAATACTGCTGAGAGTGGCGTTAAACATTAAACAAACGTCTGTTACATCACGGCGTGTCAGCTTGATGTGGGGGTAAGGTCCAAATTGGTGCAGGCCTTCGTATTGGTGAAACCCACGAGCAAGGGTATGGTACAGACAAACCTACACACATAAGGAGAGCGAACTGGGAGTCGAACCCACGACCATAAGATTCTTTCACGCCAAAGGGGCGTAACTCTGCTCAACGATTTGCGATTCCTTGGACCTTAGGAGCGGTCGGGTAGCCTAGTGGTTAAAGCGTTCGCTCGTCACGCCGAAGACCCGGGTTTGCTAAAAGCAGCGTAAAACCATACTCACTCACTCCTTGGACCTTAACCTTACTCTCTTTATTTGCCATCAACTTAATTCCACAAGGCCTTTGTGAGGACTTCGGGGAGAGAAGGGGACTATACCATACATAGATGATAGTAATATTTGTAATATATCAAATATATATTTACCATATGTACGGATTAAAGTATTAGGATTAGTGAAAATATGTGTACGTGTCTCAACACGATTATAAATCTGTCAGCGTCTTCAGTGAAGGCCATCAATGTGTATTTCATACTTTTACGTCAAATGAAGTAGCTTATGAAAATAGAAGACCTCACGCACGTTATAACAATGTAAACATGTGTGCATGTGATTTCCCGTGCCATGGTGTCACTGTTCGCATAACGCTGACATACCACGAGATTAAACCGCATTAAAACATTACCCTATCATGTTTTATTATGCCTTCAATCTCATAAACACTTTTCATTTAATTCTACTTGATTTCTTGTGACTACTGTATTGACCTGATATGTGACATGTTCAACAGGACAGCAAGTTGGATCACGCATCGTGTAGGATACAATCATCAATACTGTAAGTGAATTAAAGGACATCCCATCGTCTCCAAAGTAGTCGCAGCTTTATGTATGTCACAACGACCTTCATCATTATAAAGTATTCAGTAATAATAAGTAAGTCTTTGAAAGGCATACACATAAGGAAGAGAATTTATGGATGTCAACTTCTTTATTATGAGGAACACAACGTTTCGGAGTATATGCTTACTCCTTCATCAGGTGAATGAATGCTATGAGGCACAGAGCATATTGTGTACACGTAAGAACAATAAAAGTAATCAGATAACAAAATGTGGAAACTTAATAATGGAAGCCAACAGATCATCAATAATAGATTAAAAAACATAAGTCCTGGCTTCCAGTTGTCCGTAACTATCAGCTCTTATTACAGTAAAGTGTTGGCTTCCATTGCCTATTGCTAATCACCTGTCAGCGCCAATTATATGTTGGCTTCCTTTTGCTATTACTTTTGTTGTTTTTACATGTATTCTGAAACTCCGAAACGTTGTGTTCCCCACAGTAAAGACGCCGACATCCATAAATGCTCTTCCTTATTAATAAGTAATAATAATGATGATAACAGGACACGTGTACAACGCAAAAATCCAGCATACGTTTGTCAAGGCACGTGAGGTAATCCTGTACATGCCATAATTAACTACAGTAATATGAAAGAAATGGGTGTTCTTTCACTTTTTGTGCAGTGTATTTACCAGTCATTATGACATTATGATCACTGTCAGTGACCCTTCTGATTGTAATCCTGTCAATACGCCCGACTTCAAATAACCTCGATATCCGCCACCTCGGGTTACAAAACACACGTGTGGCACAGGCAAAATGTCAAACGTTCCTTTCTCGACCAGGGGGCAAGAAACATTTAAGCAAAGAACATTATTTAATCATACCTTCAGGAAATGCCAAGGTTCGTAAACGATTTACAACCTGAGTTACAAAAACGTCTCCATTTTCTGCATTACGTCATCAAACCGAAGTGATATGAATTGACATTTACAGGTGATCTACATTAATTTTTTTCGATATCGTGTTTTCCCCAAATATAGAAAAGTTGCATACAACTTTAATACTTACAGCATATACAGTATCACTGCGCATGTGTGAGTATGGTTCTACGCTGCTTTTAGCAATATGCCAGCAATTTCACGGCGGGGGACACAGAAATGGGCTTCACACATTGTACTCATGTCAGGAATCGAATCCGGGTCCTCGGCGTGACGAGCGAACGCTTTAACCACTAGGCTACCCCACCACCGTCATTGCTCATGAAGGAATAGATCATTTATATTAAAGACTTACAGATACAGCTACCCCAAGTTTAGATGATGGACAATGCGCAACGATATAAATAAACATGGGCCTTTGATCGAGTTATGTTACCTTTAGGGGAGGTTTATAATTCAGCTATTAAATCTGGCCATCACACGCGCATCGAAGGCTCCGATTCGACTACCAGGTTCCCCCAAAGTGGTAGTGCTGGGAAAAGCTCAAAGCTCCGTAAATACAGTCCTCACTCACTCACTTGCTATAGTCAGCAAGATAAAAGTAGTTTCAATATTATTTGCATAAGTCTATTTTTTGGAGCCTTCTACCTGCAAGTTACGGTCGAGACGATTCCACGGCACGCGATCTTAACAAAAACCAAGGATATCCGATAACACGCTAATACATATGGAAAACTAACGTATAATTTAAGGAGGCTGTATCGACATTAAAGATATATATATATAAGCTAACGTGTGTAAGAGCTAGACGATATGGCTTCCTGTCAATACTTTCTGTACCTAAAGTTCATATGCTCACGTGATGGTCAATTTGCCGAACGTCTCGTGTTTAAATAAAGATACCCTTGGGGTGATATCGGATGGTGTTATTGTTGGTGTGTTAAAGGTCTTTAGATTTGCCTTCAAGGCGTCCATACTCATACATTATCGCATCTGTTGAACAGTATTGATTTTGCACTCCTATGCTATTATCTTACTTTTTATTTATGTACGTTGTCCAAGGAACAAAAACGTGGTTCGTTTAAGATAACATTATTATTTTTTATTATTATTATTACTACTACTACTACTACTACTACTACTACTACTACTACTACTACTACTACTACTACTACTGCATTAATCACAACCTCATGCAACCTTACCCTGATCAATCTTCTCAGCTGTATCCATCACCATAACGATTGTATCCATCACCATAACGATTGTATCACATCGTGTATAAGATTAAGCACAATTGTACTTTAACATTTTCGTATTATGTTACGAGGTCCTTTCCAAATTGAAATACAATGTCTAACCCAGAAATCGGTTCGTAAAGAACTCAGTTCTTAAATCAGTAAATGACCACACAAGATGAAAGAGTAATCATCCCAAAAAATGAAATACACTGTGTTAGATTAACAATCGCAAAAGGCAATACAATGGTTCACATCAATGGCAACAGCAATACGCTAAAGGCCCTACAATATACGTGAGTGCTCTGACAAATGTCCGGGATGTTTGACTGTCAAATGTCCTCCAACACGCCCATCTCCGCTGATCAATCCGTAACAGTGGTGCAAGCTGGCAGTAATTCGATGTTTGCACTCATCCGGACTAACCATTTTTGTAGTGCTAGCCCTCTGAAATGCCATATGAATAGCCCACTCAGACACAGTATACTGATTCCGAGCCGACCTCTCCTTGTAGGGTAACAACCTGTTCCCGCAGGGTAACAAGGCTAGTTTTCAAGAGAGTGAGTGGGTGAGTGAGTATGGGTTTACGCCGCTTTTAGCAATTTTCCAGCAATATCAGGGCGGGGGACACCAGAAATGGGCTTCACACATTGTACCCATGTCGGGAATCGAACCCGGATCTTCGGCGTGACGAGCCAACGCTTTAACCACTAGGCTACCCGACCGCCCCCTACTTTTCAAGTGTATGTAGCTGATGACCCCATGTTGGGGATCTTTTAGTGGGCCTTAATTTCGTGATCGATTTAAAATAACGTATCCAGATTATATGCATTCAAACAATTTTGGAAATGAATAGATTATTACTTATAACGAAGCATGACGAAAGTATTTGTATGTCATAAAGTAAACATATCATAGTGGACTTCGCTGTCCTACTCATGCACAAGGTAGCCTTGTGGTTAAAGCGTTCGCTTATCCCGCCGAAGACCCGGGTTCGATTCCACACATGCATACAATGTGTGAAGCCTATTTCTGGTGTTGATGGACTTTTGCTAAAAACGGCTTAAAACCAAATTCACTCACTACTCATGCACAATTACAATGCAAGGTAATGTCGTCCTTCGAACTGATTACATCCAGTTGCGCTATAGAGAAAATCTATTCAAATTGAATCAACTGCAGTCGAACTTAAGATTGTTGTTCCTAATTAGGTGAAACCATTACACTGAGTTGTGTAATGTGTCAAAATGTGTAATTACTTTTCTTACCTACTAATCTAATTCTTTCAACTATTACTGTTAAATAATCTATACCATTTAAGTACACTTATTTCTTGACTTGTCACCATTATCCAAATGCCCTAATAGCGCAACCTATTAATAAGAAAGTGATAGACTAATTTCAAAGCTATTAGCTTCTAAATACTTTTACAACGATTTTCATGAAACAACTAAAGACAACAGAAATCAAATGAAAATCAGTTCCTCGAGGGAGCAGGAGTTTATTTCTGGCAAACATGCAGCCATTTCCCCCTCGGTTTACTCTTAGGACGGGCTTCACGCATGGTGCAGCAATTGGAATCTCGATGTTTCAAGTTACAAATGAACGTACCTGTCCCTACTCCACTAACCCTTTACAAACGGCTCTTTTGATGTTTAAGAGGTGGGGTGGGACTCACCCTAAACGTGCCATCTGGTCACAACTTCTGCCACTTTGATGTGTGAACAAAGTGCGTAGTAAAATATGAATTTTCAAGTGACACCCCAGCACACAACAAAACACAAGAAAATACAACCAAAACAAAACAAAACAAACTTGACACAAGCCAACGTCCACGCCCAAACCAACAAACTTGACACAAGCCAACGTCCGCGCCCAAACCAACACACTTGGACTTCCACATGTACGATTACATGCAGAAAACACGCAGCCCAACATGAAACCATTCTCTGATTACCATATATCATATTAGAACGGTATCGTTACGAACAGTGATACAGACAGTTGAATTATTTATACCGTAAATATGGTAACCAGCACCAACAAAACACAAGAAAAAACAACCAAAACACCAACCAGAAACACCATCCCACACAAACCAACGTCCACGCCCAAACCAACAAACTTGACACAAGCCAACGTCCACGCCCAAACCAACAAACTTGACACAAGCCAACGTCCGCGCCCAAACCAACACACTTGGACTTCCACATGTACGATTACATGCAGAAAACACGAAGCCCAACATGAAACCATTCTCTGATTACCATATATCATATTAGAACGGTATCGTTACGAACAGTGATACAGACAGTTGAATTATTTATACAGTAAATATGGTAACCAGCACCAACATACTTTTGAAATGACGACTCATCTACATCCGCCTTTGCAGATTGTCAGCAGTGTACAGTATGTAACGTGAACGCCAGATATTAACCAGTCGCGATTACCCAACAAACAAATTCCATTGGGTGTAAAAGGCTAAATAGCGGAGAAAAGTATATGAAGTGCTAAGTGAGTGTGAGTGAGTGAGTTGGGTTTAACGCCGCTTTTAACATTATTCCAGTCATATCGCGGCGTGTCAGCTTAATGTGGGAGGAAAGCCCCAAGTGATGCAGGTCTCAGACGTTTACCACTTCGGCGAAACCCACGAGCACGGGTATGGTGCTGACAAACCTAGAAACATAATCGGGGCGAACCGGGATTCGAACCCACAATCATAGATTTCTGGCGTGCCTAAGGGAGGCAACTCTGCACAGCGAATCGCGGCGCCTTAGACGACTGGGCCACCCGTGCCCCCTGCTAAGTGGACATCAGTGATGACACCAGGTGTTCTCGAAAAGGGCAAGCATGTCCTGCCCTGTCGGTAGCACCCTCCACTCACATAGTTTGTACAAGAAATATTTTGCCTGACACCACACAGCAATAAATACTGGTTACTTCTCCTTCATACAAAAATACAGTCTCCCCACCACTGTTGCTGTGCCCATAATGTCTCAATCCACCATTTGTCATGAGGCAGTCAACAATAGATAGTGAAATAGTGACAATGTTTAGTTACAATAATTCTTACTATATCATGATCACTTTCATAAACTAGTTTATTTCTCACCTGCTTTCCATAACCATTCTAAATTACCAAAGTATAAAAATCGAAAAATCCTTTGCAACGTTCAAAGTACAAAGAGTCTATACCCTTCAACGCCATCTGGAACTGTTTCACAACACCTTATATAGAAATAATTAACCAGAGAGTTAAGTACACAGATCTAAAACATAAATACCCTGCTTTGTTCGTATGTATGTGCTTCAATATTGACTGTGGTGGGTATGGAGGGGCTATTGATTAACTAATTCCAAATCAATCCCCTGAAAAGTGCTGACTCATGGTGTTCTGTTTTTATGCAACCTAATGGCCTATTTTCACCGTGTGATTTGAACATCGTTCCTATAACATCTCATTTCACGGAGTGCGACAAATTGAAGGTTTGTCGTTATATTACGGCGTATCAGTCAGTGGGATGAAAGTCCAAAGTGATGTACATGTAGGTCCTTTTGATGACGGGTATGGTGTTGATGTAGGATCAGAATATAAACGAACCCACAATCAGCAGATCCTGGTCGACAAAGGGAGGAAAGTCTGCACTACTTTAACATGAAAGGCTTCAGTTTGTTTTAGTTTTTGCAGCATCGTTAGAATTGCAACTGCAGCAGTATAACAGCAGGATCGCCAGAAAATAGCTACGTGATTTATGCTTGAAATGTGTGGGGAATCGATGGTGTTTAGGTGGCCGTCGAGGGCAGGGGTAACTAGGGTAAAACCTCATGACAAGGGTAATGTTTGTTTGTTTGTTTGTTTGTTTGTTTGTTTGTTTGTTTGAATGAATGTTTGTTGCGTAACGCCTCATTATCCTGCTATATGACGGAGGTCTGGAGATACGAGTAATCGATTCTTGGCCAGAAACATCGATCAACGCAATTGGGATACGATGATATACATTAACCAAGTCAGCGAACCTGACCACCCGATCCCCTTAGTCGCCTCTTACGACAGCATGGGTTGCTGAAGATAGTTCTGGCCCGGATCTTCACAGGTTACCGGGGTTATGTGACAAAGCAGATATGATATACACATAGTCAACATCAACACTGACAACAAATCACCATTGTATCCGAGTTTTACCTCGACAGAATAGTTAAGGGCATCTTTATTACAAACAGATGGTTTATATCATTAATCGATGAGCGAGCCAGATTAGGAAGATTGTATGATATGGAGCACCACGAGAGGCACCACACACATGAGTGCGGGCATCCAATCACCATTGTTTTCGTATTTTCGACAGTCAGGCCCAACGGTCCCGAAAAAGAGACATATGCCACTCTATCGGATGATGTAAACTGGACTCCAATCTCAGACAACTTCATTATAGCGCATCGCTCACCTCTCTCGCCACTCGTGTAACGGAGACATACAGTCGGTCACATGACCGCAGTAACCATGACACAACGTGTGCAGCGTGCATAGGATTCACTACTTGATTTCATTGTGGACTTCGGTCTCTTAGATATTACTGAATAAACAAATATCCTATTTCAGCTTCTATTTGCACGCCACCATGTCGCGAAGTGGCCAGTAGGTTCCTGTGGAGCCCTTTAGGTATGTTTGCTTAGCAAGAACAATAATACATTTACACAACGCGACTTTCGAACTGTGTCTTGGGGGCTTGCCGCGGGAAGTGTTACGAGGGCATCGACCTATTAGAATTTTTATATTTTTTTTATCTGAATTTGTATCGAGATTAGATTTTGTCAGCTCCAGCTGCAAAACCAGATATTCTTTTATTTGATATTATTTATTTTTTAAAAGAAAATCCGTATATACAGCAACCCGTATATTAAATGGCTGGTCCCTAAGTGGCTAAGTGGGACTAATGCATTTGATATAAAGTGATATATACAGGGTATCACGCGAGTGTGTTTGGGGATGGTAAATATCCATTAATATTTATTCCGTCACAGGGTAAGTGATGTGTCAGTCGTACAGTGGCAGTAGCCAATATAGTTTTAACTGAAATCTGTTTCTTATACAGTGGGGAAGCAACATATACGCAAAACAACAATTGTTTTTACTTGCCTTTTGCGGCAATCCATCGGTCTGTCCGCTAGAGTAACTGCCCTTTATCAAAGGGAACCTACTCTAACCCTAGCCTATGAGACTCCACGTCCACGTTCAGACGTTGTTGACAGTCGGCCTGTCTTGTCATAACGTTAAGAAGTGCAGTCAGATGTACACACAGCGACAAAAATGAAACATGGTAACAATTTAAACATATTTCAACATAATCCAACTATTTCAATTTGTGGAAAAGGTTTCAAGCCGCAGAGGTCTACAAGCACAGATGAAGCTACTGATCCCGCATGGCTAGGCCTCGTGCCCTCGCAAAATTATTTCGAAATTTATATCTCCAAAGTTGCCAAAACTTATAGAATGCCTCAGCTACGTCACAGTTAGACACTGATATTAGACTGTTCTTTTAATAATGATAGCAATTATCCCTGTCGTTTCTCCAGATTCCCGATGGTTAATTCTGACTCGATCGCCGAATCACAAGGGCGACGCCATGTTTGTTTATAAACAATGAAAGTAGTCCCTACTTGACCCTTGAAATTTGCATCTCTATCCGCATATGATCCCAACGGATATCGTTTTTATCCGTTGGCTTTATCCTCCAGAGAAACCTACCCATTATATGATAAATATTATTCTGCGTGTATGCGTACGTAAATGTGGAGTGCTTGGAATTTTGTTTCCTTTCACTGTTCCAGGACATTCAAAGAAGGAACCACAATACATTGTTTAGGACATTCGGTGATAAAAACCTTTTCGAACCTGATACAAAAGCATTTTTTCAAGTATTTCAAGAGAACAAAATAGTGTTTTTTGACCAAAAGAATATACCCTAGCGCCCCGCCTCCGACAGACAGAGGGAGTCACATTACTTGATATTAAAATACTGGCACCGAAAACAGAATGCAATGATAAACATGGACGATATTCGTTCGCCTTGTAACGTGACTAACTTCATCATCTGTGTTCCCTGCCGGTGCTCAACTTCCACTCCGCCTTACATCGATAAAAGGAAAATATGTCATCTTTTATACACTGCTTGTCTATAGTTTAATAATTCATAATTCCACTTATCACGGACTACGTCTATCTCGATAACCATCCTTTCTATCCCCTGCAATTTCCAGCAAACCATTCATAGTATTATACATGTATCAACGATAACCAATCCGCGTACCTCAAAGAACCCAAAGCTATACAATTTGGATCTGAGTCCAACGAAACCTTAATGAGTGTATTGCAGAAAGCTATAATATCAACTGCACAACTCCCTGTATCAATTAGGTTCTGAGTGAAAAGAATGATTATTATTATGCAATTAGTTGTGAAGTGTCTGAAGTAAACGTTTACCAATCGGAAGCACATCTTATCAATCGATACTCAGACTAACATTCTGTGAAATTCTAAGAAAACGTTCAAGGTATTCATACCTCGGATCTTCCAGTTTCCCAATTAGACACTGCGATGGGAGTGTGATTATCGTAATTATATCCCATAAAGACTGACGGGGACATAAACCACGTGTGCACGTATAGACAGAACTCTAGAACACACACTTAACTAGCCTATATAGTTCTTCCGTAGCGTGTTTCCTGCAATCAAATTTCTTGTTTGTCCTTCTTCTCTCCTAATTACTCTTCACTAGCTCTCTATACATCCTAAATATCCTCTACAAACACTCAAATGAACATATGGATAAAATGGAAATACATGTATTATGCTCAAAAATAAAAATAACGAAACAAACATTACAACCTATATTCAAGCCTCATTCGTTCATTCATTTATACAATCCATCTAAACATTAATAGACACACAAACACTCATTTATATTAAATCAAACTATACATAAATGGACATACGTTCACTCATTTATACAACACATCCATCTATAAATAAATGGACACACAAACACCCGTTTATATAATCCATCTATACATACATGGACACACGTTCTGTCATTTATACAATCTATACAGAAATGGACACAAACACTTATTTATACAATCAATCCATCTATACATAAATGGACACACAACACTCTTTTATACAATCCATCTATAAATAAATGGACACACGTTCACTTATTTATTCAGTCCATCCATTTAAACATAAAGGAACACATGTTCAGTGATTTATACAGTCCATCCATCTATGCATAAAGAGACACACGTTCACTCATTTATACAATCCATCCATCTTTACATAAAGAGACAAACGTTCAGTCATTTATACAATCCATCCATCTATGCATAAAGAGACACACGTTCACTCATTTATACAATCCATCCATCTATACATAAAGAGACAAACGTTTACTCATTTGTACAATTCATCAATCTATACATAAAGAGACACACGTTCACTCATTTATACAATCCATCCATCTATGCATAAAGAGACACACGTTCACTCATTTATACAATCCATCAATCTATACATAAAGAGACAAACGTTCATTCATTTATACAATCCATCTGCATGTACATTAAGGGACACACATGCACTCGTCTCTCTGATGCATCCATCTTTAGAAAAGGACGCGTGCACTCATCCTTCAATTCCACCCATCATAAGAAAAAGGACGCGAGCACTCATCCACCCAATCCATCCATCTCTACATGAAGGAAAAATGTAAGGTATTATAAACGAACACAGTTGCCTCTGATTTTGCTCTCAGCAATTCCCAGCTTGTCATAGAGAAATGCCCATGAAGTACCATAAAGTAAGTAACCGACAGTACCTTGCCACTTACACAACCGAAGTGACAGCAGATTAGCGTGTCAACATTGATTGATTACATCGCCACAAATGAGAAACTCAACGATTGAACACATGATTCAGGTATTCATTACGACAATTATTACAGTTACATAAATTTGATCACTAAATACAATACCCATTGATTTCAAGAATCACGCATGTTAGATATGGATTATTCAAAAGCACTGTATAGTGTGAGTGGATCCAGTAAACATTACTGTAGCGAGTATTTTAAGTTTGTATACATGAACAGTGTCACAATCATATTCGACAGGATATATAATATTATTAATTAATCAGCAGGAATATCTCAGTTATATGATGGGGAGTGACCATGTACCTATCTTGGGAGACCTGATTTATTGCAGGGGTAGTATTTTATACATATTCAAACGAGGATAAACCAGCGGCAGTTGAGGCAAGGCACGTTATCACTCCTCGTATCTCGTATGTTGTGCGTAATTGAATCAACTGCCCAATCCACATATAACGCAAAGCGATTGCCCCATTCCTGGGAAACGCGACCCTCCTTTTACAAGTATAATAAATATTAGCCTTACTGTATTTATGGAAGAATATCATATGATTTCTCATATACAGGCTGGATTTCGAAAAATATACTCCAAAATAGATATTCAGTTTATTCTATATTCCTATCTCAAAAGGTAAAGTCAGAGAAATCATATTGTGCGTTTGATTTTTCTGAGGTGTTCGACAAAATATGGAGAGTCGGGCTTTGGCCCAAAATGCATAACAGCGTTAAGGGCAAAATATATTAATCTATTACAAGTGTGTACAATAACATTAAATCATGTGTAATGGTTAATGGTAATATGTCCGAATTCATTGCTTAGCTGGCGTTAGACAAGGAGCAAATATGTCACCACTCTTATTTGCTGAAAACCTAAATGATTTAGAACAATACATTAATGGTGAAAGTTGTGAAAGAATTAATTTGGATTTATTAGATTAACTAATTAATTTAAAGTAACGGGACTGTAATGACTGGAAACTAGATGTTAATATAGAAAAATAGTCCTCGAAAATTATCTTTGATAATTGTGGTCTTACCTATATGTTTTATTCCCCTGATTATAATAACAAACTTAAGCGTACCAGTTATTCAATTTCAGTGAGAGAGTATTCCAGAATTTTAACAGTATTCCAGTTATATCACGGCATGTCAGCGTGTCAGGAAAGCACGAAGTGATGCAGGTCTTAGGCGTTTACGTCAACAGTTGTGTCTGCATAACGTCAACGATAGTGTCTGAATTACGTCAACAATGGCGTCTGAAATACGACATAAATGATGTCTGAATTACGTCAACGGTAGTTTCTGAAGTATGTCAACAATTGTATCTGAATAATGTCAACAAATGTGTCTGAATTACGTTAACAATGGTGTCTGAATTACGTCAACCATGCATATGCACATATGCTTCACTGCACCCTTCACAGATGAAACAACCCAGGGCACCTTGCTGACAAACCATATCAAATATTGAACGCTTTTGCCTCATCCTGTATTAAACTTGATTACACTCTGACACTACTTCACCAAAGCTGATAAATCCAATTAATCCTTAATCAGCTTTAGTACTAATCCTTCATGGAGATTGCACAGCCACGGGGCAGCCAAAAGGAGGATAAAATTACTGGTACGACGCAATAATTAGCCGGTTCCAAACAAAATGATGCTCAATTAGCCTACAAGACCCAGACACGAAGAACCAGTAGGCTTTTGAGACACGTGTCCGTTATATATACCATGCAGATTTCTGTTTCCGCAACTGATGCGAGGGGCACGGGTTGCCCAGTCGTCTAAGGCGCCGCGATTCCTTGGGTTGTGTCTCGGGCACGCAAGAAACTTATGATTGTGGGTTCGAATCCCGGTTCGCCCAGATTATGTTTCCAGGTTTGTCAGCACCATACCCGTGCTCGTGGGTTTCACCGAAGTGGTAAACGTCTGAGACCTGCATCACTTAGGGATTTCCTCTCACATTAAGCTGACACGCCGTGACATAACTGGAATAATGTTAAAAGCGGCGTTAAACCCAACTCACTCACTCCGCAACAGATGCTATATACACATATAAGAGCTATATAGTTCTAATTCCATCATCATAACAGTACACATTACAGTTTTGTGAAATGTAACATGTTAACGTTAAGAACGACACTAATTCTCAACTTTTTTTAAATGTCTCCAAGATATCTCAATATGTTTATGTTTATGAAGAAAAGAAACATAATCCAGGACAAAGTGACAACAGAGGAACTAGTTGACCGAAGAATAGGAACATGAGCAGAATGAATCCGCTCAATTTACAAGGCTCTGTACTCTCGAACGATTTATCATCTTCCCGAGGCGAGGGAGTAAACCGACTGTAAAAGTCTAGTTCCCAGGCTGGAAGTCCAGGCTTGAATTTCTGGACGTCACCAGTGGCTATTTCGTGAAATGTCCAATCTATACTGAACAACAAAAGTTCCTGTGACATTGAATAAGATTTAATGCAAAGTTTTTTTAACCAAATCTGAAACAATTTCGGTTTGTAACAGATAAAAGACTCCTGTAAGTGTTCAAATGGTTTAATTTGCCATACTGACTTCAGAAAATGAGTGATTTCATAAAAAAAACATGAACATGCCAAAATGTCAATTTAGCGTGTGTCTCCACCTCTTCGTCTCATGGAATGGACCAGGCGCCGCACAAAGTCCTGTGGGATATCTGTCCGTATCTGCTGGAGCATGTTTCGAAGTTCCTTTGTGTCTGTGGAACACGTGGTTGACGTCGAAGGCGCCGATCCATCTCATCCCACGTGTGCTCGATTGGTGAGAGATCAGGGGAGCGAGCCGGCCAGGGGATGACATTCACGTTGTTTTGTTGAATAGAATCTGAACAAGTCGAGCCGGGCTTTGTCATGTTGTCATGTCCTGGGCCATGACGACGCAAAAACGGTAGAACAACAGGGCTGATGATCTCGTCGCGGTAGCGCTGTCCATTGAGATTTCCCTCTACCACTATCAAACGGGTCCTCTGTAATCCCAACCCATATGATACCATAACGCTGCCGCCCCCGAACCGATCTTCTTCCATGACACAATGATTGACGTAACGTTCACCTGGACGTCGGTACACTCGAATCCGTCCGTCGCTGTGGCTGAGGTGAAAACGAGACTCGTCAGTGAATAGAACCTGTCCCCACTGCCTTGCCGTCCAGCGTAGACGCTGTCTGCACCACTGTAGACGTGCTTGACGGTGGTTTGACTGCACATCTGAGGCGGCGACGTACGGTTTGTGAAGTTTGTGAAGGCCAGGGATGCTTCTTGCAGTCACTGTTGCTGGCTGGAATCGATTTCGTAGGTGTGTTGTTCGAATCCAGTTGTCTTGTCGATTATTGGTTACGCGTGGCCTGCCACTCCGAGTAAGGTCTCTGACTGCATTCGTCTGTTGCCAACTTTGCCATAAACACCAAATGGTGTTTCTGTGGACGTTAAATTGTCTTGCAACATCACGTTGACTCGATCCTGCTTCAAGCATACCAATGGCTCGCAGACGCTCATTTTCGGACAGGCGTGGCATTTCGTAATGTTGAATAATTAAGTAATTTTGTTGTTTTTTCTGAGTGGTTGTTGCCAGCACGAAGCTAAACAATGCATATGGAATCCCGTTAACGCACATGTTTTTATACCCATTCTTGGGTAGTGAAATGCATGGGGCTTGCATAAAAGTCAATTTTCGCACGGAATGCATGCTTTTCTGTAGCAGTGGCATTTTTGTGACGTGATTCCATACAGGTCCTACAATATTGAAAACCAAACTATACTTGTTTGAAAAATACACTAAAATATTGGTGTCACAGGAACTTTTGTTGTTGAGTATATGTCCCTCCTATCGACCAATCAGATTCCACCTCTCATATCACTTGCATCAAACAAAATTGCGGCGCTTGTCCAAATATATGTGTGTGCGTGTATATATATATATATATAATCTCTCTCTCTCTCTCTCTCTGTATATATATATATATGTATATATATATAAAACCTATATTTTGATTGGACTTTGAATAGGCTCGTTAGGCCAACCAAAGTATAAGTCCATAATTCAAACTGAAATCACGTTCATATAAAGACAAGTGACAAAAATCTTGACTAATATCAGTCCATCAGATTCCGATTTTATCATGCGCATGTGTATATGCATCACTATCAAATACCAGATGTTCGCAGAAGGGTCAGATGATCCTGCCCCAACGGTGGCTCTCGTCACAATTAATGCAAAATTAAACCAAGTCAAGTCAAGACAAAAACACGGGACCTCATGACGCACGTCAAATGAGGGAAGTGTGTTGGGCATCCGTTTCGTCACTGTTGCGTCTCGTTTGGAAGTGTCCTCCACATGTTTACCATAAAACTTTTCAAAGCTTTGTCAAATCATGATTGCAACAATGCGTAACAAAAGGAAAAGTTGACATATTGGAAAACTCACTCATCCCTTAATGTTTCAATCCCCGGTCAATTTCCAATAAAACAAAATCGTAATATACATAGAATGCCAATGTTTAGAGCGTTTTTGGCAAGTTATTTCAGCCATGAACTCCAAATGTACCCCGTCCCTTAGTCCGTCTTACAGACCCTGACACAAATATATCAAGTACAGCCCATGCAAGTCTTTAATGTTTGGCAAGGATAGATTACTGCAGTACCAGGCTGAAAACGAAGATAATTGAACTGGGTTTTTTTCTGTACGATATGTTCATTTCAGAGACTAGATGTAAGTCTCTCCCTCCCTTAAAGATCACATGTTCGTCTTACAAGCCGAAACAAACGTCCTCGCTGGCAGTTTTATTACACCCTTCCCTACATGTACAGGTATGTTTCTTCTGAAATGTATCATGTGAGAGGTGAGAATGTGGAACTGGAAAGTCTAGACATACCATCTCGTTCATGAAACCTTAGACCCGTGCAGATTCGGGTTAGAACAGCAACCCATGCTTGCCGTTAGAGGCGGCTGTCGGGATCGGGTGATCAGGCTCTCTGATTTGGTTGATGAATGTCATCTTTTCCCAACTGCATGGATCAATGCTCATGATATCAGTTATTGGGTTGTCTGGTCCAGACTCGATTATTGACATATCGCCGTAATATAACTGTAACATTGCTTAGTGCAGTGTTAAACAACAACAACAAAAATCAAACAGTTATGAAACCTCACCACAGATAACCCATTGAAGGGGTAACAATTTTATCATTTTCATCTCAACAGAACCTATCTGTATTATATGATGTTGGATGTTGTGGTTACACATAATAGCCATGTGGAAGATCGAAGCCGGTCTTCTGCGGGACTAGTGAACGTTTTAACCATTGGGCTGTCATTATTCGGCGGTCAAGATCGTTTCGGAATGTATGACCAGAAAACTGAACGTTTCACTGAAAGGACATGGCTCTATGCCGCTTCTAGTGATATGGACATGTCAATGAAGTGATGTTAAGTGGGGTTTAACGTCGCCTTCAAGACTATTGCACTAATATCGCGACGTTACATGCACACGCGTGTGGTTTGCCAACCCAGTGAGATACCATACCACAGGATTACTGACTGAAGTCCTTGTTTAGCCCCTAAATGCCGAGCGCCATCTTTTAACGTCTTTTGGTATGACCTGGCCGGGGATCCAAACCCGGACCTTCCCTCTCAGGTTAGACGCTCTGTCCACTAGACCCCGGAGGCGGTCAAATGCCAGTGACAATACTCTATATACCCGCAGATGCTCGGGACACCAGAATATGGGCTTTCAGGCCCAGCTTTCGGCCTGACGCTTTAACCACTCGACGACCCTGTCGACCCATTTTGCCAAAATTCGGTACGTAAAAAGCAAATACATTTACTGGTACACATTTGGCTTGAGTCTCTTGAAAGTTTACCAGAATGAGTAAACTACTGCCTACCATGCGTCTAAAATTCTGAATCCCCCTACTACTGTGTAACAGGCTTCTGTCTAATTAACAAATGGTTTTGCCAACTTTTGTTCCATTCCGCCTGTGAAAAGTCAAGCAAACTAAATGGCGCCAGAACCAATCCAAAGGGATAAGTAAACTGACCACAATGAACATGCGATATAGACCTTCGATCAAGGGCATTGTGTTACAGAATGAGGAACCATAATATTTCCTAACAGCCTATCAAATGTATGGAGAAATAGACCTGGTCTATCAATAGAATAACGTCATTTCCGGCATGTTACTCCTCCCAGTCCACGAGACCGTATCACATGCAGTCATAACACGCAACCGGGGTCTATGATTTAATCATGAGGTAATGACAGACAAATGTTATTATCGGTGGCGTTAGGGAAAATCTGTCTGATACGTCGAGTGGCGAGATTAGAAAATGCCGACAGGTTGCGGCGAGGCGGGGAGTCACCCCCAGCACAGCTCCACGCACGGTTTGGGACATTTAGTCAAGAACTTTGTAAATGACATCAGTGATAATAAGAACAACACTCTTTCAATGATCATAAGATTCCATTGTACGATTCCGATTGAATCATAACCATGTGTTTATGAATCACTATCAAATATTATTAATTTATGAAAGGCTTTTTTGAATTACACTCAATCATAAGCAACAGTATGTTGTCACGTGACAATGTCTAATCAAGTGTGCACATATCTTGAGTTTGCATAAACACCCAGAGTGACAGGTGGCAAAACACAAGACTGGAGGAAAAAAGGGATGACTTCAACTTTCTTAATAGTCAACCTTCCCTTTATGCCTAGCGATATTCCAGCAGCACATGTGATATGTTTTGAACGACAACAAAGACCACATCACAATCCACAGGTGATATGTTTAGAACTACAGTAAAGACCACATCACAATCCACAGGTGATATGTTTAGAACGACAGTAAAGACCACATCACAATCCACAGGTGATATGTTTAGAACTACAGTAAAGACCACATCACAATCCACAGGTGATTTGTTTAGAACGACAGGGAAGACCACATCACAGTTCACAGGGGATATGTTTAGAACGACAACGAGGACCACATCACAATGCACAAGTGATATGTTTAGAACTACAATGCACACATGGACTACATCACAATGCACAGGTGACAAGTTCAAACCCACAATACATATCACTGTACACATTTGCTGTGGAACTAGAATGAACCCCTCCACCGGAAGGAGGAGGCATCCTCTCAACACAACATGTCTTTAAGGAGGCTATGCTCCGCGGACTAGTCCCTTTCAGTGTGTAAAACTAAGACATTGTTGTGTGAGTTACGATCATAATTAACTATTTGATTTCGGTATAAAAATTAAGAGAGCGGTATCCCCAAGAAATGAATTCAAAGCTAGGACAGTCCACAAGGACTGGCCGAAGTTTTCCCCTTAAATTGAATATTCTGAAACGTCTTTACATGCAAGAAAGACGCTGTTTATGTCTTCATAATCTGAAGGCTCTTCCTAGCACTTGTTCTATTCATTGCCCTGTGATTGCACAATTCAGTCGCTGGGGCTTTGTATGTTTGTCTGAAAACTGCACCCACCTGATAGTGGCGCTATCTGCCTGGTTGGTGTCTACGAGGCGTGCTTCACGAGTTCCCTGCAACAACAAACATAAACATCAACAAGTGTTGTTTACAACAAGGATACGTGAACAAAACCCCACCTGCTTTAATACATAAACAAGCAAATGCATCCGGTTGGTTATATTGTTGAAAACAGTCCGTACATAAAGGAAACTTGGCAGCTTAGAGTTGCAAATGAAACCCGAAACCCTAAAATTAATGTATATGGATGCAGTCATCAGAGCATACCCAGAGGCCTCATCCTGACTCGGCTTCCTGGTCCGAAGTTGTGTGAAAGACAGCGCGTCGTAACGCTAACTGAAAAGTGCTGGGCAACCTGACACGCGTCCTTGAAGTATAAGGTCACCATAAAACACTAGTGGCGTGGCGCAGTTATCAGAGTGAGTACATGCAGGTGAGCAAGTTAGGCTTAACGCCGCTTTTAACAGTATACCAGTTACATCACGGCGTGTCAGCTAAATGTGGGAGGAAAGCCCGAAGTAATGCAGGTCTCTGACGGGGTTTGTTTGTTTGTTGTGTAACGCCGCACTCAGCAATTTTCCAGCTGTATGACGGTGGTCTGTACATAATCGAAGTTATTAATCCAGTTATTGCCTTCATGAGCATCAATCTACGCAATTGGGTCACGATGACATACATCAACCAAGTCAGGGAGCCAAACCACCCGATCTCGTTAGTCGCTTCTTACGACAAGTATATTCGCCTTTTACGGCAGGCATGGGTTGCTGAAGACCTCTTCTGCCACTTATCTTCACGGGTCTCACATACGTGGTTATCAGAACATTTTAAAGTACTCGTAAGTTTATCACTGCCAATACTGTTTGTATGCACTACTACACAGGGACTGTAATATTTATGCTAATCTATCTCGATGTTACAATGCAACAAACAACAACAACTATAAATACAACGAAGTTGGATAGATCTAAAATGATAGCCGACTTTTTGTCAATAACAGATATCCGGAAATGACTCTTCGTTAATTAGAAGACGTGTTATTATTTTTTAAAATGACAAATAAATAACGAACATGAATTGTATTAGCAAACGATAGCATTGTGCAAAGTGGTTGTATAAGTGAGTAAGCAAGTGAGGCTTTATGTGGCCTTTAGCAATGGGCTTCACGCATTGTACCCATGTGGGGAATCGAATCCGGGGCTACGGCGTGAGGAGCGAACGCTTTAACCACAAGGCTACCCCACCGGGACATAATTAAATCTTACCAAACCATAACCTTTTTTAACCGAGGTTTGGAACCTAAGTCCATTTTGGTGCCATGGAAACGTTAAAAATAAAAATTTCTAAAAATGTCTAAATAGCAAAAGGCACCAGTTCAGCATGTACCTGATAGACCTGCAAAGTTTCATGAAAAAATATTGAATGGTTTATGAGTTATGCTCCGAAAACGAACCCTACCCTCACAGAACCTACGTCCAATTTGTTGCCATGGAAACGTAAAAAATAAAAATTTCTAAAATTTCTAAATAGCAAAAGGCACCAGTTTAGCATGTACTTGACAGACCTGCAAAGTTTCAAGAAAAAATATTGAACGATTTCTGAGTTATGCTCCGGAAACGAAACGTGACGGACGGACGGACGTACGGACGGAACCAGTTTCTATATCCCCCGCCAACTTTGTTGGGCGGGGAATAATTACCCTGTCCAGGGAATCTATCGTATCGAGGAAGTTCGTCGTGTCAAGGAAGTACAACTTGATAATTTCAGTCTTCACTATTTCCCCTATATCATACTGCAGTATTTGTCGTATTTGTTTGGCATTTACAAGTTGAAATCTTTATGGATAACAACATCTTTAATGTCTGTCAAGATGAAGTGGCAAGGAGTACACGTAGACATGACACGTCGTTACAAACAATAAATACAAGTTTCATATCTTCTGTACATATTTTATCTTGTTCAGGTTTAGGAACATAGTGTCAGTATCATGTTTACGAACCGTATCGTAAAGTGATGCAAGTCTCAGACGTTTACCACTTCGGTGAAACCCACGAGCACGGGTATGGTGTTGACAAACCTAGAAACATAATCGGGGCGAACCGGGATTCGAGCCCACAATCATATGTTTCTGGCGTGCCCAAGGGACGCAACTATGCACAGCGAATTGCGGCGCCTTAGACGATTGGGCCACCCGTGCCCCCTAAAAGTGTTGAACAAACATACATATCAAGAGGGCTTGGCAGATGAATACAAAGTCATCACGGTATATATAGGGGATAATTGCAGAGCCGCATCTTCTTTTAAGTTTTCTGTGTACTGTTTACGTTCTATGTCACGCAGCTTATAATGGAAATTATAATTAACAGCGTAGGGGATGATAAACTAAACCCCCGTTAATCCTGAGCCTGTCAGTGAGGACACACACTTCTTCCTCTGGACAATTGCAGTTGGGAAAATCAAAGGTACCATCTCCGTACCCATGATTCATTGATCCGGACAGTTTACCCAGAAACAAAGTGTCTTCAACAACAGGGTTTCACTGTGTAACTGTGTACGTTAATAGTGATAGAACAATGACAGAGAATAATAAAATATTATTGTCTGAAACGTCACTGACAAGAATTCTACCCTGCCCGTGACAAAACAAAAATGTCTATAAGATACACAGAGATTGGATGGTGATCAGGTTGAAGACATTTCTTTTGAACGTAAAGGGGAATTTGTACCAGTTTCAAACCATTAGCAAGAAGGAAGTTGAAAGTACTATGACAGCCCATGTCACGACCAATTGTTTTGGGAAATATCTACCAGACACACATGAACCCATTTATATATAAACCAATTCTTTGCTCAAACATGAATAGGGGTGTTCAAATATCGGGAAACTAATTAGTTGTAAAGATATAACAATTTCAACATTCCGTGTCATGCACGATGCACGCCTAGTTGGTAAACGTCTACGTGTATTTGAAACCATATTGAAAGTTAGTACTTCCTTCCAACAGGAGGAAAACAGAAGTCATCTTACAAATGGCGGAGTTACACATCCTCGTGTCATCACATTGTTGCGTCTTGTTGAGATGCCAGTGAGTGGATTTAGGTCCTGTTAACCCTTTCACGAGTTTCAATACAACCGGAGAAGAGAAAACAATCACGACAACGAAGAAGCAAGCATTAAGTCCAACAGCCAGTAAAATCTAGAACATTTCAAGAGGGCCAAAAGTATTCCTGTCTCAGCTGTATTTCGCTGTGACGTTTCGACTATCCAGTCATATATGTTGATATTTAATCTGGTTTTGGCTGCATTTTAAACTACCCTTAGCTATGGATATATCCAGTTCTAGAAATGCAGCTAAATGTCAAGCATGGTTTTATTCACCTTTAACCATGGCCATATACAACTATTGTCTCAGTAAATCCCATCCTTGACCATCCTGCCAAAAAACCAACACTCAGCGACGTAAAGAATTAGCTGAAATTTCAAGGAAGACTCCGTAAATAATCGTGTCTGGACCAGACAATCCAATGGTTGACATCATGAGCATCGATCTACGAAATTGGGATGAGATGACATGCATCAACCAAGTCAGCGAGCCTGACCACCCGATCTCTTACTACAAGCATAGTCGCCATTTACGCCAAGCATGGGTGCCTGAAGACCTTCTCTAACCCAGATCTTCACGGGTAAATATCCGAAGGGATTAGTCTGTACCTTACCTACCCAGGATACTGGTGTTCATAGTGATGTATACGTAGGTTCTAAACAAGAACTCGAATTCCGAGGTTTACCGACAATATGCCGGGTTAGTAGTTCGAGACAAGGCGGGTGTCAATATCTAAACATATGTATGGCAAAGGTGATGTCGTGACCTTAACTTCTGGTCGTAAACGATGCATCGGGTCAGGGGGATGCGGGTAATGAAGCGTCACTGTATCTGATGATAAAACTGTATTCACGACTGTTCTTACCTTTCGAAACCTCAACTTTAAAGAAGAAATGAAACGTGGATATATTCTAAAACAGCCACATTGTTAGCGCCACCTACACACCTCCAGTTGTATTATGAGATAGTATTCAAAAACAATTGTATATATGTCGGTCAGTGTTCACGAGCTTGACCTCGCACGTGCAGTTTCCCACACTGATTACTACACTCCGCTGCCTTGCTTGGCCATTCATAAACATATTGGGAGTTTTGTCAATATATGGAAGGGTAGTCACATGACAACCCAGTACACTTGGCAATCTACGACAAATTATGATCAAATAAAAACGATCGTTTATGGATAAAAAGTAATGAAATATAAACACGGTAAATACTCCAATATACAGCAATGTAATGGAAACACCAAACCTTTGGTGAGAACGACAGTTTATAGGTATACAGAACTTTGTTTGTTTGTTTGTTTGTTTCTTGTTTAACTCCGCACTCCACAATATTTCAGCTATATGACGGCGGTCTGTAAATAATCGAGTCTGGACCAGACAATGGTGAGAGACTTACATAATGAACATCGACCCACGCAACTGGGATCAATCACATGCATCAACCAAGTCAGCGAGCCTTGACCACCCGATCCCGTCAGTCGCCTCTTTCGGCAAGCATGGGTTGCTGACGACAAATTCTATCCCGGGGCTTCACCAATAACAAACAGAACTATTTCAGTACTTTTACATAATTATGCATATGAGGAATGAGACTTGAACATGGATTAATAGGTATATCCCGATCAAAGGTTGGGAGAGTTTATAATATTTAACCACTTTATCCTTTTCGTTTCATAACGTACTTCATATTCAAGGTTTAAAATTTGCTGTGAACTTAAATTGATGTACAGTTTAAATTGACATTAAATCAAACTCACTCGATGAACAAGTTGACGATAGTAATGGATCAGCTGACTGACTTTATCTGGGGTATAACACTGATAAAGGACTCTTAAACTCTGTACCAAGACCTGCATCACACACACACACGCGCGCGCGCGCGCGCACGCACTCTCTCTCTCTCTCACACACACACACACACACGCACACACAGACGCAGTCACACACAAACTCGCTCACTCTCTCTCTCTCACACACACACACACACGCACACACAGACGCACTCACACACAAACTCGCTCACTCTCTCTGTCTCTCATACACAGACATCAAACTAACGTGCTGTGATATAACTGAAATATTGTTCAAAGCGGCGTTAAACCCAACTCCTTCACCTTTGCATCATAACACATACAGTGAACATGACCAGTTGTGTAGGTAAAGCAGTGCATTGGTAAACAATGCATCCAGTAACGGAATGTCAAGTATATCTGAGAATGTCGCCTCCGTCAAACACTGAATTTCAAACTAATCTCGATGAGATCAATAATCGATTTTACAAAGGCCAGGTTTACAAAACCTGCCTCAGAATGGACTTTGAACTGCTTAAGGAGGACGGAAAAGGTATGCAATAACATTTCCGTGGACTTTGGTAATCAGCGAAGACACGAATAAAACGTCCCGGAATTAGCAGGGAATCGATGGGTATATTTTTAGGTTTGATCCCAGCTTACCTGGACACACACACACACACACACATAATGAATCGATTCCATACATGCCAGTCGCTATATGGTTGAAACAATGCTGGTGCAACGTTACATTTAACTCACTCACTGAAAGGCCAGATCAAAGGTGTTTATGTCACTGAGAGCTGCACATGTAGATTTTCTAAAACCAAACATATGTGAAGCTACTTTAGCATTTCAACTACTGGCACCACCATTACATTTTGCACTTTCCCATATGATTCTTCGTAGTGACGGTGGGGTAGCCTAGCGGTTAAATCGTTCGCTGATCACGTCGGAGGTCTGGGTTCGATTCCTCACATGGGACTACGTGTTATGCCCATTTCTGGTATTCCCCGCCGTGATTTTGCTGGAGAATTGCAACAACAAAAACGGCGTAAAACCATATTCACTCACTGCAAATGCTCATTTACGGTGAACTATTTAGCATGATCATTTTCTGAAAAATAGGAGAAATAAGATAATCCTGTTTGGATATGTTGCAACGGTGTTCCTTTGAATGTTCTTGTGGGAAAAAAAGCAGTGTAATGAAGACATGAAACCTTCAGGGATAACAAGCTTTAAATATTTGGTAACGGCGTTTCTCAACACACAGCCCTGTAATATCAGTACAAACAATACGGAAGTAGTTACCCTAAAGCGTTTCAGATGATTGATTATCCGGGTACAGAACAGGTCATCAGCAACCCATGCTTGCCGTAACAGGCAACTATGCTTGTCGTAAGAGGCGACTAACAGGATCGGGTGGTCAGGCTCGCTGACTTGGTTGATGCATGTCGTCGTATCCCAATTGCGTGGATCGATGCTCATGATGTCAATCACTGGATTGTCTGGTCCAGACTCGATTATTTACAGACCTCCGTCATATAGCTGGAATATTGCTGAGTAGGGCGTTAAACAACAAACAATTTAGCGTTTCATGCCTTTATATTCTTACAACGTAAAAGACGTCAAAGATATGATGGTTCCAAATTATATCAATTTCTGTACCATTAAATGAAAGTACATTTCAGAGGTAAACCAAACTTACTCACTCTTCGTGGTTACAGGTGATTTTGGTGGACCAGTCATCTAAGGTACCGCAGTTACTGTGTGTGAGCTGTGAGTTGTGTGTCTGTGGCGGATAAAGATGATTGAAAACATCGACGAAATTACAAATCATACGTTAGATTTTACTCAAAGTCCAGATCAGTGGTGTTTATGTCACAAACACAGCTGTAGATTTAGACTTTGCAACTCGAGGCGACAGCGCCAAGAACCTGATATAAACTTTCCGTGGACTTTGGGCAGGCAGAAGACAAGATTAAGCATTCCAGTGTTAGTCAGGGATCAATTATAGCAAAACACTGGAGACATACATCAGGCGACCCGTTTGAAGCAGCATATAGTATCCAGAACGTGACACAGGACAGCAACAAACCATAGCTCTCACACAAACCTGTACAGTCAAATGTAAAACAAATTTTAATCTATTTCCAAATTAAGGACGTTTTCTATTATAATAATCCTTTCGTCGTATTGAGACAATAGGTAGTATCCATTTTAGTGACCATATTTGAAAATTTGCTTATGTTAATATGTTAACGTTGTAGTAAGCAATATTCTAGCTACACCAAGGCGGCGTGTAAATTAATCATGTAGTTTGTAAAAAAAGGGGTCGATATTATGAGCGACATCCCATACCGTCGGGTACAAATAACCAAGCCTTGACCATCCGCTAATTTAAGTCTATTCTTACGACAACCACAGAGTATCTATTCTATCCCGTAACGTCTATGGGGATATTATCCGGGTACAGAATATTCATGTCAGAGCTTACGATACACTTTGAAATCAAATTCAGTAGTTAGTCAGTGAGTCAGTGAAACTGTTCCACGCCGCCCCGAGCATTCCCGTCAGAATTCCAGTTAAACCACGGCGCGTCAGCTTAATGTGGGAGGAAAGCCCGAAGTGACGCAGGACCCAGGTCTTTACCACTTTGTTGAAACCATCGAACACGGGAATGGTGCGGTCAAACCAAGAAACATAATCAGCGCCAATTTGCAATTTGACCACGATGTTTCCGGCATGCCTGAAGGGCACCCCTTTGCAAAGAGAATGTGACACCTAAGACGACTTGGCCACCCGTGACTCCACGATGCGATGAGCCCATGATAGCTGAGGACGCCTTCAATAAATCACGACAGCACGTGTGTTTAACACTACACCTACTACAGCGCCATGGTTACATCGCAGTACATGCTCTTATTGTGAGTCTTTTGGTTGGTCGTTATGGCACCAGTGAGTACATTGGTCTGCAAGCTTAACTATCGCTTGTTCTTTGTCAGTGCCGTGGCCGGCAGTGAAATCCTGGCTGAGAAGGCGCCCACTCCTGTCCTAGCTATGTCTGTACGCATGTAGCGAAACCGCGTTAGACTTGACCCCTGACAGTCAGGAATTTCTAAATTAAGAAGTCTTACTGTTAGAAACGTCTACATACATTGACATCCACAGGACATAACTCCGTACCAAATTAAAAATTTCGTTATTCCGGAAAGAGGCGCAGTCCGGATTATCGGGGTTTAAAGTATACTGAGTGAGTGAATGAGTGCGTTCGTTCCATCGATAGTATTAACTGAATCAGAAATCTATGGATACAGTGTCGATTTTGACAGATGGTAGACTTGTTTAGTCTGAACGTGTTAAGGATTTCTCTGTTAACAGAATTCAAAACAGAAACATTTCCAACTGGGTCTCTCTTTCTCTTTCCGTTTTTGTCCATAGAGTTTTCTTACGCTGGAAGAAAGTACATGTTTCATGATTAAAGAAGATATTAGCTTGTGGAATTTTAGAATACTTCATGAATGGATGTCGATTGTAGATGTACAATTGAGTAGTGTAGCATGCGGGTTTTTTAACTGTCGATCACAAGCGTAGCTTCCAGTAGTGACATACAGAAAAACATGATGAATGGTTTCAGCACATGCTGGAAGTATGGTGCTAGAAACAACGTGACGACCCGGCTAAAACAGGCCCGCGCCATCATGTTGGTGCGTCAGATGGTCAGTATCGATATTTGTATCATTGCGGGGCATTGTACCCCTACGGCGTGGGGCTATGCTCATAACATCAATCACTGGTTGGTGTGGTTCAGACTCGGTGATTCACAAGCGGCCGTGGTATAGCTGCAAAACTGCTACATGCGGCGGTAAACAATAGCCAATCACTTTCTTGGAACCTCGTTCGCTCCGGATTTGTAATGAGGTTAATTAATAAAGTATTAATTGGTAATTAGGCAGAAGTGGGGCCACGATGTTACACGCAAATGAACTGAGCTATGTTACGATAACCTCGCCTCTATTTCAGTTATTGCTCTCATCAATGCAGTAACCCTTTATGTAGCGTTTAACAAAAGGTTTGATTTTGAATACAGGCTACACGGTGTTACGCGGAAGAAACGCGTTCCAAAAGGTCGTGTTAACCTATATAGATCGCCCATACCGTACAGTGTGCAATGAGAATCAGAAATGTCACATAAGGTAATGAAAAAGATCAATAGCGTTAAACACGTTCGAATAATTCATGCTGCCATGTGTGCAGCCTACTGCATTAGAAAAAACACGTTGGCAATATTCATTGTTGCTAGATATGAACAGTGTTTCATTTTCGTCAATACATGTTTATAATCTCCACGCAAAATATAATTCAACCTATATTGACATGCACATCATTAAGGCATTAAAAATATTTTCATTCTCAAAATAATTTGAGAGAGAGTATTAATAACAAGGTTTGATAGGACTTACAGTTTCCAACAAGGAACAGCTTATTGCCGCCAAGCGCAGGGTCGAACACGAATGAATGCACATGACCACACTGAATTGGACTTCTTGGAAATTGCTACCTCGCGCGTTTACCAAGAATAGCAACAGGTTGCCGGTGACGGACTAACGGAATCTGGCCTTGAAAGGCGATAAAATTGTCATTGTGGCAATAACTGAATGATCGTATCACGCATGTTCCCGTGATCATGCTCCATACTCGGGGAAAGTTGCAGTATATTATGCATGTGTGCATACATCAATAATAAGATAAACTGTCTGTATGAAAATCATGAAACAAACTATATTAAACGAAACACGTAACCAACCATACAAACTATTTGTTTGATTGGCATTATAGAGGGTAGTGAGTAATAAGAAACGTACAACTTTATGGATAACAACTTCTGGTTTATTGTACGTAGCGACGTTTCGATGTAGATTCTTGCACCGTTATCAAGCAGCAGCCGTCAGTCAGACCAATGTCAGCGTGGCCAGGAGAAGGCTGACTATTGATCAGTCGTCAAAGGAAGCCGAAGACTCGTGCAAAAAATACACTTGCTCAAGATTGTTCTTATATAAGCTTACATGATCAGTATGTACATAACAGATAAAGACTCCCAATATTTGATTATCCCATGACTCCATGAGACTGTTCACAATAAGGACCGACTATTTGATTTTTTATTTCTGGGGGCGGGGGTCTAGGATTTTATCGAAAACATATATTGTCCCAGAAGATTATTGAAAGTAATTTTGATAAAATAATGTTCATAAAAAAATGCAACAAACATTACATTGTTACAAGGTGTTTTTCTTCAAAAAGGTAGTTATAGTTTTGATTTTTTTAAATATCTGGGAACGCCGTGATATAACTGGAATAATGTTAAAAGCGGCGTTAAACCCAACTCACTCACTCACTCATAGCTGTAGCTGAAACATATGTAATCACGACCCCAGGTCCCCACCAATATCAAATGTGTTTTTATTGCTGTTTAACCCATATCTGTTATCACATGGGTAGATATCATTATTTTGAACACTCTGTACACACCATTTCGTAAGTCCATTTCACCACGTCGTTAGGTGGTGAATGCCGTGTCCCTTTACCACTCAAAGCCAACAGGAATTCGATACCTCAAATCTACTCAAGGGCCTAGATGTACAAACAAACCATTAAGAAAACAAATAATGTCCTTTTTGGAACGTGAACGAATGCACATCGACTCTATCTCCATGACAGACAACAAATGACAAACAACCCTGCACCACACTTAGAAAACGAAATTAATGCGACCTGGGAGACATTTGCAGATTTGGTTTTAACTCAATATAGATAAAAACCAACGTGGATAAAACCAACAAGTACTTTTGGGATATCAAACAAAAACATGTGTTGGTTTTAAGCTTGATAAGTACGCAACAACATGCATGACAGTGAGGACGAAGGGTAACTTTTGGATTAGATTTGGAAACAGTTTTCAAGCTCGCACTGAGATGAAGAAAACTATTAACTACCATATCGACCGAAGTCTGATAGGTACAACGAAGTCATTTCCAATTTCAACCAATCAGTATTAATGTTAAGCCGTCATGACAATAAAGATATGAATATTCTTATCACTACCGCAATAAATAAATGAGATAACCAACCAAAATGAAAGACATAATAATTATTTAAAAACCTACAATCACGAATCAGTTGAGGTTCATAGTGACACCGGGTGTAGGTGCAATCTTTTAGTTGTCCTCCCGGTAGCACATATCGTGAGGTAAGGTCAAGATAGTTTTGGTCTCAGAAAGGATGCTTAGGCCGTACAAACAAGGAGTGAGTGACTTAAAATGTAACGTCGGATCGGCATTATTTCAGCCATATAGCGACATAACTCAAGGATGATGATGAGGTGAGGCGAGGTGAAATTGGGTTTAACGTCGCGTCCATATTATTGCACTTATATTGCAACATGCATGCAGGTGTGAGTGTTGCTGCTTGTACTGATGGCAATTCATGGTGCTAGCTCACTGAGATACCATGCCGCAGTTTAACATGAATACCCCACTGAGACACAGTATACTGACTCCGAGCCGACCAGTCCTTGTTTTAGCCCCCTAATGCCAAGCGCCCGGTAGGGTAACAACAAGTACCATCTTTTGGTATGACGAACCCGGATCGAACCACGGACCTTCCGCTCTCCAGGCGGACACTCTACCACTACATCACGTAGGCGGTAAGGATAACATGACTTAATAAACAATACGGGAGGCCCAGTCGTCCAAGCTGCCGCAAAGTTGCGTCTGAAAAAACGATCCCCACATCAGAAAGATTGATCTACATATTAGAACTCTTCAAAGGGCTTGACACAGTCCTCGTATACAAGGCGACATCTGATTGGCTGCGTGATAACTATACTTCGGCTGCCGGTATCGACTGTTTCAGCCGCAGATGCACAGGACAGCCTTGATCTAATTTCCGATGAAACCGACGAGCACGGATGTAGTCCTGACAAACCTAGAAACATAATCAGGGCGAATACGAACCCACGATCTGGCACGCCAAAGGGACACAACTCTGCAGAGCGAAGTCTGTCGCCTTAGGACCACTGAGGGACTCTGCCCCGTTTGATTTCGAACCAAACGGAGTCTTAGAAACTCAAATATTCAGCATGAGTGTATTTATTATTCAAAATCTTATTTACGATATATTTCATACCTGGGGCATTATGGTGATCAAATATACATATCCATAATGCATAGCTCGATCACATAAGGGGCTGTGGGATAGCCTAGTGTTTAAGTGTTCGCTCGTCACGTCGAAGACTCTGGTTCGATTCCCCCATAGGTATTGTTATTGCTGGAATACTACTAAAAGCGGTGCAAAACCTCACCCGCTCTGTCAAACCAGTTATTTGGCTTGCTGTTTGGGTAAAGAAAACCTGCAATTGTAAACATGCTTAAAAGGTTTTGCACGGAGTACTTACATGAAACGTCACTCATCAACGCGGTATCACGCACTTAAAATAAAGTTTGTTTGTTGTTTAACGCCGAAATCAGGAATATTACAACTATATGACGGAGGTCTGTAAATAATCGAGTCTGGACCAGACAATCCAGTGATTGATATCAGGAGCATCGATCCTCGCAATTGGGATACGATAACATGCATCAACCAAGTCAGCGAGCCTGACCACTCGATCCCGTTAGTCGCCTTTTACGAAGAGCATATTAGCCTTATAAGGCAAGCTTGGGTTGCTGAAGACCATTTCTACCCCTGATCTTCACTAGAATAAAATAAAGTTATAATGTATTGTGTAGCACACGTGTGTTAGGGTAATGGAATACAGGATTTCAGACTAAGACCAATTATGTCCCTAAATAGCAACAAGGACAGTATTCCTTTGGCCGGCCATTATACTTTAAGAATCCCGGTGTATATGTGAATGTTTCAATATTCCATCCAAAAGTGGAACAAAATGTATGTGTTGTTTATATTTCCTGGATTAATTTACAACATACACAACGAACAGACATGTCACTATTTATATGTACAAATCAAATCAATGCTTTCTGCAAAGCATGACAGTAATGTGGTACGAAGTCCACCGACTGCCTTCACATGAGACAACAGACTGAAAGGTTAAATGTACAGGCATCAATGTGAATGGCAAGTTTATGATCCCCGAAGGTTTTATCTCAAGAATGAGGACAATAAACTATGCCAGAACCGAATCATCCAAGATCCTCCAAACATTGCTTCAGTGTTTGTCTTCATGGTCATTCGGTATCCTTGACCTCTCAGCAGAAGAAGCTTAAGGACTACGGTTAGTTACGCTGGTGTAGATAGACTGAGAGTGGTCATGCCTTTTATATGGACATTGGTCAGGGGTATATAAATAGCTGGAAGAATGGAGATTGCAGTTTTGTGGTTCGGTGACTTTTGCTTGTGATATTATCCTTACCCAGTCGACTGTCGCCTTTGTCATCAACATTGATGGATGTCTAAATTTAGCATAAACTGATCTTTCCAATCAGCCTCATTTTACGCTTGAAAACATGTTTATGGTTGATTAGTCGTCAAGCATTGTTGGCTCATCGATCCCTGGCCTCACACATCACATTCAGTAACAAAGTACTTCACAGATTGACTGGGATTGATTTGCCATGCCCTATTACTTCAACACTATTGTTCAGCCTCACGAAATTGATCTGGAAGCGTACATTGTCTCGCACCCACACTGTTGTTTACTTCATCAATAACCTGAGCATAAAGGTCAACCTAACTACTTTATGCCCTGGCATTTTAACAAATATGTACATGGGAAGCGATGCAAGTCACGTTTATATAGACAGCTTTAAAACTACAAGTGGTAAATTTGATGTTTTTCTTTACAGGGAACATTAGCGAAACCCTTAATTTGATATACAAGTAATGTAATGTAAGTGTAAGTGTATATGTAAGTGTTGAAATGGCTGACAATTGGTATTTTTTATGGAACTTGTGAAATGGGGATATAACAACATCAAATGTGTTAAAGATATATGTCTAAAAAGCGAGAAGAGGAATTCGTTTCAACCTTCTGCAACAGCATTTACTATATTTAAGGACAGATGCATGACCAATATGGAACATGTACCAAACGTCAACACCGTGCTTACTATTATCTCATCAGAGCTAAAATACACTTCTAAAATCATACTATGTCAAACGTTTTTTACTTTTCTCTGAGCTTGATATTCGTCTTAGTCACAAAATCATTAAACAAATAAATGCGTGTTGTCAGTCATATACATTTTGTCTTTGATTTCTACAACACTAGTTTAAAGTTTTCCCAACATTATATATTTGCAGTTCTAGGCCAAAAAGTTACATTTCGACAAGAACGAGCTGAATTCAAATTTTGGACACACACAACCAGACAAAATCAACAAAACAGAGCGAGTGAGTGAGTTAAAATTTTACATCGCAATTTCACCGCCATATCGCGTGATCAGATTAATTATTATTACATAGTCAACATAACATAACTCCAAGAAAATTACAGCCGAACGACAAATATCTGAACCATCGATTATGATAACGAGTACTCAATCTGTAACCGTTGACAACCAACTAACATAGATATGAGATACGTTGACCAGTTTCGACCGAAATATCTCGATGCCAAAAGAGACTCGGGGCGTGAACTGCACTGGCCATTACTCAGGCTTTCATCAGTGATTGATGCATTCAGAGACAAAAGTACTACTTCACAATCGCTGTGAGGTAGGTTGGCCGTCAGTATCACTAATTAATGACGCCTGTTAACTATGGGACAAATCGTCTGTCAATACCAAGGAGAGTTAAACTAAAACTCAGTATGTGTGATTCATCAGGGTTCCTTAAATGACAGCGTATTCTTGGTAATGTAACTGAACGACTTCAATTGTCGTGGATGGCCATGAATATTTGATCAGGACGAATTCGTCAGTTAATCAAGGAAATGTTCGAGTAATCTAGTTCGCCACCGTTTGTACAGCGTGTTTCATAATTTCGTTTTACGAACGTCAAAACTTGGTTTTGCACAATTTACCATTCGACCCATCTTGATCTGTAACTGTATCGATGTGAGCGCGTGTGGTGCAGTTATAGCCGATATTGCTGTGGTATTTCGCCGATCTGGTCCAGGGTTCCAATATGCGATTCAGATCATTGGTATGTCATATCATCGTGGTATGTCTGATCATTGGGATGTCATATCATTGTGGTATGTCTGATCACTTGTATGTCGTGACAGTGTGGTATTTCTGATCACTTGTATGTCATGACAGTGTGGTATGTCTGATCCTCGGTAAGTCATGACAGTGTGGTATGTCTGATCACTGGTATGTCATGTCATTGTGGTATGTCTGATCACTGGTATATCATGACAGTGTGGTATGTCTGATCACTTGTATGTCATGACATTGTGGTATATCTGATCACTGGTATGTCATGAAAGTGTGGTATGTCTGATCACAGGTATGTCATGACAGTGTGGTATGTCTGATCACTGGTATGTCACGACAGTGTGGTATATCTGATCACTGGTATGTCATGACAGTGTGGTATGTCTGATCACTTGTATGTCACGACAGTGTGGTATATCTGATCACTTGTATGTCACGTCATTGTGGTATGTCTGATCATTGGTATGTCATGACAATGTGGTATGTCTGATCACTTGCATGTCATGACATTGCGGTATGTCTGATCCTCGGAAATTCATGTCATTGTGGTATGTCTGATCACTGGTATGTCATGACAGACTGGTTTGTCTAATCCTCGGCTTGTCATGACATTGTGGTATGTCTGATCTTCGGTATGACACGTCATTGTGGTATGTCTGATGATTGGTATGTCATTGTGGTATATCTGATGATTGGTATGTCATTGTGGTATATCTGATGATTGGTAAGTCATTGTGGTATGGTTGGTTATTGGTATGTTATGTCATTGTGGTATGTTTGATCATTGGTATGGCATGTCATTGTGGTGGCCGTCATATAGGTGGAATATTGCTGAATGCGGCGTAAAACAACAAACAAAACCCAAACATTGTTGTATGTCTGATCACCGGTATGTCGCGACAATGTGGTATGTCTGATCGTCGATATGTCATGACATTGTGGTATGTCTGATCACTGGTATGTCATGTCATTGTGGTATGTGGTGAGTGAGTTGTGTTTAACCCCGCTTTTAACAGTATTCCAGTTATATCGTGGCGTGTCAGCTTAATGTGGGAGGAAAGCCCCAAGTGATGCAGGTCTCAGACGTTTATCACTTCGGTGAAACCCACGAGCACGGGTATGGTGTTGACAAACCTAGAAACATAATCAGGGCGAACCGGGATTCGAACCCACAATCATAGGTTTCTGGCGTGTCCACGGGACGCAACTCTGCACAGCGAATCGCGGCGCCTTAGACGACTGGGCCACCCATGGCCAAAAATACACCAAGAGAGGAGTGGGGGTGTTTGAGACTAATTTCAAACCAATTCTCAAAATACCTTATTTTGTAACAGGTCATGTAGCGTGTCTATCGAACGATATTTTTGTTTGGTTTGTTTTGTTTTTTTGTGTGTGTTTTGTTTGTTTGTTTGTTTAGTTTTGATTTTTGGTGTTTTGGGATGTGTTGTTTTGGTCTGTTTGTTGTTGTTGTTTGTTGTTTGTTTGTTTTGTTTTGTGTTTTTGTTTTGTTTTTTTGTTGGGTTTTTTGTTGTTGTTTTTTTTTGGGGGGGTGATTATATTTTCTCTCACAGAGATAAATATTTCAGACAAACAAAATACCGGAATGTCCCGTATCACAACAACTCTACTAGATGACAGTGTCTGTACAATGGAGGAGTGTTTGGTCATGTAACTTTACCTTCCATACTAAGACATCCTATTTCAACTTTCCCTACTTGTTACTGACTTTCAAGTGTCACTGTTACGGTGTCTAGCGCAGGTTTCCGTAGCATCTATGATATCTTTCTGTTTATATGACAGAGCAAAAACACACTTAAGGCCACTACAAACTGAATATTTGTTCTTTCAAGCAGATTTCCCAAAGTGAGGATACAGAGGATACGATTATAAACAGCAACATTTAATGTTTTAAACATTTTAGTTTGATATGTTTTCCTTGGCAGATGGTTACATCTTATTAAGTTTCATGTACACATGATTACATCCTACTGTTGCAGGGCACAGGAGGCCCAGTCGTCGTGGGCGCCGAAATTTGCTGTGCAGAGTTGTGTCCCTTTGGCACACCAGAAACCTGTGACCGTGGGTTCAAATCACGATTCGCCCCGAAGATGTTTCTATGTTTGTCAGCACAATTTACATTAAGCTGACGCATCGCCTGTAAGTGGAATACTGTTCAAAACGATATTAAACCCAACTCACTCACTCACTCAATGTGACTGCGGTATCTCCTTTTACTACAGATTTCCCTCTCAAGTTAAGGTCTATCTTGGCCAGGCGTGTAAAAAACACATAACTCTAGAAACATGTTCACGACGAGAAAATCACTAAGCTGGGGAAACAGAACGAGGAGAAAAAAATCATACAAATTTGTATCGGCCCAGTTAGGTGTAGAAAATACAAAATCTTATGAAGACAATTTCGAGATAGGAAGTGTAACCAGGACTATCCATATCAATGAGGAAATTAATCACATCAACGTTCATTAGCGAATGGGTATTACAGTGACAAAACAAGGACAACCTGAAACACGTTCGGCGGAAAGGAAATCAGGCCCCATCATGAAGACGTCCCAACTACAACAATGCAGGCATGGCTTATCTTGTCACGTTAATCTTTACTCGTAATAACATTATGGCGGGAACTCACGTCCAGTCATGCTGGCATGAGATAGCAATCAAACTGTTGGTTATAGTTCTACTGCGTGCGTCAATTTGAAAGTTCAGTAGACAAATAAACGTTGATTGACATATCAATAAATTCAGACAAATGGGTACAAGTAGGTACGACGGGCTGAAACTTGTCGGAGGTAACTACTTCACGCGAGAAATAACGCTGTGGAGAGAAGCCGGATATCCTAATTCTGGGTACAGCTGTACCGCTGCTATTAGGACGTGGTCACATATTTGTTTCGAGGAAGGAATTTTTTCAAGTGTGCCCACTGTGGAGCAGGATACGCTTAGAGTGTCGCGAACACATGGCATCATCACTATATGATAGGGATTCATCATGCTCATTATATAGTCGGAATCATACAATAAAAAAGGATTTTTTATGATTATGGAAATGTTACAGTATTTGTCGCTTTTATATAAGTTCTCATTCATTCGTTCGTTCGTTCGTTCATTCATTCATCCATTCGTTCGTTCGTCCGTCCATTCATTCATCCATCCATCTATTCGTTCGTTCGTTTGTCCATCCAAACATTCATTCATCCATTCCGTCATTCATTCATTGTTTGTTTGTTTGTTTGTTTACATCCAAGCAAGCATAAGGAGCTTAATCAAAACATACGGAATGCAACCAAGGGTCACAATGATCCCCACCAACCCATCCGAAGACATGGATCGCTGTTCTTGCTGAAAAGGCGGCCTCACACGGACAATATAAGTTTCCAAACACAGGTAATAACAGGAATGGTAAATCCTTTTGGATACGTGTCAACAATATTATTTCTTCACCTTCAGTGAATTAGGTATTAGCAATGTGCAGCGGACCGAATATGTCCAGCATGTGTTTAATGTTATTGATATACCTGTGGACAGGGACAATCTACATGCGGCAGAAACTTTTATGAACATCCATCATATCAAAGAGTGTAATTACTGTGATGATGCTAATCTCATGAGTGCCGATATAACTGAAGAAGAAGTATCATCAAATATACATAACTTGATATTTGGTAAATAGGCAGGACCGGGTCGAATTTTTCCTTAAATGATGAAATATTGGAGCACTTCAATCATACCAATCTTAACTATAATTTGTAAAAGGATTATGCATAGTGGTGTATTCCCTTACGAGTGGGCAAAGGGTATATTAGTTCCTCTGCATAAAAATGATAATATAAATGATGTCAATAATTATAGAGGAATAATGCTGATGGATGTATTTGGTCGATGACAACAGTATTAAATGAACAACTCAGGAATGTTCCGGACGTTTATGACACAATTCCTGAAGCACAGGCCGGATTTCGAAGCGGATACAGTACAATTGACAATATATTTACTTTACAGTGCTTAGCATAGAAGTATCTCTCTATACGTAGCGATATATTTTATTGTTTGTTTGATGATTTCCGAAATTCGATCAACCTGAAGCTCTTGCGGTACTTAACAATGACAAATGTAATACACGGTCGTTTATTGGTGCTTCTGGGGGATCTTTATTCAAAGATTCAGAGTGATGTCAGGACATCAAAATACAACTCTATTCCAGATTATTTCGAATCGGCGTACGACAGGGCTATATGTTCAGTCCCTTTCTGTTCACGATGTTTATCCTTTATTTACAGTCTGTGATTGAAATTAGTGATTTGCGATTTTTATATTGGAGACGAATTAATAGACATACTACTTTCACAATATGCAGATTATTTGTGTATGTTCGATGACACTGTAATAGGTCTGCAAAGAAAAATGATATTTTATCCTCAGAAGAAGTATCAATTTAAGAGATGGTAAATGATGTTTTTTTAATGATAAGCGTTTTAATATTAGTTCTTACCATAGTTATCTTGGGGTCCTGTTTTCAAATAGATTGGCCTGGTCTAAATGCATTGATGCCCTCACGATTAAAGCTTTGTTTGCTATTAAAAATCTGCAATTTCACTCAGTAAATATGAATGATGAAATACAGTGTTGTTATTGAAGAAGCTGGTTGAATGTGGTAGAATTACTTGGGCAACTCTTGTTTACTCGACATTTATGGATTTCGTTACGTTTGGCAAGAGCAGAAAATTAGTGAAGTTAGTTGTTTCCTACAGACACCGTTTGTTGGATTGTAACTAACAGAGTATCCAGATGAAAATATTCGAGTCTTGTAAATATAGGTATTATTGGATATGGAATATTATGTTACAATTTTCAGAAATAGAGACCATAGACGTATGCTGGCCTGTTAAGATCAAGAGAATTGCCTTAAGGAGTAATCTGGGCAGAAGAGAGGATATTGTTTATTCACAACGCTTTCTTCGACTGTGTAACAATGGTTCTATTGAGAACGAAGTCAATTTTGTGTTTATCTGCCCGTTAAATCACGTGACATCTACGCAGTATCGGATTGGTTGTAAGCGACTAATATATGGGTTTTACAACCATTCACACGTCAAAATCGAATTTGAAGACACTAAAATGTTGGCAAAATATTGATGAGAATAGAGATCGACACCAGTTTGTCATAGTTTGTCATACTTTACAAGTAAGACTCTTTTCTCAATGTGCTCACACACATAATCTTGTGTTTGTACACATATATCGGCATTCGAAGCTACTTACATAAACAACATATTTGCCAGACGTTACATGTCATCATTATAAAACTGGAATGTTTTTACTGTGGCATCAAACAACATTCGCCGACTCGTGATTCGTGTAAAAGTTTTGTTTCCACATTGTATGTTCGACTTAAAACGATTGCCGAGGGCATTATTCAAACCACTTGAAATAGATATAAACAGTCCTTGATCTTCCTTCCCAAGCAACAATCGGTACATTATAATGCACGCTAACTTGCATATTATTTTTGATTACAGAATAATAACAACATATCTCATTTTTTTGGTGATGTGGAATTTAATTAACATTTACTTTTATACACGTAAAACGTGGAGGATTGCAATTCAGATAATACCTTGATGTCCTGCTAATATAAGCCTCAAATTATGTTGTTCGTAATAAAATCAACGATTCTAGATAAACATGTTTCTTTTCATCTCTTTGAATTAAGATTTACAAAGCTTGTTGAAACGCACAATTTTAGATTTCTCAGACGTTATTGCGTTCACTGACAAAGCCATGAATATACATGCCGTTGATGTGTTAAATTATCCGTAAGCTATATGTAAATTCGTCAAGTCAGATTCTAGAACATAGCATCTTCCTTGATCCCTTGGTATTGTTATGTGACATCATTGTTCTGTGGTGTTATGACGTCACGCACAGCAACGTGTTATCTGTTTTGTATGGTCTGAAGAGGCTCGTTTGGGCTGAACGCGCTTACCTATAAATGGATTGATTTACTTTATCTGCATACTGCATGAACGTTGGATTATACAAACTTCGCGTGCGTGCGTGCGTGCTCCCGGCGTGCGTGCGTGCGTGCGTGCGTGCATGTGCAATGATATAATGACTCATTCTAAAGAATTTGCTTTGATTGTATGATTGCAAATAGTGTTTGCACACACAACATTATTTTCTGAGCCTGTCACCAACATACAACTGGTAATGAACTCATTCAAACATACACGTAGCTAATTTGGTATTTTGACAGACAGTTCTATATCTGGTGTATTGTATCATGGCAAAAGACTGAAATCTGATATACCACAAGAGCGGACACGAGGGTAGGCGACATTGACGCAAGCTGAAGCGCGGAGTTAAGGATAGGGTATGTCTGGTTGTATATTGAGCAGTCCTTGGTGGTATAGATCAGGTCCCTGGTAGAATAGGGCATGTCAATGGTAGGATAGGGCATGCCAATGGTCGTATCGGGAATGGCAATGGTATTTTGGGGGATGGCCCTGGCAGTAAAGGAAATATCAATGTCAAATAGGGCATGTCAATGATGTCCCTGGTAAAATAGGTCATGTTAATGGTAGGATAGGGCATGCCAATGGTAGTATACGGCATGTCAATTGTAGTATATGGCATTTCAATTGTAGTATGGGGCATTTCAATGGTAGTATAGGGCATGTCAATTGTAGTATACGGTATTTCAATTGTAGTATAGGGCATTTCAATTGTAGTATAGGGCATTTCAATGGTAGGATAGGACATGTTATTGGTAGGATAGGGCATGTTATTGGTAGGATAGGGCATGCCAATGGTAGTATAGGGCATGTAAATTGTAGAATAGGGCATGTCAATTGTAGTATAGGACATTTCAATTGTAGTGTAGGGCATGTCAACTGTAGTATAGGGCATTTCAATTGTAGAATAGGGCATGTAAATGGTAGCATAGGGCATGTTAATGGTAGGATAGGACATGTCTAGTAGGAAAGGGCATGTTAATGGTAGGATAGGACATGTCCCTGGTAGTATAGGGCATGTCAATGGTAGCATAGGGCATGTTAATGGTAGCATAGGGCATGTTAATGGTAGCATAGGACATGTCAATGGTAGGATAGGGCATGTTAATGGTAGGATAGGACATGTCAATGGTAGTGTAGGACATGTCCGTGGTAGTATAGGGCATGTCAATGGTAGCATAGGGCATATTAATGGTAGGATAGGACATGTCAATAGTAGGAAAGGGCATGTTAATGGTAGGATAGGACATGTCCCTGGTAGTATAGGGCATGTCAATGGTAGCATAGGGCATGTTAATGGTAGCATAGGGCATGTTAATGGTAGCATAGGACATGTCAATGGTAGGATAGGGCATGTTAATGGTAGGATAGGACATGTCAATGGTAGTGTAGGACATGTCCGTGGTAGTATAGGGCATGTCAATGGTAGCATAGGGCATATTAATGGTAGGATAGGACATGTCAATAGTAGGAAAGGGCATGTTTATGGTAGGATAGGACATGTCCCTGGTAGTATAGGGCATGTCAATGGTAGCATAGGGCATGTCAATGGTAGCATAGGGCATGTTAATGGTAAGATAGGGCATGTTAATGGTAGCATAGGATATGTTAATGGTAGGATAGGACATGTCAATGGTAGGATAGGGCATGTTAATGGTAGGATAGGGCATGTCAATGGTAGGATACGACATGTGCCTGGTAGAATAGGGCATGTCAATGGTAGCATTGGGCATGTCAATGGTAGCATTGGGCATGTCAATGGTAGCATTGGGCATGTCAATGGTAGGATAGGGCATGCCAATGGTAAGATAGTGCATGTCAATGGTAGCATAGGGCATGAGGGTGTAGTGGCTGTCGCTGGTGGTATAGTCATGTTACCAGCAGTTCAGGAAAAGACGTGATGTTATTGAAGATCTAGAAAGGGCTGTATCTCAAGAAGTGGCCTTAGATATACTCAGACATATAATTAACATTTCTACAAATTCGTAAAATGGCCGTGTCTAACTCAACATCCTACATTTAATTCACCTTCTGTAACGCTCTAAGGTCACGTTATGTAACCATGTCCCGGTATGTGAAGACAAGAGTGAGTGAGTGAGTGAGTATGGTTTTACGCCGCTTTTAGCAATATTCCAGCAATATCACGGCGGGGGACACCAGAAATGGGCTTCACATATTGTACCCATGTCGGGAATCGAACCCGGGTCTTCGGCGTGACGAGCGAACGCTTTAACCACTAGGCTACCCGACCGCCCCGAAGACAAGAGTGAAAACGCGCCACAAAGGCTTCTTGTGTCACAGTAGTTGTTTCCTGTCCATTACCAACGTCAGGATTACCAGATGGAACTTGTTAAAAGCTAATGTAAAACATACGTGCTACTGCCTTCCTCAAAAGGTGTATTTTCAGATAATAGGTTTCATTAAGGGCTATTCGCCCTGTCATTTTTCCAATCGCAATCTTTCAATAAGGATGGTGTGAGTTCTTAACGTTAATAGAACAACCGAACAGAGATCGATATTTCAGGAATTCCGCGATACTGCGTCAGAGATAATTAAGATTTCTCTGTCTAGATGTTTCATTAGCAGAGTCAAAGAGGACAGCGTTACTTTGATAGCGCAACAGACTCTGAGGAGCCGATACCCGGATAAGAATATAATCGGTGACTATCGATTGCATATATAGGTTACTCGCCTCTCTGGGTGTGATAACTGATGTAGGCCAGTAGTGCTTGATTAACGCCTGATTAGATGTTTATCATAAACTGTTTCTGTTTGACGCTGCTCTCAGTGATATTCCAGCAATATGACGACGGTCTGTAAATAATCGAATCTGGACCAGACAATCCAGGGATTGACACTATGAGCATCAATCTACGCAAAAAGGATACGATCATATACGAGCATGTCCACCCGATACCGTTAGTGGCCTCTTACGTGAGTGAGTGAGTATGGTTTTACGCCGCGTTTAGCAATATTCCAGCAATATCACAGAGGGGGACACCAGAACCCGGTCTTCGGCGTGACAAACCACTAGGCTACCCGACCGCCACTGGCCTCTAACGACAAGCATGGGTTGCTGAAAACCAATTCTAATCAGAATCTTCACGGGTCGCATGTACGACATCTTAACCAAACAGGTAGACGGGAACCGGATTGCTGCTGTCCCGAGTCCAGAATTGATCGAAATTACATTAAGCATCCATGATGCATGAATGATATTTGCTAAATTGCCGAAATAACAATAATGTGAAATGATCATTCGGGTGACAATCACCATGGTTTCAGAGTTCTAAATTCTGACATAATCAATTACGTCTTTGTACGGACGTTTATGCCAATCTATAACGGTAAACCATTAGTAAGCCGGTATTATATTAACGAGCAAGACAATCTGTCGAGCTGCCTAAGAAAACTGATTCCTGTTTTCCTTACTGCATGATTCTCTCCTCGTATCAACACTGACCGTCCTGTACACTGTTTTCAATATGTACATTTCGAGATAAGCACATTTACGCAACGGGCAGACTGCGAAAAGTCGATATGGAACTTCATTGTTTTCTGTTTCCCTTGGTTACGCAGGCTACTTCCGTTGGAAATTCGAATCTCGTGAGGTTTTCTTTATTAACCGTTTGAGATTAAATGACCTCGAACAAACCTGCACCGTATTAACATCCTAGATTTGGGCTCGAAAAAATCCAGAAGCGGCCATGACCATTGACACATATAACTGATGCATGATAATAAAGAATATTTAGCATCAAATAGCAACAGAGGGTTGCACAAATACATCCTCATATTTCCAACATCACAGTGCGGGCTTTGTCGTAATAAAAGCACTGCCTCAGATGTGGGTCGTTATGACATAACGCCTGTCTCAAAGTGGTCGGATTAATTGTGCATCGTTACCTCATTCTTCAGCATTGTCGTTCTTGCCACCAGCCACGTAAATCGTATTGGAAAATTCTCGACACAGTGTCACCTCTCTCATTCGTGTATTACCATCCGCGTGTTACAAACTGTCAGAAAATAATTTCTCGCTTCGTTTAACAAGACTGGTTAATACGGTGCAATTATAAACCAGATTTCATTCAATGTAAGTAAATATATAATAGAGAGATATAATGGGGATGTTTTATTGACGGTGGTCACCATAAGTAATGAGGGCGCTTTGATTTTGAAAAACATATGTTTCAGCCATTAATTCAAAACAAGACATTTTTTTCTGCGAAAGAGGGAGACGTAAATTCTTTCACAAGATTTTTTCAGGACATTCCGCATGCTCAGCGAACAAAAACATTTTATGAGGAAAAACGACAAATTCGTTTTTCCTATTTTTGTCTTTGGAACAAACCCCATCCCACAACTCACATTACACAAATTCAAATGGTCGATCCCTGAGGTACTAACAGACCCGAAAGCAAAGGACATCTCACATCGTGAGTCTTCTTACATATTGCAATGTCGCAGATAAATCAAATTCAGTTTCCACCATATATGAATCAGAATGAACAGAAATCCGGCGGGTATGATGACACACAACCCTTCTAAAAGTTGAATCCACTCGTCCCAAATTAGTCTGCTTTCACAACTGTGACTAATATCCTGTCCTGTTCTGCAAGTCCTACCAATTTAATCGGCTTTCGCAAACGAGGGCTTACCCTGCCGTATTCTGAAAGTCGATCCCCGTGCATTTAGTGGGACCTTTTCTGAATGCCCATAGGGATGGCGCGGTGCCATACTGAAGTGGTATGATTACACATGCGGAAAATTATCCTGATCAATATGGTTATTACTTGATTCACGTTCGGTGTTGGGGCAATAAACTGAACAACATGTAATGCAGGAGACACGCGTTTTCAGAAAGATTAGCAGACATTAATATCACCAATTAGTTCAACACTGCCATGTGAAAATGTGTACCTAAGATTGTATTACCGTCATCGTCGGTGTTGGTTTGTTAACCCAAGTGGCACAAAAGTGAGTGAGTATGGTTTTACGCCGCTTTTAGCTATATTCCGGCATTATCACAGAGGGGGACACCAATGGGTTTCACACAATGCACCCTTGTCGGGAATCGAACCCGGGTCATTCGGCGTGACGAGCGAACGCTTTAATAAACCACAAGACTACCCGACCGCCCCATCAACCTGGAGACATTTCGAGACATTTTGATACTTATCAATATTAGCGACGCAAACCTTTCCACCAAAAAAACACAAAAGAAAACTCAGCTGAAGCCAGAGATCACAGTGCTATTCCGGCTATACCATAAGCATGTGTTAATGAATCATTGTGATGAAGTTATGGGGCCGTGAGTTCCCGAAAGGATTAACTAATTGATCAGGGCGTTTAGACTTGGGACCGTGGTCTAGTGGATAGAGCATCTGCAACGGGAGCGAAAGGTTAGCAGTTCGACCAAGTAGCTATGCCATACCAAAGAAGGAAGATGGTACTTATTGATACCGTGCCTTGCGTTCTTTATCCCAAAAAAGACAGAGAAGACACGGAATCAGTATATATAATATGTCTGAATGGGATATCCATCATTTTAAACTGCGGCATGATATCTCATGTGGGTTCGCACTATAAAACCGCCGTAGTCCGGACTAGAAGTTGTCACACAGATACAGGTACGTCGCAAAATAAGTGCAATAATCTTAAACGCCAACTTAAACCCCATTTTACATCCTCTACAAAGTGCTGTATAAAGTCTTTGCCACATTCAACTGCCGTATGTATGTCTATGTGAAACGTTTGCTATTCGTAGTACTAAGATCACTTTGTACAACTTGTATGGGTCAAGTGTACAAGTACTGACCATGACTGTATCGGTCTTAGCAATGCTGGCTCGGTCTAACGAAATGAATGGTTCTGTCACTCGTTTTCCATGGTAAACAAATCACGACATATTCACGACATATCCACTACACTATAACCAGTGAAAACAAGGTCAGTGTATTTCTTCATTTGAATGAGTGAGTGAGTGAGTGAGTTGGGTTTTACGCCGCTTTTATTAATACTCCAGTAATATCCCAGAGGGAGGCACCAGAAATGGGCACCTCCTTCCGAGACACCGCTAACACAAAATAATGTAATGTTTTTTAAGTAACTGCAGTCAGCATTATTACAACCGAATTGTGGCGGACTGCAAATACCCAAAAGGCGAACTAGCGGTTAGCTGAACAACGGTTCACGTTGCACGAAAGCTCGCATTGTCCAGGCCGCACGTTTCCGTTGGCTTTTTACGATAAGATGGGGCACTGGGGACCACGAAACACACCACGAATCCACACATGTATTCTTTGAATCATTTTATTCTTTCGATCCATATTTATTAATTATTAATGTGATATAATGAATTGCAAAGCCTGAATAATCACACATACAATTAACAAATTAGTATCGCTTAATCTTGTGGAAATTACATTTTCAAAGAAAATAATTAAACTATTAAGGAGAAAATGAAGAGCTATTAATCTAATACAACCAGAGAAGAGGACGAAGACTGGAAATCTAGCGATATTAATCGTAGAGTATTGATACAATTTATCAGCTGTCAAGCTTATCGCTGCCTGGGGGCACCTCATCTCGGCCCCATTGTGATGTTGATAACGGTTTCCTATTTGCAGCACTATTAGCTAGCATCCTACACTGTATGTCATTCCGGCGTCGATAAACTAGGTCAGTCTTAAGGATATTTCGGAAGTAGGTCAAACCCGAGAAATTTTTTGTTTCATGTTTACAAAGCTGTAGCAAAACAAATTTAATACTGACAAGGGAAAGAAATGATACTAATTGGACTGGCGGCCTATTCACGTAGCTGTCTTAGCGCTACGATTTGCGTAAACGTGTCGTAGCGAGAAACGACCTAGCTGAGTCTATACTTGAAGGTCAAGAGAATTCACTTATGACGTATCGGGAAAACACCCGATTTTTTCATTCGTCACCACTCGCCCCTTTCCGTAACCTTCAAGAAGACTCGTCTCCCTATCGATGCATGTTATGTGCGAAAATACGACAAACCAATCAGATTGCGCGTATGACTTCACGTTCTTCATCAGAGAATCCCACAGGAATATTTTTTTTATTTTACATATGTCTTGCATCTAAAAACATACCCAAGACACAGTTAAATGTGTTCAATAATACCGTATAATTCCGCACATTCCGATGTGCTTTAAATTGCATCTGAAATATATATAATATATGGGGAAATATATGTGAAGCAATACGCAACGAGTTGACAATTGTTTTAAGTATGCCCGTTTGCGCTAAGACGGAACCCGGTCCCAAAAATGGCCATGAGAGGGGCACGAGTCGCTATTCGGCGTGTCCCGGAATAACACGAGTTGGTCACGAATGCCGACTCTTTCTATTTCCGACAGAAGAGAGCTCCCTGTCTTAGCCGCGACAGTTGCCGTAGCTGGGACACGGCTACGATAGGTTTAATGCAGCTTCAAGAATAGCTCTTATGGAAGTCGTAGTTTTTGTCGTAAATCTCTAAGATTTGTCTTAGCTAAGACAGCTTCGTGAATAGGCCGCCTGGTTACTAACTCTAATAGATACAATTATTGTAAAAAAATGGAAATAAAAAAGAGTCCAGTGGCTGTTCTGTGTCCATGGCACGCGAACATAATGTACGCTCTATACCGATCTCAGATATGGACTCTCCAAACGTACATTCGACGAGACGAATCCATTTCTGTCTGAGTGTACATTCAATCAAACTGTCCCTCAATCGTATGAGTAAATCACTCCAGAGGTAGGTAACTGGAGACGCTGTAGGGGAAGTCGGTGTGGTCGACGCTGGTTTAGAGACCTGCGTGTCGTTTACAAGCATGCATATATAAGTGTTGTACATCGTTCTGGTACTGACAGGGGTGTTGAAATATTCCGACGGAGGTCATGTCGGGCAGCAAAACCAATTTCGACCCCTGGATGTATTTTGCTTTTGGTGGGTCAAAAAATGATATTATTTAAAACCATCATCATCTTAAAGTCGTGTATGGACATTTAGAAGCTGTAAGATTGAGTGAGTTGGGTTTAATGCCGCTTCTAACAGTATTCAAGTTATATCACGGCGTGTCAGCTTAAAGTGGGAGGAAAGCCCGAATTGATGCAGGTCTCTGACGTTTACAGCTTCGGTGAAACCCACGAGCACGCGGGACGCAATTCTGCACAGCGAATCGCAGCGCCTTAGACGACTGTGCCACCCGTGCCCCCTTACATGTAAGAATAAAGAAACACAAAAATAACAACTTCCGTATTGTTTGTAACGATGTTACAGGGCTATATGGTGAGAAACGCCGTTGCCAAGGAAAAAAAGGTTGTTATCCATGTCTTCACTGCTTTTTCCACAAGAACATTCAAAGGAATACCGTGGCAACAGGAAAATCCTGGCAAAAATACTGATAGAGAATTTTTCTATTTCTCCCACATTTCACAAAATGAGCATGCGAAATATTTCACTTTCTGGGTATTTGCTGTGATAGAGAAATGGGCTTCACACATTGTACCCATGTGAGGATGAGAACTCGGGCTTTCAGTATGACGAGCGAATGCTTTAATCACTAGGCTACCCCACCGTCCACGCTCACTATGTAGCTCACACTGTTCTTGTCACAGATGTAAGAAAAGAAAACACACAGGCAATTTCGTAATTAGGGCTCCAAGCCGAAAGGCTGTAGAGCCCTATTGTAATCGTTCGATTTATTATTATTATTATTATTATTATTATTATTATTTATTATTATTATTATTTATTATTCCGCCGATTTTTGTACCTGCCCTTGCAAAATAACCACTAGCTCGATTTTGTTCAAATTTTGTGTGTGTTTGTAGACCATTGGGTACTAGTGCCCGCCAAAAAGCCAAGGCCGTAGGCCCAAAGGCCAAGGGCAGATAACTGAAAAACAAGTATTTTTTTACGATATATTTTGCCCTGTTGCTCCACAACCGTTTGTCCGTTTACTTTCAAACCTTGCATGTATCTACTGCTTCAGTTGCTTGACAATTTTTGTTCTTTGACTTTGGTCATTGATCACGTGGTTTGGCAGCCATATTGGTATCAAGGTTTTGCCAGGGTTTTTTGGGCACCTGTCTTCAAATACTATCTCCTCTGAATCCACTGCATGAAATGATTTCAAACTTTCTGAGAATTGTCTCCATACAGAACACAACAAATTAGCATAGCCATTTTTCGATATCTTTTGTAGTTGCGGCCATATTGGATTTTGATTTTGATCATTTTTTTCACCGAAATTTTACTTTTAAGATCATAGCTTGTACGGTTCTTGACTGAAACTATTGAAAGTTTGCATGAAACTTTGAGACTATATGCAGCTCATTTTGTCCTGGGTTGCATACTGAAAGCATCACTGCTTGGTGTGGTATTATTCGATTTAAGTACAAAAATCAGACTTGAGTACAAATACTGAAGGAAGCGCCTCATAAATCTACTATAAACCCCTACTCACTGGCTTTGCAGATACCCTCGCGTTCTCCACAGCCTTGTTCAATATTATGTGTACTACCCTTGACGACCAGAGTTAGAATTGGCCTTTTTCAACCTATGCTTGTCTCAAGAGGCAACTATGCTTGTCACAGGAGGCGACTAATCAGATCAGGTGGTCATACTCGCTTGATTCTTCATTTCTCAATTGCCAATTGCTACGGTACCTTATTTTTGTCGGCGTTGTTTAAAGCAAACCATTTGCGGATTAGGATATGGTCGAGGTCGGAAATTGGTTTAGTACACACTGGGAAACTGTGGCACACGTAAATTTGGTAGCGGTAATGTCCTGCAAACCGTGACTATCTTTTGACGGAGTTGGTACAAGCAAACTATATGCGGATTCGAACATGGTCGAAGTCAAACATGGGTTAAGAACACACTGGGACACATGTGGTGATGTCTCACAAGCGGTTCATTACATTTGACGGCGTTGGTACAACCAAACCATTTTGGAATTCGAACATGGTCGAAGTCAAACATGTGTTAAGAACACACTGGGACACGTGTGGTGATGTTTCACAAGCGGTTTATTACATTTGATGGCGTTGGTACAACCAAACCATTTTGGGATTCGAACATGGTCGAAGTCAAACATGGGTTAAGATCACACTGGGACACGTGTGGTGATGTCTCACAAACGGTTCATTACATTTGATGGCGTTGGTACAAGCAAACCATATGCGGATTCGAACATGGTCGAAGTCAAACATGGGTTAAGATCACACTGGGACACGTGTGGTGATGTCTCACAAACGGTTCCTTACATTTGATGGCATTGGTACAAACAAACCATTTGAGGATTCGAACAGGGTCGAAGTTGGAAATTGGTTAAAACATCCTGGGACACCCAGGTCAATTTAGTAGTGGTGATGTCTCACAAGAGGTTCTTTACATTTGACGTCGCTGGTACAGGTAAACCCTTTGAGGATTCGAATATATGAACGAGGTGGGGAACAGGTTTAGCACTTTATCTCAGCAATGCGACAGGAACCCGGGGCCCGGACGAACGCAGAACGTTAATCCGTTTGACTGGAGCCCAACTGACAAAGAAGTTACGGCCTGTTAAAGTGTCACCAAGCCGAATGGCTGAAGAGTCCCAGTGTTAGCGTTTGATTTAATATTATTATTATTCCGCTGATTTTTGTACCAGAGCTAGAAAAATAACCTCTTGCTCGATTTTGTTCACATTTTGTGTGTGTATGTGGACCGTTGGGTACTAGTGCCCTCCAAAAACCCAAGGCCGTAGGCCCAAAAGCCAAGGGCAGATAACTAAAAGAACAGAATATTTTGAAGATATGTTTCGCCCTATTGCTCAGCAACCGCTTATCCGATTACTTTGAAACCTTGCATGTATCTGATGCTTGAGCTGCTTGACATTTTTTGTTCTTTGACTTTGGTCATTAGTCACGTGGTTTGGCAGCCATTATGGATTCAAGGTTTCCACAGTGTTTTTTTGGGTACCTGTCTTTAAACGCAAAGAACTCCGAGTCCACTGCATGAAATGCTTTCAAACTTTTTGATAATTATCTCCATACATAACACATCAAACTTTAGTAGCCGATTTTGGAATTCTATTTTAGTTACGGCCGTATTGAATTTTGATTTTGATAATTCTTTTTCAACGAAATTTTGCTTTAAAGATCATATCTTGTAAGGTTCTCCACAGAAACTATTGCAAGTTTACATGAAGTTAGTGTGCCATATGCATCTCATTTATTGTTATTGGTTGTATGCTAAAAGTAACACCGCTTGGTGGTAATATTTGATTTATATTTGGGACACCCCTGGAACACGCCAATTTCTTAGCGGCGATTTCTGGTGACTATCTTTTGACAGAGTTGGCACAAGCCAACCTTTTATGGATTCGAACATGTTCGAGGTCAGAAATGGTTTTAGAACAGACCTGGACACCCTGGAACACGCCATTTTCCTTGCGACGATACCCTGCAAGTGGTGCCTACATTTGATGGATTTGGTTCAAGGAAACCCTTTGAGGATTCGAACATGGACGTTTGGGCACAGTGTTTCTTGGAGCCCGCCATTGCTGCTTGCAGCTTTAATTAACATTTACGCGTGTCAAGGATGTTGGTTAAAGGGGAACTATAACCTCAAGGGTAGGCAATCCCATCAAGTTTAGTCATAGTAACTTAAGCATCACTTTGTGTTTTACTTCAACTATATGATATATGTCAATTTACGAGTTTTGTTCTTTGTTTGTTTGTTGTTTAACGCCAAATCAGCAATATTCCAGTTACGGCGGTCTGGAAATAATCGAGTTTGGACCGGACAATCCAGTGTTAGATGTCATGAGCATCGATCTACGCAATGGGATACGACGACATGCATCAACCGTGTCAGCAAGTCTGACCACCCGATCACCCGATCGCCTCTTACGACAAGCATATTAGTCACCTTTTAGGGCAAGCATGGTCACTGAAGACCTATTCTAACCCGGATCTTCACGGGTATTAATTTACAAGTTTTGCCCTCATAGTACAACGACGTCACATACTAATTACAAAATCTAGACAGAGACGGGGAAGGAGCACCATGGCATGGGATTTGTGGGAGTTCAGTAAATATACTACGTCAACTCGAGAGAATAACCAGTCTCGATTATCATCCGAAACAGATTTCATTGTGCGTAAAAGGTGAGGTGAAATGGGGTTTAACGTCGCGTCCAAGATTAATGCCCTTATATTGCGACGTGCATGCACGACTAGCTGCTTGTTCTAGTCCGGACTCATGCCGATTTTATAGAGCAAGCCCACTGAGATACCATGACGCAGTTTAACGTTTAACATGAATACTCCGAGCCGACCAGTCCTTAATTTAGACCTTTAATGCGGGCGCCAGGCAGGGTAACAATAAGTACCATATTTAAACGTCTTTTGGTATGACGCGGCCAGGAATCGAACCCCGAATCTTCCGTTCTCCGGCGGGACGCTCTACCATTAGATCTCGGAGGCGGTCAAGGCATAAAGCGGTGAAAATTATATGAATGGATCACTGAAAATAGTGATGACACTGGGTGTTCGCGAAATTCAGCGGCATTAGACGGGTACAGGAACCTATAATCATGGGTTCGAATCCCGGTTCGCCCCGACTATGATTCTAGGTTCGTCAGCACCATACCTCTGCTTGTTGTTTTCACCAGTGGTAAATGTCTGAGATCACTTCACTTCGGGCTTTCCTCCCACACCAAGCTGACACGACGTGATATAACTGGAATACTGTGTAAAGCGGCGTTAAACCTAACTCACTCACACACACTCACTACCGTATTCATAAATGTATTAATGATAAGTCGATACATATAATACACGTCCCTGAAAGAGCTTCACGTGATATTGCCAATTATGCGCAATGCAACACCTGTGTTTCAAAGGTCAATAGATATTAGACATGAAAAATATCTATCATGTGAAACTAACTACCATTGTAAGAGCTGTTTATCACGACATTATTTGGCTTTGATGCTCTACAGGCTATAGTTAGGGGTCACACCGCGGCGTAATGTATTGTGTTTGATGTCGTTTCTGCACACGAAACAAATTGTGTCTTACAATACAGCCTTGAGCTCGGGGCAACACGTTGTCATTATGCGCAACATCTTTAGATACGAAATGGTCCTCACGTCATTACCAGCCGTTTGTTGATGTGGAACAAGGTGTATATAACCAAGCATATGTATGTCATGCCTGTGAAATGTGTTTCGTTAGTTAGTTAGTTTAACACCTTGTAAACAAATCACGGCGTTGAAATAGGCACTTACATAGCTGTGATGTATCAAAAACGTTGTCCTTTGATGGGAATTGCTGGCTCCTGTCACTCTGTTTCACAATGATTGAATACACCAGTGCCTATTAAGTGGTATTTGTTTATCTATATGTACCCCCTTACAGTAAAAAGATCAGATCGCCAACAAAATTAAAGCGACGAGGAAAAAAACATTTGGGTTATTGATTATGGAAGACATTAAACAAAACCCCTGTATTATGACGTCACGGTGACTGGCTGCTTTCATACAAACTACGTATAAGGTATTATTAATTATGGATTGGTTATTAATAAGTGAGGGGCGGGTGGGTAGCCTTATAGTTAAAACACTGAGTCGTCACATCGAAAACACGTGTTCCATTCCCCGAGTGAACAATTGACTTGACTTTGCATGTGTTTGGGACGGGTGTCACTGATTGGGCAGGGTGTGCTCACCCGGTATCATCACTAATATATAGTGATTCATGATCACATGCTTATGATACAGTCGGAATCAATGGACTACGCTTTCAGCAGAGATTTTTTAAATAATAATTCTGGAAGTGGTTTTCTCGCGTATATTTATAATGGATAAAACCCAAGTTTTTACCAACGGAATTTACCATGCAATGCTGAGCAGCCGCTAAACACGTACTATTAGGCAGAAGCTGTAAACCGTCAACTTTTCATGTGAGTGAGTTGGCTTTAACGCTGTTTTGAACAGTATTTTATTTACAAATGTGGCTGCTTGTACTTATCCGACTAAATCTGGTTTTATAGTGCCAGCCCACAGAGAAACCATGCCCCAGTTTAACATGGATACCCCAATCACACACAGTATACTGACTCCTAGCCGACCAATCCTTGTTTTATCCGCAAGGCAGGGTAACAACAAGTACCATCTCTTAACGCCTTTTGGTATGAAGAGGCCGGGGATCGAACCAGCAACCTTCCTCTCTCAGGACAGACGATGCCATATGAGGATATAAAGGATAGCTACGCGATAAATTTAAAAGATCAATTATGAGCGAAGCGTGATTTATTTCACAAAACATTGTTCTATCATGACGTCATTTCTTCGAACATACGCTCGCAACTTGATGACGCCGTAAATTTGATGATGTTATTTCTAAGAGGGAAGTGTCTAGTGAGTTGTTCGCCAAAGATGTAGCTGAGCAACACAGATAAACGCAATGGCCGAACGATCGCATCCAAAAGTGAGCGAGATATGACGATCGATATTGGGAGAAAAGGTGCAGATAATATAAGTGAAAATTGTGGGAAATACCAAACTTAACTCCCCTGTTCATATAATGAACTCGTCCGATATTGCCGAGATCGAATAAGTGTATTCAGGGAGTAATCATCATTTAAATACGGATAAATATTTTAAAATCTTATACATTTTATTAACATCCTTGAAGAGGCTGTTTATAACGTTGATATCTCATATAAGAAAGAAACGACTCGTGGTCGTGGTTTATCGTAAATATCTTAAAGATACGTGGAATCTAAACCATACATAGACGATATCTATACATACACCATACCTACACAATCGCCTCCTTACTTGAGCATTGTGTACATGACGGGACGGAGCTCGAGTCTCCCTGGGGTCAGTCTGGTACAGATTAATAATACATAAACAGTCCACTGCCTCAAGCTACACCGCGTTAAGTGACCACACTGACCTTCAGATAGAACCACAGAAGTCAAGGATAAACTACACATAATAGCAGTAACTATACCACTACAAATAACAACCACACAAGGCTTCTGTCCCTTTGGGCGTTCCATACACTGTAAGATGGTCTCCCACCGTGCCCTTATGGCAGTGTTGTGGATCTTGGTCTCCACCGTGCCCTTATGGTCTCTATGTATACAGTACATCGTCTTTATCATATCCTCTTGAAAGGCCAAGCCCTCAAAGATGTCATTAACAATGATATATATGGACGTATCTTTAAGTCTTGTACGGCAAACATTGCCTTGAGTCGCTATAGTCCCTTTACACCGTGTTAAGCTGTTATACAATGTAGTAAGTACTTCATTGCCTCTGGTCAGTATTGACTTCTTTAGGTTTCAGCGATGGTTGCTTGGAGAGATCACAACGTACAAATCTTCACCACAAAACACAAGGGGCGAAAGGGCTTCCATTTTCGTCTATAATCGGGCAATGTTTTTGGTTACTGTGATGATATCATAGCTTGGTAATGCAATTTCACTCAGAAAAACGCATTAGAAGTAACGGGAAATGAATCTTAAGTCAAAACACTTTTGAATTGTAGCATCAGGTATTCACGGAGTGCAAGTCATCCCCCTTCCTTCAAACTATCTCTTATAAAATAAAGTTTCCAAATACCATGTATCAAAATCAATAATGATTTGAGACCTTCGTGATTATTATAAACTGTTCAAAATGGAAATCGTTCTGCGGAATCTCACAAAGTAGAGACATGGTTGGTCCAGTCATTCAAGGCGGCGTAATTCGCTGTGCAGTTGCGTCCCTTTGGCATGCCAGAATCCTCTGCGCATGGTCGCGAGTTAAGATTTCTCAGCAACAAACTCGTGGTAAACGTCCAAGACGTGCATCACTTCGGGTTTTCGAATGCGCATGCGTTAAAACATAATGTCCCCTCGGCATGATGATGCGATCGGTTCGCGAACTGTGATCGTAATGAAATTGGGCTCCTTTCGCAATGCGTTGAGGCCACATATGGATCGTGAAGGTGTCTCGGCTGGACGACCCGACTGCGATAATTTGTTGGTTTGTTTGTTGTTTAACGCTGCACTCAGCAATATTCCAGCTATATGACCGCGGTCTATAAATACTCGAGTCTGGACCAGACAATCCAGTGATTGACATCGTGAGCATCGATCCAAACCATTGGGATACGATGACATGCATCAACCAAGTCAGCGAGCCAGCTCACCCGATTCCGTTAGTCGACTCTTACGACAAGCATAGTCGCATTTTACGGCAAGCATGGGTTGCGGAAGACCTATTCTACCCCGGATCCGATTGTGATACGGGAATGACGAGGATGTAATGCTGCAATTTCTCTTCTCAACACAGAACATTTTGTTCTGGGTCACCTTCAAGAGTGTCTTTCTTTTTATTGATGTTACATTGATCGCGTAGCTTTGTGTGGAGTCAACACATTAAACACAATAAGCTTTTCCTCGTAAGAGCGTGTTCAGGTTGGGACCTGTTCCTGTCTATTTGAACACAAGCACCAGTTGATGTGAACAAAAGAGCCTAGATGCGGACATTTTTCACACCATTTTAAGTTTATAGTACGCATTTAATAGTGGAAAATGTAATTAAAACGGGCGTTACTTCTCAATTTGAAAAGTCGGGTCGTAAAGTCGAAAGAACGAGTTGTCTCGGCTTGACTCGGCGGAGTGCAATTTGTGTTCTTCGGTTGTTAGATGTGAAACATACGAACCCAAATAAAATTCAATCTATAGACACTAATCTACATTAAGATACATACCTTTGAGTTAGCATCCGAAAGTCATTAGTATGGATATGGCCTAAAATGCCAATGATAACGATAAACTTGATCAATACGAGTATGAACTCAAAACATGCCAGTTGTGAAGTCTTCTTATACCCAGTATATCTTATCAGACCAGGAATAAACCTAATTCTTGAGAAATTGCAGAAAAATTTGATTACAAGTCATTTCCTTATAGATACGCCGCAAGGTATCTCCGTGGACCGTGTTGGGTTTGTATCGTCCACATATGTTCTTACTTCAACAACAAACTTTTGAACCTTTTGTCCGCTGGGTGGCGCAACATGTTACATCCGGGCATCGTGATCCAACATGGCTGTTTAATTGTTTCCAACATAAACCAGATCATTACTTCCAACCATTGGTATTTATCTATGATCCCACGGACTCAATTTACGATGAATTGAAACTACTTCACAGTGGCATGTTTCCACGTCTTTGTAAAGTCCCAGTTTTTAACCTTTGATTCCTGGTAGCAGCGTACCCTAGTGGCCAGGGCCAGATTGTAGTACAACTTGGTTTACACCACAGCAGACTTCAAGAAATGTTAATAACAGATAAAGAAAAGCAGAAATAAATAAAATGGAAAAAAAAAATATGTAAACGCGCGCACTTAAAGTAGGAAAGAAGATGAAACAGTAGAATAAAAGAATACAGTAAACTACGGTTATAACGAACTCAAAGGGACCACTTATTCTAGTTCGTTATAACCGTTGTTCGTTATAAACATATATACAACATATGGACGGCAAATGCCCGGCGCAAAAAACATTTCGTTATATGCTCCAGTTCGTTATAAGAGTTTTCGTTATAAACGTATACTATTGTATATTATTGGATTAAACAACCAATCCAGACCAGACATATGTTTTTGTTTCTTTCCCTATTTCTCCAGATCCTACTTTTTTCTGCCTACTTAACATTTCGAGGAAATACATATAAACTGAAATTAAAATTACAGTTTTTTAAAATAAATACCTTCGCCCAAAAGGCCTGAATCAATTACCCGTAGTCATTGTAGTTAAAAGATTCCGTTATATATTTATAGAAAACCACCCCCTGGTTATTTTCCTTTAACTCGGACAAGTTAATCTGATTTTCATAGCAGATTGATCACATATACAGCTTGACCTTGTGATTTGAAACCTGTAAAACATTAACATTGTGCATGGTAAACACTGAAAGTATTATTGGAAACTACGTTTATGAAATGTATAGCGGATTGTTAAGAACAGCTGTTGCCAATGACATGTAGTCTATACCGACATAAACACAACGTTAATTTATATGTGTACTTGTATACTGCCAACCTCGCATTGTCATTGCAACAGCTGGTTCAATAATGTAGTTGAATAGCACAGGGTTTTGTTGTGGAAACGATGAGCGGAAATTCCCTATCTCTCGCTTTGATGTGTTTTATGTTTCATAGTCTCAAAGGATCTATTAATATCTGCGGATCACAAGTGAGAAAACAATAAAACCATTTCGCCAAGCAGAATCATACGTTTTCAAATAAGAACGGGGAAAAAGATACTTCTTAACGAAGACTGCCAGGCTTCGAAAGTCATGTAACAATACTGGTCAACCAATCACATTTCAGTGTAAACTCATGTGATTTTACAATGTGATTTTAATAACGAAATAATTTACAGTTAAAAATTGTTCCCTCTCACCTTTCCGGAATAGGTATACAGCTAATCGCGGCCTTGGGAGTAATGGGAGGTAAGCGGCATCATTTCGTCTACCATAAGGCATTGCTTCATGTTGCAGTTATAACCAGTTATTTACATAGAGTAAGTATTACTTTCTTCCTTACAATTATGCCTGGTTAATGCCATTCTTCACCCTGGCATTGTGTATTATGGGAGGTAAGCAGATATATTTCGCTGTAACTATAACAGTAAACTTAATAGTATTACACATTGTCAAGCTAATAGGATCAGCAGCCTTGACTGCAGGTCCCCACATAATAGAGTTGGCATAGCAAGCTACTGTATTGAAATACATGTAAACACATTGCACCACCTCACCCGGGTTGGTGCACAAGGACCAGTACAAATAATAACTTATCATTATGCTATTTATGACGCCTGTATACGCCAGTGGCCATCATTATGTCCATACGTAACGACGGTATACGACAGTTTCGTAACGACGGTAATTATTTCATATATACATGTATCCCGATATTCCTGAATTGATTTTATACGATATTTTTGTTTCTTGTTTAACGCCATACTCAGCAAAGTCCATCTACGTGACGTTGGTCTGTAAATAATCGAGTTTGGACTAGAAAATCCAGTGAATGACATCATGAACATCGATCCACCTAATTGGGATACGATGCTCACTCGCTTATGTATGTGTATCTTGATATGAATAAACAACTCAAATGCGCATGCGTCAAAACATAATGTCCCCTCGGCATGATGATGCGATCGGTTCGCGAACTGTGATCGTAATGAAATTGGGCTCCTTTCGCAATGCGTTGAGGCCACATATGGATCGTGAAGGTGTCTCGGCTGGACGACCAAACTGCGATTTTGTTTGTTTGTTTGTTTGTTGTTTAACGCTGCACTCAGCAATATTCCAGCTATATGACCGTGGTCTATAAATAATCGGGTCTGGACCAGACAATCCAGTGATTGACATCATGAACATCGATCCAAACATTTGGGATACGATGACATGGATCAACCAAGTCAGCGAGCCTGACAACCCGATCTCGTTAGTCGCCTCTTACGACAAGCATCGTTGCCTTTTACGGCAAGCTTGGGTTTCTGAAGACTTATTCTACCCCTAAAATTTACTGATTTGAACAAGATGCGCTGTCACCATACTGAGATACAATACCGCAGTTGAGCATGAATATTCCACTCAGACACAGTAAAAACAATGAGCACATTTATATTGCGACAAATCCACACCCAAAAGCAAAGCGCAACAATATTACCCCGTCACGGGATCAGTGTCCACTCGATACTCATCGGGGTGTCGGGGGGTGCACTAATCATCCATTTATCTCTGGCCATTATTCTAAACACACGTGCCCACACATTTGCATGTTAAAACGGAATATGTCACACTTATTTCTTAAAAGTCTGGTTTCCCAAACAGCAGTGTTGACCTTAAACACCGTTGAGCATGACGCGAGTATATCTTCAAGTCGATAGTATATGCTACGTATGCTACGTATTATGCGAGCTACGTAAATATTTTTTTAAAAACTGATACAGGCGAAGTGATCTTACATCGTAAGTTTCCAAGATTATACCTTGTATCTAACCATATTATTTGTCCCTTGGAGAGTTTGCACAACAACTAAAAGCGGCAAAACACCTTCCATAATTAGAAAAAATCTCCATAATGCGAGTGTTTATGATACACTACCAAATTGCGATGATGCCATATGTTCACAAACACAGGAACTTATTGTAAAACATAGAAAATTGCAACAGACATTATATTTGCCACCTGAAGCGTCAAATTTTGAAATGCCCACAACAAGTCTACCTTAAAAGACTTTGGAAGCTTTGAAAACGCTACGGTCGCAAACGTGGGACGCTTGTTTTGACTAATATCTCACAAAAACGTCCAAAGCTGGAGCGAGGCGCGACGTTTTCGAACACCGGTTGCACATGACAGGCAACTGGCCCTTGTTTCAGCATCAAGATGACATGAAACGGAACCAGGTAATTAATAAAGACGTTTAATACCTCTTGCTACACGTGGTACAATGACCAGGGATCCTTTCCTCAAAGCAATCGTAGCGCTACGACAGTCGTAAGTCTATGTCAAAGTATAGTACTTACGATCATCTTAGCGCTACGATCGCTTTGTGGAACGGGTCCTTGAAGTGAAATTAGTGTAAATATATTTTTACATTTCACATACTTTACGGCAGTAGTAAATCAAACGTACGTAAGCAGGATCCAAGCTTCGTTTACGACCATGCTGCAAAGATTACTTAGATCAACACCTACTATAGATAAAGCATGTTTCTTGGATCACATGACTTGATGATGAAGTATATTTGGTGGAACTACTTTCATAGAACTTCTGTTGAGCCCTTTTTACACTGAGCCTACGGTCGGATATGTATGGTGTGGGCATATGTGATGCCTTATTAATCTCAATGACATCTTTATGGATGCGTTCCCGGAATATGACCTTTCCGCAATGGCATAAAATATGCATGGTTTTACGAACGCCCAAACACTAATGCACGAGCCTAAAGTAGTGCTGATTTATGAGGATTCTGTGCTTGATAAAAGGATTTACTCTACGCTATGGCCGTCTCTGTATTATACACCATACCAGGAAACTGTTCGATGCTTTTCTCTTGGTTCGTTTGTTGAATTTTATCTCACAATTTCACCAATTTGCAGATGATAAGCAAGGCATAATGACTTCAGATCACCCTACTTTCCAGATTAAAATTACTTCTGAAAGGATTGGAGAATCAGACTCAACAACGAGTTCTGAATTCCTCATCCGATTGGTTATACTCAGCGTTCTGTCGCTACAAGAGAACATAGACTTAGCAACAATTTGCTCTGTTTGCGTAATGAGAGCGGTTGAGTAGCTAAGTGGATGAAGAGTTCGTTAGTCACACTGAAGAGTCGGGTTCCATTCCCCCCACATGGATATCATGTTAAGACCATTTCTGGTGTACCCGGCCGTGATATTACTGGACTATATCTAATAGGAGAGGATAACGGATTATCAGTAATCCGATTTCAGCTTGGCTTTCACAGAGTAATATTTGGTAAGACTATAAAAGCGGGTAAACACGCTCGTAAAACTAAGTTTGTTCAGTGATAAGTTTATAGTTGATGACTTATTGTGTTTGCTACAATAATAGTGGCAAGTCACAGACATAGCCAAACAAAAGGTTATTATGCGGAAACGCATTATCATCCATGCATTATGCATAGATCGCAGTCGTACCATCGTAATGCTATCCCTCAGTGAAATGTCTATGATATATGGGGACAGGGAATTGATCATCGATGTTGTTGAGGTATTCGTATTTGTGTCACTACTACGTGAAAACATAGCGTCGAAACAAAATGTAAGCGACAAATACTGACACGTATTCTCATCATCATCATCCGAACTAGTAACATTGAACTTCTGAGACCTACCAGATTTATTATGAGGATAATCATCATAATCATCATAATAAATAAAACAATATAACTACTACTAACAACCACCAACACCACCATGATCACCATGATGATGATCATCATCAATTGGTACACTTGCGGAAAGTAAAATACAGGTTTTCACAATAGTACCCACAGAGAGGATCAAACACTAGTCCTCTTCGTGCCAGAGTAAACTATCCATTACACTTCACCCATCACACTGTAATGATAGTAATATGAGTGACTCATCCTCTATAGAAGCATGCACTGGATATCCATGTAGTACCTGTAGTTCAGACCAGTCAATACCTCAAGGCACGTTCAGCAATACAACTACTTTATTGCAACGTATCGCACTGACAAAGGCGTTCACATGTCATGATCTAGTCATTACAAATGGCCAAATGCTATTTAGTACGGCAGAAACACAACAGCTTATCATCATCACTCTTCCGAAACACCATATGTTAATTATTGAAGAGCTGGGGAATGATGGCTTCTGTCTTGCATCACCGGGCTCGCAGTTAACTGAAAATAAATGACAGTTTCCACCCTTGCCGAACAAGGCTGGTATTATGGGGTTACATTTTGGATAGACTAACGAGTATATGCATAGTCTAATCACAATCATGCAACGAAATTGAAATCCGGTCCGTAAATTGTCATGCAGATTTCGCTCGATTACAGGATTTGCATAGCATGTGCACCGCCAACTTCTTGTCAACAGATGTTTTCCAAATCTTGCCATGATTTTAATCAAGGTGATCACCTGATTAGATGTACTTCGCGATGTAAGACCCGTTTATCACAATACAGATAAGATCGTCTTGACTGGGCGCCGCCATTTTGTTTGAAGCAAATGCAAGTGATACGAGAGCTAGTATCTGATTGGTCCACAGGAGAGGCATAGAAGGGACATAACGCGCAATAGCCACTGTTTCGCGCTACGATCGAGGCCAGGAATTCCATCCTAGTTTGGCAGGGGTGGAAACTGGACTTTCAAATTCAGTTAACTCCCTTGCCTCAGGAAGATGATCCGATTGCTGTGTATACATGTGTACATATATTTGTTGTTGGAGAACATACACTTTGTTTTCTGTCTCACGCCGCAGTCATAAATATTCATCACACCGGTAGGCAAATAAGAAACGACCACCAATCAATGGATAGCTTTAAGAATATTTATATTCTGCAGTTAAATGTGAGTGAGTGAATGTTGTTTAATGCAACAATCCACAATATTCCAACTATATGCTTGGCTGCCTGAACAAAATCTGGAATCTGGATCAATATTGTGAGCAACGATTCGGAGAACGATGACACGCAATCAACCAAATCGCCGAGCTTGACTGCCCAATCTAGTCGCCTCAACAGCTGTATTTCTGGGTACCTATTCCATCCTAGGTCTCACTCGTCAGACTTGCTATTCAGTCCATGCCACGAATGAAGTAAGTACAGAATCTGATAATACCCATGCTTATACGTCTTTGTCAATAAATGCTCGCTTGGTCTATAATAATATAAGGACGAATAATCAGTCTCACCAATTGGAAAATATAAGACACACTGTTGTCCATTGTTGACTGAAAACTAACATTTGAAAGAATGCATGTAATCTGCAAGTGGATGGAGAGGAGTTTTTAAAAAATTATGTTTGTGACAAACAAAACATTTAAACCATCAATTCGAAATAAATCCAAACAATACTGACCACTTATTAACTTACCCACACCCATTTTAATAAGTAGATCCACCTTACCATGCTAACAGACCAGTGTGTTCAGATCAATTACTTTGATGAAAAGATATATTCATATGGTTTTGATCGGAACACATTTCAAATGCATTCCTGATATTTGACGGATTGATTAATGTTATGATCAACACAGTATACTTAAGTAAAGAAATGGTAAGGATAGCTGGGCGGAGTTCTTTAAAGCTTCATTATATATTCTATCATGGTCTTGTTGCATGCGTATTGATGCATCGATCCTCATCCCTGCATCCTCCCATAGACCCATGAATGTGTACGTTATACTATGCTTATGAATTATTAAGACATACAGCACTGACAAAACACATCAAAATACGTTTTCACGAAGCGGTGATCTTGTAAACATGCTATGAAATGATGTCAAGTTTCAGACATGTATTCCAATTAAGAACACTTTGCATCTATTAGTAAGAATAATAAAATGGTAATAAAATTTAGCAGGGTACTATTCTGTTTGTATAGATGAAGCCGTAATCAATATTATTAAACAATCCTTGGAAAAGTGTAGGGAATTATTACCATCAGTTACGAAACGTGTTATTTGGGAAAGAAATCCACTGCACGCAAAATACATTTTCAAACTATGTTTGTACATAGCACTATGGATTTTCATGCCTGAATAAGAACACCCCATTAGTCGAAGGAGATTACATATACATCCATAGGTCCTTGTCTGATGAGGTAGGTAGGTCCTTGTCTGATGAGATCGGTAGGTCTAGTCTGATGAGATCAGTAGGTCCTTGTAAGATGAGATCAGTAGGTCCATGTCTGATGAGATCAGTAGGTCCTTGTCTGATGAGATCAGTAGGTCCTTGTCTGATGAGATCAGTAGGTCAATGTCTGATGAGATCAGTAGGTCCTTGTCTGATGAGATCGGTAGGTCTAGTCTGATGAGATCAGTAGGTCCTTGTAAGATGAGATCAGTAGGTCCATGTCTGATGAGATCAGTAGGTCCTTGTCTGATGAGATCAGTAGGCCCTTGTCTGATGAGATCGGTAGGTCCATGTCTGATGAGATCAGTAGGTCCTTGTCTGATGAAATCGGTAGGTCCATGTCTGATGAGATCGGTAGGTCCATGTCTGATGAGATCAGTAGGTCTAGTCTGATGAGATCAGTAGGTCCTTGTCTGATGAGATCAATAGGTCCTTGTCTGATGAGATCAGTAGGTCTAGTCTGATGAGTGTTGGTCCCGTTATGATAAGATCGGTAGGTCCTTGTCTGATGAGATCTGTAGGTCCTTGTCTGATGAGATCTGTAGGTCCTTGTCTGATGAGATCGGTAGGTTTTTGTCTGATGAGATCAGTAGGTTCTTGTCTGATGAGATAGGTAGGCCCTTGTATGATGAGATCGACAGGTCCTTGTCTGATGAGATCGGTAGGTCCTTGTCTGATGAGATCGGTAGGTTCTTGTCTGATGGGATCAGTAGGTCCTTGTCTGATGAGATCGGTAGGTTCTTGTCTGATGAGATCGGTAGGTTCTTGTCTGATGAGATCGGTAGGTCCATGTCTGATGAGATCGGTAGTTCCATGTCTGATGAGATCAGTAGGTCTAGTCTGATGAGATCAGTAGATCCTTGTCTGATGAGATCAGTAGGTCCTTGTCTGATGAGATCAGTAGGTCCCGTTATGATAAGATCGGTAGGTCGATGTCTGATGAGATCAGTAGGTCCATGTCTGATGAGATCGGTAGGCCCTTGTATGATGAGATCGGTACATGTAGCTCTTTGTCTGATGAGATCGGTAGGTCTAGTCTGATGAGATCAGTAGGTCCTTGTCTGATGAGATCAGTAGTTCCATGTCTGATGAGATCAGTAGGTCTAGTCTGATGAGATCTGTAGGTCCTTGTCTGATGAGATCAGTAGGTCCTTGTCTGATGAGATCAGTAGGTCCTTGTCTGATGAGATCAGTAGGTCCCGTTAAGATAAGATCGGTAGGTCGATGTCTAAAGAGATCAGTAGGTCCATGTCTGATGAGATCGGTAGGCCCTAGTATGATGAGATCGGTACATGTAGCTCTTTGTCTGACGAGATCGGTAGGTCCTTGTCTGATGAGATCGGTAGGTCCATGTCTGATGAGATCAGTAGGTCCTTGTCTGATGAGATCAGTAGGCCCTTGTATGATGAGATCGGTAGGTCCTTGTATGATGAGATCAGTAGGTCCTTGTCTGATGAGATCAGTAGGCCCTTGTATGATGAGATCGGCAGGTCCTTGTCTGATGAGATCGGTAGGTCCTTGTCTGATGAGATCAGTAGGTCCTTGTCTGATGAGATCGGTAGGTCCTCCTTGTCTGGTGAGATCGGTAGGTCCTTGTCTGATGAGATCGGTAGGTCCTTGTCTGATGAGATCAGTAGGTCCTTGTCTGATGAGATCGGTAGGTCCTCCTTGTCTGGTGAGATCGATAGGTCCTTGTCTGATGAGATCGGGAGATCCTTGTATGAGAGAGACACACACACACACACACACACACACACACGCACACACACACACACACGGCGCTACATAAGGGCAATTACCTTGCACGTGACATTAAATCCCATTCCATTCAGAAAGTGAAATGTAAACATGAGACATGTATTATGAGACTGTTATCGCCCCATTCCATCTATTCATGATATATTGTTGATGCCAAAAGAAGAAGCTGCTATTTTTAATAGGTAACATGAAAAGTCTTGACGAACAGCATAATTTGAATGAATACCTGCTGTGCTCACATAACGACCACGCCACATCCTGTTCCAGGGCGAGGTCTACTGGTTATTACGCATCCTATTTCATCCTATACAATCCCATTTGACTTTGGGCTCACATTTTAAGACACACTACACCGACCTCACAATCATTGCCATTGTCTAAGCAATGACATATTACGCCCCAGCGCATCTCGTCCCGAGTAAATGCATTACGGTATTGGTGATTTCACAGCTATAGTCCAGTAGGATCCAGACACTGCTAAATGAGGATGCTGACGAGTGCTTTGAATGAAACCGCTAAAATATACTACACAGAGTGAGTGGATGAGTTAGGATTTCAGTCCGCCTTTAGCAATAAGCTGGCAACATTACGACGGAGGATACTAAGAATGGTCTTCACAAATTGTACCTTAGTGGGCAATGAAACTCGCGCTTTGGCGTGACGAGACAACGCTTATATAATAAAGGCTAAATTTAAGGAGCCTACTGATTTTTAAAATGACCAAAACAAAGTGCTTATTTAATCCTTTTCAGGTGAAAGTTAATATGATTTTTTTTTCGTGTACAAGAACGACCTCGCTGAAAACATCAACCCATTCTGATCATGACCTTCGTGTCTTTTACCATCCACGCTAACGAATCTGCGAAATAATATACTGGAAGTAATAGCTTTTGCAATCACAGTCCAATGGAGATTAAATAGCATCCAATATACCACATCCTCGGAGGATCAACCGAGTAAAGATAATTAGATCCTAAGGTCTAAAGGTTCGCCGACGACAGGGGACAATCAATTGGTATTCAACAGCTCCAGTATCAGCAGCCGCAACTCCAACACGGTCATGAAAGATGCGGATACACTTGTAGTAACATGGGGTCATGGGGGACCCCGTGGGTTGGACAGATGCCGCCCGGGACACTTGCTGCTGTCAAAATGTTGGTTAAATTGATATCGATTTCTTCAACATTTGTCTTGATTTGAAGACGCTTCGACACTTAAACAGTAGCGTGTGATGAAATATTTAGGTGTTCTTTGTTTGGGTCCCTTCTACTGTTTGCAGTTGGTATAATGTATTATCACTGGTATTAATTACCAATTGATAAACTGGGAATGGTGGCGTTGTTTTATAGCAATATGTTATAGCAGATGTCCTTGAGCAACTCCAAGACGGTGGACAATAGTTGGCCCGCGGGACAAGAACGCAACCTTCACCTATCTGTCAGGTATGCTGCGGGCCAATGTTTCACGAATTGACAGAAATCAATATGAAATAGCCTGAGTGAATAGTTAATTTACAACCATTCTTGTCAGCGGAATTTAAAATAAGCATACGACGAAAATCAATAGAATTACAACAAGCACAAGAGCAACATAGTACCGACATGCATGCTCGCACTCAAAGGTGATATTGGTAAAATCAATAACAATACACTAGTGGTTCACAAGAGGCTCAAATGATAGCAGCTAGTGAGAACAGAGTTTTGACCTACATTAGATAGCCCCGGACCACTTCTCTGCGGAAGTTGAACACGACCTACAACTCCGGGATTATAGATTATACACGATTGATTACATGTGATGATCCGGCATTGTCAGTAGGTCTTTCGGCTATAGAATTTGTGTGCGTGAATGAGTGCGTGCGTGCGTGCGTGCGTGCGAGCGTGTGTGTGATTGAGGAGAAACTAATCTTGCCTACTTGATGTTTCGTGAATGTATGACTAAACTTCGATCGCACGTGCACTATGAAAGAGTTGATATAGTATTACGCCGCTTTTACCAACATTTCAGCAATTATTGTATTATACATCTATATACCGCAGGTATCCAGGTGAGGTACTAGTATCTGCTCAAATGCGGTTATATTTGTTCCCAAACCAGTGGATCCGTGTGCATTCCAGTTATTATTCTAAACTCCATGAGGATTATAAGCCCAAGCTGCCTACGGGCGCTAGAGGGTTTTTACATCCACCTCACATATCAGGTACCTATTCCCTGCTGCGTGAACAGAGGCACATTTGAACTAAATCACTTGCCCAGGGTCACCACACGGCCAGGTCCCATACCATCGACGAGTGGCTTCTGTTGAGTGCACAGGGTGTCTGTACTGCACACTAGGGGTACACACTATCACGGCGGAGGACACCAGAAAACGGCTTCACACATTGTACCCATGTCGGGAGTGGGGTGTTGTGTTCGGCTTGACAAGTGAACGCTTTAATCACTAAGCTAACCCACCGTCCAGCTTGTGCAATGTGGACATACCAGTACAATGTCTGAAAATAACTGTTCTTGAATGTTAGTCCAGTAAATGATAATGTCGTGTTCTTTTATCCGTAAAACTGCTTCGATCGTGTTGGTGAATTTGGTTCGAACTGGACACTGTGCTTCAGTGCGCTGGCATCGATTCGGGATCGAAGGTACACTGATCAAGCCAGGATATAAACCTTTGTTTGTCGATCGATGCATCTTCCCGAGGCAAGGGCGTTAATTGAGTATAAAAGTCCATTTTCCATCCTTGCCGAACTAGGATGGTATTATGGAGTTCTTTTGGCCGGATTAACGAGTCTATGCATAGTCCAATCACAATCACGCAACGAAATCGAAATCCGGTTCTAAACTGTCGTGCAGATTTCAGTCGATTGTAGTATTTACAAAGCATGTGCACCGCCAACTCGGTGTCAGCAGACATTTTCCAAATCTTTCCATATTTTTAATCAAGATGCTCACGTGATTTGATGCACTTCGCGATGTATGGCCCGTTTTATCACAATAAAGATTGTGATTATCAATCAGATAGTCTTGACTGGGCGCTGTCATTTTGTCTGAAGCAAATGCAAGTGATACGAGAGGTGGAATCTGATTGTCCTTAGGAGAGGCAAAGAAGGGACATAACTCGTAATAGCCACTGGTGGCGCTACGGTCGAGCCCGGGAATTACAGCCGTGTTCGGCAAGGGTGGAAACTGGACTTTTAAAGTCAGTTAACTCTCTTGCCTCGGGAAGATGCGATTGATACGGTCATATATCAATGAACATGTTATGTTATGTTATGTTACGTGTTATGGATATCAGGGGCGGTCGGGTAGCCTAGTGGTTAAAGCGTTCGCTCGTCACGACGAAAACCAGGGTTCGAATCCGGACATGGGTACAATATGTGAAGCCCATTTCTGGTGTCCCCCGCCGTGATATTGCTGGAATATTGCTAAAAGCGACGTAAAACCAAACTCACTCACTCACTATGAATGATCGTCTGTCCTCTAATACCCAAAGCAATAGCACCAAAAGTTGACAATAAGTTGTATGCATTATATGTGCACAACATCTCAAATGCTACTCAACCCCAAAAAGTACAAGAATTTGTACCTTACTAAGGTAGTGTTATCCCAAATATAACATTGGTTGCATTTGGCCACTTCTAAATGGAATTGTGTATTCAGAACAAGAAGTAGCCCTGAAACGTTGTGTGCGTACAATGAAAAGGTTGTTATCCACAACATTCCTTTCAATGATAACTTGCAACTTCTAAATGCCTATAAATCCTTCTACACAGGAAAGAGTTCTACACGCCAGGAAACGTTTTATCGCTATCACATTTCTTTGTAGACAGGGACAAATTTGCTGTGTAACGCCACACTCAGCAATGACGCTGATCTGTAAATAATTGAGTCTGGGCTAGCCAGTGATTGATATCATGAGCATCGATCCATGCAACAGAGATACAATGACATGCAGTCAACCAAATAACTTAACCTGACCACCCGATCCTTTTAGTCGCCTATTTCGACAAGCATCGGTTGCTGGCGACCTCAATGCTTACCCGGTATGGACTTAGGGCGAACGTGGGCGACAGGTAGACCTATCTGTACCCAAACCAAAATTTCGCTGTGCAGAGTTACACCCCTTTGTTGTGCTGGTCGTGGGTTTGAATCCCAGATTCACCCACATTATAAATCTTGGTCTGTCAACACCGTACCCATGAGCTTGTGTTTCAGCAAAGTAGTAAACTTCTCCATCCCACAATACGCTGACACACTTTTATATTATTAAAATACAGTTTTGTTGTGTTTTTCTTCCGTCCCTCCACATATGTATTTCAGTCTAGTAATTGTGTCTGTAGTGTTACGCAGAACAAATTTCAGCAGTAAGTAGTAACACGCTGGCAAATAAGTAGATCACAAACGTCTAATGAGCTCCACTGTTACATCGATGTTTCTGGCTCACCGTAGATTGGAAACAAAGCTAACATTAATAGCACGCTGTTTACTTCTCACAAGAAGACGTCATTAAGCCAGTCTAACCAGGCTGTACTGTTACAAATTGAATTTTTATCAATATGTCATTACTTGGCAGAGAACGTTTCAGACAATGCAATTCGGAACATGTCATCCATACTATTCGCCCAACTGGTAAGACCCGCCTGAGCTGGGCTCAGTTCATCAGATATTAATCACTGGATTGTCTGGTCCAGACTCGATTATTTACAGACCGCCGTCATATAGCTGGAATATTGCTGAGTGCGGTGTAAAACAACAAACCAACGTCTGTCTGGACCAAACAATCCACTATATAATTGATATCATAAGCATCGATCCTCGCAATGTGGGATCGATGACATGCATCAACCAAGTCAGCGAGCCCGACCACCCGATCCCGTTAGTCGCCTTTTACGACAGACATTGTCGCGTTTTACGGCAAGCATGGGTTGCTGAATATCTATGGAATATTGAGTGCGGCGTAAAACAACAAACAAAAGATTAACAACATATGTACGTTGTATATTGTTGGCTATGCCCCCTTGGTTTTCAATGCTCATGAGACATGGCAATTTGCAGACAAATTAAGTGAAAGCCCAGATAAGGCTGACTTATTTCCGGCGGTAGTCTTTTTGAACGGAGAGAGACGACAGCTGCCGAAAGACAACGACTGAAGTTGCTATATTACACAACGCAAATTCTGCAATATGTCACCATGAATTTGCCAGCTCAGCGAAATTCGTATCGCCGCGAGGCAAAACGTCGTCGTAAGGATTATCCAAGTTATCTCGTGGCATCTAGACAGTTTGGGTCATGGCGGGTGCACCGGTGAGAAATGGCGGAAATATTACACGACCAGAATATGCGCATGAGCGGCTGAATCACTGAGGAGGTATGCCGCGTTGGCTTTTCGAGCAATCTTAAAGTCAACGTATATCATGGCGGTTACAAAACATAGCTTCACAGAAAGCATCATTGTGGATCGAATTATTTAGCGAACTAACAGTTAATCACAATAAACCAATACACGTCTCATTTATGCTAAAAACATTTTATAAATATATTGATGTTTATTGCTCGTGTACAAGTTTACTTATTGACAATGAAAGGGTAAATATTAAATTGCCCTTGTATCGGTATTTTTTGACAATTGTAAACGTTTTTGTAGAAGGGCGAAGAGACTCCAACAGGATTTCAAGGGGTGGATGGGAAGATTTCTTAAGTGAGTAGTTTGTTCAGAAATATGCCCAAAATGAAGATTTTTGGGGCAGTGGTAAAAAATGAATATATTTTTTGTTGGATACAGATAGGGAAAAATAGCTTGTTAAAAAAAACAATGACACCCCCCCCACCCCCCCCCCCCCCCCACCCCCAAATCAAATGGATATGCTCCTTTACTATAATACAGTAAATGGCTATGTACGCCTTAACCCCAATGTATATATCCTACACTTAATCACCAATGTGTACATACTGGATACTGGATGTGTATATTACTGATATGAAGAAGAAAGTTACTCTCGTAAATATGTAAACGTGAAAGCGCCAGCCATAGATACCTTGTCGACAGCTCAGCTATTCCTGTCTCTGCCCTCCGGCACTGATAAGGCTTCCTGTAACTGACATTTTTACTCTAAACTAAGAATAAAACTATGACGTCATTCATTGGCCCCATATGGATAATCAAGAGGTTATTGTGATATGACTTGGGTAATCAAGGCCTGGCAGGTGTAGGGTTTTCTTTAGTGGGTCGAATTGATTCGGAATGTAAAGGTTTCATGTAGTCTGTACTCGGTTGAATGATTCTTTGTAAGAATTGTTTAAAGCGTAGGCTTAAAAAACATGCCTGTCGAACAAGATCATTGAGAAGAAGACAGATAGATACGACTGGGCATGGAGTAATACGATACGAAGGCTCAGTTTAACATGCCTGGATTAGGCTACTGTCGAGTCGAAAGGACACGAATTCATTCTGACATTATAAAACACCTAAACTGGCTCAAGGTTATAGGTAAAAGCTCACAAGACGTGCAATTACACGAACCGGAACGATAACGCAGGGGGCTCTTCAAGACACGTGCGTTAACAGTAGCAATGCTATAAGCTCTCAAAGACATTATAGTTAGCACTGTGTCCGTAATGGTGTCATTTTACTCTCTTTAAACAATGTATGTTAACGCTCACTGTTGCACCCGTGAAGATACGGGATAGAATAGGTCTTCAGCAACCCATGCTTGCCGTAAATGGCGACTATGCTTGTCGTAAAAGGCGACTAACGGGATCGGGTGGTCAGGCTCGCTGACTTGGTTGATGCACGATCATCGATCCCAATTGCGTGGATCGATGCTCATGATATCAATCACTGGATTGTCTGGCCCAGACTCGATTATTTACAGACCGCCTTCATATAGCTGGAATATTGCTGATTGCGGCGTTAAACAACAAACCAACCAAACCAACCAACGCTCACTGTTGCAATGATGACATTGAAAGCTATTCAAAAACGTATATGTCAGTATTAAATGTCGCAATGACATCGTCGCAGGCTCTTCAAAAAACGTATATTAACTCTTACTGTCGTAATGGATTAAGCTAGCGCTGGACTGCTAGTTGCCGTTTATCGTGTACAACTCCCATTTCAACATACATGTATCAGCCTTCTTTGTCAAGACATGCACTAGTGACTTTCCCATTACAAAATGATAATTGCACAACACTCTGCATGCCATATCTTATCAAATAAAGTGATACCATGACACATTGGTTGATGTCGATGTGTAATATCCGCTTGATAATGAGGACAAAATACAATTTGCAGAAAAGAGATCATATTTTGAATTCGGCCACGAAACGAGACGTCATCCAACAACAATGAAACATATATAGCCTAACACAGCTGGATATTGTTGAGACCAAGCCAGCGTGTCAACGCATGTGTTGTTTCCACGATTCAATCAACTAAGTGACCCATGTTGTGTATATGAGAATAAACAAGTATAACGTTCAATAACCATAGCAATACGCAAGGGCAATGTTGATATCATGTAAAACATGGAAACGAATCTGGAATATATATACGAACATAATTCTCAAGATCTGTATGTGATTTGACACACGTGCTTCACAAATAACATAGCTTAATATAACAGAAGGTTTAACATCAGGCAACAATTAAAAGCGTGTCGTATAACACACTGAGACAAACTCCACACGAACCTGTGTACTGACGATTACATAAACAAGAGGCATAGCTATTGATAAATATATGTGTATTATATTATACAACAATGTTAACATACCTGTATGATTTCATTCAGATTTCGAACGACGAAGGGCACTGGGAAACTGTTCCAAGAAAGTCTTTGCCTCGGATCCAGGTTATGACCTGTGAGCTTTATCACTCAGTTGACATCAGTCAGGGCGTTTGCTTCCCCGAGTTATAAATTTCACTGTTTGCATTTGTCCTTCTTGGGCCTGTGTATATGGGCCGCGTCCTAAATTCTCACCGCAGAAAACAGATCCGATCGACCCCTCGTGCACACCCGACACACCTTTGCCTGGCCCGGGATACGGAAGGGAATCACGCGACTACAAAAAAAGCCGGATACCCTTTTGGGTTATAACAATTTTAGAAACGCAGTCATGCATTAAATACTACCCTACACATATATATATACACTACATGGCATAGTCGTAAACCACGGTGCAATGTTTACATGGGCTCCAAGACCACATCAGTTATCTCCCTTATGTACTAATACATACTTATCGCTTGTCTCCTTGTTCATTTAGGTTCTGCATCGGCTTCGGTCACCTGATATGACGTCATGAGATTTTACGTTGTCAAGAGCGCGGCTGTATATATGGGTCATTGTCGCGCTTCGGGTGACCATGTCAGGGACAAAACGAAATGTCAGAAAAGGACCGGCGTTGCCTGTCAGAAGGAGTGTAGCGTGACCGCCGCTAGTTGTCACGCGAGCAGACGACACTTGAGAGTAGCATGAATAGGGGTAGTCAACAGATTTTTAGGTTGATTACAAATGGTATAGAAATTGCTCACATTGAGATTTGCTGCCGAGATCGTGTGTTTAAGAACTTCAATTGCTGGCGTGTGTTTTGCTTAGGTTGAACCAATTTCTCAGTATATACGATACTTGGGAAATCAATAATTCATTGAGGTTGCGAGAAAGCAATATGTCTGAAATCGCGTGCAGTCTAAGGGAATCGCGGTGTAATTCAAGTACCTTACCCAGGAATAGAGAAATATAACCAATTGTGAAGGTTCAATTCAATCCGATAAGGCTGTAATAAAGATAATTATATTCTTTCTTCATAATGGTATCACTAATCTCATCTTCTGATGTAATCAGGTGGTATTTGTGTTCTGCCTATGATCGAAGATTTCCCTTCGTAAATCCATAATGAATGAAAAACTTACGTCAAACAAAGATGAGCCTTACACTAAAACGTCAAGAGGAAAGAGCATTCCGAATGGTCTTTTACGCCGTCACTTTATTTCAGCTGTATTACGGCGGACCAGGGAAACCAGTGGTTGACATCATGAGCAGTGACCAAGGCCGTAGTTAACTTTTTTGACAGGGGGTGCTAATAAGATTATGCATCCCCCAGCAACATTCTAGCTATATGAAGGCGGTCTGTAAATAATCGAGTCTGGACCAGGATAATCCAGTGATTGACATCATGAACATCGATCCACGCAATTGGGATACTATGACGTGCACCACCCGATCCCGTTAGTGGCCTCTTATGACAACCACAGTCGCCTTTTAGGGCAGGCATGGGTTGCTGAAGACCTATTCTACCCCGGATCTTCACGGGTATTCAACCTTTTGAAAACCACTGCGGATACAATGCAGCAGATAGGCCAACATATACAATCAGGCCCCGAAAATGTATCAGATATACTGAAATCATTCTATAAGGGAACCCTCGACTATGAAGGAACTTTCGAGTCAGATACAGAATGGGATGCTAGAGCTGAAACGTGAATGAGAATGGGTCGGGTGATAGAAATGAGAACAGGATGACAGAGATGATAATGATATGATAGACCTGAGAATGGGATGCTGGAGCTGAGAAGGAGGCGAGTGGGTGTTAGAGATGAGAATGCGGTGACAGTGATGAGGATGGGATGGCAAAGATGAGAATGGGATGCTGGGTTGAGGAGGTGAGACTTGGATCCTAGAGCTAAAACTGGGATGCAAGAGTTGAGAATGGGAAGTTAGTGCCGAGAAGTGGATGAGAATTAAATGCTAGAGTTGAGAATGGGAAGTTAGTGCTGAGAAGTGGATGAGAATTGAATGCTAGAGTTGAGAATGGGAAGTTAGTGCTGAGAAGTGGATGGGAATTGAATGCTAGAGCTGAGAATGGGAAGTTAGTGCTGAGAAGTGGATGAGAATTGAATGCTAGAGTTGAGAATGGGAAGTTAGTGCTGAGAAGTGGATGAGAATTGAATGCTAGAGTTGAGCATGGGAAGTTAGTGCTGAGAAGTGGATGAGAATTGAATGCTAGAGCTGGGAATGGGAAGTTAGTGCTGAGAAGTGGATGAGAATTGAATGCTAGAGCTGAGAATGGGAAGTTAGTGCTGAGAAGTGGATGGGAATTGAATGTTAGAGCTGAGAATGGGAAGTTAGTGCTGAGAAGTGGATGAGAATTGAATGCTAGAGCTGTAAATGGGAAGTTAGTGCTGAGAAGTGGATGAGAATTGAATGCTAGAGTTGAGAATGGGAAGTTAGTGCTGAGAAGTGGATGAGAATTGAATGCTAGAGCTGAGAATGGGAAGTTAGTGCTGAGAAGTGGATGGGAATTGAATGCTAGAGCTGAGAATGGGAAGTTAGTGCTGAGAAGTGGATGAGAATTGAATGCTAGAGTTGAGAATGGGAAGTTAGTGCTGAGAAGTGGATGAGAATTGAATGCTAGAGCTGAGAATGGGAAGTTAGAGCTAAGGATTGGAGGAGGAGAATGGGACGCTGGAGCTGAGAAGTGGATGTGAATTTGAGTTGGGTGATCGAACATTAAACATATGCTCTAGGGTCTATAAGAGAGACTGTATGGCCGGTTGTATAAGAAAATTATCATCACTTTGTAAGCTCCATCTACCAGTACCCCACATTATTCTGGCGCGCAGTGGTATAACTGAAATACAGATAAAAGCGTTAAATCCGACTAACTCATTCTGGTCTTGTCCCGTGGGACAGGGAAACAGAATACATATATGTAGGCACCTGACACCATTTCTGGGTATCCAATTGCTATCCCCGTAGCTCTTTTGGATGAGAGTGGTCGGGGAAATTTGGATCAAACCGTTAGCTCGTCATGTGAAAGACCCCGGCACATGATGCGAAACCAATTCCTTATGTCTTCCCCAAGACTAACATCTAGTCTCTGAAATGAACTGTTTCACAGAAACAAAACCAGTTATTAAATTATAGTTATAAAATATAATTAAAAAGGAGCCAAAAACCTTTCTTCATCCCGATACTGCAGTAATCTAGACTTGTCAAATAATATAAACTTGTATGGGATATCGGATATATTTGTCTCAGGGTCTGTATGAGAGACCCGCCCTCCCCGTGAAACTGCTGGACCAGCCAAATGCGACGTACAATCACTCGCTGACTAAGTTATGCGGTTGAGGTAAGACAGTTACTGTGTTTAGTTGACACGTTTACAAGCTGATCAGAAACAAGGGCGTTAAGACAGATCGGGTAATGGAGCACCTTTCAATACCAAATGTCCTCAATAGCTCGTTGCCCCGTTCCCCAAAGTCCACTGTGACCACTACGTATACGTAGCCCCGATGTTGCTTGGTGGAGCGTGGCCCTGACATGACTCAACATGACTGTTCTTATAATAGCTGAATGGGACAGCGTACTTCCTGCTTGGTCCGTAGTCGACCGCGAGGACATCCGTCCTCATGCCGTAAGGTGACTGGCCCATACGGTATGCACGGAGGGCAGGAGTTGAAGTAGTCCTTTTGTCAACAATATTTAGAAGAACATTAGGCCCAAAAATAGAATTATGTTTTTTGGCGTTTTGTTTCCCCTAAATGACGCGAATTTCCCTTTACAAACCAATTTGCATGATTCACTAACAGTGACCCGAACGGTGCAACTTTCCCAATGCGTCCAGCCTCTATTTTCTGTTTCTATTAGGGAAACAATTTGTATAAGTTTATGTGAGATTGTATATAATAAAATGTCATCTGCTCCAGTCTCGGGTGGCCCATTCCTCCAGGGCATCAATTGTAGAGTCTGTGTAGAGTTGCGTCCCTTAGGCGTGTCAGAACCCAACTGACGTCGGTACATGTCCTGTATTTGCTCTGATTACTATTCAGTTACTGTAATAATTGTCTTTCTAATACCAGAGATCGTGGGTAAAACACACGGGGTAAAACACTCGGGTACACTCGGCTTGTACCATTCCCCAGATAGCACCTCGGACAGAGATGGAGTAGTTTCACGTATATTGCATGGCTTTAACTGTAAACTTCATACCAACCGACTCCTCCACATGTAGTTCGTGCAACATGACGATCGATTTTCAGTCAGAAAGTATGATTAATAAAAATAGGTGTAAAATCACAACCTGATACATTTACATCCAGGCCATACCGGGAAGATCCGGGATAGAATAGGTCTTCAGCAACCCATGCTTACCGTAAAAAGCGACTATGATTGTCGTAAGAGGCGACTAACGAGATCGGGTGGTCAGGCTCGCTGACTTGGTTGATGCATGGCATCGTATCCCAATTGCGTAGATCGATGCTCATGATGTCAATCACTGGATTGTCTGGAATATTGCTGAGTGCGGCGTTAAACAATAAACAAACAAACACCAAGGCCACGACTGCTGCCAGTGTATTGTGTAATATGAAAGTTACGTTAACAAGTGAAACTAGGGAACCAAGTTCTGGTATGGACCTATGAGATTGAGATGAGCCAAACTGGATGGTAAACGTCCTGCATCACTTCAAACTTTCCTCCCACATGCTCAAACCCAACTCACTCACATACTCAATGAAGTACAGGTCTTGTGTAGTTGGCGCCTGTTATATATCAGTAATGATGCGTTCCTTCTCCATAGGAGCGATGAAGCACGTGCGCAGTAAAACAGCGTGAACAATGGGCGGCGTATATCATAGGGTGTATTGGGAAGTTATATTTAGTATACGAATCATGCGGTTGAGTATGTATATGAATGAGTGACTGAGCAACATTAAACAATATTCCACCTGCACCACGCCTCACTTCTTCCAAGAGTTCCGGCGGCCTCTGTCACAGGCCAGCGCCATTTTAAGATTCGTCAGGTCTCACACAGTCCATTCAAGATATCACCTGTTTCATTTTTGACAAGTCTACACATATCGATAGACTAATGTCATAGAATGGTTAACTTTTATTAAGAAAATATCCTAAAACGTGGAAAACTATTTCCATGTTCGTAGTTATCTTTGTTTACATTGGTTGTACGGCTCCACGTGCAGTCATCGATGCCCAACGGAGAGCTAGCGATACGGCCACTTTGATGTATAATTATATATTACCATGAACCTCACTGTCTTAATAGCATATCTATATAATTATGCAGAATAACATCAAAGTCTCACCGAGAGGCTTGCATTAGGCCAGTCTGTTCTGATTTCAGAATACGCACGTTTGTTTACAAACATGAGAAACGTCCGGTCACGTGATATGCAAATTAGCCTGTGGTAGTAGTGGATCCAAATCACCACAGAGCCGGAATGTAATACCACGCACGTGACACACAACCAACGGCCTTCACCTACTGCACCAACGTGGAGAATGGAACCCATCTTTTCGATGTGATGAGCAAGCGCTTTAACCAGGGTACAATCCAACGTAACAGGTGTTCACTGGATTAACTTGATATATTTACAAATACTGGTTTCAAAGAAATAAAGGTACTTTGACATTTGCGTCGATCCAAAATAGGCTTGAGTGATAAACAATATGGTTGTTTTGTAAGAATAACCACGCATGAACCTTTTGTCTCTTTGCCAACACTTGCAATTAAGAACAGGACAGGTCCATATTAGGTTCCTATCAACAATGTCTTCTTATGAGTGAGTGAGTGATATTTCAGAAATATCACGACGCCATACGCAAAATCTTCACACATTGTACAAATGTTTGGGAGCGAACCCAGGCTATCGCCGCCAAAAATAACCTAAACCACTCGGCTACCCACCTCCTGTTCTCCACAGTGGTAAATGTGGGGATTCAGGGTCGGAATGTGTCCCCAGTACCCTTTTCTGGTTACATGTGCTGGGCCGCGGGGTAGCCTAATGGTTGAAGCGTTTTGCTCATCACACCGAAGATCCGGGTTCGATTCCCAACATGAGTACAGTGTGCGAAGCCTATTACTTTTGTCCCCGCTCAGATATTGCTGGAATATTGGTCAATAGCGGCGTAAAACCATACTCACTCTTGTCGCAAAGTCGTCTTAATTAGATTGTGTTGTCGGGCTAACACTCATAAGAGCGAATTGATGGCTGTAAATAATCGAGTCCGATTCAGACAATCCAGTGATCGACATCAAGCGCATCGATCAAGGATCGTGCAGGATTAGCGAGTAAAGTTTGGAAGCATATCGTGATAAGGATAAAGACACGCTATGGTGACACTTGACTGATTGTTAGTTTTGTCCCTAAGTGGAACACATTGGAAACATCTCTTCTTAACGTACATACTTCTCTATGTGTTGGGGCAGTGGGGGTAGCCTAATTCGCTCGCCACGCCGAAGACCCGGGTTCGATTCCCCACATGGCTACAATGTGTGAAGCCCATTTCTGGTGTCCCCCGCTGTGATATTGCTGTAATATTGCTAAAAGCGGCGTAAAACCACACTCACTCACTCTCTATATGTTTCCATGGGTCGCGGTTTTTTTTACAAACATAGTTTGCTGGAGACAACTTTTTCTTCTATAGTCTTACCCGGAATACCCAGAATACCCGGAATATCCACGTGTACATTTGTTTTGAACTATCATTGATTATGATGGGAATTTCAACTTGAGCCAGTTGAATTTCTCCCGTGCTTGCCGTAAAAGGCGACTTTGCTTGTCGTAAGAGGCGACAAACGGGATCGGGTGGTCAGGCTCGCTGACTTGGTTGATGCATGTCATCGATCCCAATTGCGTGGATCAGTGCTTATGACATTAATCACTGGATTGCCGGTCCAGACTCGATTTTTTACAGACCGCCGTCATATAGCTGGAATATTGCTAAGTGCGGCGTTAAACAACCAACCAACCAACTGTCCCTGTTAATCACCAGTCACCCCTTTTCCAAAACCGCCATTTGGCTTGTCCCCAAACGACACAGTTACCTTCGTTGCAAGTCTGCTAACCTCGAACAGCAGGCCGATCCACCAAATCATATCACCACATGCCATGGGGATAATGGCCATCATCAAGTGACGTAATCAGGACCAGATTAGATCATTCTAAAGTTTGAAAGTTTAATGCAAAATTATCTACAGCGCGACCTCCCGGAGACCCACTTGAACACGGCAGATCGATAATGAGCTGGAGGTCAGAGCCAGCTGACATTTTCCATGATCAGATGGGGCGACCCTCCTCGCCGTCAGCCCATTGGATGTGTAGTGTACATGGTAAGGCGAAGTGAATTGTCTGGAAGATAAAAATGTCAGCGGGTCACCTCTCAATTTGACACCGTATTTAAAGGATGTACTGGGTTCGTAGTTGAGATAGTGTCAACGTCTTAAAGATGTCATGCAATTGTTTGGTTTTTTAGATACCATCACCATCACCATCACCGACGTTATCGTCGTTACATTTAATATATTATACTTCAGGCGGTTACCAGCGAGGCGCTTTGGAATCATTACGTCTTTTGTATGTGGTGAAGATTGGTAGATGTTCTCATAAATATCTCCAGCTCATCATGAGTTAATTTAAGAATTACAAGACAGCTGACTGGTAAAAAGGCACAACAGTTTTTCTTTTAGACACAACCCAAAGTTCCTAGACTTGGCATCTTCTCCTGGTCCATCAACTTTCGATTTTCTGACTTGGAAGACATTAAAATACACGATTTCACTATGAAAGTTTTGTAGAGACATGTACATGCCTTTAAAGCGTACAGTAGAACACGGATATATCGAATACAGATATAGCGAACAAACGGATAAAACGAACTGTTAAAAAATCCCCGATTTATCTCCAATGTAATATCATATAAAATTTACGTATATAACGAACTTTCTACAGCGAACTAACGGATACAGCGAACTGATATCTGATCACATTTTATATATATATATATATATATATATATATATATATATATATATATATATATATATATATATATATCATATACATTACATAGGTTGACATCAGCTCGGTTGTTATCGTGTTTTAAAACATAGTCGTAAAGTTATATTATTAGTGAAACGTTTTTGTCTTGCACATGTGCTTTTGCTTTCAATAAACTAAATCATAATGCCGTTATTGATTTAGCACGATATGCGCGACAAATATTACATAGATTTCGCGCAAGAACTACATTTTATGTACGCTTCACTGGATGCTGTGTTACGTCTTCAGACTCGGCAGTTACGAGTGGGTGAATAACTGAACGTTGTTTAAGAACACTGTCAGAAATATTTTACCTATATGACTGTGGCAAGTAAATAATCGTGGCTGGGACGGGAAAACCGGTGACTGAAGGCATAAGCAGTGATCCACACACTATGACACGCAATCAGACAAGGCACCAATTATTTGGCTCAACGATAAACGCGAGGCACTGGAAACCTACTCTGACCCGTATCTCCACAGGGTGACGTCTCAACTTTAATTTTAGTGAGATAATTATCATTTCTGCAAAATGTGGTGTTTAAATAACATCTTACATTGACAGCATGATTGAAAAACATCGATTTATTCTCTTGACAGGTATTATCATGTCTTTGACTGAAAAATATGCCTATCACTAGATAGGATTGATATTTAATTTACACCTTAATCCGTCAAACTGTTGCAGAGCCTTTATAGAGAGTTTACTTTGTGCACATATATAGGCAGCGTTTTGGTTGTTTAGAAAAGTGGATATGTAGATTTTGATAGGACTGAAATGTCGTTCTGCAACCGTGTTGCTTCTCGGCGGTTGAAGGGATTGAACGCATATTCTGTTCTGTACTGGGCTGTATCCTAGTTATCTGATACCCAGCCTCCCCACCCCCATGTATATAAAATTATAATATTGTTTTTATATCAATCATCATCTTGTAAAACAAACATATTTAAAACATCATATACTGTATATGCACATTGATCACTGAAGATCAACAACACAACACATAAAAATGTCAAGGTACATGACAGGAACAAAGAGTTTAGCGTAGAATATTAGAACCGGATTGTTTCTCTTATAATATTATCTGATACAGATATATCCATTGATGTCCCTGAAGGTAAGTATAAGCTTCAATATCAGCTTCTTAAACATATCAACTCTTCCTCCTCATTTCACCTTTTAATCAGTGATTTTGTGAAAAAATATTATTTTAATATTTTTTTATTAAAATGATCGATTTGATCCAACAGATCAATAGTCGATAGCACAATCGGTTGAAAATGTGGTGAAAATGGCAGAGCTCCAGATAAGCTTTTGGTGTTGTGGGTATTTTACCCATGCATTTTAAAATCATTGGGTATCAGTAATTCTAGGTGCGTATTCAAATTTCTGTTACCCACTAGTTTTTACACATGTGGGTATTTAAGTTAAATATTTAAAAACACTATTCATCTAGTCCCTGCAAACTGATGTCGTGTGGGTTCGAGAGCTTTATAGGACTCAAAAATACCACGATACATCCACAAGAAAGTGTGATGGCAAATGATCATGATGAGTTTGACAAGGTTGACGGAATGCCAACATAATTTCAATATAAGTTGCTCATTTGCTAATCAAATACGCAGGGTTACTTCACAATATTTTGATGATACGCACAAGTTTTATTTTTGTAGCGTATCTGTAATGTTCGTTGCGTATTTGATACGCTTGGATTATATTTTACTGCGTATTTCTGCAATTTTGATGCGTATTTCACGCAGATACGCAGCTTATCTGGAGCTCTGAAATGGTATGCGCGATTGATTTAAACGACTGGAGACAACAGCAAATATAGTAGGCATACATCTTGGAAGCACCTTGCCCTATATCCCCAGTGAAAACAGTATATTTGTCTGTCGCGTACAATATTTGATAATGTCTTTTTGAAACAATAAATATGTATCAGAAATTATTTTCATCCGGCTATTTTAACACTGGTCACAAGGTGTGCCTGATTGTATCATTTACAGAATGCATTCAAACAGTGTTCCAGCATGTTGGTTTTCATGACATCAGAGTCTGGTGGCATTTTACTTCAAAATCTTATTTAAACATGAGGGAATGTTGACAGATTCAATAGTAAAGGCTATTTTTATATAAATAACATCATCACAGACTTACACATTTGCTAAGTACCCTTCAAAGTACTCACAATGAACCATATTAGTCGTTGCGCTAAGTTGACCGTAACTCCCATACTTCAACATAGATTTACGGTAGTCGTAGGGCTAAGGTGACCGTAACTCCCATATTTTCACATAGACTTACGGTAGTCGTTGCGCTAAGTTGACCGTAACTTCCATACTTCAACATAGACTTACGGTAGTCGTAGCGCTAAGGTGACCGTAACTCCCATACTTCAACATAGACTTACGGTAGTCTTAGCGCTAAGGTGACCGTAACTCCCATACTTCAACATAGACTTACGCGTAGTCGTAGCGCTAAGGTGACCGTAACTCCCATACTTCCACATAGACTTACGCGTAGTCGTAGCGCTAAGATCGCTTTGTGGATAGGGACCCAGGATTTACAGTACAGTTTATTAGAGAACATTTAGTGATCATGTAGTACGACGATGACATGCACGTTTATGGATAACACATTTTGTTCGTAACGACGTTTCAGGGCTATTTCTCTCCCCATTCACCAGGTTAATACTGATAGTGAATAGTGGGGCGGTTGAGGCAGGAATATCTCGAAATTGTGCACTAAACTTACGCTTATACATAGAACCATTCCGAACATTTCTGGATATGGATCCACCTCAGCAGCGCCCCCTGGTGGTAGAAAATCCGAGATTGGCACCAACCTTGTTGACATCTCTTATGATGCCAATCTATAATCAATATATCATAATTACCCGATCAGTCTTTGTAATTTTTTTTAGGATAAATTGCAACGATGCTAAATATATTTCAAAACTAATATGTAGCGCCACCTGGTATCGACAAAGTTAAAAAATTGCCGCCAAAATGACTTTATCGTCAGAAATTGTCAAATGTTAATTCACAATATCAGTATCATTTGTTCATTTCAATTAAAGGCAAGGCATCTCGACTTTAAAGTGCAACCGCCTGTTTCATTGCAGCGGATTGTGTTTTGTCAGCGTTGATTGTGTATCAACGAAAGACCTCCAAAGCGTGTTTTCGTGAACCTAATCCACTCGGGCGATCCACGACCTCGTGTATTATCTTTTATGGATACACATTTTCGTTTTTTCTTCATGACATAATGAAGTGTGTTTTACATGCATCTGCCAGGACCTGGCGAGAATAGCCGCACTGCAGATTGAAGCGTGCGTAAAAGAATTACGTGCCGAATGACAGCCGCAGTGTGTGGTGATTTGCTTGTCAAGCCAATACAATACATACTCCCCGAGACTTCATTGTGACGTTGGGAGGCACGGGTGGCCCAGTCGTCTAAGGTGCCGTTATTCGCTGGGCAGAGTTGCGTCCCTTTGGGCATGCCAGAAACCTATGATCGTGAGTTCATATCCCGGTTCGCCCCGATTATGTTTCTAGGTTTGTCAGCACCGAAGTGGTAAACGTCTGAGACCCAACGTTAAACAAAACGTGTGGCGATGTACCATAAAGGCTTTTGATAATAAGAAGTCAGGCCAGAGAATTGTTGTATACCATGTCAGACAAATGACCACCTGTTGCATCTTGCATAGTTGACATTTTCCTGCAGCTAGTGTACATACACGTTCATTTCAGAGAGAATTTGGTCAATTACCTTAAAATGAGCAATTACTTTTAATAGAGTAGTTTTTTTAGAAACATGCCATGATCTCAATAATCTTATATAGAAACCCTGGCTATCTGTACGTGTGGTGCGACCAAGCGCGGACGTCGGAGAGGTGAGGTGAGGTGAAATGGGGTTTAACGTCGCGTCCAAGATTATTGCACTTATTGAGCGACGTGCATGCACGTGTACGTGTGTGTGTGTGGCTGCTTGTACTAGTCCGGACTGATGCCGATTTATAGAGCTAGCACACTGAGATACCATGCCGCAGTTTAACATGAATACCCCACTCAGACACAGTAAACTTACTCCGAGCCGACCAGTCCTGGTTTTAGCCCCTTAATGACGAGCGCCAGACAGGGTAACAACAAGAACCATCTTTTAACGTCTTTTGGTATGAACCCCGGATCTTCCACGCTCCGGGCAGACGCTCTACCACTAGACCACGGCGGCGGTCTTGATGCACAGGAGGTTGTACTGGAAGAACTTACAGTCGAGATAAATTGAAAGGATTTGGAATGTAAGATCATGTTCCGCAGTTTCAGTCAAAAAGGTTTAATGTATAAATAATCAATCCACCTGTAATATGTGTTAAAGCATAACGGTAACGGAGAGGACAAAGAGAACTCAGTAAATGTATTTATTCAGGAGATAACACCAATACGTGTTTCAATAACATGTGACAAATATATGTTATTTGTTTGTTCAGCGTACACTTAAAGCGAAACAACTATAGGCAGAAGAAGAACTAGAACATCAAAAGAGACACAAAGCTAATAATATGAAGCCCTGAATATGAAGCAGATATGAATACATTAGTAAAGCTCGGACAATTAATGCGTAAATACTTTGCCTATTTTCCAAATCACTTCCCGCCTTGCATATGACAATGATATATTGAATAGTATTACAAATATCAATGTATTACACGCCCGTAAATTCATCACCCGTCTTATAAACATACAGTAGTATTTATCACACATTATGTAATGCGCGTGCTTATGTACTGCGGGAACAAGTTTCACAAATATTGAAAACTCCTATGTCATGGAGGAAAACAGTAAAGCAAAAGCAAGTTATGGCATTCGTAAGTCGTGGTAGTGGCTATGAAAAGGCAAGTATAAGCCAATAATTTGTCATTCAATTGTCAAGTTTCAAGTTCGAATATGCAGAGACTCACTGCTGTCGATCAGAACATCGCTATAGGACGTATCCAAAGAGGCGGGTCTTCTGTTGCATGCCACTTCAACGTCCACCACAGCACCATTTGCCGCCTTTGTGACCGATACACACAGTTCAATTCTTTTGCAGACCGTCCGAGAACCGGCCGACCAAGAGTTACCACCCCTGCACAGGATCGCTACATTCGACTGTTCCACCTACGTCATCGCAATGCCACAGCTACGGAGACTGCAGGAAGCATCCCTGGTTTGAGGAGGATATCGGACCAGACTGTCAGGAACCATCTTCGCAAGGCTGGTATCCGACCCAGAAGACCAGTTATCGTCCCTGTTTTGCAACAGATCCATCGACAGCGACGCTTGCGTTGGTGCCATACCCTACAGCCTTCGAATTTGAGAAACTGGAGACGAGTGTGGTTTGGCGATGAATCACGATTTCTTCTTCACCGGCGAGATGGAAGACAGCGTGTTTATCATCGTCTTGCCCCACATTGTGGACGCGACAATTTCACAATGCCAACATCGACGACTTGCCCTGGCCGTCGAGATCTCAAGATCTCAACCCAATCGAACACCTCTGGGATGAATTCGATCGACGTGTACGTCGACGTCAGAACACGTCGCAGACACTCCCAGAACTGGCCAAAGCGTCTACAGCAGAATGGCGCAGAATTCCACAGGACAGAATTCGTACACTTACCCAGTCAGTGCCAAGGAGATGCAGAGCCGTGATTGCTGTCCTGGGCGGTCACACTGTGTTCAGCGCAACCTTGTGGCCTTATGTGACATGACAATGAACAGTTTTCAATGCCTTTGTACAACAACTTGTGACTATCAAGCTCCAAAATTTCATAATTATATCTATGATATTAAATCAAATATATCGACTATATTAGGTACTATACATTTACTAAAAATCTACCTGTGCATTTCCTTTTTGAAGAGTGTATACATTAGAGCAATCTCCATATAAGTAAAATATATAATGATATACGGTTTATGTATTACTTGACCTTTAACAAACAAACAGACAAAATACACACAAATATTTACTTAAGAACATTAATTATTAAAGGTTATAACAAATATTTCTAGAAATATCTATTTTGTCACATCGATGACGAGGAAAATATATATTTTCTATATTATTTTTGAAATTAATTTTAGGACCCAACCGACTAATTCCAGTCTAGAGATGTATACTTTCAATTGAAATACCTCACCAATACAATGGAGTCCTAACTGAATTTGAAGAATCAGCTAATGTCTATGGCTGAGACATTGCCGATGTGACGTCAACATAAATCGAAGTGTTTGTAATGTCACGTTGCAACAGGGAAATATTTTTTGGGGGGGGACTATAATGTGAGGATATGTCCTCCAAGCAATCAAATTCTAATTGATCAAAAAGTGGTATAGGCATCTAAGCTGTCCTATCATTTATTTATCAATTAATTGCAAAACAAATTACCATACACCTTTTACTTAATAACTCAGTATTGAATGTTACGTTAAAGGCAACAATACTCCAACTCGCAGTCGTCTCGCCGGCAATTTGCCCACGTAATCGCCAGATGCCAGTTAGCGCTGTTCACAAGTAAAACCAGTCGAGATAATAGCCGATAAGAAATGTTTGCATCCGCGAAGTAAATGTCACCCATATTTCATTACTGTCAAATATGGAGTGTTGTTGTCCTTCAATGTTTGAAGAGTAATATTGGTATTCTGGGTGAAAAGCAACGAAACGAAACTAAAACTATCCTATCATTATGAACTGATTGCAGAACAATTTATCATCTTTTGCGACTGACTCCATAATCTAGTTACGAATGTTACTAGATGTTTGTAGAACAATTACGCTTTTACTGGATGAATAGTCACGAAACTATTACTCAAGAATACCAACTATTTCATCAAGGAGATCAGCAACTTTCGACACGTTGAGAGTGCCTTTCAGGCAACGATCCAATATTGTTCTAATGTCAAATACAGAGCCTGTTTCCTCAACATTGGTTCCAAACCATAATGACGTTAGACAACTAAATCCCCATTGAACAATTGCTGACAAGTTATAACTGTCGCTTTGTTCCACAAAGAGGTTGAACACCTTGATTGTGTCGTTGACAACTGCAATTGCGCATGTAACATTTCTTCGCTGGCTGCTAATAGTGATTTCTGTTTTGTTACTCAGGCTTCTCTCAATCTGAGCAACATCGTTTTCGTCAAGCTGTTCATTCAGCTGTTCGACAAGCCTTTTCAAGTCGCCTTCGAGCTGAGTCAAAATAGTCTGGACATCTTTCATATGAGGGTCTATTTTCTGGAAAGTAAAAACGAATGTGGCATAGGAAGTAAAACTAATTGTGTTAAGAAAAAAATGCTTAAAATCTTTGAAATGGCTTTATAAAACATACGCTGTGAATATTGCACGTGACATGTAGAAGCAAATAGTATACAGATTATTAGCTGAGTGTGCTCCCGTGTTATAAATATCACATATTAGAAATATTAATATAAATATTTGTATTGTGCGAACCGTTTATTCCTAATACATGTACATGGTAATTATGTATGAAAACAGACAAAGGTAATACTGTCTTTGTCATATTTCATTCTCAAAGTAACTGATGTTTAAGAGGAAATGTCGCTCTTTTCTTTCACGGATGTATCTCAGTATTGCCTAACGCCGGACAGGATAACAAGTACTATCGTTAGGTATGATAGGTATCTAACGTGGGGTCGAACCCCCGACCTGCTGCTCTTGGGCAGAGGCTCTATCCTCGGATAGGGATTGTGTATATGTTCATGTTAAGGTAGGGAGCACGGGTGGCCCAGTCGTCTTAGGCGCCGCGATTCGCTGTGCAGAGTTGCATGCCAGAAACCTATGCTTACGTTTCCAGGTTTGTCAGCACCATACCCGTGCTCGTGGGTTTCACCGAAGTGGTAAACGTCTGAGACCTGCATCACTTCGGGCTTTCCTCCCACATTCAGCTGACACGCCGCGATATAACTAGAATACTGTTAAAAGCGGCGTTATACCCAACTCACTCACTCACTCATGTTAAGGCAAAAGGGTACAGTCAGTAGCACTCAAAGTCCTAGTACGTACGAAACACATGACAAAATGTGTGGCGCTATATTCAAACCGAACAAATATTCATAATCACTTACCCTGGAGTTAAGGAAAGACGTTACCAGGGACGCTGATAAAAGTGCACCAGAACCAATGACCACCAGTTTCTGCGATAATCCCACTTGACCCCCTATCGCCAATATTTGAGCCACGTCAATACCTTGAAATCCCCTGGCCATTGTGGCGAAGTAGTCGGAATCTTCATATCTCTTCATTTCTTTGGACAATTTTCGAAGTTTTTCGGCTGCTCGCCGCTGTTTCTTCTGTGTTTCTTTCGCACACCTTCCAAGAGCCGAACCTGTAATTTGAACACATGTACATCAGTCTAGATACTTCTTGCAAAAAAATGATCATGAGAAAGGGTATTCACATCAAGCAAGTTTATGAGCTTTACATGATATCATGAGGCCTTATCGCAGCTGTATACATTTGCTTGTGTCACACAAACTTATGCGTAGGATTGAGAAATAATTACGTGTCGTGGTCACTGTGATCGACGTCACCAAATATTATGTAACAAAAAGGATTTTCAGGTACATGTAACATAACACATACATGTCATTCATTTACTGAACGGATAGGCCACAACAAGTCGTAGATGTTTACTGAACAGATAGGCCACAACAAGTCGCAGATATTTACTGACCAGATAGGCCACAACAAGTCGTAAATGTTTACTGAACAGATAGGCCACAACAAGTCGCAAATGTTTGCTGAACAGATAGTTCACAACAAGTCGTAAATGTTTACTGAACAGATAGGCCATAACAAGTCGAACATGTTTACTGACCAGATAGGCCACAACAAGTCGTAGATGTTTACTCAACAGATAGGGCACAACAAGTCGTAAATGTTTACTGAACAGATAGGCCACAACAAGTCGTAAATGTTTACTGAACAGATAGGCCACAACAAGTCTTAGATGTTTACTGAACAGATAGACAACAACAAGTCGCAGGTGTTTACTGAACAGATAGACAACAACAAGTCGCAGATGTTTACTGAACAGATAGGCCACAACAAGTCGTAAATGTTTACTGAACAGATAGGCCACAACAAGTCGCAGATGTTTACTGAACAGATAGGCCACAACAAGTCGGATATGTTTACTGAACACATAGGTCACAACAAGTCGAACATGTTTAATGAACAGATAGACACAACAAGTCGCAGATGTTTACTGAACAGATAGGCCACAACAAGTCGTAAATGTTTACTGAACAGATAGGCCACAACAAGTCGAACATGTTTACTGAACAGATAGTTCACCCCAAGTCGTAGATGTTTACTGAACAGATAGGTCACAACAAGTCGCAGATGTTAACTGAACAGATAAGCCACAACAAGTCGCAGATGTTTACTGAACAGATAGGCCACAACAAGTCGTAAATGTTTACTGAACAGGTAGGCCACAACAAGTCATAAATGTTTACTGAACAGATAGGCCACAACAAGTCGTAGATGTGTACTAAACAGATAGGCCACAACACGTCGCAGATGTTTACTGACCAGATAGGCCACAACAAGTCGTAGATGTTTACTGAACACATAGGTCACAACAAGTCGAACATGTTTAATAAACAGATAGGCCACAACACGTCGCAGATGTTTACTGACCAGATAGGCCACAACAAGTCGTAGATGTTTACTCAACAGATAGGCCACAACAAGTCGTAAATGTTTGCTGAACAGATAGTTCACAACAAGTCGTAAATGTTTACTGAACAGATTAGCCACAACAAGTCGTAGATGTTTACTGAACAGATAGGCCACAACAAGTCGTAGATGTTTACTCAACAGATAGGCCAAAACAAGTCGCAGATGTTTACTGAACAGATTAGCCACAACAAGTCGCAGATGTTTACTGAACAGATCAGCCACAACAAGTCGTAGATGTTTACTGAACAGATAGGCTACAACAAGTCGTAGATGTTTACTAAACAGATAGGCCACAACAAGTCGTAAATGTTTACTGAACAGATAGGCCACAACAAGTCGTAAATGTTTACTGAACAGATAGGATACAACAAGTCGTAAATGTTTACTGGACAGATAGGCCACAACAAGTCGTAAATGTTTACTGAACAGATAGGCCACAACAAGTCGCAAATGTTTGCTGAACAGATAGTTCACAACAAGTCGCAAATGTTTACTGAACAGATAGTTCACAACAAGTCGTAAATGTTTACTGAACAGATAGGCCACAACAAGTCGTAGATGTTTACTGACCAGATAGGCCACAACAAGTCGTAGATGTTTACTGAACAGATAGGCCACAACAAGTCGTAGATGTTTACTGAACAGATAGGCCACAACAAGTCTTAGATGTTTACTGAACAGATAGGCCACAACAAGTCGTAAATGTTTACTGAACAGGTAGGCCACAACAAGTCGTAAATGTTTACTGAACAGATAGGCCACAACAAGTCGAACATGTTTACTGAACAGATAGTTCACCCAAAGTCGTAGATGTTTACTCAACAGATAGGTCACAACAAGTCGTAGATGTTTACTGAACAGATAAGCCACAACAAGTCGTAGATGTTTACTAAACAGATAGGCCACAACAAGTCGTAGATGTTTAATGAACAGATAGGCCACAACAAGTCGTAGATGTTTACTAAACAGATAGGCCACAACAAGTCGAACATGTTTACTGAACAGATAGGCCACAACAAGTCGTAGATGTTTATTGAACAGATAGGCCACAACAAGTCGCAGATGTTTACTGAACAGGTAGGCCACAAGTCGTAAATGTTTACTGAACAGATAGGCCACAACAAGTCGAACATGTTTACTGAACAGATAGGCCACAACAAGTCGAACATGTTTACTGAACAGATAGTTCACCCCAAGTCGTAGATGTTTACTGAACAGATAGGTCACAACAAGTCGCAGATGTTAACTGAACAGATAAGCCACAACAAGTCGCAGATGTTTACTGAACAGATAGGCCACAACAAGTCGTAAATGTTTACTGAACAGGTAGGCCACAACAAGTCATAAATGTTTACTGAACAGATAGGCCACAACAAGTCGTAGATGTTTACTAAACAGATAGGCCACAACACGTCTCAGATGTTTACTGACCAGATAGGCCACAACAAGTCGTAGATGTTTACTGAACACATAGGTCACAACAAGTCGAACATGTTTACTGAACAGATAGGCCACAACAAGTCGTAGATTTTTACTAAACAGATAGGCCACAACACGTCGCAGATGTTTACTGATCAGATAGGCCACAACAAGTCGTAGATGTTTACTGAACACATAGGTCACAAAAAGTCGAACATGTTTACTGAACAGATAGGCCACAACAAGTCGTAAATGTTTACTGAACAGATAGGCCACAACAAGTCGTAGATGTTTACTGAACAGATAGGCAACAACAAGTCGTAGATGTTTACTAAACAGATAGGCCACAACAAGTCGAACATGTTTACTGAACAGATAGGCCACAACAAGTCGTAGATGTTTATTGAACAGATAGGCCACAACAAGTCGCAGATGTTTACTGAACAGGTAGGCCACAAGTCGTAAATGTTTACTGAACAGATAGGCCACAACAAGTCGAACATGTTTACTGAACAGATAGGCCACAACAAGTCGTAGATGTTTACTAAACAGATAGGCCACAACAAGTCGAACATGTTTACTGAACAGATAGGCCACAACAAGTCGTAGATGTTTATTGAACAGATAGGCCACAACGAGTCGCAGATGTTTACTGAACAGATAGGCCACAACAAGTCGTAGATGTTTACTGAACAGATAGGCCACAACAAGTCTTAGATGTTTACTGAACAGATAGGACACAACAAGTCGTAGATGTTTACTGAACAGATAGGCCACAACAAGTCGTAGATGTTTACTCAACAGATAGGCCACAACAAGTCGTAGATGTTTGCTGAACAGATAGTTCACAACAAGTCGTAAATGTTTACTGAACAGATAGGCCACAACAAGTCTTAGATGTTTACTGAACAGATAGGCCACAACAAGTCGTAGATGTTTACTCAACAGATAGGCCAAAACAAGTCGCAGATGTTTACTGAACAGATTAGCCACAACAAGTCGCAGATGTTTACTGAACAGATAGGCCACAACAAGTCGTAGATGTTTACTGAACAGATAGGCCACAACAAGTCTTAGATGTTTACTGAACAGATAGGCCACAACAAGTCTTAGATGTTTACTGAACAGATAGGCCACAACAAGTCGTAGATGTTTACTGAACAGATAGGCCACAACAAGTCGTAGATGTTTACTGAACAGATAGGCCACAACAAGTCTTAGATGTTTACTGAACAGATAGGCCACAACACGTCGCAGATGTTTACTGACCAGATAGGCCACAACAAGTCTTAGATGGTTACTGAACACATAGGCCATACAAGTCGTAGATGTTATACGTTTACAAAACAGATAGATGTACATGTTGGCCACAGCACGGCGTAGACATTACGCATAGGTTCCAGCAGTTTGGAGGTGATTAAGTATTTAGTTAATGAGGACCATATGGTCAGGTGTGGTGAGGTGACTCAATGTATGCCATCGTTCCATATAAGGTGGATCGTTGCAAATGCACCCAGCCACCGATTTATCTGGTCTAAGCAGTATTACTTTGATATCTCCGCACTGACCGAAATAGTTAATTAGGTTTACTTATATTTACTCAGTGAATTTCACTGTCCACTCAGACACTAACATTTCAGGAGACTTTCCTAACCAGTTATAAATATTTGCTAATTAGACTGCTATAGTCTGATTATTCATGCAGTTTAAGACCATAACACAACTGGATAATATAGTCAGCCTCACAGTCCCTGACACTTGTTACTTTCCCTCCCGCCGAGCTCTTACTGTAATGCTATATCTGAAAATGAAGCAGTCCACAGGTTCCAGATCTTCATCTCACACCTCACTGCAATCTGATTAAAATCAAATCTTTCTATCAAAATTATATATTTTCATAGACAAGGCGTTAATCTATCGGATAATACAAGTAGTGATAGTGGTGATTAAAGCCATACATTTACATAGAAAGTGATCGCACATTATTTAACATGTTTAAGTGAAAACATTTTTTTCTATTTCACAGATATCCAAAACAGTGTAGTGTGTGGCAAGCATTTCAAGGATAAAGAAAAGAGGTTAACTATAGTTTTACAAAACCTGACCCAGGGCTGTGTTTGTGGTTTTACTGAGCATACATGCCATGTATTGTTACAAAAAATTGTTGAATTGTTTAATAACAATGTCATTTGGCAAGCATGCCATTTGGATAACAGAACTGAACTCTCCCTACCCCCTTTTCATGTCATAATGTTTCACCTCACCCCCACCCACCCACCTCTTCCCCTCCGCCAAATACATTACAACCCTTTTCAACACCTCCCGCACAAGCTCTATAAAAGGCACACGTGACACCCCAGTCCCTTACACCCTTGCCAAATGAAACTGTGCTAAACAATGAGAAACATGCTGTCAATTTACATAGCGTTTAAATATCCTTTATTCAGTGACACGAGGTGTCTGATTGGTTGTTATGTTAATACTCATTCAAGTCATTTATCGATCGATCGATCCAGAGATCAATCGCTAGATCTGGGCGTGACGGAAGGGGAACCAATTCCATGTACACTGATATTACTTCTATTACCCCGCAAGTAATAAAATAGCTAGGTAATATCGTTTCATAATGAAAGAAACAAAGTGAAAGTTCGCTGAAGTTTCGCTGAAGATTTTCTGATTACACACACACATTCTGTAAGACAAATATCAGAAGGAGTGAAGGAAAGTAGTAAGAAACTTGGCGGGAACAGAAAGGGAACTAATATCATGCATGTACAGCGAAAGTTACTTCGGAACCGCAGCAAATTAAATAGGTCACTTTGTGTATTGGTATGAATATAGTTTCATAATGACAGACAGGAAACGATAGTGAAGGCTGCTTCAGCTGCAAGAAATAACATCAGGTAGAGTTTTTCTCTGCTTACATACACCTACGGTTCGACAAATATCAGGAGGGACGAATGAAGGTAGTGAGAAACAATAGTACATATTCACCTGTACATATATTGCCCATAGTGATTTCAATCCTCGAATCTGAACAGCCTGTGTGTACAACAGGAAACAAGTGCTGGACTTTTAACTTCCGCTTCCTTTGGTTGTCTCGTTTGTAAACAGGCCGCCGTGGGCCGTGATATTGCTGGAATATTGCTAAAAGCGGCGTAAAACCATACTCACTCACAAACGGGGCGCCGTCGAATGGCAGTGGTACTGCTGTGCGGCGTCAGACAAAAGACGAACACTTACTTTTATTTAGCAGATAGTGCGAGTGGTTGGTGCTACCGACAAGACATGCTTACCATGTTCGCGAACACCTGGTGTCATCACTAATTTTCGGTGATCCATTCATGTAATTTTCCCGCTATTTTGCCTTGAACGCCCGACGGAATCGGTGAATAATCGATACTGGTTATTCTCTGGCTTTGACGTTTTAGATTTAGGATAAAAGGATGCTTTCATGTAAAGGGCGTTATAATCCGTTGTATTCTCTCACACTTGACCAGATCCCTCTGGAAATAATGAGAGATTTGAAGACTCAGGCTATGTACTGCGTAGATTTATGTCACCCTTGACCAGTAAACATGTGCAAGAAACCCCCTACCTGTTTGAAGAATCATTTCAAGTGTCAATAAAGATTTCTAAAAAGCGTGCATTAATGCTTGTGACAATGACTTTGATATAGCGTGGTCGCCTACGAACCTCAGGGACCGGCCATTCTATTTTCTGAGAAAGTGCCATGGATCTTATCGAAATAAAATTGTCCTAGAAAATCCTTGAAAAAATTTATTATCATACAGACTGTTGAAAAGAAAACAATTGTCAGCCAAAAAAATACATTGTTGCACGATGTTTTGAAAACATTTCAGGCTCACAGTATTAATTGAAAAATATATGTCGCTGAAAGATTATCTCATCTCCAAAAGAAGTCCCAGATCCTTCATCAACCACCCACCCTCCCCGATTAGTTTGTCAGAAAAAGACGTTACTAAAAATCCTTTCATTTGGGTATTTGTTATGCAAGATTACCATATTACACCGGTTAATCAACCGGGCCTTTTTAAACACATCCAATTTTGCATCTGGATCCACTGGTCATCATTAACCAGTGCCGTAGCGCCGTACAAATATTTGCCCCACCCCCACCCTGTCAAAAAGAGTTAACTACGGCCTTGCTGATAACCGCTAGTCTTCATTATAGACATATATATTTTCATCCACCATCATCATCATTTCATCTTGTGTTATTATATGTTGTTCTTGTCTGCAGTTGAATGTCAGCCAACTAACAACTTCAACCTCGATACCCTTTGCAGCCTCTGTGATTTCTCCAGCTTCACCTGGACTTTCCCAATCTATTTTTAGATACTTCTCCCACTTATCAATACTGTTCACCATCTTGTCTTCCTTTGATACCTGTCAGATGCTACCTGTCTTCTGATTGGCCGTTTGGTCCACTTCCTTTCTCACTTGTCCCCCTCGTGCATAAACCCTTATGCAGCGAGGTCTCTTATTTCCAGGTAGAAACATTTCAACATTCTTATCTTTTTCCATCCTGTTCTAGAAACATATATACTTATAGAAAGGGCACGACAGAATTTTATTAAAATAACATATATTATATTACAATATTATTTAATTTATTCTATCTAAATATATTTGCCAGTTAACACAATTTTGTTTCATTTCTAATATGGTCTACATGGTCTACATTAGTCTGTCTTACAGACCCTGATACAAATATATCAAATACAGCCCATGCAAGTCTATAATGTTTGGCAAGTCTAGATCACTGTATTATCAGGATCCTTTTACTATAAGAAAACTAAACAACTGTTTTTTTTCTGTAGGATATGTTCATTTCAGACATTAGATGTTAGTCTAGGTCTACATGTGCTACAACTTTTTGCTACCCCATAAACAGTGTAAAGATTTTCTTTTGGCTTACAATAAATTGTATTAAGTATTGAAATTCTATTTCCAGCTTCCCTCCCATCATCTGACTACATATTAAACACGTCATAATCATCCAGAACTGCCTCATGTTTTAACTAGCAGCCTAGTGGCTTTCAATGACAACTGTGAAAAAAACATTTAATCGGCAACAGAAATGGCTGATGTGCGGGATTTAAAGTCACGCACCGATGCCCGACAAATATTTCTTGTTTGCTTCAGCTTTAAACCTGAAGCGACCCTATTAATAACGACCGGATAAACGTAATCATCGCTATTAATAGATTCGAGGAAAACCCAGCGAGTCGTCGCACATTCCTGCCCTGACATAGATTGAAACTTGCACAGTGAAAGTACCTCACAATGGGAAATTCAAGTAAGTACATAGTTATGTCTGTTTACTGTTAAACTCACCAGGTGTGCGCTTTTATTTAATCAGATCAAAGTGTTAACAATGCTATATTGACAATCAGATCTTATTCTCACTTGTCTTCTACCCGTCAAGATCTGAAAAATCCTCCACACATATCAAATCTGAAGTCACTCTATTTACGGTAATTACATACCTGCCAAGGAAACACAAATGTACCGTTATATATGTGGAAGAATTTGTGTTTCACTGGGAACGACACCGTGCGGAAAAACAGGGTTTCACTGTATGTCTAAATGATATTGACACGAATAATTGGACTAAAGGTAGACTAACATCTAGTATCATGAACATATCTTACTGAAAAAAGGTTGTTAAATTATCTAAATAAAAATATAATAAAAAGGAGCCAAGCGACTCTCTTCAGTCATCTAGACTTGCAAACATTATAGACTCGCATGGGCTGTGTTGGATATATTTGTATCAGGGTCTGTATGACAGACTAAATTAAAGGTTAACAATAATAAAATACCACAGTAGATGAAACTTTGCTCAGTTAATGCAATTACAGATAGAATGCCAGTGAAACTACAACAATAAGTTTATCGTAAGATAGTGCGTATAAAATACAGTCAGAATAGTAAGAGTACATCTTTCAGTCAGCGAGCGTTGTAGAACTTTAATATTAATCATGACAAGGTGTAGACCACGTGTTGAGCACAACTCCACATACCGACATTTTTCTGTAGTGGGTAGACTTGCACAATTCTCTGAGGCAATAATTATAAGTTTATATCATAATTTCTAGATTATATGAAAAATAGGAACAACTTGTCCCCATAAGAGACTGGTGTGCCGTACGATTATCTAGACTTGCCTTGTATAAGGATAAAATTACTACACATACATGGATTATTCTTTCTGTACAGCCTTAGAGCAAGGCTATATGGCAGGTTACGAGGACCATCAATTCTCGAGGAATTGACCTCCTTTCGAATTTGCCGACACCGCACCATTTACATAGGCGGATTGTTATCATGGAGTGGAGTCATTAGGATGGAGTCTCTACGTGGAGTCGCATAGTTTGTAAATTGTATTGATTGATCTTCTGTATTTAATAATTAAACCAACAAGGTCATAACTGACATTTAAAGCCCCAAATATCCCACTGACACATTTGATTAGCTGTACAGTCTGTTCAAAAGCTGATAGACCTTTGGTGTATGTAGGAGTACCAATTGTCACTGGGGAAAATTACCTCGCTTACGCTTGTCTCAGACTAGAGCAACGCCCGACTGCCCAGATGACATTTTCCCTTACCCTGCCCCATACAGTTAGTATGAAAGATTTTGTTTGTTGTTTAACGCCGCACCCAGCAATATTCCAACTGTAGGCGGTAGTATGACAGAAATACCGTTGGCATAAAACTACACAAAATTGTATTACAGCTAAGACAATTAATTATTTCAGTTATTACAGGAACAAAACACGTTGTGGTATTAGCAAAATGATTTGTTTCAGAAATAAATCCGTCTACGTTGGGCAAGCTTGAAATCCTGAAAAAATGGATTCGGTAGCATAACGATAATATTTGCTTTCAATAAATAAATAGACATATATCCATAAATTACTGTATTGTTAGAAAGGTGATGTCTCTGTGTAATTTGTAAGGATTTAGACCTAACATTAATACTTTTTGCATATAACAAAGATTGCTGTATGTCAGTGTTACAAACAGTGTAGGGATAATAACAAATATGCAGATTATTCCTGTTACAATCTTGGAATAGCCTCATGGGTCCAAGACTGCAAAAAAATCATAAGATTTTCCCGCCTCTATGTATGGGAAACAGTGCAGGGCCCCGTTCCACAAAATGATCTTAGCGCTAAGATGATCGTAGCTCCCATACTTTAACATAGGCTTACGACAATCATAGCACTAAGATGGCTTTGTGGAACAGGCCCCAGGTCGTTAGCCGACACACGAGATTCTATCCGACAGGACGGCCCTTCGCCCGGTTGATACCCGGTTGACTTGGAGCTTAACAGACATACAGGCATATATTTTGTCAAAGTCTCACCTCGTACCCCTCTCCAGGGTACACCACACCTTATAACCCTCGAGATCGGTTGACAACTTATAATGTACCCTCACACACATGGCTCACACACAGGGTATATAACCATATGACCCTCGAGATCGGTTGACAACTTATAATGTACCCTCACACACTGGCTCACACACAGGGTACATAACCATATGCCCCGAGGGATCAATTGACAACGAATTTATCTCTCCGACAGACGTTAAGGTCCGGAATATACGTCCGCAGTTTCACTGAGTTAGCAAAACTCGTAGCAGACGACGCAAATATCTGACTTACTTCTCTTTTCCCAGTGCATTCAGATAAACATTGGCTCATTTCAACGAAACGATACATATTCGAGATATGCAAGTTACCTACGATGTGTTCCGATTGATTTTTCAGCGGGCGACATGAAAAGTAATTGCATACTCCTTAACCAATCAGAAGCTAGTATTTAATGTAAGGTGAGATGAAGGCTTATAGAGTGGCGAACATAGTTTTTTAAATCTTGTACATATGAGAAAATTCCAAGATCAGTAACAGGAAAACTCTTAAGATTGTTGTTATATCAACGTCTAATTCCCAGTTTCTATTAACTGTGAGCGACCGTAGTCACCTTGGTAAAGACTACTGTGTTCTACAGGTTCGTGTATGTTCAAACACAATTGCCTAATATTGTTTCATTTTAAGACTCCACTCCAAGGCAGCAGTCCATGTCTTACTGTTTCACGTCTCCATATTGTACAGAGCGTCATGGGTCGAGAGTGATATACTATAGGTCACAAGATAACAGAGGTTGTACACCCCTACATCCGGGGCCTGCCATGTCTCTTGTTCTCACCAATTAAGGCTCTAAGTTAATATGTGTGGTGGACCTCTACCTTTTCCTTATCGTGATAAACTGACTAACAAGACAACATTGTCTTCAAGTCAATAAATATACACCAATGATTATGCATGATACTCCTGTTTCATTTAAACAAATTTCAATCACAAAAAAGGTGAAATAATATCCCTCAACGGAAAACCCCTCAACGAGAATATATAATCTTGTATTCAAAGATTAAACGAACATAAAAAGGATAAAGATTAAAGAATTAACAAGCCACCGTCGAACATATTTCCTGTGTATCTGCCACGGAAGCATCTGATATCATTATTCCTCCCTGTAACGAAATGTCTAAACAAAATCATTGCAGGTCTTGGCTTTAACAAGCATTTTCTCATTTTTGGGAAAGTTCCCCAAATATGTTCAACGTGCAGCGTTCCGCCTCTCCGTGTCACAATAGAACTTAATTAATATCTCATACATTCTTTTCCGCTGGCTGCCCCTCTCCCTGTTACTTGGCCGCCCTCCCCCCAAACATTCCTGTTCCATCCTGTGTTTTTATACTGAATGGACAAAGATTGATAGCCTTGCTCCATGACACTACAGAATAACTCATTGCCCAACTCTATGCTTGTCAAGGTGAGAGGACGACATTCCATGTTGATTACATAGACTTGCACTGTCTCTAAGGAATTTATTCTATAAAACATTTGGATTGGTTAATTTCAAATCTACAATAACGGAACTGTAAACAATAAACTGTATCCCACATAATTATACTTAAAGTCTTTTATTGCATCGCGCTTGTCATAACTGTATTCACGTTTTATTTTTAGACATATGTAGTGCATACTGGTAATTATCAATAAATATTTAGTGTATAAAGCAAAGCTTATATAACGTATAATGATTCTCTATACAGTGTTTGTGGCTTGAGTATATCGTTTAGATGTTCATTTCCAGTTTTGTACTGCCATAATCATGGATAAGATTGTCTTGAATAGTCCTAAAACAAATTAGTTTCACTTCACCCCAGCCGTAAATATTTCTCAATAGCCCCGAATGAAGCTATACTAGATTTTCCTGAGATGAAGGGCTGGGCCAAATAAGGTGATGACATACGCAAGCATTGTTCAGCCTCCAAGGAGAGGTGCCAGTAAAAATGCAAGTCAAGGAAACCTTAATGTTATGGTGGAAGGATTTTATAGAATGTTCTACTGATAATACATCTGGTGTATTCCAATGTAGCAATCTCATTAAAATCAGATCTTAGTTCTCTTAGTTTGTTCAGCGGTAGCGAGAACTGAGGTCTGATTTTAATGAGATTGGATGTATTCAAGTGTAGGTGTCATTTATCTCGTGGCTTCTTTACATTGTTTAGTCTACTCATTGCTATCAAAATTATGTTCCTCGGAGGCTTAGCGTCTATCTAGAGATAAGAGATAGAGTTTTAAAAACGAACTCTTTGTCCTTTCTCTGTATATGGCTGGGCAGCTGATGAAGCTAGGGCAGTGTGTGGGAGGGCATAGGGTTTTGTTTGTTTTGGTCCGAGTAGAGAATAGGTCTTCAGCAACCCATGCTTGCCATAAAAGGCGACTATGCTTGTCCTAAATGACGACTAACGGGATCGGGTGGTCAGACTCGCTGACTTGTTTAAGCATGTCATCCATCCCAATTGCGTGGATCGATGCTCGTGATATCAATCACTGGATTGTCTTGTCCAGACTCGATTATTTTACAGACCGCTGTCATTTAGCTGGGATATTGCTGAGTGCGGCGTTAAACAACAAACAAACAAATCAATTGCTCGATACACATGATGCTAATCACTGTATTGTCTGGTCCAGACTCGATTGTTTACAGACCGCCGTCATATAGCGGGAATATGTATAACTGATTTCGGCGTTAAACAGCAACAAACAATGATAGATTTAATAGGGAACTTATTCTAAACCGGGGCCCACAGGGTTCTTGGTAGGGTCACCTTTGCTCTCAGTTTACATGTTCTTCAATAGTTTCTCCCTGTTCTTAGGAGACGACAGCCTTGAGCAGGCATCTTCAGATTGCCGAGACGTTCAGAAACGAACTGCCCGTAAACTGCGAAAGCTTGCGAAGGTGTTGAGGGAGAAACAGAGGCAGATGAATATTGCTAAAGTCTCCTTCCACTCTGCTGGGATTGTTTCGGGTGGATTATCTCTCGCAGGCGCCTTTCTCGCTCCTTTCACTGGTGGTCTGTCCATTGCACTTATTGTCGCAGGTGGAGGGATAGGAGTAGCTTCCGGGGTAGGAGATCTAACTACCCAAGCAATCGAGTTCAGTGTCGTTAATGAAGCAATAGCAAACGCACAAGAGGAACTCGATCGGCTGAGTAGGAAACTGAACAAATTAGTCGAAGAACTAAAAATTCAACTTAAAGGCTACGGAATGTCAAAATATGAAATTGGGCAAATGTTTAAAACATTTGCCGGCATGGGATATGGGGCCTATCAGTTTCATAAACAAATCAAGAAGGCACTTGACATCGTAAGAGCAGCATCCCATGCTCAGAAGATTGCACTATCCCTGGACGGAGGACAGGTCGTTGCTGATGCTGTTGAAGGTGCCATGGCCGGAGCGACAGCAAATCCAAAACTCGCAGGTGGCGTTGCTGGTTTTAAGGCTCTCAGCAAGGGCGCTAAAGCTCTCCGTGTAGCAGGTGCTGTTGGGTCCGCAGTCGGCATTGGCTTGAGCATTAAAGGACTAGTTGAAGACGGCATCAGACTTGACAACAATGTGTCTGAAGTGGCAGATGTCATTAATAAAATGGCTAACAAATTGGAAGAATGCTAAACAGCCTCGAACTGTTATTAACAGCAGTGTTTATATGGAAATATTATTTACTGGACAGTTTAGGTAGATACATGTAGATCGGTTTCTCATCTCGCGGTACGAGGGGGAATATGTCTCGTCGTTTCATATCATGGGAGAAACATCGTATATAATTTCACAAATGACATATCCTCTATATTATCATATTACCATAACAGTTCCTCTTCATGTGTATGCGCCTGTTGACATGGTATATACATATAACAACCCTAAAGACTGCAATGTCTGGATGAATGACAGCTGTTTTGTCATGCAAAACAATATACAACTGATGTGTTCAAGCTATTATATGAAGGTCGTGTACATGTTTATATGAAGGGAGCAATACAAATATATTTTTTTGTTTCATATTAAAGATTATGATTGACAGTTAGTGAGTGGTTGGGGTTTATGCCTGTTTCAACAGCATTTCTGTTACATCAAGGTATGCCAGCTTCATTTGGGAGGAAAGCCTAAAGCTGTATTGGATCATTGACGCTGACAACCCAATCAATGTCCTGAAAGTGAATTTGGGGTTCGAACCCACAATTATCGGAATCTGGTTTTACTCACAGGACGCAACTCTGCACATGCAACGAATTCAAGAGCTCTAAAAGACTGAGCAACTTGTATTCCCTTAATGGTAACACTTCTTTGAGCAGTCTCTGTTATCGCTGCATTGTCAATAGTGGCTACAGTGGCGGTCAGGTAGCCTAGTAGTTAAAGCGTTCGCTCGTTACGATGTAGACCCGGGTTCGATTCCCGACATTGGTACTATGTGTGAAGCCCATTTCTGGTGTCCCCCGCCGTGATGTTGTTGGAGTATTGCTAAAGGCGGCGTAAAACCCTACTCACTCACTCACTATAGTGACTACAACAATAACTGAACATTCATATAAAAAACAATAAGGCACGTGAGCGGGAGAAGTCGCAACCCACAACACTTACATCTCTGAATGAGTGTTCACTTAGGTAGCCGCCCTCAATTTGACAAGAGAATCTGTTGTCACCTTTGACTTTCGAGGTCGTTTTTGTCCATGGATTTAGGTACAAAATTAATGTATATTTTTTTTTATGATATTTCTGAATCTTATTGAATCTAGAAAACTTACCAAGATCGTACATGTAAGGCGCATATATTTAGTGTTCTGACATAAATGATCTGGTCTGTGTCAAAGGTGAAAAAAACCCACATTAATTGCTTGACCAAATTAAAGAACTTCTTATAAGTGACATATCAAATAATGCCACAAATAAGGTCAGTATGTTAACTGAGGAAGAAATCTACCAAAACCCTGAATCAGTATTCAACGTTTGACTTGACTCTAAAACCTGAAGACATGTCCATTCTTAACTTTTACTGGATTCCAAAGCTTCACAGAAATCCGTACCACCAAATCAAAGTCTCCAATATTAGCCATAATCTTAAATACAACAAAGGGGGGAATTTATTTGTATTTACAGAAAGTATTTGCGAAAAGTCGACTTGATACCATGTGGATTCTAAAACAACTCGAGGATTCGTTTGATTTTTTTCAATTTCAGAAACGAACAAGTTCGATTCTGTCAAAAAAATTGATTTTTTAACTTTGTACTATCCCATACGACAAACATCGTTCCCTTGAGTCATGGGGCATTTGTTACTAAACGTGGCGACCAAACAAATAATACATCTCTATCCTCAGAGGTTCAGGACCATTTGTCAAACATGAAAGGAAATGCCATCTGACATTTACTGGAAAAAAACAATATGTGAAATACTGGACTGCCTCATCGATAACATCTAGACTCTTTCAAAAGAATAGATCTTGTAATATAAATGAAATACCATGTATTTGAACAAAGTGTTGACAAACATCCTGTTCAAGAACATATATGTTTGTGAAACATGACACCAAAACAGATCTTATAGTTTGCACGTGCCACATGCAGTAGCGCCACAGACGTGCGTAGGGTGTCATTCCAGATTTTGACACGTTCAAGGAAGGTCGATTCATCTATGTGGATCATTATTCCTGTAAATTTTATTGATTTTGCGTATCGTACATTTGTGATTTTCCTGATTTCCTTCATTGTGTACCAGCTAGCGAAGCGGCGTCTGCGGGCTAGACACTGGTGGAAGTCAGCGTGTAGTCGCCAATATATTCAATGTTTCACAATCTGTGATTACCAGACAGTGGAACAGGTACCAACAACCCCTAAATGTTGACGATCGATCCGGTACGTATTCAAGTAGTATTTTATTTACGTGTACACAACGGAGTTACAGAGAAGCGACGAGGGCCGTTTCCGAAATCGCAAATTCAAACTTTTCCTGCTGTGCACACAGACAATTCGACTTTGGCGATGGAAATTGTATCAGAATTGGCAATTCAGATGCGTTTGACGGCATATTACGATCTAATGGCGTTATAGACGAGAGGTTAGGTCATCTGATATCGTAAATTAACGGTGAATAAGCAGTTCCCTTCAACTGATTAACCCACCTGAACTGATTTTGATATAGTCTAAATATATTTATTTTTAATATATTGATTGGACTATGCATAGACTCGTTAGTCCAGCCAAAATATAAATCCATAATTGCACTGGACTTAAAAAGTCAGTAAACTCCCCTGCCTCGGGAAGATGGTCAAGCGTCGGTTGCGTCGGTTGCGTCGGTCTCCGTCAGGATTAACCGGCTTCGCTGTAAGGAAACAAAGTATGGCTTTTGCATTTCCATGTTACGGGTTACACGTATCTATGCATTTAGCCGTTCAATAAATTAGCAATTCTCGGGGAAAAGGGCTACTTTCGAATTTGTTAGAACTCACGCCACAGCCTAACCTGGAGTGGAATTTTAGAGATGGAGTCTTGGAGTGGAATTGCACATTTTATTGTCGTTTAACGTCGTGCTAAGCAATATTCCAGGTATATGCAGGCGTTTTAATTTTGTTAAAACAGGAGATGTGAATAATGTTTTATTGTTTATATCTCTAAATGAAAAGGACAACTGACATTGAAACACCCAAATATCATATCGCCACATTTCACCAGCCGTACTGTGATTCAAGGGCTGGCTCGTAGATATAATACATGTATTAACAATACAACCCACATGACTGATTTGCCGAGCTCCTCGCAACAATAGTATTAAAAGTGGTAGTAAGAAGTGACTTGTGCTGGTTTTTATTATATTTCAGACATCGATGCAGTTACATGTCGTTCAAATTGTATTAAATCCCTCCCTAAACATCACCATGCAGTGTCAGTAAGTGAGTATGGTTTTACGCCGCTTTTAGCAATATTAAAGTTCTAACGTCTTTACGGGTGTCGTGACGGGTGTCGTGACGGGTGCCAACGGTGTGGCACCTTTTCGCGAACACCTGGTATTATCGCTATTTTATAGTGATTCATTAAAATAAATATGCTTTGATATAGTCGGAATCGTACAATGGACTCTGATTTAAGTAGAGCTATCTTTTAATTGTGGAAATGGATTTGTCGCTTTATTGTACATGTTTATATAGGTTGAGCAATCAAATAATATTTTTGGCCTTCATATTCAAAAATATATAATGGCAGTAGAGAGAAAGTAATACCTTCCGGACAAAAGCATTCCTGTGGAGCGTGGAGCACCAACAAAAGCATTCCTGTGGAGCATAGAATTTCCAACAAATTCCTGTGGAGCATGGAATTTCCAACAAAAGCATTCCTGTGGAGCATTGAATTTCCAACAAAAGCATTCCTGTTACGTTCCGGACAAAAGCAGTACTGTAGAGCGTGGAATTTCCATCAAAAGCATTCCTGTGGAGCGAGGAATTTCCAATAAAAGCAGTCCTGTGGAGCGTGGAATTTCCAACAAAAGCATTCCTGTGGAGCAAGGAATTTCCAACAAAAGCATTCCTGTGGAGCGTTGAATTTCCATCAAAAGCATTCCTGTGGAGCAGCATTCCTATGGAGCGTAGAGTAAAGAAACAAACAAAAGCATACCACAGAGGTCAGTCAATACCTTTCACACAATAGAAGTTAACAATAACATTCCAGAATCAACGTTTCATCCATTCATAGAATGTATGGTACGATGAATACTCAGTAACCAATGAAACGCTAAAGGAAGACAAAGTACACCAATGAAATTCAACTTTATGGAAGTTAAGCAGTGTTTAACTGTTGAAGCTTTCATTCGAGCTTAAACAGCGATCTTGTCAACGAGACGAAATCTTCACGCCGGTATACATCTTGAATCTGATCATGGGAACCCGAACAACTGACAAGTATGTATTTTTTTACACCAGAACTTCAGTGTTTAGTCAACATTTTTCTACTGAGATTGTTATCGAAGGAATAGCATTTAACTGTGCTGAGCAGTATTACATGTATAAAAAAGCTTGTATGTTCAGAGATTGGGAAACTGCGCATAAGATTTTAAAGTGTGTTTCTGCTGCTGAACAAAAACGTTTAGGTAGAAGTGTGAGATGTTTTAATCAACGCCAATGGGATGTTGTGAGTTCCAATGTGGTGTATGCAGCATCTTCAGCTAAATTCTCACAGTCTGTTTTTCTGAAGAAACAACTGTTAGACACTTTTCCCAAGATCTTGGTAGAAGCGAGTCCATATGATCGTGTGTGGGGTGTGGGTCTATCACTGCATGACCCTAATATTCTTAATCCATCTAAATGGAAAGGCAGTAATAGACTTGGTCAGATCTTAATGATGGTTAGAAATGAAATAATGAACACAGAGTCAAGTGAAAACTGATGGTTTTAAAATGTGTTACAGTGATGTAACTTGCTATTTTGAACAGAGGCAAGAAAACTACATTCTACTCGTGGAAGCAGGTCATGCGGATGCCACACACTCTAAATGAACCAGTCATAACACGATCGCCTGAGTGGTTTCAAGATAGGGAAGAATGTGCGAAAGATGCAAAGAGAAAATTTAAAGATGAATACAAGGCAACAAAGAGAGTCATTATCAAGAAGATGAAAACCTTACCACTCAACGCTGATGAAGTAGATATGGCTACAAAACTGAAACAAGCAGAGGATCTTCTCACGATGAGTTACTCTTTAGAAGTGAGTAAAATGATCAGTCAGCTCGCATGTGAAATGTGTATTCCTTGTTTGTTTAATGAAGAAGGTGATCCAATCTTTTTGGGAGAACATTCTTGTCGCATGTCGGAGCAGGAGCAGGTGGATAAATACTTCAACGCGGCACTTGAGGATACGGACAATGAACTGGTAATAGGAAAATGGATGAAACTTGTGATTGATGATCCACATCTGTGCACAATGCCTGCTTTCAATTTAGTACCTTACCAGTGTAAGGACTATCGTGACAATACATTCAAATCACCCGAATGGGTGAATGGTTTGAAGCAATGCGTTGTAAAAATGTTGAAGTTGCAAAAACGCTTGTAGACTGTTTCCATGTCATATTACCAAATGAGTGCAATGTGTGTGTGTGTGTGTGTGTGTGTGTGTGTGTGTGTGTGTGTGTGTGTGTGTGTACTTTAGCAATATTCATACTATGAATAAACATAAATTATGCTTACATCTTTGTTTGTCTTCTTTTGATAGTTATCAAATGGTTGTTCTTTAATAGGTGTCTGTTGACAGTGCTTCTCTCATTTCAACATGAAGCCACAACAGAGAAAGGTGCTAACAAAGAAACAGGAGAAGATGTTAGAAAGTTACTATTTTAACCCGCTTGAACCGGGAGCTTTTTATGGTCCTAAGAAACTTCATAGCGTTCTGAAATTAGCTCGTCAACCAGATCTCAGACTGAGCACTGTGAAACGTTTTCTGAACAAACAGGATGCCTACAGTTTACACAAACCAGCCAAACAGAGATTCAAAAGGCTGAGAGTTCGAGTGAATTCTATAAATGAAATGTTTGATGTAGATTTGACTGACATGACTCGTTACAGCAAAGAGAATAATGGCGTGCGTTATTTACTGGTGGCTATTGACATACTAAGTAGGTTTGCTTTTGCCCTGCCTTTAACAAATAAGAGACCAGAGACAGTACTGAAACCTTTCAAAGAAATAATTCAGGAACGAAATCCAATGAAAGTACGTGTGGATGGTGGTTCAGCGTTTAAAGGAGTATTTAAAGATTTTTTAGAAAAACACAATATCACTCTGACTGTTGCACATAATGAATATCAAAAGTAATTATGTGGAACGATTCAACAGAACACTGAAATCACTTATTACGCGTTACTTGACCCATAATAACACCAAGTATTATTTAGATGCACTGCCCAAGTTGATGGGCAATTATAACAACACCTTACATTCTTCTTTGCCCAACCTTTCACCAGTTCAAGTCAAGAAGAAGAATGAACTGAAAGTATGGGAACATTTGTATGTGAAGCCGTTGTTACTTAAGAAAAGCTCCAAACACAACCGGCCAAAGGCATTTGTATTTAAAGTAGGGGATCTTGTTCGCATTCCATACCTCTGGAGACCTTTCAGTAAGGAACTTGATCTGAAGTGGACTCAAGAGCTGTTTAAGGTGGTTAGACGATACAAGAGACAAGAGATAGCACAGTATAAGATCAAAGACTTTCATGATAAACTGATAGAAGGTACTTTTTATGTCAACGAGTTACAAAAGGTGGAGAAAAAGGAAAATGTCTTGTGGCAGGTAGAGAAGATTTTAAAGAGAAAACGTGTGAAAGGGAAGACCTACCTGTTAGTGAGGTGGTTGGGCTGGCCGAGTTCCTTCGATTCTTATGTGGAGGAAAGTGAACTGAAACATATCTGATGGAAAGGTACATATTTCTCAAAAGCTCAGACTCCAAACAATCTTATTTTACCGAGAATACGCCTTATCATTTTCGTGTCAAACTAAATCAAAGGTTGAATTTAGATGGATTCTGGGTTGTGTCTTTAACGGAGATTAATTTTGGTAAACTTGACATCACCCACATGAATGATCCATATGTGGACGTGTTATGCAATCTGTGTGATAGTTCTTTGGCAGGTGAACAGCAGTTGCCTTTATTGAGACGGCTTGATCTCAGGCAAGGTCCTTACTATAGCTTTGCCTATGAATACAATATTCCGATTAAAGTCAAAGAATCTCCACACATAGAGGTGCGTATAAAGGCCAGTAACGGCATGTCACCCTCATTTCTAAAGGAAGTGACATATGTGACACTGCACTTGAGACGGTATCCCTTCGTTGATTAACCATGGAGTCCACACATTTGTATGTCCCTGATTATGTCAAATGGACCCACTATTTCAAGAAACACATGAAAGGAACATCTGCCTTAGTGAATGGTAAACCACAGGTGAAAGTGATCCCGACACGTCTTCAAGTGAAGACTGAAGAACCAAAGATCAAACTGGAAGTAACATCAGAGACGCAGAATATTGTTGAGAGAGCCAATGCCAAAGAAAAGCGTCAGAAATCTTTAAAACGAGCTGCAGGTGGCCAAATCACCACTTCAAAGAAGATCCGTCAGACAGATAACATTCCATCAAAGACCGCTAAGGTTCTCCAGTGTACCCCTGTTCGAGAAAACGACGTTTTCAGTTAATCATGTCACTGTTGAATGATAAAGACTTTGAGGAACTGATACCACCCTCTCTCAATCTGTTTATTTTACCACCATACCAGACCAGCATCCATCAACATTATTTTGATGAAGTGCGACCGCTCAGTCAAATCAATGATTCTTCACCGTTGGAATTTCAAGTAACGAATGCTGGAAGTGAGTACATTGACCTGAACCGTACCCGCCTACATGTGAAGCTCAAGGTGAAACATGCAGATGGCACTGATCTTGATGCCAAGGAACATATTGTCCCTGTCAACTTGTTTCTGCAGGCCCTCTTTTCTCAGGTGTCAGTGTATCTGCAGAATCAGTTGGTATCTTCTACAAACAACCATTATGCTTACAAGAGCATGATGAAAACTCTACTCAACTATGGAACAGAAGCTAAAACTTCACAGCTGTCATCTCAACTCTTCTACAAAGATGTGTCTGAATCCAACAATGATGTGGAATCGACTGATCCCTACACTGGTCTCAATACAGGAGTGCAATCTCGTGGCGGCTTCATTAATGATAGTAAAGTCTTGACCATGTCGGGACCATTGTATGAAGATATCTTTCACATGAACAGGCATTTAGTCAATGGAGTGAATTTGACAGTGAAGCTGTACCGCTCCCCGCCCCAGTTCTGTTTTATGAGTGGCAAAACAGGTCAAGATTACAAGGTGGAAATTCTGGATACCTACCTGAAGGTGTGTAAACTGAAAGTCAATCCAGCTCTTATGTTGGCACACAACACCTTGTTTCAAGACAGCAATGCTCTGTATCCTTACACCAAAAGCGAGGTCAAGGTGACAAGCATCCCCACCACTCAACTGACACATACCATTGACAATCTGTCGAATCCTATTGCTAATCGTTACATTGTAGGCTTTGTACTCAGCAACAGCTTGAATGGATCTTACACTGGTAACCCCTACAACTTCCAATCTAGTATGGTGAAAAACATCAGCCTGTACATCAATGGTGCCAGTGTCCCTGGACGTCCCATGCAGGCAGATGATGTTGAGTCCTATGTGCAGATGTTCGATGGGATGTGTCTGTGGAAAGAAAATACAGGAAACGGAATCACTCGGAGCGATTTTTTGCTTGGGAGTGCCCTGTTCGTCTTCGATATTGATAAAGTATGCAGTGAATCCGACTATCTGAATCTGTTGAAATCCGGTAGCACCCGACTAGAAATCGAGTTCAAAAACGCCCTCACTGAAACACTCAGTTGTGTTGTTCTGAGTGAAAGAAATTCCCTCATTGAAATTGACAAGACCAGGAACGTGTTTGTGAAGTAAAAAACATGAAAGCCTCTGACCTTGCATGTGCTATTCAAAGTGACTCCATCTTAAAGTACCAGGTCTTAGGTGTGTTTGCCAAAGATACTTTACCTGTGCTAACTAGAGTCATGCTTGCACGTGGAGTGGGTCTCATTGTCAATACTGAACCATCTGGAAGACTGGGTCGTCACTGGGTGGCTATGTACATCAAAGGAAATACAGGGGAACTGTTTGACAGTCTGGGTGAGCCAGTGAATTCCGTTTTTGACTTGTACTTAAAAACCTATGTCAATCAATACCAGCACAACAGAAGACAGTTACAGTCCTCATTGTCCAACCTTTGTGGTCATTATTGTTTATATTATTTGTTGTATAAATGCAAAACAGAACTTACCCTTCAAACCCTTGTGCAGATATTTGATGTGCAAGTCCGTTTTAACAATGATGAGCATGTGTCAAAGTTTATCTGTAATTATTTTAGATATTGTTTGTTATCTTGTCATACCTGTGTCATGTAACATACTACTGTACTTGTGTAACCCATTACAAAAATGAAATAAAAAGAAATTAGTGTAGTCATTCGAGTTTGTTCTATAAATATAAGTAACTCAGCTGTATTGTCACAGTTGAATTATTGTGCTCAGAGTGAGATCATGGAACGTAAGTGTCTCTTACCAATACAAACACCTACCACCATATCTGTGATTGATGGATCTTCCTCAGGGAAAACAGTTTGGGTGAAAAGGTTGTTAGAGCAGGCTAATCTGATGTTTGACAAACCTCCCAACCTTATTGTGTACTGCTATGCTGTATGGCAAGACATCTACAGTGACATGCGGCAAAACATTTCTAACATTCTTTTTATGGATTCCCTTCCAACTGAGAATGAATTGAAAATGTGGTCTGAGCAATCTGAAAAGAACATGGTGTTGGTCATGGATGACATGATGATGGATATATGTAAAAGTCCACTGATGTTAAATCTCTACACTACACTGTCTCATCATTGGGGAATCAGTGTTATAAATATTCAACAGTCTGCTTATCCCAAGGGGGATTGTAACCAAACTATTTCCTTGAATACACACTACTTCATTTTGCTATCTAACCCACGTTCTGCACATGAATATAAAATCTTGGCATCTCAAATATTTCCAGGTCAAGCCAAATATTTTACTGAATCATTTCGTGATGCAGTGGAGGGAAAGAAATTTCAATATTTAATGATTGATGTATCACCCTATTCCGATCCTCAGTATGGGCGTCTGCGCAGTGGTGTCTTTCCAGATGAAGTATGTATTGTGTACCAACCTAAATAAAAGCTACTGCTGAAAGTTATACCCACCAGTTGCCTGTCTTACCAATGAACAGATCAGTTGCTTACTGAGATCATCATGGATGTTTGCGGACGATTTGAAGATATTGCTAACGATTGTTCAGTGATTTCAACCAATGCTGAAGTGTATGGACATAGCTTTTGTCAGAGATTAAAGTCCTTCGCCAGTTGGCCCGTGCAAATGAAACAGTCTCTGAAAACTATGGCACAAGCAGGATTCATTTACACGGGTCAATCAGATAAAGTCTACTGTTTCATGTGTCGATTGCGTGTACATAAATGGATGCCAGAAGATGAACCACTAACTGAACATTTCAGGTTATCACCTCAGTGTAGTTACATAAACATGATAGCTTCTAATACTGAATGAGAGACATTGGCTATGGTGTATGAGGAATATTAGGGTCTATGCATACATATATAAAAGTCACAATAACCTAGTCGAATCATTTCACATTGTGATCTCCTCACTTCAATATGGGTGATTTACTGGAAAAACATCTGTCTTTTCTTCAGACACTACTGCAGGCTAATGTGAAGCAGAGAAAAGCTTTACTTCAATATGTGTCATGTGAACAAATGCATGCTATAAATAGCATGATGTTAAACATTTTGAAAGGGAATATTCCACTCTCACTGATGGATAAAACTCGCTTGCACCGTCATAGGTTTCACATTAGAACATTGGCTGCCAAAGAAGGTTTTCCCAATCGGATTAAAAAGGAGGTGTTGATAAGACATCATTCCATCTTGCCTATTTGCATTGCTGCACTGTTAGATTACCTACATCATGAGCAGACCTATGGTTCTCCTGAACAGGAACACATACCAGCGTCTGATAGACAACCAGGAAAAGGAGAAGACAGTGACACAGGAACAACAGATAATGACAGTGACTCCAGATCAGGAGACGAGTCCTCTGAGACTGAATGAGACCCCTGAAGAAATCACCCATGATGAAGCACAGATTAAAGCGAATACAAACTTGATTCTGGATCTACTTCTTAAGGATGTGTCATTAACTAAAACGATTGGCAAACTTGCCAAACTATGGTACTTTATCAGGGATCAGATCAGAAATGCTCACTTCGGACTGAATGATCAGTTAGAAATTGTGTTAGATAATGAGAATGTGTGGATCGGAACTAACGTTATTGACCTCATTCGTTTTACTGTGATGCATCGTGGGGCTGTTCCTTCAGGCTACCGTGACTTTCTCAAACTTTTAAAAATGCTCCATGTACCAAAGCGGCTTTTGTATAAACCAGATGTCAAGAAAAAGAACGACAAAAGAAAAAAGGCAAAATCATCTTTATATCTAAAACGACAAGCACAACATGGTGTACCCGGTGCTAACACTACTGCAAAATTAAGAAGACTAGAGTCTTTCTAACTGTACAAGCACATTGAATTCATGACATGTATTCTATGTAACTTTCTGATTGTAAAGCAATAAAATAATGCTAACACATGCGACTTTTAGTTATTATTATCTTCCATGTTCATGAGGACTCTGAGCTGCATCTCAAGTCTTTCTTTTCTGTCATTGCAGAAGAAATGTCTGTGCATATAATCCGAGTCATTGTAACGCACAGCGTGCTGGTCCTGAAACTCTAGCCCAAGGCTTACCCTCTGTTGCTTGGCTTTTTCCAAGATGGTATGAAGGGGCAGCTCATTCACTGCACGATCAAAGTATTGAGTAATACACTCGTCACTGTTCATCATGAGACACTGGTGATGAACTTGCGATGGATGATTAACTTCACATCCATAACAATTATCACAACATAACTTCCGAACAAGTCTCTGGAGTTCATCGAGATAGTGAGTCTCCAAGACGCCTATGAAAAGTCGTTTGTTTCGTCGCAACTGTGAGCGATTGGTTATTTGTCTCCTGTTGATGTGAATTTCACGCACAGTTACTGAATAGTTGGGTGTTTGACGATTCTGGTCTTGATGGAACATTCTTCTTGCACGCTGTAAACCTGCCTGCATGGCATCCTCATGGCTTCTTCGGAAGCTTCTGCCTTCATAATACACTATGTCATTGCCGCCGTTTTGTCTTAACTGGTAAATGAATCCAGTGGTACTCATGTTGCTGTAATCATAAAGATAATTAAATGAGTGAAACACTTTAAGTGTGATGATAACAGCAATTATTACTATTGATATTAGAATTATTATTGTTAAATTAAAATGGATAACATTCAGTACAAAAGGAGGAGGGTACCTGTATCAATCACCCATCTCTGAAATGTGGAACTTGAACAGCATTACCACATACTCTTAGACTGGTGAATACCCATAGGGTAAACTATATATACCATCCTCTAGTACATAACGTTTATCATCTAAGGGGGATAATGCTATTTTGCTCAATGACTCAGTGTATAAAGTGTTATTGTGACAGCGAATGAGTGAATAGGAACAATAAAAAGGTTTCCTCTCCAGGAGACTGTCTTTGTATTTCTTATGGGTCAATTGCTTAGCAATGACAGATTTCTTTATTCCTTTAGCTGTCTTTTGGTTTGATACAGTGTTCTCATCTGATTGTATCAAAAAGGAATACATTTTGCTTTTCAACCCTACAAACTCTAAAATGATCTTTCCTGCAGCTTCATCCTTCATCTTTCCTGTGACTTTTTTGTTTTCATTCGAATACAATCCTTTAGGATCGTTCTGATCATAATTGGAAGTATCAAACAAATGCAGATTTTGCTTCATGAATATGTAGGGATCAAGCAAAGTCTCATGTGGAGGGGCATGAATGTGCAAAAAGAGACTGTCTGTGTCTGTCATGAGTAAGTCCAATCGTTCTGGTCCATATTGCCGTTGCATGATGTCATAATAGAAAGAAAGGATTTGAAATTTGGCTATATCCAAAATACTGAAACCAACAGCGATAGGTTGATCTAAAAGGACAGACACTTGCTCCATTTCCACGGACACAACATCTTCTGAAAACACTTTCACCTGCTTGAAATTGGTTTTAGCTACATAACTGCGAAATTGCTGTCTTTGAGTCACTAAGTGCACGGATTTCCGCTTGCGTTGATTCATACAGAACCTGCCAAACACACAATTATTCATAAGTTTATATCGGTCCTTGTCACAGGCATCAGTTGCGTGTTTGCATCTTTCCAAATTTAACTGAACATAGGGTTTCAACCAGGGACCTTGCTTGAACTTTAACACTCTATGAATGTGTTGGAGGACTAGCCCATGTCTCAAATACAGTTGCAAAGTTTTGAAATGAACCACATAGTTCAAGCGATCTTTTAAAGTAGCAAACAATTTCTTGCCTGAGGGTTTTTGACACTGGGACGTATAGAACTGGCTGAGTAACTCTTTGTGATAAGGTGAAAAGTCCTCAAAGGGAATGTTGTCATGGGTAGGAGCCATGGGGAAAGCAGCATGAAGTTTGTGTTAATGTTTAGGATAGTGCAAGTCCACTTCCAAAATGTAACCTGTATCCCCTTGGGTATCTATTGTAACCCAATCAATAGTTTCATAATCTTGCGCTGACATGAACTGATAGTTACCAATAGGCAGGGGTTCAAGCATAACTCCAGAATAAAGACTGTTAAAGTCCATGTACAGAAGCACCGAGGCTTCTTTTTCTGGGTTATAATTAGTCATGTATTCATTGTTGCTTTCGGCAAATTTCTCACCGATGACGGACACACCACCCCAAATGGAATTTTCCACAAAATTGTAACTATCTACATCAATGAAGAGATCAAGCTTGACCCCGGTGCCTGTCAGTGCTGCATCAATACAAAACCCAGGCATGGAATAGTAGTGACAGATGTCAAGTCCATAATCTGCTAAACATCCAGTTCTGAATGTTTCGACAATATCAGCCAACAACAGTGTGTCTACAACCACATACAACCGGGTAAAGTCAGACATTGTGTTGCATGCGAATGTATGCCACAATTCATGGGCAAAGTCATAGTCTTCATCAGTAATGCCTTCATCACTCAAGGAACTGTAGAAGGATTCTTTAGGTGGCAACTGTGTGTCATTTAATTTTTCCCATGAATCCATGTACTCATAAGGAAAAGGAAGCTTTCGTGTCATTATACCAACATGCTGCGGGAACTGCTCTTTCAAGAAAACAAATGTGTTTAATCCTTTATTCATCTGATTCTTAGTCAGAGCATCTAAAGAGCTTTGCAAAAATTTGCAAGAATCTAGGAAGACCAGATCATTGTCCACAGTAAAAGACAGAAACTGTTCAGAATTATGGGGTATGATCTGAATACTTCTCTCTCCAAATTCACGCGCTGCTTCAAGAATAAGATGCGTATCATAACGCTCTGAATTGTGCAACATCAGATACACTTTCTTTTGCAACTGGAAATTTAGGTTACACTTGTTGTGTAATACTTGTCTAAAAGCACCACTGAGATGGTCATGATCTAACACCCTATCTTTCCCTAACTCTTTTCCACATAATCCACACTGAGTTGTGTTTGCTATGGTTGCCCTATCCTGATGAGATAATTGCATGGGAACAGCATTGGCAAAGATCTGCTTAATTTCATCATATTCTCTTAAAATGTCTTGAATAAAGTGTTCTGCTGCATCTGAACCTACATAGGTTTGAACAGATTTCGAATACCGCTGCTCTGAACAAATAACTTTGTAAGCATAGGCACAAGGAACATGTCTGTTCAAACGCGATGCATGATTTTCGACCGGCAACAGCAAACTTTCAAAATCGGCCACAATAAGAAATTTAGCTCTTTCTGTTTTAGCTTCAGATCGTAATCCAAACTGATAGACTGCTTTCTCAGGTTTAGGCATATTGACACGTTGAGCCTTAACAAAACAATACCCCTTGTGCTTATTCAACCTTTCTTGTGAGCTGTATGTCCACAAACATTTTCTGCAAATATAATACTGGTTACTACGTTTTTTCTCAGTGTTTTTGACAAAAATTTTCAACTTAGTGATCAAACAAAAATGGGTGTCTGCTTTCGTTTCTACATCCATAAGTTCATGACCCTCTAAGCCTAAGAATCCATCGAAATCTTCGGGCTCGTTCTCTTGTGAAAGCATCAACAAATCAATTTGACTGTCTGGTTCTATGTTGGATACATTGCTTATGTAAAGTGGATAGAGAGTCTTATCTTCGAAGCCATACACATTGATACTCAACTGATTGACTTGTTCAAATCGTGGGATTTGTTTGAGTGTCATCGGAAAAGTAAACCCATCCAAATTCAATCTGTTCACAAAAGGTTGATAATGCTTCACCCGTGTTGGATGATGCGGAGCGGGAAACAGTTTGGCTAAAATGCTATAGATAAAACACATCTCATCATTGTTTTCTACATTCACAACTCTTTTAGTTTTGTATGCAATTTCTTTGGGAAGAGGGATGTATGTACCGCCTTTAAAAGGTTTAAATTTAACGATGATCACTTTCATCATTGCAATGTCTACCACGTTTAAATTAGAATGCTCACCCTGATAATTATCTAGTGAACGCAATATCTTGTGCATGGCTTCAAGGTATTGATCAGTCAAATTGGTTCCTTGTGTAGCTATAACCATTGTGCTTCGAAAGTAGGCCTCATGAATATTAGCTGTTTCATCTTCAGTAGGTTTAACCATTCTGATGTGAAGACATATCCCCATTTCACTGACTGTTTCTCTCTGAGTTCTGTCTTGATCACATCAATAATGACAGCTTGTTCATTCACCATAAAATGTAAAGCATCTGTAGCACCCTGCCCTTTAAACTCATACTCTCTCACATCTCCCCCTAAAGATTCGCTGGTACATGGGCGAGCATGATCAGAAGTGTCACCAACAGGTTCAGGATTGTAAGGAGTACCCGGTGGGAAGGGAATGGGAGGCAAAGAAGGGTTGGATGGTTGTGCAGATACTGTAGCCGTTTTTTTCCTACTTAACTTGCCTTTGCTACCACCCCACATATCATGTCCTGTTCTATTCTTATGCAGTCGCAAAGCTTTTGAAGTTGGAAACATTGTCTGACAAGACTGACAGGTTACATCATTTTGTGAAATCTCGTTTATGAAGTAGGGATTGGGATAAGAAGGTGAAACATCAGGGGAGGGGATGGGCGGTGGAGGGGGGTAGGAGGAAGGAATGGGAGGTGGTGATGAGGTGGAAGGAGAATCATATTGCGAAGTCGTGTTTAGACAATGTGGTAAGTGTGATTGAAAAGCAAGTTCATGGGTAAAGTGTTGAAAACACAGTGAACATTGGCAAACCAAAGGATTGACTACTTTTTGACAGCTTTTCACATGACGTTTTAAACTATCTTTTCTGGAAAAATATTTTCTACAATACTGACATGAAAATTGTCCCCCAACTTTCCCACATATTTGTTGATGCCTTGTTAAATTTCTTTTATAACCAAAACAAGTGTGACAATTTTCACAGTAGGAGTCTCTACTCGTGGTGTACATAGTCATAAAATAGGTATTCACCAACTAAGTGTGTATGAGTTGGCAGTTACCTGAAAACAAACAAAACGAACATCAACTAAGCATTAGACTAAAATGGTTACTAACAGTTTTAAGTATTATATCGTGATAATAAGTTTTAAATAATACGTCAAGTGTATAAGTTTTAAATAATCTAACAAATGTATAAGTGTAAGTATGCAGTAAAAGTGGAGTACTTGCTCTTTTGCTGGAGATTCCTATCCTAAGGATTCGTGTTTCCTGTAGACTTTTGGTTGATGTCGCCTTGGCAATTTCTCAGACGAAAATGGTGAAAAATATAAAAGTGGATGGACTTCTTATTCCAAACTATACATTTTGGAGCTCTATAGAAATATTAGTTCAAACTTAAGTGCAAACAGCTGCACACAATGAACATGAGTGGTTTGGCTGCTATTTCAAAACAGTTTCAGGTTGCTTCAAGACAGATGTATCAAGCGGGGTGTATAATAGGGTAGGACTAAGAACTGCTGAATCACCTTGACCGAGTACACAAGCTATACAAAAAAATTTTGATATATATAATCAGGAGAAGCATTTTCATAAGCCAGCTCGGCTTGTTTGCTAAATACTGTTATGAACAATTGATGGAATAAATATGATTAAACCAAATATGAACTGAGCGAATGGTTAATTCAAAACGGAATATATGGAGGAAATGATTAATGACACAGTGTTGAACAGTCAAAAGGTAAGTTCACTTTATTTTCATTATTACTATTACATCAATAAGTTACATGTCACAAAGCAGAAAACACACGAATTACACATCTGCTGATGGGTATAATGTATACTTTCTACTCAAGTTCTAACATAATAACGAAAACAAGTAACAGCGATATTATCTAGTCTAAAAGCAACATTTAACCCTTAGTGTTACGTTAGCACACTGAAACAGATAAAAAGTTAAAGAGTGATAGAAATGTTAATAGATAAAGGTTAATGAATGCCGCTATGAACAATAACATAATATTTTAACACTTATTGAAACGTGAATGAAGTAGAGAAAAATGTTTATAAATGAATTGACACCGGTGAAAGGGTTAACAGGTTCAGCGGTCAAAACCCACACACGAATAGATTTACTCTTGCGTGTAAAGAGTGGGGTGAGAGAGAGCTACCTCTAGTGTATTGATACTAATGTGCGGTGGTGACATAGTTACATGTTTGAACAGAGCGAATATATACAGAGCCAGCCTTACTGCTGGTCTCCTTTAGCAAAATTTGCTTCTATTGTGTGAAAGGTATTGACTGCCCTCTGTGGTATGCTCCACAAGAATGCTTTTGTTTGTTTCATTACTCTACGCTCCTTTAACACTTAGTGAAACGTGAATGAAGTAGAGAAAAATGTTTATAAGTGAATTGACGTCGGTGGGAGGGTTAACAGGTTCAGCGGCTAAAACCCACACACGAATAGATTTACTCTTGCGTATAAAGAGTGGGTGAGAGAGAGCTACCTCTAGTGTATTGATACTAATGAGCGGTGACATAGTTACATGTTTGAACAGAGCGAATATATACAGAGCCAGCCTTACTGCTGGTCTCCTTTAGCAAAATTTGCTTCTATTGTGTGAAAGGTATTGACTGCCCTCTGCGGTATGCTCCACAAGAATGCTTTTATTTGTTTCTTTACTCTACGCTCCACAGGAATGCTTTTGTTTGTTTCTTTACTCTACGCTCCACAGAAATGCTTTTGTTAGAAAAATTCCATGCTCCACAGGAATTTGTTGAAATTCTATGCTCCACAGGAATGCTTTTGTTGGTGCTCCACGCTCCACAGGAATGCTTTTGTCCGGAAGGTATTACTTTCTCTCTACTAATGGCTAGAGACTGAGTGGAGTTTATGCTGATGTCTACAGTATTTATATCACGGTGTGTCAGCTTAATATAGGAGAAAGTCCTGAAGTCCTGGCACACCTAAGGGACGCAACTCCGCACCAGGAATTTCGGAGCCCCAGACGACATGACCATTGTGTCCCTCGGTGACAACACTGATTTGAGCAGTGACAAAGTGACACACTGAAACATCACTATAAATCAAACAATAGGCCAAGAGCACGGTTACCCCACGACATTTATATCATCTGAATGAGTATAGACTGAGGTGCCCGCCCTCAATTCCTCTACAGTCTATTGTGACCTTTGACAACCATTGTTGTAAGACGATTAAAGAATCAGGAATGTTTTACCTTCGTGCTATTAGTTAAATAACTGAACATCTGAATTCCTTGACTTCCCAGTATCTTGTGAAACACACTGAAAAACAATTAAGTTCACTTTTTCGGAATGTTCAAGAATTGTCAACCACAATGACAGCTTCACGCAGCACCAAGTATTTCGGCCATCTTTTCAACAACATCGGCGACTTCTGACACATTGCCTTTGACATCGCTGAGATTCTTCAAAACATCCTTAATGTCGACAGCCAAGCTGATACCGGCTGCTGCAACGCCAGCAGATTTTATCAGCTTACCAGCCTTTACCTTCCGTAGGGCAGAGATCCCTAGCCCGAACTTAGCGATGTGATGGATACCAACCTCTTCAGGCTTAAGGCCAATGGCCATCCACTGTCTGGAACATCTCTATATTTTTGGTTCCGCCTTAAGGCCTCTATTAAGCACTGTGTTTCTTCTTTCAGCGGGTCTAAAATACCCTGAACCTCCTTAATACGTTTTTTCATCTCCTGAAAAGTAATTCATATGTTTTGGATTAAAAAATATTCATTTACTTTATGAAAATAGTATTGAGAGTAATTGTAAACATTTAACAAGTTGTTAAAAACCTAAGCTGCCAAGATAAATAGTTCCTATAAAAAGCAATTGTACTTATTTATCATTGTCCTATATTGAGTAGTTAAATCAGGAGATCTAGAGATCCTACCTGCAAACCCATGGCGAATCCGGGTTAGAACAGGTCCCATCAAACTATGCTTCTCGTACGAGGCGACTATGGTATTTAGTTGCGTGACAGTATGACATGATATATACGAGTTTGAAATATAGCCGAGTGTAAGACAACGAACACGTGCCTGATTACGACCTCATCAAATATAGCCGAGTGTAAAACAACGAACACGTGCCTGATTACGACCTCATCAAATGGAATTTCAAAGTTATGAAAGTGTTGATAAAACTACACACCAAAACACTAATGTTCACTTATTCCAGCTATATAACGGCGGTCTGTGTAAATAATCGAGTCTGGACCAGACAATCCAGTGATTGGGATCGATGGCATGCATCAGTCAAGTCAGCGAGCCTGACCACCCGATCCCGTTAGCCGCCTCTATAAAACCACTTCAAACTAAACATAACGTAGACGCAGAATAAAATTATTGAGAATATCAAGTGTGTGTGCTTGTTCTGTGTCCGAAGTACTGACCTCAGATTCAAACCAGGACACTGCCATTTCTCCGGCACTACTGGCGATTCCAGCTGTGGCTCCGACAGCTATAAGTACCGTGGACAATCCACCCGTGACAAAACCCATAGCTGTCCCGACCAGAGCCATCCCTGAACCAAACGCCCCTGTGCTCGCAAAGGTTGCCTTGGCAATATTGGCATCCCTTTGTTGATCTCGTATGAACTCTGACAATGACTGGAGTTTCGCGGCAGCAGATCTTTGTACTTCCACGCACTGTGTTGTTTGGTCTCCTATCAGGGTAGAAGCTGAAACAAGTACATCATTTGGTATAGGTATTTTGTTCCTATGCGAATTCTATGTTTACAGACAGAGACATCCTTTAGGATTTGGGCGAAATAGCTACGATTGTGAATCTGAAATTATGCGTGTCCTCCTCCAAGTTACAGTGTAATGTTTTCACGAATTATTTACATGCTACAACACAGAGTGCAAATTGTTCATGCGTCGGTGACGTGAAGCATTCCACATCGACACTATGTTGACCGATGAGCGCTATGCTTTCAGTTCCCATAGTGTTAAAATATCCAGATCACAGTGATACGTCTGATTCGAAGTTATTTTAAAGCACAGACAAGTCATTTTATCGCTAGATGTGGGCGGGAGCGGACAGGGACGCAACTAATAAAATAGCTATGTATTGGTAATATAGTTTCAAATTGAAAGATGGTCAGGATGTGGCTGAAATAAAGGAATGAATTTAAGTAGTGAGAAACAATACATATTCACCTGAATTGCCCATTGCTATGCGATTTCAATCGTCAAAGCCGAACTATCTGTGTTCACAACATGAATATTACGCTGTGATTTGAACTTTCACTTTCGGACATTAACATAGAGATAACGTAATCTCTTCTCTGTAACGCCGTTGCGTACATGTATAGTTAATATTACTTCAATAGGTTCCGGGTGTATGTTTTCCGCGTTGTTAGTTACACTATGTATTGTATATGTCCACTTGGAACCTTGTGCCGTCTTTCACTCGCTGTGATTTGAATAGGAAGTGAAACTGTGACGGGCAGATATTTACTTTTTCATAATTATATAAACGTTTATTACCTGTTCATTTTGTTCCCGGATCGATTCGATGAAGCTAAAAATATATTTTACGAAACAATAAAGTTTTTCACTTCTTCAATAATCTCTGAACGCTGTTGCTATTACACTGTAAACGTGTCTTCACAATACTGGTGGTATTTCAGGTGACCCTCATGGCCGACGCATTTAAAATATTGATTTGTTTACAGGCCGCCGTCGTGTGGAAGGAGTACTGCTGCGTGCCGCCAGACAACAATATATTTATACAATGTATTTATGGTATTTTTTGCCTTCTCAATAACTGTACATATATAACTGTTGCTGAGCTAAGTCGCTTTCGTATTTGCTCTGATTTAATTTATCAGTGATCTTTGGGCTTAGTTGGTTCTTTTATTGATATTTTTATTTTCTGTTGGTACAATTAGTTGTTTGTAATAAACATGTGAACCTATTACCACGTTTTCATTATTACCTTATTCTTGTTTAATGACAAGCATATCTCCGTGACATGCCATCACTGATCTTCAGCGGTCCATTCATAATTCACCGACGTCTTTCATTATTTTTATTCGTGAATTTTATTAATGAGCAAAATATACTTGAGTAATAAATCATTCTTAAGTACTACACTCGTTGTCATTAGTTACTCTTTTTGTAAAAAGTTTCTCAGTTTGTTTTTTCTCGATTTGTTTTGAATACACACATTGTAATAAAAACGGTTTCTGAAGGGGATTCGGTCAGATATCTATAGTGTGGGTTTTTTGTAAATTCAGACAGACATATAATTGATTCAATAGCAAGCCACAGGCCCATAATACATTAATATGGCATAGCAGATAACGATGCTTGATTAAAGTATACATTAACAATTTCATTATAAAAATGGTATTGACATAATGTGTTTCCTAATTTGTAGGCTTTTGCTAAGAGCACGCCCATATTATAAAGAATAAATTTATCATGTTTGCATTAGCAGTGCGAAATTCATCAGAGTTAGAGGGTCAATGTAATATGATGAGAGGTACTTTTTTAGTTTAAACAAATTTTATTCAGACTGAAATGGATTGGGAACAAGTTATCCAACTTAGGACTCCCTCTCCATGGTATTTAGAAAAGCTTGTACAGTAAATCATATACAGGGAAACCAGAAAAGAAGATTAGTGTATAGCTAACAAAAGAAATGTTCAAAAGAGAAACTAGTATATTTACATTAAAGTGTTATCCAAATCTCTTTGTATGACTTATAAACCTTTTTGGCATGTTGTTCACATATAAACATCACATGGTATTCATCTTCATCTTGATTTACAGTTTTACGGAAAACGCAGAGTCCTTCATTATGAGGAATGTAACTGTCTTCCAAGCTCACTGACGTTCCGCACAGATTAAACTGCATTCGAAGAATGCCAGTGTTGATACAGTTTGCTGAAATATAAAGTTATCATCGCTGATTTCTTGTTGTATCAAGACCAGACGGAAACCTAAACGGAACAAAATGTTTTTTAAGTGATGTAGCCCATGTCACTCGACCCGGGTCATCAAATGATGGTGACATAAAAAAGCTTGACGAGGTAATCTGTGAGTGAAGATGAAAAAGTCTGCACCAATATTTCACTGTTCTTATCACACAGACTGCAAAGGAAGACTGTCACACTCTCCAAGTACCATATTATTAGGTGTAGCTTTAGGGAGATGATGATATCGTTCACAGGAAGCTGGTTGGGCATTTCAGTTAATATAATGTGCGATGTCTCCCGAACTTCAGGTCCGCAACATAAGAACGTTAAGACTGTTAATGCTAAGGTTTTAAAGTCGTAAAGGATTCAAGATATCTATTACTCTTTTGATAGTAATTGATACATTTGATTGATTTGTTCGCTTGAGTGTGAAAAAACATCCAAAATATTTTTTTTATAAAATTACAGCTTCAATTGTTTCTTTTTTGAAACGACCTTGTTCAGTATTGTACATGTATTTCAATATTCGGTATCGTCCAAACACAATCATTTTAGTTTTGTTTAAATTCCCCTCCACTTCAGTGGATTCGCTGAATTTTCGTTTGTGGCTGTGAAGCTGTCCGCATATAATAATGCAAATATATGTGGTATCTCACTTCTTATAAATACAACCGGCCCATCATTCTGTCCCAGTATCACCGTGGGTTCATATAAAAAATGACGGGTTCTGACAAGACGGGTGAAATGATCAAAAAGACCATTCTTCACGAGTGATAAGTAAAGAGTACATTGATGCTAGTAATCATAGAAAGTTCACATGTATTCCCATTCGATAGTGGGGCGGTTGGATAGCCTAGTGGTAAAAGCGTTCGCTCGTCACGCCGAAGACCCGGGTTCGATTCCCGACATAAGTACAAAATGTGAAGCCCATTTCTGGTGTCCCCCGCTGTGATATTGCTGGAATATTGCTAAAAGCGGCGTAAAACCATACTCATTCACTCACTCACTAGATTTTACCTTTTTATAAGAACGTCAGTGTCGGAAGCCCTCGAAAGGTAATTAAAGATGAAATAAAATATGCCCTTTGTCTCTACGATGAACTTCTATTCAGTAGCTAAGAGAGTATACATTGGAAGATCGAATATCCTGGTCTAAAACATGCATGTATTTCACTCATGATCGCTATTGTCACACCAGGACAAGTGGCGTATATATCGAATGTTGCAACGAGAGGTATTTCATGTAATTGTGTTGGTGGTGAGATAGTTTATGGGGGACGTGCCCACAGAAGGCCTATTCGCGCCCAACCCTTTCAGTTGGATCTTGTGAGAAGCAAAGCATGGCGTACCTGGGAACCACGGACAACTCTTCACTGGACGTGATTAGAATATTCATCGATCTAATTGTGGGGAGATGGTTATTATCATGTCATTTGTCCTGCTCAGGAAGTGGTCCAGTTGTCCATTCAAAGGACAAAAAAGGTTTGGCGAAGATTGATGCTAACACTTAATCGTTTTTTTCTGAAATGACAGCGAAACGTCAGATGTATTTTCTTCCAAGGAATATGTAGTAAAATAATACGTGGTTGTAACATAACGTTTAATATTGGAGATTTTCCCGGGACCCCTGGGACAACCCACCTACCTTCTATGTATGTTAACAACAATTGTGTAGCTAAAGCCTGTTCCTTGACATATACCCCTGAAACAATATCTGAAGCAAAACTCTGATGGATAAAATAAAAACATTGCAACACATTCTGCTCCCTTGATCAGTAGAGCCGCCTCCGTGGTCTCGTTGTAGAGCGTTCGCCCGGAGAGCGGAAGGTCCGGGGTTCTATCCCAAAATACGTTGAAAGATGGTACTTGTTGTTACCCTGTCTGGCGCTCGGCAACAAGGACTGGTCGGCTCGGCGTCGGCGTCAGTATACTGTGTCTGAGTGGGATATTCATGTTAAACAGCGGCATGGTATCTCAGTGGGCTAGCACTATAAATCGGACTCAGTCCGGACTAATACAAGCAGCTACACCCCCTCCCCCCCCCCCCCCCACAACCCCCCCCCCCCCCCCCCCCCCCCCACACACACACAGAGACACACACACGTACGTCGCTATATAAGTGTAATAATCTTGGACGCGACATTAAACCTCATTTCACCACCCTTGATGAGTACAATAATTACATAAGTGTATAACACTTCAAAAAGCATATCTTCTTGGGTTTGCTCGAGGTATATGTCATGCCTAATGCAGTCAAACAGCCCAGCCGTGGTTACCACCCTCAACGAACTCTGATGAAGCCATAGCGAACACCTGGTATCATCACTATTAGATAGCGATTCATAAACACATGCTCATTCATTGAAACAGCCATCTGCATAATGCTACCCCTGCGTAACAGGGCCATATGACACAGTTGATCCAATCAACTCAACTCGAAAGGGTGCACGGGAATCACGCACGCACAAATACGGTGTTAGCGTTGGGCGTCTCAACGTGTGTGATTCCCGTGCACCCTTTCGAGTTGAGTTGGTTGGTTCAACTGTGTCATATGACCCTGTGACGCAGGGGTAGCATTATGCAGATGGCTGTTTCAATGAATGAGCATGTGTTTATGAATCGCTATCTAATAGTGATGATACCAGGTGTTCGCTATGGCTTCATCTGAGTTCGTTGAGGGTGGAATGCTCGTTCAACCCGTGGCGATCAGGTCTGTTTGTTGATGAAATATATTGTTAGCTAAATAGACAGATTTTTTATTCATGCACCGATTGTCTTTAAATGCAATATCCAGTTATGTATGACTGTTTAATAATCTCAAACCAACTTTGATTGGAGTAGGTCCAATAGTTTTTCAGATATCGTAGTAAACGTCCGTACCTTGAATTACCTTCCAGACGATAGTCGGAACCGTACAATCGACTCTGCTTTTGGCAGAGCTCTCTCTTAACGATATTTTATGGAAAGGCTTTTATCGCTTGTATTTCTATGTATGGTCCCGTCAGTGTCACTTTGTAACACAATCACAGTATACTAATCGCGTTCCAATCACTGTTACCAAGGTTACATTCTGCCCATCACACTGATTACGAGATGAAGATGCTCGAAATTCACAAAATACCCGATACAGTAGATAGTTAGATATTTCGCCCTCAAAACATGGTCTATGGACCACATTCCTAATACGCTCCTCTCAACTTATTCGGAATCCAATGCAATGTGAATCTACTTTGAGTAAGTGGAATATGAAAGGGTAAACTCAAAGATCCAAAGTATCATGCAAGAAAAGAACTCGATACATCATCCATCCAAAATATCATCTTTCCTAGAATCACCGTTTGAATCGTCACGTGACGCACAGCGTACTTTCTGCATCCCTACTCTCTGGGATTTGATATTGAGATTAAGTAAAATTTTTTCACCCCTCTCCCCCCAGAATATCAAAGGATCTGTTCCTAACTGCATACACGGATTTTTAAATCATCGTCCGTTACAAAGAGAAAGTTAACAGTAGTTAGTGTGATTGCAACTTAAGTTGATTCCTCATTGATTTATCTCCTCGTCGACGGCAACAGGAAACAGGCAATCCAAACTGTCGACCTTATTTTGTTTTCAAAGTTTATAGCCCTGCTTGAAGGAGACTGAAACACATGGGACTGGGCTTTCGCGGGTTTTGAAATAAAAATGACAATACCATTTCAATAAATCATAAGAAAACTCTCTTGAAAGCAGCTTCCATTGTAATTCCGACTGCATCATAGGCAATAAGCAGGTGTTTATAAACCACTGTCAAAGGATGAAGGGGGGGTGAGGGCCTAGGCGTCTAAGGCGCCGCCATTCGCTTTGCAGAGTTGCGTCCCTTGGACACGCCAGAACCCTATGATTGTGGGTTCGAATCCCGGTTCGCCCCGATCATGTTTCTAGGTTTGTCTGTTTCAGACTCCCGAAGTGGTAAACGTCTGAGACATGCATCACTTCGGGCTTTAATCCCACATTGTTGACACGCCGCGATATAACTGGAATACTGTTTAAAGCGGCGTTAACTCCAACTCACTCAATCACTGTCAAAGTTGAAACCATCCCGTCATACAGTCTTGTGGGTATTGTTGGTCAAAATCTGAATCTTTATGCATAGATCTAAATATGAAATAGTTGACGCCCTCGCACTGGAAATTGGCTGTTGGCCATACTTGGGTGATATCAGATAATCGATATACTTTGAACTCCTGTGGTATGTATTTTATGTATGTTTCAGTAGGTACCATGTGTCTATCACATTACCCCTATTTCAGGACTCGTATGTATTTACTCTGTGTGTGTGTTAGGTCCCAAGAATGGATTACATTGTAAACAAATAGTATAGAAATAAATAAATTGTATACGGCATCGAATTTATTTCCAGTATATTTGCTGAAGTCACATATTCATAATTATTGTTTTGTGAATACTTAGGGTTGATGCATGTCATCGATCCAAATTGCGTGGATCGATGCTCATGATATTAATCACTGGATTGTTGTTTTCAGACTCGATTATTTACAGACCGCTGTCATATAGCTGAAAGATTGCTGAGTGTGGTGTAAAACAAAAAAACAAACTTAGGGGAAACCTTTTAGTATTCTTCTGGTACAGCCAGCATGTACTGATAAAAGTATCCAATGGTCGGTCTTTCATGGACGTGGAAGGTAAGGCGAAGTGTCAAGTTTAGGCCTTTTAAATCTAATCCATGCAAACAAGTTCATTCAAAAACGAATCTGAAAGTCCAGCTGTTTTAAAACAGACACACAGAGAATTTGATCACCTTTAAACATTTCCCCCATCCCCATCATCGCATTTGCTACCACCTTCGTTTTGTTTGTTGAAATTATAATTCAGACCTTAGTAAACAAAGAAAGTGTTTGACGTCACGTCATACTTCTTCCGTCGTGTGTAGAAGGAGAGAAGGCAAAGGTGAAACTTTGCGACCAGGAAGCAATGTTTGATTTGTCAAACATACATGCCGTGTCCATAATTACAAATGAATCCAGTAATGTATAATATATACTTAATACTGATAGGTTGCAATGTATTTACATCAGTAGATATATTAGGAAATGTCTGTACAAATAAGAATCCAAATCACACAAAAAGACGATAAAATTCGAATATACATAAAAAAGAAAAAATCAAGCAGGATATTATATTAATCGTCAAAATAACAAAACAATACACACGTAACTTTTCACAGTGTGTGTGTGTGTGTGTGTGTGTGTGTGTGTGTGTGTGTGTGTGTGTGTGTGTGTGTGTGTGTGTGTGTTGTCTAGCGGATTTGCATTAGCAATATGCCCGTTATATGACAGCGGTATGTAAATAATCGAGTCTAGTCTGGGAACCAATTCTAACCCGGGTCTTCATAGGCGCTGGCTTAAACCGTGTTAGGGGGTGAGTGAGTACGGTTTTACGCCGCTTTTAGCAATATTCCAGCAATATCAAGGCGGGGGACACCAGAAATGGGCTTCACACATTGTACCCATGTCGGGAATCGAACCCGGGTCTTCGGCGTGACGAGCGAACGCTTTAACCACTAGGCTACCCGACCGCCCCTAAACCGTGTTAGGGATCAGACGCTCCCACTGTCGATGACGGCGACCTGTTATTATTCCAACCCGGAATACCCATGGGGTCACAGGAAAGTAAATCAACACTCACATAATTATTACATTGTCAAGTAATCTGACTACTGCATAATTTCAAACAAATGCAATGATGATATATTCATTTCCTGAAACGCCTCAAGCTGACAATAGCCGCGATCTCTTTTCGAACGGTCACGTTGCAGTAACTGTAGATGAAGGGGTTAGCTACACAGTTGATGAAGTAGGACCTCAGAAATATGTTGTATGCTGCCAGCGCCGACCCTTCAAGGTTATCAATGAGGTCACGGCGTATTGCGCGCGCAGCCATTAACGACAGATGTGGAAGAAAACTGACAACAAAGGCTAAGCTTATAATGAACAACATCAAGGTCGTTCGCCGGGCCGTCATCTGACGTTTCGATGGGTATTTTAGGATGGTGTCACTCCTTCCAATAACAGATTTGCTCAAAGAAGGTGTCTTGTGAGCCTTGCGCATCGTGTTGACATGTGCTTCGAGACTTCCGCTATCAGAGGTGGTGTTTCTGGTAACTGAACCTTGATCGTTGGAAACAAATCCCGATTCACTGTTATCCACGTCTTTGTTTTTCCACGACCATCTCTTAAACTCGGCAAACCGTGCAACCCGTTTCCATATCCGAACATACAAGACCGATAGTGTTGCCATTGCAGCAACGAACAGCACAAACTGGAAGCCGTTGTAAGCAAGAGGGAGCATTGTGTTGACGTAGCTGTCAGATGTCGTACACAACGTCGCGTTGACGCCGTCAGATAAAACCCTAGTCTGACCACCGTATAAGATAGACGGGGGGATGGAAAAGGTGAACGCAGAGGCACAGGACAGAAATATCGCAACTCCTGCAGCTTTGACCGTCGTCTGATGCCCTGCAGGGTAGCAGATCTTCTTGTGTCGAACAGCGGCCACCGCAACAAGAATATTACCGGAAGCAAACAAGGTGAAGGTCACAAGCATAGCCGACAATTTGCATGGCGTGGTTCCAAACTCTCCGAAGCTGAAGTTATACCTGATGTCGACGATGTCTACGGGGATGCAGATCAAGCAGGCGGTGAGGTCCAGGACAGATAAAGCCAGAATGAAACAGCGGGTAGTTGAAGGTTTCATTTTGGTTAAGTAGACAAGGAACACTAGACAGTTGCCTACGAATCCAACAGACATTATAAGGCCAAGGAATAACATGGCCGCAAGATTGTCACACGCGTACTTGTCGTCTTGAGATTGTAGATAACCTGTAGCTGAAGAACTGTTGTCCATGTTGGTGGTATATCTATCTCTCTCTCGCTCGCTGTCTATCTCTGAAACAAGATTTCGGTACGATAATTCATTTACAGACCCCACAACCTATTACGGAGGACATATGTATGGACATATATCTTTTGGTTTTAGCGAAACCTTGTATTAACAGAGGCTATTCTAGTGATGGGAGTCCACAAATCAGCAGAAGTTCTGGTCATATTCCACTTCAAAGAATTCAAAGAAATTAAAAACAAATATTCGATCCATTGAGATAATTACCAATTGTTGACTTGAGAAAGTATTTGTATTCGCCAATCTCTTTTATGAGGCAGTTGCCCTCAGACATGTGGCACCAGTACTAGCACATGTTATTACTCTGATTTAATACCCCTGACTATGTTCAGTGTTTTGGAAGTACAAGACTCATGGCATGACTATCCTCCTTCATTTCGTGCATCAACTTGGCTTTCGATTTGTATCTATTAACCAATCCGATAATACTTGACGTGTTCCCTCCCCCATAGTTTAAGATGTTTGTGATAGAAAGTAAGCATTGATTATTTCTGTATTTCTGTGTAGAAACAACGTGTTCGCAAAACACGCCGAAGATCCATGTTCGGTTCTCTACGTTGATATGATATGAAACACTATACTTTGTTTCCCAAGCAATGGTATACTTGGGTTTTAAGTTAGTAGTGTAAGATCTCATCAATCTCAAACAGGGGATACGCACGTGATTTGCTGACATTCTATGTTATACTCATTTTCAACGCTTGCATTTTTCGTGACGATACACTAACTCATAGACAATGCATTCTGAGTTATGTTGGTCTACTGGACAATCTGTGGTCACTAATGTCATGTCTATCATCCTGGGGGTTATATTTTGGACAAGGTATGTAACGTTTTGGATGTCAAGTCACCAAACTTAAGACAACACATTGCTTTGGTCTACAGACATGTATTAACTTGTCACCATAGTGACTTTTGATATTGACATGACATCACGGAAAGATAAAACGTCAAAGCAAGAGAATAACCAGATTTGATTATCCGCCGAAACAGATTGCATTTGGCGTCAAGGTCAAAATAGCTCAGTAAATTATATGAATGGACAACTGAAAATCAGGTGAGGTGAGGTGAAATGGGGTTTAACGTCGCGTCCAAGATTATTGCACTTATATAGAGACGTGCATGTACGTGTGTGTGTTTGTGTGGTTGCTTGTACTAGTCCGGACTGATGCGGATTTATAGTGCTAGCTCACTGAGATACTATGCCGCTGTTTAACATGAATACCCCACTCAGACACAGTATACTGACTCCGAGCCAACTAGTCCTTGTTTTAGCCCCTTAATGCCGAGCGCCAGACAGGGTAACAACAAGTACCATCTTTTAACGTCTTTTGGTATGACGCGGCCGGGGATCGAACCCCGGACCTTCCGCTCTCCGGGCGGACGCTCTACCACTAGACCACGGAGGCGGTCTGAAAGTCAGTGATGACATCAGGTATTCGCGAAAGGGTGAGCATGTTCTACCTTTTCAGTAGCACCCGACATTCACACAATTTGCATAACAAAATACAGTATTATTGCCTGGCGGCGCGCAGCATATGTGCCACTGCCATGCGATGGCAGCCTGACTGTATCCAAACCAGACAAGCACGTGATGAGGAAGTTCACACAGTCACTACTTGACAAAACTGGAAAAGTTGAAGTCATACGCGGATGTAATTTCAGTGTTCTAATTCGTCCACATGTTACACTTCCATGATGCTATATGACCGACACACCATACCAAACATTTAAAGTAGTAGGACATGGAGATATTCGTTTCTCATACAATATTCTGTATCATTAATATTGATCATTTGTCACTTTTTGTAACTTGAAGTGATCCTATTAATGTTGTAGAACTGACAAACGAGACTACATTGTCAAAATTCAGGGTTGGAAACGATATCGAGTTTACTTTGAAGGGGGAAAATATTCAACGAAATAACCGAAAGAGACTCAAGAGTCCAGTGGAGCGCGTCTGCCTAGAGAGCGCAAGTTCTGTGGTTCGATCCCCGGCTGTGTCATAGCAAAATGCGTTAAAATATGGTATTTGTTGTTTCCCTGCCTGGCGCTGATCATTAAAAGGATAAACCCGGGACTGGTCGGCTCGGAGTCAGTATACTGAGTGTGTGTGGTGTTATCCATTTTATAAACTGTGAAATAATCATGAACACGATTTCACCTCACCTCGGTAAATGAGACGGTATAAACATTACATTTATATATGATCTACAAAATTATTGCGACGCTGCACCATTATGAATTAGCCAGTATAATTACCCCAATTTGTTTTGGGTACATATTGACCGTGCGTTTATACAATGAAGGTAACTCCTATTTCCAAACAGTATAGACATTTTACAGTTTGTCATATACTGAACCGCAAAAGAAAGGTCACCCTAAGTAACATTGCATGAAAAGTAGTCATTTAAATATCTAGGTATTTTTTGTCAAAGTGCGTAAAATTTAACATTACCTTGTCCGGAAAAATGAAATTTGATGATAAAAAAACCAAAGCAGATGACAATAAACCCGATTGCCCAAACGCATCACGGCAACGGCCATGTTAACCCGATGCACGTGGGTTCCGTGCAAATTGAAATGCACATGTGTTCCCCCATTTCTTGCCCTATAAAAATCCAACCAGATCGGATAACATTCATTCGTTATTGAATTGCTGCCACATGCCAAGATTGACAAGAAATCAGCGACACCCAAGCTCTTGGACGTTTGCATGCTTGACAAACCGCCCGGCAAGTAGCCAATGCATTTCAAGTCCACATAAGGACCATATACAGGCTCCAGCAACGGTACCAGACCAGATCGCTTTGTCACTGCTGCGGAAACTGCTCGACAGACCATGGGGACACACAGGCGACACATTAGTGCGGACACCGTGCGTCAACGATTGACGAGCAGACACCTCCACTGTCACAGGCCACACCGAGGACCCGTTCTGACATTACGTAATCGCCGGGACCGTCTTCAGTGGGCAACACAGCTCCAGCGTTGGTGCCACCAGCAGTTTAGAAGAGTCCTCTTCTCAGACGAGAGCCGTTACTGTATCTCAACAGCAGATGGCAAAGGGAGAGTCTGGCGACGTCGTGGGGAACGTGATTCGGAAGCTTGTGCTGTTGAGAGAGGCTCGTGGGGTGGTCCGAGCATCATGGTGTGGGGTGGAATTGGTCTTGCACAGGGGGTTGGCCCTGTGGTCTTCCAGAACATCAGTCCAGGGAGAGGCAATGGAGTCACAGCAGCTCGGTACATTGATCAAGTCTTGAGACCACACGCCATACCTCATTTGGCACGTCGCCGCAGCCACGAGTTTCAGCATGATAACGCCCGTGCCCACACTGCGAGCAATAAAAGACTTCCTCCAGCAAAGTGGCGTCAGAACCATGCAGTGGCCTGCCCTCAGTCCCGATTTAAATCCCATTGAGCACCTGTGAGACGAGATTCACAGACGGCTGAATGACGTCCGACCAAGGCCGACAATTGCAGCTGAACTGCGTCAGGCGTTCCTCAGAATGTTCCATGTAACGACGTTGCACGGCAATCATCAGTGCACATGGCGGACACACGAGATACTGACTTGTGATGCCATTTTCTCAGAGACTAGTGTTGTGTTTCACTTTAAGAACATTTGACACATTAATTTCAACCATGATGATCAGTTTTGCCAAGTTTCATCAATTAAATATGTCTCAAAGTATGTTTACAGTGTTTGGACAAATAAGGCTACTCATAACTTCTTCGATAGGCATTTCTCATATATCTATCCATAGTGACGTTTCTTTTGCGGTTCAGTATATTTTATTTAAAAAATTTCAATTTGACCAGTAAAAAGACCCAAAGAGACCCGTCAAGATACGGGTTAGAATTGGTTTAATGCTTATTGTGAGAGGAGACTAACTGGATCGGGTGGTCAGACTTGGTTGATACATGACAGACACGATTATTTACAGACCGCCGTCATATAGCTGGAATATTACTGAGTGCGACGTTAAACAACAAACAGGCCCAACGAAATACAGTCCAATTGTAGTCGGCTTATACTTTTTACTTAGAAGATAGAATAGTGAGCCTTTCTTTGACATAATGTGTTTTCAATTGTTTACTTACCTCAGAATGTAAAGTTTTAAAACTTGAACATGGCCTCCTTCTGCAGCCAGTGATGCGCTCTTACTGAGGATGTTCGGTATTGTCCAAAGGTTATGATTCAACATCAGCCCGCGTTTCCTTAATCAGCACTTGTATGCGATCCCGTGTAGGAAACGTCATTCAAACACTGCTTCCCGAGCTTACATATGGAGTTACGGAAGTTTGAAATAACACAAGATTCTACACAAAGGATATTGTATACTTACATCATCAGTGTTGGCTTATAACTTGTGTTTGTCATAAGTATAAGTATACTTTCAGAGATTATATAATTCCACGAAATAGTGATAATTTTTGTGTGTGTGTATATATATAGGCGGCGGTTTTTTTTATTTACAAATAGGATGGATATAGCTTTTATACTTGACGGTTCTTAACACATTCCCTTTCTCGGGAAGATGGGACTAGTTACAGATTTATTTGTGTACATGCATGGCCATTGTAGCACCATATTCAGAGAAGGATTTGAAGTTTCCTGGAATACACTTATTATTCCTTGTTGGGACGCCCAAGCGTGTTGCGTCCCATTGCGCGGACGAAATACTAGTATATTATCGTGGTTTAGAATCCCGGTTCGCCCTGATTAATGTTACTTGGCTTGTTAACATCATACCCCTTAACTTTGGGTTTCACCTAAGTGGTAAACGTCTTAGACTTTTATCAGTTTGGGATTTCTTCCAAGAGCGAGCTGACACACCGTGATATAATTGTTTTGAAATAGTGCTGGTTCAAAGTGTCCCAAACGTACCCACTCCCTCGGCGACCTGTGAAGATCTGGGGTAGACTTGGTCTTCAGGAACCTATACTTGCCGTAAAAGGCGATTATGCTTGTCGTAAGACTAACGGGATCGGGTAGTCAGGCTCGCTGACTTGGTTGATACATGTCATCGATCCCAATTAATTGCGTGTATCGATGCTCATGATGTCAATCACTGGTATGTCTGGTCAAGACTCAATAAATGTTACAGACCGCCATCATATAGCTGAAATATTGCTGAGTGCGGCGTTAAACAACAAACAAACAAACAAACAAAAACACTCCCTCGATGAACCCTAACCCCAACCCCACTCTACAGATTGATTTGATTTAACTCCCTACGGCCTTTCTTACCAACACAGGCACTGCTGTCTATCGGTTAGGAATTAAACACATCCTGAAAGTTTTGTTTGTTTGTTGTTTAAGGCCGCACTCAGCAATTTTCCAGCTGTATGACGGCGGTATGTAAATAACCGAGTCTAGACCAGACAATACACTGATTGATATAATGAGCATCGATCGGGATACTATGACCAAGTCAGCGACCGAGACAACCCGATCCCGTTAGTGGCCTTTCACGAAAACATATTCTAACTCGGATCTTCACGGGTCACATCTTGTAAGTAAGCATCATGGAACACAACATGTAGATAGATTCAATGGGGAAAAACGTCCTCGAGAGACATTATTTCACATTATTGGCTACTAAAAGTTATGTTAAGAATTGTTTTGTAATTATGCATTCACATATTCAGACTTTCTTCTTGATGATAAAATACACCAAGAATCGGACCAGGTAGGTTACGTTAGTTGTTAAACGCCAAGTACTCCCATGTGTCGAATCACCTCTTGTGTCGAACAACTATCCGATCCCGGCAAACTCTTACCATATCTATCCTTATCTTATGTGATGTGTTGAACTGCGTGTTTTCGAACTTGATTTAAATAGACCGAAGAGTTACAATTAAGTTAAAACTTGCCCTAATAGGTCGAACTCACAATTTATTTCAAACACAACTTTGCACAAGTTAGAATTTGGATGTTTGATGGCCTTCAGGCATGTGGCATGATAGCTCAAAGAGGCGAAATGGGTAGAACCACGGCTGAGCAGTCTCGGGGGTAACAGGGAACATGCATCTGATGTTCCTTCTGTATATGACGATGTAAATAACCATGACATTAAAGTGGTTGATATTATGAACTACTCAGGTGGGGTATGATCAAACAATCAATCAACTCCCCGACACTGATCACCACATTAAGTCGTTTCTTACGATCAGCAAAGGGGACCAACAATTATCCAAAGCCCGAATCCCCGTGGGGGTGTTGGTGAAGCTAATAGAATTAACCAGACAATAATTCAAGAATAAACAGTTACTGTTAACAGATAACGCATGTACACAATAATACTGCTCTTGGACATGACAACCACAAGGGTTTCAAATACTAGTGGGTAAGTTTTCAAAGATTTTGGACAGTACTTGGGTGAGCTTCTTTATACGCGGGGGTTGGGGGTGGGGGTGGGGGTGGGGGGCGGGGGGGCGTTTATGGTCCTCATCGGAATAATGACGCTATCCGATGATGTCACATTAAAAGTGTTTTAAAGAAATGCTGAAGTGACACGTTCGAAAATATGTTCGTATTTCCTCACTGTAACAACGATACATTGTTTGCCACAAAAAAGTGACTATGCTTCTCGTAAGAGGCGACTTAAGGGATCGGGTGGTCAGGCTCGCTGACTTGGTTGATGTATCTCATCGTGTTCCAATTACGTAGATCGATGCTCATGATGTCAATCACTGAATGTCTTGTCCAGACTCGATTATTTACAGACCGCCGACATATAGCTGGAAATATTGCTGTGTACGGCGTTAAACAACAAACAAACAAACATACAGGGAGACAAAGGCCTCTTGTCCATTCGTGCAGGGTTACGCCCCTTAGACCCGATTCGCACCAATTGTGACCACTGGTCTGTCAAAGCCATATCGGTGAGCTTTGTTCCATCAAAGTAATAAAGATTTCCGTCACGGTGGGTTTTCCTCTAACATAACGGGCGGTGGGGTTAATGCTTTCGCTCGTCACGCCAAAGACCCGGGTTTGATTCCCCACATGGGTACAATATGTGAAGCCGATTTCTGGTGTTCCCCGTAGTGATATTGCTGAAATATTGCTGAAAGAGGCGTAAAGCCATGCTCACTCACTCACTCAATCCGGCTGGACTTCATCTTCAGCCACCCATGCTTGCCGCAAAAGTCGACTATGCTTGTCGTAAGAGGCAACTAACAGGATCGGGTATTCAGGCTCGCTGACTTGGCTGATGTATGTCATCGTGCCCCAATGGCGTAGATCGATGCTCATGATGTCAATCACTAGATTGTCATGTTTTAGAATCAAATATTTACAGACAACTGTCAATTACCTGGAATGTGGCGTTAAACAAGAAACAAAACTCACTCCCTCACTTAAAGTTAAGGGGTTATGTCTCTTGTTCACTCACAATTGAAGGAGGTATGTCTGTGTTGCATGAGGCTTGTGCACATTGCCTTAACCAGATTCTTGATTTGACAATATGCAGTATTATGTCCGAGGACACTGGCCTTCATATTTCTGGGAAGCAATCATGGTATATTCTGTTCGCCGCTTACATCCACACTCAGCAATAATCCACGTTTATGGCGGCGATCTGTGTAATCGAATCTGGACCAGACAAACCAGTGATCAATGTTGTGAGCAACGATCCACATCGTCGAGGTACGGGGACACGCAATCAACCAAGACACCGTGTCTGACCACCCGATCCATTTGGTCAGCTCGCATAGTACGACCAGCTTGGGTTGCTGGGGGCCTCCTCTCACCCTCCTCTCAGGGTGGAGACGTCCTGTTGGTCCGGTTATTGATCGCAGTGACGAGACATTCTCAGGTTGTGACATCGTTTGTCTCAGGCGGGACAAAATCGGACCGAGTTGACGAGAAGCATAATACATATTGATTTCACGATCGCTTCAGTTAACTTATCTTTTGATGCCAGAATGATGAAAACAAACTTACTTCAATTGAATAATGGAAACACGTCACAACAATCTCATTAAAATCAGATCTTAGTTCTCGCTATCGCTAAACAAAGATCTGAGGACACCCCATTATGGGTGACGTCAGAAAGACCTTTCATCCGACCAATCAAAGCGTCGCTTACCAGATCATGAAAGTGACCGTCGGAATGTGTTTTCTGACACGGGGTTTTCCGAACGACAGTTACGGCCCGTACGACTGATACCATCAAAATCATCGTCTCTATTTCGCTTCCATGTTCGTTTGTTAAATTTATAATCGAGAACTGTGTCATGATATTTTTCAAGTGTAGTCTGAAATGGAAGTCGCCAGTGTGCCGTAAAGCTCGAGAAAGCTGCTTTCTAATTGGCTGATGTCCACTTCTGGTTAGTCACTTCCGTGGTCGGTCAATTTCGCGAAAGGTCGTTCTGACGTGACCCGCAATGGGATGTCATCAGATCTGTTTAGCGGCAGCTGTAATAACACTCTGTAGTATTGGCGTGTTTGACATTACATCTCGTGGGTCATCGATCTCAAGTGCGTGGATCGATGCTCATGATATCAATCACTGGATTGTCTGGTCCAGACTCGATTATTTACAGACCGCCGTCATATAGCTGGAATATTGCTGAGTGCGGCGTTAAACAACAAACCAACCAACCAACCAACCAACCAACCAATCTCTTGGGTTTATTTTCAGTTTGGCTAAAATGGTATCATCCTGCATGAGGAAAAACTGAAAAACATATATATTTCAGTTTTCATTATATTATACAAATTCATATAGTGTAAGTTAGAAATCCTGAACTTTAATAAATACTATTTAATTCTGCTTACCCATGAACTTCAGAATACACTGGACCCGTGAAGATCCGGGGTAAAATAGGTCTTCAGCAACCCATGCCTGCCGCAAAAGGCGACTGTGCATGTCGTAAGAGGCGACGAACGAGATCGGGTGGTCCGACTCGCTGACTTGGGTTATGCATGTCACCGTATCCCAATTGCGTAGATCGATGCTCATGATGTCAGTCGCTGGATTGTCTGGCTCAGACTCGATTATTTACACAAATTCAGTGTGAGTGAGTGAGTTTGGTTTTACGCCGCTTTTAGCAATATTCAAGCAATATCACGGCGGGTAAACCAGAAATGGGCTTCATACATTGTACCCATGTCGGGAATCGAACCCGAGTCTTCAGCGTGACGAGCGAACGCTTTAACCACAAGGCTACCCGACCGCCCCACACAAATGCAGAGTTTTAGTGTTCAGTCGATAACCACTTGCTGTCGCTTTCAGATGACCAACACATTTATATAATTACGACTTGGTCACAGAATCGTAACGATTCTGTCAACTCAGTCTTAGAAGTGGTACATTTAGTTGCACAGAGTTACGTCCCTTTGGCAGTCCAGATTCCGATGATCGTACGTTCGAATCTCAAATACACCTGGTCATGAAACTTGTTTTGTCAACAATTTACCAAAGTGGTAAGCGATTATAACACCTGCACCACTTCATGCTTTAGTCCCAAACTCCAGCTGACACGCCGTGATATAACAAACAAGATGTTCAAAGCGGTGATAAATCCCAGATTACTTCCTCACTCCGATGATATCGACCGACGTTTGATCTTTGAGTTATTCTTGATATGACTTCTGGAGTCCAGCTTTTCGTGATAAGGCGGGCGCAAGAAAGCAATCCTTAGCACGGAGAGGTTCACTCCAGTTACCCCCTGTTTGTAATACCACCCAATGGGGACAACCCAGTGAAGCACTCCACCCTTGGAAACAAATTGAATGGACGGCCAGTCCAAACGTCCGTTATAAAATGAACAGACCGCTAATTTCAATATTTCCAGTATTCGAATTACTTCAATTCAAATAATACATTTTCAGATTTGGTTTACTTTGGTAAATGTTTAGTCCTTGATGGTTTGTTTGACAGAATACTTTGGTTGGTTCGTTGTTTTATGCCGCACTCAGCAATATTCTAGCTAAATGTCTGTAAATAATCGAGTCTGGACCAGACAATCCAGTGATTAACATCATGAGCATCGATCCACCAAGTGTCAGCGAGCCTGCAGAATACTTTGGAAAGAAATTGAATTGTCATTATTCGTCTAATTGCAGTGATACGAATTCTACAACATTTCCAACTCTCTGGATCTAATGATTTATCCTAATATCTTTTACTTATAACAAATCAACGCCTTGAACTAATACAGAATACATTATGGACATTCATGTTCTCATAAAGGCCTAGCTTCCCAGGATTGTGTTTTACTTGGAGAAGATACTTGATTTGACTTACTTTTTAGTATTTTGCAGTTTGCAGTAATTTACATCAGGGGGTGTAGCAGGAGAAACGTGTGGAGAAGACACCCGGACGATGAACGCCGAGCCATAAAGTTTGCTCAATTTGAGCCCAAAAATGACAGTGATCATGTTGAAATAAAAACTAGTTTATTACAATAGATATACAAGCGACAACATAGGTGAGGTGAGGTGAAATGGGGTTTTACGTCGCGTCCAAGATTATTGCACTTATATAGCGACGTGCATGTACGTGTGTGTGTTTATGTGGATGCTTGTACTAGTCCGGACTGATGCCGATTTATAGTGCTAGCTCACTGAGATACCATGCCGCAGTTTAACATGAATACCCCACTCAGTGAGTGAGTGAGTTTGGTTTTACGCCGCTTTTAGCAATATTCCAGCAATATCACGGCGGGGGACACCAGAAATGGGCTTCACACATTGTTCCCATGTCGGGAATCGAACCCGGGTCCTCGGCGTGACGAGCTAACGCTTAAACCACTAGGCTACCCGACCGCCCCACCCCACTCAGACACAGTATGCTGACTCTGAGCCGACCTTTCCTTGTTTTAGCCCCTTAATGCCGAGCGCCAGACAGGGTAACAACAAGTACCATCTTTTAACGTCTTTTGGTATGACGCGGCCGGGGATAGAACCCCGGACCTTCCGCTCTCGGGGCGGACGTTTTGCCACTAGACCACGGAGGCGGTCCGACAACATAGCAAAAGTGCAAAGTAGGTCAGATATTTCAACATATATGTTTATATATATATATATATATATATATATATATATATATATATATATATATAGTCTATCAGCGATCCCTAAAAGTTAGTTCTTGAAGCAGCTGATAGCAGTACATTGAAAGTGAATTGTATCAATAAGAAAGCCGTAATTGGTGCGTAACAGTATGACCCCAGCGTTTGACATTTAGATGTCCTCCAGAGAAGCAGCAATCTCCTCCATAGCATCTGCAGCCTTGCTCACATTTTTGTGTATGTTAATGCTGTCGTTAACAATTTCTGCAACACTGAAGCCAATGCCTACTACCGCTCCAACGGCACCAGCTACTTTTGAGACCTTACCGAAAGTCCCGGCTGCAGCTTTGGCACCTGCTTTAGCACCGGCTTTGCCACCAGCAGAAATTGCCAGTGTTCCAGCCTTGCTACCTGCCCGTGCAATAGCAACTGCTTTGCGAATGATTTTCCCTAGGCGAGCGACATTGTAAACCCATTTTCCACCTTCCAAAACGAACATGCTAGCAATGTCGTTGTCAGTGAGTCCTTGCTTCTTGAGTTCAACCTTCATCTTCTCAATCATAATATTTAAATTTTCCGTTAGATCAGCAAGAACGGCCTCCGCCTCTTCAACCTTACTGCCAACCACCTTCCACTCGGCCACGTTGGTTCCGATCCCTCCTGCTCCGGCTGCTACTCCAAGTCCTCCTCCAACCGCAAGCAGGCCAATCGAAATGCCAGCTGTGAACGGCGCCAGTACTAACCCAGCAATGGAAAGTCCACCTGCGACGACTCCAGCGCTGTTAAAAGATACTTTGGCAATATTCATTTCCTTCTGTTTCTCCCTCAACAAGTTTGCAATTTGTCGTAGTTTTTCTGCAGCGTTTAGTTGTAGTTTTCTGCATTCTTCTGAAGTTTCTTCTAGAGATTTGGCTGAAATATAGGAGAAGATCCCTGAAGAGTGTATTGAATATCAAAGGCATATCGTAATCCTATCATTGTGCTTACTTGAATATAAGTATTTCAGATAATGAGTATGCTTGTCGAAAGAGGCGACTAACGGGATCGGGTGGTCAGGCTCACTGACTTGGTTGATGCATGTCATCGATCCAAATTACGTGGATCGATGCTCATGATATCAATCACTGGATTGTCTGGTCCAGGCTCGATTATGTACAGAGCGCCATCATACAGCTGGAATATTATTGAGTGCGGCGTTAAACAATAAACAAACAAACTATCGCTAATATTTATAGAGTATCTTCCCGGAGGGAAAAAAAAGAAAGAAAATCTCAGTTTCACACAAGGCCTTCCAAAAAGCATTTCCATAATCTTGAGAAATCTGTACTAAAAGCAGAGTCCATTGTACGATTCCGACTATATCATAAGCATATATTTATGAATCACTATCAAATAGTGATGATACCGTGTGACGAAACTCGGAAAAACTTTCTCCAACATCGCTGGCTAAAGTATTTCAATGGAGAAAAGGATTGTGCTGAAAAATATATCATTTTAATGTCTTTAGGTCAAATCTTTTATTTGTGAGGTTCAGAACTTATCAATCACCTTTCGTATGTATCGTAATTGGGTTGATTAGATTAAGGAAGAATTATCCTTTGAAAACAAATTGTTCTTTTTACTAGAAAAACTGAAAAAAACAGTTATCCATAACGGGTCAAGTTGTGGCTTATCAATAAGGTTTAGGTGTAAGGTGTTAATTGAAATATACTTACAATTACTCATCCTCGCGGTCTTACGTCTGTGTTCACCTTCTAAAAATGGCTGGTCGTAGGCCTGTGCGCGCGCTTTATTTATACAGAGAGAGCATACTAGCCCGGATGTACGGAACCGCGAAAGGGACATGATTGTGAAAATATTCAGTCGGTAATATGTGGCCTACGTCTTATCATCTTAACATACCCAATACCCCTACATGTACAACGATAAACCAACAAAAAGCACTGACAAAATAAACATTTGGTCCCCAATAAAAGCGCAAGCCTTGAAGTGTTTAAAACATCTACCGATGCATGTAACCTCTCGGTCCACCAATTTTTTTTATTGCTGTCTATCATAGCAATCATTTCAATTAAATCAGGTTTTGATTTAACTTCTTATACCGTTGTCAATCAGTAATCAGCATACACTGTCTGAGGCGACTAACGGGATCGGGTGGTCAGGTTCGCTGACTTGTCATCGATCTAAATTGCATGTATCGATGCTTATCATATTTATCACTGGATTGTCTGGTACATATCGAGCATTTATAAAATCATCCCTTTCTTTCATGTAAAATACATTCACTGCTCTCATAACAGTATTCTAATCTGTGTCTCATCCATTCAAAATAACATTAAAAACCAGGAATGATTTTGAAGCTCAATTATTTTCGTACTCAACTCTTATCTCACGCATATCTAAATCTAAATCATTCGTACTATGTCCCTTTCACTGTTCCGTAGGAGGACTCTCCCCGGGAAAAGGTGTCGCCCTTCACTTGGATTTCGCGGAATCCATGTTTTGTTTGTTTGTTGGAATGCAGCTGATTGCGTCCATATTCGGTCTTATACTCCATATAAACCTTTCTTCGGGAAAACATACAGTAACTGTATATCAGCTAAATACGGTTACGCCTTCAAACGCCAGTTCCCTTCTATATGTGTGGGTAACGGATTTGCATAGCCGCGGCGAAACGGTACCAGATATGCAGGCACGTAACGGCTGTTTAACTGTTGTTGCAACAATGGACAGGCCTACCATTGAAAACTGACAAGACTGCAACAAAAAACAGTGATATGTCTACAATACAATAGGAATCGGCAACAGAAAACAATGAGTACGTAACTGAAAACTAAGAGTGAGTGAGTATGGTTTTACGCCGCTTTTAGCAATATCCCAGCAATATCACGCGGGGAACACCAGAAATGGGCTTCACACATTGTACCCATGTCGGGAATCGAACCCGGGTCTTCGCCCACTAAAAGCATCATAAATTTGAGAGCAAACTGCCGGAAATCAACTTGCGTTCATATATTTGATACCAAAGGACGCTATGTGATATTCACCATACTTACATACTTGTGGGTAAGAAATCATTTAAGATAAAAGGTATCGAATTGATATCGAATTCCAGGTCCATGAATGGTTACTCCATATTGATGACCTGATTGTAATTCATTGATAAGTTACTCGTGCTACAGTCGAAATCACCTACGTCAGTGTCGAAACGTTATGGTGCACTAAATGTTCCTTGATCTTATCTAGTTTGCATTATCACCAGGGCCTTGTAAATCAACACATATGGCGTAAACGTTTTGTAGAGGGTCACACCAGGTACACTACAGCGCAAAAGTATTTTACTTTTAAAAAGTTCTTTTTGTAAAACGTTTACGTGGCTAAGCGGCAACCTCGCAGAATGTTTGACAATTTTCTACGTATTGACACAAACACTCCGCGGAGTTTCTGTGGAGCATCTTCGAAACTAATTGTCCCATTTATGAGACCAATTAGTTTTATGACCGCCGGGCGTCGGCGCAAGCATGGTGTTAAATGTTAAAATATACATGTACATCCCATATGGTGACTGTTTTACAATATTTTTATTTAATTCATAATACCACACCGTTACAGTATTTACAGTAAACTTTAAAACTACTTCAAATGTTAAGTGCAAAAGATTAAACGAAAACAAATAATATATAACATATAGATTATTCAATCATTGTCTCTTTTATCAGCCGCTACTTTTGTATCGTTTGCATTGTACAAAGAAGGATTTTGTCTGTCATCTTGCAGATTTAGATTCAGAATGTGCTCATTCTAATTAGGAACGAGAATAATTGATCCTCTGCCGGAATATGTCGTGAAAAAATACACGAAGAAAAAAGTTATGCACACCCTAATATATCTCATTATTGTTTGGTCCCAATATTTGTAACAGTCATGAAAGATATCATTACAGGAAGAATGTTTCCTCGAGAAGATCAGTCATGCGTGACGAAAGCTCACGTGCCACGCATGGTATGCCCGTGCAGCATGCTACCCTCGAGTATCTCTAAAAGCAGTATATCCAAACGTTAAAATTGCTTTCGCAAGGTCGGTTTTAAACATTTATTCCGTGACATTGTGTGACCATGGCACGAAGGCGATTATCAAACGCCACAAGATGGCAAATAATCGGCATGCACAACGCAGGAATGTCTTGTAATGCCATTGGACGGAATTTGGGGTATCATCACACTGTCGTGAGCCAATAAGTCGAGAAACATGCTCAGACCGGTGATGTACAGGACCGTCCCAGATCCGGAAGACCTCCTGTGAAGACACATCGCGAAGACAGGCACCTTCTTTGTCTCATACGCCGAGAACCCTTTTTAACAAGTACTCGTCTGAAACAGCTGTGGTTGCCCAATCGTCGTTTCAGCACCAGAACCGTAATGTCAGGACCCGGGTGAAAGCAGCAGGACTGAGGGCTAGACGAGTCATAAAGCGTCCCTTGTTGAGAGATCACCACAAAGCTGCTCGTTTAGCATGGTGTATTGCGCGACAGAACTGGAATCTGAGAACTTGGAGACGGACCCATTGGTCAGACGAAAGTCACTTTCTGCTCCGCGTCACTGTTGGAAGAACACGAGTTTGGAGACACCGGAACACGGCCTACACCCCCAGGAACGTTAAACCGACTGTTGCATACGGTGGGGGCTCGGTAATGGTTTGGGGGTGTATCGCTCATGATTGTAGGTTGGATTTGGTCACCATAAGGGGCAATTTAACAGGGGCTCAGTATTTTGACAACCACCCTCTTGCTACTCGACCTCAGTACATGGATGACAATGCCAGGCCTCATCGTTCGCATGCAATCGTGGATTACATGAGGGCCAATGCAATAACGACTCCACCCTGGCCAGCAATGAGCCCAGATTTGAACCCCCTTGAACGGGGCGGCGCATACAGGCACGCGATCCTACTGTTCAAGATTTACGCCAATTGGAAGCAGCATTGCATCAGGAGTGGTTGTTGTTGACCCATCAACAGATCCAACGTCTGACTGGAGGCATGAGACGAAGGATGGAATGCGTCATCCGGGCACGTGGCGGTTATACCCGCTACTGATCTGTTTCACGTGTCATGTCAAGTAGTGACTTTGAGGAACATTTTTACATGAAACATCAAACGTAACTCGTTTACTTAATCCTGCAGCTCCATACTTTGTTTAGGTATTGTCTAAGGTCACAAACAGTACCTGTGTTACCATGATGCTTTTGCTGGTAAATTTCTGTCACAACTCACTAATATCTGCTTTATTTGTTGTCAAATATTTGTTCTGTCCGATGACATTGGTATCACCCAGCTCCTTTGATCAATCATCCCATGCCATGATTTTTACCATGGTTCAGAAATAGGGGTTTGCTTAACATTTTTCATGATAATTGAATTTTCTAATTAGCAGATACATCAGAGCAAGTGTCTAAGTATAGGAACTTACTCCCACCAACATGTTTCAACACACACGCGTCATCTCACCCTGATTTTCGGCGAGCCGAGCACAATTTGGACAGTTCCCACTTGCGCAACGTCTCTGTGATGTAGTCGTCACAGATGGCGTTCTCTTAAAGCTATAGCAAACTTATAGCGGGCGACAAGTCTAAAAAGGTATGGCTTCAAGTAGGCTGCTATATCATTGACATTCGTAATCTATATGCAACAGAAAAAGAACGTTATGGGGGTCCAAATGGACACAGAAATGTAAAAGAACAAGTACTGAGCAGTCATCAAGTTTTTTACTTCGGAGAAAATACTCCCCAAGAAATGCATGACCGCATGTCACAAGTGTATGGGGATAGCTATTCCACTGTTAAACGTTGGGCAGCTATGTTTTAGGCTGGAGAGCAAGCCTTGATGATGACCCTAGGTCTGGACGTCCCTAAGCTTCCTTCAATGAAGATTTAATCAAGACAATAGAAAACCCTTTACTGTCATATAGACGAATTACCATTGATGGTAAAAACTTGAGGAAGACACAGGTCTCAGCCATGGATCCATTGAAGCTGTTATTCATGAACATTTACAAATGAATAAGATATCTGGTCGTTGGGTGCCAAAGTTTCTAATTTCTGATTTGCCAGAGAACATTTAGCGCTAACTGGGGAGGAATTCGTCAAATTCGAAAAAGGGATTAGTAACGGGTGATGAAACATTGGCCTACCATTATGGTCCCGAGTTAAAACGTCAATCCATCTACTTCTCCGGCACCAAAGAAATTCAAGTCTTCAGTAAAGAAAATTATGGCCTCTAAGGGTGTGATCATTGTTGATTACTTAGAAAGTCAAAAGACGATTACCGGTGCCTACTATGCTGAATTACTTCTGATATATTCATCAAAGAAACGCGACGAGGAATGCTGACTGTTGTTGTCCTACTATTTCATGATAAGGCCTCTTATCACACATCTCGACTGACAAAGGCTGCTGTGCGACAATGTGGGTTCGAAGAGCTTCCTCACCCTCGCAAAACCTGGCACCAAGGGATTACCACCTGTTTCCTAAACTGAAAGACTGGAATTGAAAAGCTTCTCTATCAATATGAGAAGTGTATTGGAAAGCATGGAGGTTATATTAAAAATACAATTAACAACTGTTGATTTTGTTTGTAAGGCTTAGAACATTTTGACCAGCCATCGTATGACTGACAGGGCTGTCAAACAACATATTCACAAACACATGTCCAGCTATATTTCAACACAAGAATATATGCTCGAGGATTGGTGTTTTAACGCTCTTTCATCTAACAAATATCCGAAATATTTATGGCTGACTTAAGTCTATTGCGTGTAAACCAATACCACACAAATATCCACTTCATGGCTAGCGAGCTTTTAACTCGTCATAATCTCCGGGAACGAAGCAGATTCAACGAAAATAGGGTGACGGTTACTGAATATAATACTCATGTCTGATTATTTGATCTGTAATAAGGAAGTCGGCTGATCCGGTTTTCGATCACACTAACGGTAAAGGGCTTTTCCTGTGGCGTGTTCCTATTCATTTGTCAGTGTTGTGAATATGATTTTATCTACATTGCAATGTGATTGTGATTGTGATAGTTTTCATGTATTCATGTATTCCTGTATTCTGCCGACTGGAGTGCTACAATGTCATGCTGACCTTCATACATACTTGTGCATACAAGGAAGTTATTTTGATCTTCTATATCAGAGACATAAGTGCATGTGATATAAACTGTACTTTCGTAGTTCGACGTCGAGATCAGCATTGTGTCGACATAGCAGTGTTCGAAACTTCTCTATCTGATGGCCTTCAGATCGTTTAATATATATTTGGTTTACATTCGTCAACTTATTCACACTTTATCCTTAAACATTTTACGCCATTTTAATTTTTTGTCCATCATGGACATTTACCTTGTCTCAACTAAATGCTGAAATGAAATGTATGTTGTTTGGATATTCCTTGCCACGACGGGTTCGAGACTCCGTTCCACAGAGTGATCTTAGCGCTTCCACTATCGTAAGCTTATCTTAAACTATGGGAGCTACGATCTTCTTAGCACTAAGATCACTTTGTGGAACGGAGCACGCTTGTTTGCCAGGCATGCAAATAAGATTTTCAAAATGTCTATAACACACACATATTATTTTTAAATAATTCTATTATCATTCTCGTCAGGGTGGCACGGGTGGCCCAGTCGTCTAAGGCACCCGATTCGCTGTGCAGAGTTGCCTCCCTTGGGCACGCCAGAAACCTATGATTGTGGGTTCGAATCCCGGTTCGCCCCGATTATGTTTCTGGGTTTGTCAGCACCTTACCCGTGCTCGTGGGTTTCACCGAAGTGGTAAACGTCTAAGACCTGCACCACTTCGGGCTTTCCACACACATTAAGCTGACACGCCGCGATATAACTGCTGGAAAAACTGTTAAAAGCGGCGCTAAACCGAACTCACGCACTCACTCATTCTCGTCAGAAGTAGCGTGGGAAATTGGTCGTTGGCAATGTTAGCTGATGCTGCCGGACATGGTCACGTTGGTAATTGTCATCTTAATATCAGTTATGGTTCTAATTTGCAACGTCTCGGCCCCAATCTGGCGGCGGAAAATAATGGTGGTTGAGTGAACAGGTTTGGTGTAACCCCACTTTGAACAGTGTTGACCACTTTGGTGAAACCTACGAGCACGGGAATGACGCTGTCTATGACAAGCCTGAACACATAATCAGTGCGAATCTGAGAATCGAACCAACGATCAGAGGTTTCCGGCACACCTACTGGACGCAACTCTGCACTGCGAATTACAGCGTCTCGTAAGCTAGGGCACCCCGAGCCCCATTCCAGCTTATGCGCATAATAACGCGTGGATAACTTTAACAGTCACGTCAGTTTCCATATTGAGGATTGGGTGGTTTTTAGGTGTGGTCAGGATCCTCTCTCAATGTCGGATAACATTTAGAGACCCGAAATTACGACGTTGACTTATCATCAGGTAAATGTTGACTATTCCAGACAACTAGCTAAACCGGGCCAAAACACTCGGTCCCCTTGTCCGGTTTACACAGATTCCGCTGTACATAACTGCCGGACAAAAGAAAGTATACGCCCATGTTTGATGGTGGCTAAAAATGAAACAAACAAGACATGGTAACAAAGTAGACACAATTTATGGATAACAACCTCTTTAATACTGTAAAAAGCGATGTTTCGGTAAAGATCCTTATACCGTTGTCTAGCAAGAGAGAATGGGGGACATTGTACAGAATATATATAGTAGGTGGAGGATTAACAGTAACAACATTTGCATAGGACCTCGTGTGGTCATACTTGTTCCCAACATGTACTTACATGAATGAAAACAAAACTTGTTATAGTGTTTATTGTCATGGTAATAAATACATGCAGACCATGACTATCAGTATTGATAATTAAACTCGCCAAACACATGTCATTTAGGGATTAATATATATATTTGGTGGTTATATTGGAAAGCTACAGTTGCAGCGGAATGATAAATACTAATTAATAAACCGTGAGAAAGATTACGAAGGGGCTTTTAGCCATTGTGTTTTTGAGCCCGAAAACAACCAAAGTAAAAGGAATAATTACAACAGAGCGCATCGTTAGTCTGGTTGGGAGCCGTGAAAGCAATACAAAATATATCGAACAATTGCAATAAGGCGCTTACTCATTCTTGTTTGGAACCCTAATTACAAGAAAAGGAAGTTAGCAACTTGCCTACTTGTAAAAAAAGTAAACGCCACAAGACCCAAGTCATACAACCATTTGTCAAAAGCACGTTTCAGTCTCTTTGGTAAACAGGCAAATGATTTTGTGGTGAACTACTTAGGGAGTGAAGTCAAGATGTCCAGATCCTGGTCTTCATGTAACTGTCCCAACAGCCTAATTTCAAAGACATCACAGTCTGGAGACTGTGGTGGCCGATTCCTTGTCTGGGTGTCATTTTCTTGTTTCCACTGGGTCATCTGTCTTGATACATGTATTACCCAATAGGCCACTTGACAATCTAGTCTCGGTCAGCTGGAATTTTGACAATACGTTGTCATGTAAGATATATATATTACCATCTGCAGCAACAAGGGTGTCGACACCTTCAGAACAAATGCAGACCCTAAACATGACACACTCCGACATGTTCCATATTTATTTTGTACACTCGAAGAAATCCACTCTTCAAACGTTCATTAACATCTTCCACACGTCCCTTTTGGAAATTGTTGGGGGAGAGTGGTTACACAATTCCATGTGAAATATTAAACCAATAGGTTGACACGAAAATGTCCATACCATACAATTTCATTATCAGTAGCTCATGGTCCTTTCAGTTGTCAAATAGCAAATTTGAACCCCCCAAATTTAACCCGTCACAGTACTTCAAGGACAAACAATTTAGAGTCAAATGTCATTAATAACACCCCATTTGAACACACCATGTTTTATACTGAGATTTGGAGAATTTTGAAGGATATGTAGACAATAATTAATTGTTAGTTCCCAAGTTTACTTGCATAAATATAGACGGAATATTTTGTTTTTCTTTCTTTTCTTTTTATTTTGCCTTTTTCGTGTGTGTATATGGTGTTGAATTATTGTTGAAATTATTGCATACCTGTCACTATTTAAATGTTTGTTATATGGGATACTCTAATCGTTTGTCGAAATATTGTTTCATATGATTATATCATTCATCTACATCTAGGAATACATGTAGGGATTCCGTTAACGAGAGATCGTCAGTAGTTCATGCTTGATGTATTAATCGACTAAAATGGGGATTTGGAACTCCACATAATGTTCCTGCAGCATTGCGACAACCTATGTGTTGACAAAGTCACCCAATTAACGCATGTTTTCATTTTCATTCGCTTAGCTAACATATGTATGAGTAGTGACAGGGAGTTGGTATTTTTATTTCAAACTGTTGTGTAGGATGTACTTTAGGCGGTGATAAGTAAAATATAGTAAGCCTGACGCCATGATTGAAAATACAAACTTACAGGTAGGAACATACATACATGCATGCACACACACACACACACACACACACGACACACATACACACATACACACACACACCACACACACACACACACACACACGCAGACATACACACACACATACACACACACACCACACACACACACATACACACACACACACACCACACAGACACACACACACCACATACACACCACACACACACACATACACACACACACACACTCATGCATACATACATACATCGTTCTGACAATGCACCCATTCCTTCTGACATTTATATGTCTGAATAAAGATAAAACTCCATGCAGTAAACTTCAGTGTATGCATGACCAGGTCGTTTTACACATGTATCTATATACATGTATCAAACTTTTCCAAATCAATATTCTACAAAAATATATCGTCTTTTTTTAAAAGGATTACACAATGTCAAATGTTTACAATCTCCCCAAATAGACACATGATTCATACTTTTCCTCGGAAATCGTCAAGTGAACTGAAGCATAAATCACGCAGTTGCCCTTTTTCACCTTCAACACAAACCCGCCTCTCTTTTAATAGATGTGGTTTGGCAACTTGTATTCGTCTTTGTTGGTCAACTTCCGTCAAATGGCATGGGCATATTCACTGCAGAACATACTTGAAGTCAGTTGAAATGTACGCTGAGCCATCCAGGCTACACATATTTTGAATGAACAATGAAATGGGTTTACTCAGTAAGGGTCCATTATACAAAGCACATATCTCATTGAATAAAATTGGAGCACCGTGACAACATTTGATAGCATAAACATATCAGTCATGCATGAGAGTCGAGATACTTTGGTCGCTTTTTGAACGCTAAATATATATATTTAGCCAGATAATAAATTCGACGACTACAGTAGTGTTCATAGCCATTCTGCCTTGGAGCCCTAATAATTGTTTTGCTTTGCCAGGACCTTAGAGAGAAGTCAAGGGAGGGTCATTAACAATATGACAGTCTTTAGGGGAGGGTCGTGAGAAATAGTGCACAGTTTCTAATAAAATAAAAAGTGCTTTTGCATTTTGTCTTTTTTTTCTTTTCTTTTTTTTTGAGAGGAGGGGGGTGTCATGAAAAGAATGTACAAGGACTTGGGGAGGGACATTCAAACTATAACAAGCGTTAGGAGGGGGGGGGGGGGGTCATTATTGTCTGTACATTAGTGCATCAAAAACATCTGATAGGTCCCTTATCACAATAAGATTAAGAACGAGGTAATATGAGCATTGATGACAAGGGTATCAGCACATATGAAAATAAAGCAATGTAAACCCAATATTTCACAGGGTAGAAATCATCTTGTTTTAGTACCGGTAATGTGAGCATATAAAACTATTCAAATACATAATGTTGATGTCCGAAATGATACATATCTTTCTCAGGCATGTAAATATTTAAATCGGATTTTAAAATCTTTTGTATTTTCAACTCAATTGGCCAGTTAAATTACATAACTGATGTTGTGTTACAGCTGATACAAGTTCCGTGTGACTGAGAGATTGAGTTGGGTTTTACGTATGTTTTAAAAGTATGTCAGTTATATCACGGCCTGTCAGCTGCATGTGGGTAACAAGTCCGAGGTGGTGCACTTTGTGGTGGCGATCATTTCCTGAACACATTTTGTGAGTTTAATGAAGGAGTTATTCCACACAGAGTTATTTCCCTTTTCAAACACCTGCCAGCACACCACCCACACCACTGTTGATAAAATCACTGCACGACAGCTTAAAAATGGAGGAAAGCCGCAAGTATTAAACCGTGCTCAGGGTGCGGGTGTTTAATATACCTTTTACAAATGTTTGCTTTTTATCTTTTGACTTTAGCCTTGGGTTGTGTACGTGGGAATTCGAGCTTGAAGATGTAGATAATAGGTGTATTAAGCTGATCAGAAGCGAACGTAAAACCTCCGGCTCGTTGTATAAAACCTGACGCGTGACCCATAAAACCCCATGTACCCCTCGTGATCCAGCTACAACTTATAATGTACCCTGAGTGATCCTGCTACAACTTATAATGTACCCTGAGTGATCCTGCTACAACTTATAATGTACCCTGAGTGATCCAGCTACAACTTATAATGTACCCTGAGTGATCCTGCTACAACTTATAATGTACCCTGAGTGTTCCTGCTACAACTTATAATGTACCCTGAGTGTTCCTGCTACAACTTATAATGTACCCCTCGTGATCCAGCTACAACTTATAATGTACCCCTCGTGATCCAGCTACAACTTATAATGTACCCCTCGTGATCCAGCTACAACTTATAATGTACCCTGAGTGATCCTGCTACAACTTATAATGTACCCTGAGTGTTCCTGCTACAACTTATAATGTACCCTGAGTGATCCTGCTACAACTTATAATGTACCCTGAGTGTTCCTGCTACAACTTATAATGTACCCTGAGTGATCCTGCTACAACTTATAATGTACCCTGAATGATCCTGCTACAACTTATAATGTACCCTGAGTGATCCTGCTACAACTTATAATGTACCCTGAGTGATCCTGCTACAACTTATAATGTACCCTGAGTGATCCTGCTACAACGAATTTATCTTGCCGACATGTTTTAATATGACATTGTTACAGAATGAAAACAAATTCAATATTGATAGAAAACAGCTGTTCGACTGAGCTGATGTTAACTTGTGCTGTCACATGACTTTCATTTACTCGGAAAAAGCGTGGGGCATTTAATGATGAGGGATTTATTCTCCCGCTGAGAAATTTATTTCCCTCTAAGGCGGGATACATGTCCCATTGTCGTACCTCCATGTCAGAATGGTGAGATTTAACTGGTCGCCGTGATCTTGATAAAATACCATGTAACCTCTTAATGCCCTGCCTAGACTAACATTTAGTCTCTGAAATCTTATATTACACAATATCCTTCTTGACTCTAAAAATAAAAAAATTCCCTATGCTGTGGAATAGAGCTAGCTTGAGCTGGCTAGACTTGCTTTTGTATGCATTTCTAGATTATTATTTTTTCATAAAATAAATATATTCCACGGTCATGGTGCAGGACTATGCCCTGCCTCGCGCTCGGCATTAAAAAGGGTGTAAAACAAGGAGTCATTATATTGTGTCTCAGTAGCGGTATCCAGGTTAAAGTATGACGTGGTTTCTCAGTGGGCAAGCGCTATAACACCGTATCTCTCTCACCGTCTACTGTATGGGTTTACTAATCCTGCTTAAGTATCTATATATTATTATTATTATTATTATATATTATGCTAAATTAGACAATATACATAAATATACAATGAGTATAAAAAGTGCGTTATTTTTCTTTTTACTATTCCTTTGAAAGTTAATCTGTTTTTAGGACAAGCAAAGTTTAAATATTTCTAATTTTCCCCATAGCTGGTTATTTATATTCTCCGGGATGCAAAAGACTGATAAAAGAAAGATGACAAAGAATGAAACAAGAATACCTTAAGACACGCCGCTGTAGTGTTAGAAGACTACGGTAATGAGAATTCACGAACGTACATTGGAGGGGTATATTCGTGATACAGCAGAATGTATATGTGGGATTTCTATGAACAATGTAATAACAACAATCTACCTTGTGACAATATGACCCTGTAATGAAACCCATACATGCTATTTTACTTAGATAAAATATGTTTGTATTATTTTGTCCTTTGAAATATCATTTAAATTGATATAAGACTAATTTCATCATATACATGTTCTGCCGTAAGGTTGTGTAATACTATTAATTAAATGGATGCGGATCCGTTGGCACTTACATCACGTTTATTCTTCCAGCTGTGTTTTATTTAACGGTAAACAACGACCACAATACGTTTATTTCTTTAAATGAGATATTACAGCCTCTTTAAGGATGAGGGGAAAATGCACAAGCTTTAAAAATATTTACCCAAATTTTAATAATGATGACTCTCTGAATAGAATCCGACCTCGGCAGTGTCGGACAACTCCCATTTAAGCAGGTCGATATTTCCCGCATATTGTCACAATCATTAAGTCAATTACCTGTACCGTTTCTCCCAATACCTATTGTCATATCTCTCCCGCTGTTGTGTACGATCGTTAGGCCATCGCGTTTATCTGCGTTGCCCAGCTACATCTATGGGGAACAACTCACAAGACACTCCCCTCTGAAAAATAACTCCGTCCAATATACGACGTCATGAAGTTGCGAGCGCCTGTTCGAATCTCCAGAAATGACGTCCTTCTATTGTGAAATAATCCACAATTCCTTTTTCATTGTTCTTTGCGATTTGTCGCGTAGCTATCTTATATTTATTATAGCCTACTACCAATCTTAATTAATGTGGGCAAAATGTATAGTCTGAAAGGGTTGTATCATCCGGTAGGGCTGGGAGGTAACTCGGGTACTCGGGTCGGGTGGGTCCTGAGTAGGACCCGGGTACCCACAGGACTACCCGGACCCGTGGTTAATTACGTTATATATTGTTTAATGACAAAAATTAAACTCTTAAACTCTATGGTTACACTATAAGTCACTAATGTTCCCATTTCGTTCTGACAATGCACCCATTCCTTCTTACTTTTATATGTTTGAATAAAGATAAAACTCCATGCAGTAAACTTCAGTGTATGCATGACCAGGTCGTTTTACACATATATCTATATACATGTATCAAACTTTTCCAAATCAATATTCTACAAAAATATATCGTCTTTTTTAAAAGGATTACACAATGTCAAATGTTTACAATCTCCCCAAATAGACACATGATTCATACTTTTCCTCGGAAATCGCCAAGTGAACTGAAGCATAAATCACGCAGTTGCCCTTTTTCACCTTCAACACAAAGAAAGGCTTCTTTTAATAGATGTGGTTTGGCAACTTGTATTCGTCTTTGTGAGTCAACTCCCGTCAAATGGCATGGGCATATTCACTGCAGAACATACTTGAACTTCAGTGTATGCATGAGCGGATCGTTTTACACATGTATCTAAATACATTTTGCCAGGGCTACGGTCAAACCTTTCCAAATCGGACAGTTTGTACCTATCTCTAAATATCTACAGCGGGTACCCGGGTAGGATCGGGTAATAGGGTGGTGGGTACCCGGGTAGTAAATCTGGACCCGTCCCAGACCTTGGTTGTAGGATTACAAATCTGTGTCTTTTTTGTTCTGAAAGTGTATATGTTGATAACAGACTTTCAAATATTTATATATCGAACAATAAATAACAGTAATGGAGAACTAAAATTTATAATTCGCAACCAGATACCTAGCTATATAGATAATCATGAACAATCGACGTACCACGTGTAGATTTAAGCATTAAAGGAATATTAACACAAAACACTACACAATACAGCTGGATATCACATTCTTTATTTCGAACCAATGTAGAAAATAATAAACAGGACTAATCACAGGCATTGCATTTCAGTGGCAACACGGTCTGTTGTCAACAACTGATAAAGGGAGACAACTGTGTCGGTCTTAAATACCGTCCCGATCTGGCTGCACCTGTCACTGCATAGCTGACAGGAGTGAGGCTGGAGTATCCAGTGCATCAGTAAACAATTGCATCATATATAACAACATAATCGACTGGTGAAGACTTAAGCCCACTGTAGTTTACTTATATATTATGTGGATTAAACCAAAGAACTACACATATTCTTTACCAATTTTATATCTCACCAAATTACTCGAATGGGCAAAGCGACTTGGACACATTTACAATTGTGCATTCTGGTTAGGTATGTTTTGATGATAAGCCCAACAACAGATTATATTCTTAAGTCATTACCATTATGACTTTGATAACACCAAGCTACGACTTCTCACTTATTGTAACATTCATAAATAAATCCATAACATTGTGATAGTTCGTGGAAAAATAGTGTCACGCCCTTAATTTTCAATATTTGGACGGACATGTAACGTGCATAGCAATAGCATGGTTGTCACGGTAATAGATTTATGACATGTGCATGCGGGTATGAATGACATGTAACAAGTCAGTGTTAATTAAACGCATATCATTTTAGCCCGGACACTCATTAATCCAGACGATGTAGATGGGAGTTATCCGAATTGGTGAGGTTTTACTGTTATTAGGGGGACACATTCACGTGATATCTGATTTGGTCAATAAGAAACACGTTCGCTTGTGTTACGGTGTGTGTCGAATGACGGCCATTCCATGATCGGTATAGGTGGACGATGGATGCACGTAGCCATGGTGTACTGATGATCCATACTGTTGGTTTTTGCTAATGAACATTATTAACATATAAGCACATGACTTATTGACAGCAGGTCAAGCGATCCAGTAATTTAAAAACCATACACAGGTGTGTGAGTACCCAACTAACACCTACTCCGTCATTAGATTCGCGGGTATGATTTAGTGTTGATTTTTAAATTTACTTTAGAAAAAATCGTTTCTCACCTTTGGGGTTTATATATTTGAACGCTTGCTTTGGGGATCAATGGATGGTCATTTATAATTAGCTCCTATTCTGTTGGTCGATAATTGTCTTTCTACAGAATGGTCCATGTCAGGACAAAGTAGGTCAATCTTGTGTACCCAGTGTACAGCATCTCCATTCCTTTACGATGAGGGCCTAGCGTATAAGAACTCGTCTTATTCATCACACAAACGTCTAAATGCCACTCGAAGAGATCAGATGAAATGGGGTTTAACGTCGCGTCCAAGATTATTACACTTATATGCCGATGCCGATTTATAGTGCTAGCCCACTGAGATACCATGCTGCAGGTTAACATGAATACCCCACTCAGAGACTCCTGACTCCGAGCCGACTAGTCCTTGTTTTAGCCCCTTAATGCCGAGCGCCAGACAGGGTAACAACAAGTACCTTCTTTTAACGTCTTTTGGTATGACGCGGGCGGACCCTATTCCACTAGACCTGGGAGGCGGTCTCCATTCGAAGAAGCTATTTATCTTAACAATGGAGATCTAAGACACTTGATAATCAAGGATGCAACTTTTGAATGCTCCTGTAAGGCTGTCAAATATAAAGTGAAAACAATATTTGATTGAATGTGAAGCAATCATGAGACGTACCCGTAACAAATAACAGATGTATGTGACATTTGACTCAGTGGCTGTGTGTTCTTCCCCTAAAAGGGCATGCCCAAAGTATCACAAGATAAAATCTTAAATCATGGTTTGTGAATGAGAAAACAAAAATTAGTCAATCTTGGTTCCGGCGTCGTACACTCCGATGGGAGCCTCGATTTGGTTCTCACATGTGGTTCCAAAATTTCAGCATTCTTCTCAAGGAGAAGCTTGACCGCCTCCCGTTTCGACGCCCTGTTAGCATAAAACAACGGAGTCCTTCCGTAGGAATCTTTCGCATTCACGTCAGCTCCACGACCGATGAGATAATCCATAATTTTCACATGCCCTGAATTCGCAGCTATGTGCAGCAATGTACATTTCCCAGGGAGTCCCTCGGGTTTTCCCATGGGAAAATTCACATCCAGACCAGCACTTAACATAACTTTCACAAGCTTCTTTGAACCTTTCTGTGCGCATGCGTGAAGCGGTGTCCATCCTCCGATATTGGCGGTGAATATTGCACGTGCAAGTGGTCCGTTTGTTTTGACGAGATGTTTGGCTTGCTGGTATAGCTTGCTTTCGTCGTGACGTAACAGAGCGATTGCACCTATTGACATCTGCCTCACGTCATTGCTACTTCCGTTTAGCCTCTTTCTGAAAGCGTCAGTCAACGTTGGCATAACCTCTTCGCCTTCCGTGGTTGCTGGAACAGAAAGACAGAAACACCAAAATTATAACTCGGTCGAATACGAAAACAAGTGAGAAGGGAGTAAAGTTTCTTTTTAAACAGATGTTTTGTTTGTTTGGTTGTTTGTTTGTTTTTTAACGTCACACTCAGCAATATTCCAGCTATATGACGACGGTCTGTAAATAATCGAGTCTGGACCAGACAATCCATTGATTGACATCATGAGTATCGATCTACATAATTTTAAACAGATGCGTGTCCAAAGAATGGTACTAAAGGTGTAACCTTTCCTAATTAGGACATTCAAGAACACGTCTACGAACTCGAATTTAATTATCTAGTTCAACCAAGCAGTAAATAGCTATCCTCATGACACAGACATATCTTGTCAATTTCACAAACTGTTTAGACAGCAAACACTTGTGGCGAGACGTCAACTGAAATGAGTTTCAAGTCGCAGGATAGTACGATCTTTAAGTCTAGACTGTATACTAACTGTCCTGTGGGAAATGAGGATGCTGCCTGTTGGTGCTGAAACTAAACATGTGCGTCTGCTGGAGTTTCCAGATGGGGGAGGGTGTGATTGAGGTCAATCGGGCAGACAAAGGCAGTTGGTAGAGAAGATAGGCTGTCTTACAGACCCTGATACAAATATATATCAAACACAGCCCACGCAAGTCTATAATGTTTGGCAAGTCTAGATTACTGCAGTATCTGAAAAGGAATAGAGTCACTGGGCTCCCTTTTATTATATTTTTATTAAGATAACTGAACAACTGGTTTTTTTCTGTACGATATGTTCATTCCAGAGACTAGATGTTAGTCTAGTAGAGAATAAGTGAGTGAGTGAGTGAGTATGGTTTTGCGCCGCTTTTAGCAATATTCCAGCAATATCACGGCGGGGGACACCAGAAATGGGCTTCATACATTGTACCCATGACGGGAATCGAACCCGGGTCTTCGGCGTGACGAGCGAACGCTTTAACCACTAGGCTACCCGACCGCCCCCTAGTAGAGAAGAGTCCTCTTCCATTTCGTTTCTACAATTTTACATGCAGCCTTTACCCATGAACGTTCAGTGTGGATTGGACAGAAAGAAATGTGTAACGTCGTTAAGCGAGACCGTTATTTATATACGACCACTTACGTATATACACTAAGATATGTCACTCAGAAAACGTTTATTTGGGTTAAAAGGAACCGATTTGGTAAATGAGTTTCCAATGGAAGAAGATATTAAAACAAGAAGATGTTGAACTCCAGATGTTAAAACATGATTTACCGGAGACTAATTGGTCAGAAAGAGCATTGCGAAAAACGGGTTTAGCAAAGTTTAGGTCGGACTGGTGGATCACATCGCAGAACAAACGAACGAGATTTCATGAATTGTTTGTGGTCTGCTAATGAGTGAGTGAGTTAAAATTAAACGTCGCATTGGCATTAATTCGACCATGTACGACAACCAGTCTTGATATTTACAAGCATATGTCTGCAGTTGGGGGATACGGTGGACTATAATACGCCGGGCTAAAAGTCGGACTGGCAAATCAACGAATCGAACAAACGAAAGAGAAAAGACCATGAATTGTTTACGAACCCTGACTGAGAGATACGCCTGGCACAACAACGGACAGACAGATCGTCCAAACAATTTTAAAATACAGATCTAATCGACACACAAACAGATGACTGGCGTGGATATATGGATACATGGAGAATACAGACATCAGCGGTCAGATGGACAGTGTGAGATAGAGTGAACTTTCGATAGAAACCACAGACAACCATACATCTACATACCAACTGTTACATTCATGACCTCCGGCAACGCTTCCTTTATACTGGTAATTACTAAAGCCGTTATGATTTATATAGATCACGAAGATCCCGATAGAGAATAATGGTACACTGACAAACACCTTCTGGCGTGGGCTTATAATAGCCATATGTTACCACTGAGTCACGGGCGCGTGTTTATCAACGTTAATAGAAACGTTAACAATACACTCTACATCACTAAAAAACAGTGGAATATATGTTTATTAATAATTTCTCTCAATCCAAAACACGCTATCAAATTGCAGTGGATTGAGAGTATAACGTCCACGGCTGACGCGTTGACTGCGCGAATAGCGATGTTCCCGCTGCAGTGCGTAAATTAATTCCCTGAATAAACGCCTACTTTGAATACACGCGGGGTCAAAATCTTTAAACATTTATATTCCTTTAGGTAATCAATAAAGTGATATTGAAGACGTTGAAGACGTTTTCATTCAAAATGCAAACCATACACGTTTTAATTAAATTACACGTCCCGTCATAGAAATTAAAAGTGTTTACCACAATAACAATAATAGACATGGGGTAAGATGTCTTTGAAATATTTAGATCCCCGGGCGTCTGTTCAAGGATTTACGGTATCTTGAATTGTTTGAACTGATGACTAAGCATAAAAAACAATGCATATTAACATTATAATACACACATAAAGAACGGCTGTGACGCTTGACTGTCAATGGTGATGTCTATTTTAATATCCGTGATTAATCAGAAACAGAATATAGGTAAAGTTGGCGTTAATGAAACTCGACCACAGCATCACGATCGCATCTGATATGTGAATATATTTAATTACCCTCCACAGCGTTCGTTTCCATTACGCTGGTTCCCTGTTCCCGACCATATTGAATCAGTAGCTTCGACCGGCTTTCAATCCTATATGCACCTGCTTACAGTCACGTGTAGATATTATCCCGGATGTAATCGTCCACCAGCAGGTACAAGTGTATATAATGTTCTCATATACAAATCCTACAGTTATGCAAGAAACTACGTCACACCTAAACCGCACCATCCAACCGAAAAAGCCACGAGCGGGTGAATGATCTACAGCCCGTCATTTCCAGTTCCCGAGCCTTCCGGCTATCAATATTGGATAAAGTGTCTTATTGATGGCTGGTGGTCACGTGACCACAACACAGACATGGGGACGTTGCCATAGCGAACTGTAAACATTACCTCCAGAAGGTATCTCGGTGGACTGAATTATCTGGTTTATTTCACAATTTCCCGAAATCGATAGGGTAAGGAAACGATAAAATGCTGTTTTTGTCTTTCATAATGATCACTTCGGAAATATCCACATCGATACGTCCTTCCACAGTAGAAACAAGATGCTTAGTAAATGGTAAACTCTGATCGATGAGTTATTTTGGTTTAATAGCGTGTTAGTTACGTACATTATTCGAAGAGAGGTGACTTCTTATATAGTGAGTGAGTATGGTTTTACGCCGCTTTTGGCAATATTCAAGCAACATTACGGCGGGGGACACAGGAAATGGGCTTCACACACAGTACTCTTGTGGGGATTCGAACCCGGGCCTTCGACGTGACGATCGAACTCTTTAACAATGAGGCTACCCAACCGCCCCGACTTCGTTACAAAGTGACTATGATCGTTTTAAAAGTTATCCTATTGCATTGTTCGGAGTAATTTACTTCAAAATTCCACCGAACTTCCTCTTAAACGTAAAGTGTACTGGTGTTTAATGTGGAAAATGAAGGACGCAATAGGATTTGTAAATAGTTTTACTATTCAAATCTAAATCTAAGCAAACTCAAATTTTAATTCAAATTCTTTCTGACCATATTTGTGTTATTTACAAAGAATGTATGGTGAATTCGAAATGACCGATAGAGATGTACAACAATGGAATTGCATTTGCGATAGATGAGCGAAGTGGTGATGACTGCTTATGAGGAAAGTATGCTGTCCATGAGTCCAATCTTCAAATTGCGATCTGCATCAAAAATCACCTGGGAGTTTCCAATCACATCATGACGACGTTACATATCGTGTTGCAGGAACGCTATGAGAAACGTCATCATGCTACTGACTCACCGACGAGCCGAGGTCAACATGATGCTCAAATAATTATGTATATCTACCTTTTGAAAGAAGCAATATCAATGCATATTGATCGGTGAGAACACATTTACCTTCCTGCGCTGTTCGACTCACCACACCAGACTATGTAATAGTACTCAAGAAAAGCCATACTATAGATCATGCCTCGGTGATCATACTTAAGCAGGATATACCTGAATATCTACTTTGGGTAATAACACACCAGATATATAGCACTCTTAAGAAATAAGGTGTTTGAGGGTTTATTATCGAAAGTTTTAGTTATATACAGGTGTTTAATATTAATCGCATTTTAATTCAAATTACGAATAAAAATATATAATTAATGCTTTAAACTGCTGTTAATAATGGCGTTACAAGAAAAACATTGTTATATCTACCAAGAAGTATTCATAGACCTCTCCACAGTCATCAAAACAATAAGAACAATTGTATTATTTAAATTAACAAGCATAATTGTTGCCCCTAAAATATTACCTCTTGAGGAAAGGTTTTATTTGTCATAGTTCTAAAATCACTATAATTAACCCATAATTATCGTGGTTTTAGAACTATGACATATATAAAGCGTACAAAATAAGACTTCTATAATGTATTGTTGGTATAGCGATATATTACGAATTCATTTTTAAGTTTATAAAACCGAACTATTAACACAGGTTTTACGCATGAAGGAATTTGCATTGATTATCGGGAATGAATAATTCTGCTTTATTTACGGTTCAAATCTGGGTGTAAAGGCATCATTGCTTCTTATCTTTTTCTCAAAAATAAAGTTAGGTGACTTTGGTTTGATGGCCATTTCCTTTTATGATTGCTTGCCGCATCGTTATAAGAGAGTCCATGATAATATTAACTTCATTTCGTATCTACACAATCACACACAACAGTGTCGAGACACAAATTACGAATTTTTCATGAAATGTACAATTTCTATTTCGCATTGGTACGCATAAAACTGTTTTGTATGTTCTTGAATTGTATGACCGATATCATTGATAGGTTTTAGCGGTGTTGTTAAGCACGGTATTTAATGTGTAATTGATCACTTAAAACGCAATTACTGAGAATTGACCTGAGGTATATAATAAATCAGCTCTGTTAGGATTAACCGGATTTAAAGAAGACCGTGTCCTCGGATTCCGCCGGCTAATTGATCGCGTCTTCTTTTTATCATAGTCCTCGTCAAGTACATTTCAGACTTGAGAGATATCATTTCAGCAATAAATCGATCGCTCATCAAGTTCAAATCAATCAGTTGCAGTAAACGCCCGTGGGTGTGAAGTCATTAAAGAGGGGAGTGCGTCTGTTTGAGTCACTCTACCCGTCCTTCATTTGTCTCATAAGGAGCAGTTGTCCTTTTCGCGATGTAATTGACTTGAAAGCGTTGTTGTAGAATTTATCTACTTGGCGCATCGTTTCATCGCCATAAGCAACATATGAACCCACAACTACGAGGTCATTGTACACAACACCCCAGGCACCGTCGTGGTCATCATTTGGCGTTGTCCTCCTCTTCATCACCGCTTTTCATTCGGAACATTCACTCCTCTGCTATATAGTCGATTGTTAGTGAGTGAATGTTATGTAACAAACAACAAACAAACACACTGTGTGATAGTTATTCTTGGCGTTCACCATGATATGATATTGCCATAGTTTATATTGCTAATAAGTTTCTTCAATCAATCAATTAATCAATCATTCAATCAATATTGTCGACCTCGACATCACTGTCATGAATACTATAATTGCCGTTATCCTCTGCCCATCGAGTCTCTTGTCCCCATCAATACAACCAACGTCATCCTTTCTTAATCAGAATCCCCATCGCTCCCATTGCCATCGTCAACATGCGCTCATCTACGTCCTTCCATACAGAGCAGCGTCATCGGTAACACGGTTAGCACCACTTCCTTCATTAGCAATACAATCTGACGTCATCCCTACACATGCGACACTATACAATATTACAAATGACATGGCACATGCGAACAAACTAGCGTCCATGCCGGGAGCTATATGAGTGAATAGCGCCTTATGTAACAAATCCACGTCGCCCTTCACAGCTGTTACACAACAAGATTGTTTTATGAGCAAGCTCTCGGGTACTTTTATGGAGAGAGAGAGAGAGACGGGGGGGAGCATAACTGTTCAGTCAGGGACTACTTGCTGGTGAGAGTGCTCTCTTCGAACAATTGTAAATGGATCTATCAATACTCGTACAAGAGCGAGAAAGGTTACGGAGTGCGCGTGAATTCGAATTTGCTTTAATTATAGAAAAGGTTTGTGGAATATGTATACGTAGAACTACAAGATGGCCCGTTTTCTGTTAAACATAGTCAGTGTAGGAAGTACCATGCTCCCTACTGAGGTGCTAATCAATACTTTATGATGATGGAGTTGTGGGGAAAACGAATCGATTATTGGCTCAGGTAGGAATTGTTGATGGTGAGAAAAGCAAGTTATCAATGGACATAAGAGGATTTGCTCTTGATTAAAACATTTTCTCGTTTGTTGATGGACTGTACGACCGCTCCTGCAATTCTATGGAGTATCTTTTATATTTTCGAACCGTTTCTTATATATGGTCTTACAAGAAAATCCACATTTCAGCGAGAATATCGTTTTAGTTTGTGGGCAATGTTCCAAATTAAGAAGGCAGGGGGCGCCAAAGGTAGGCTTCACATTTTGGGCGTCACGAGAAAACTCGAACCTCCAAAGGGCGGACCATCAATATCTTAATTGTTTAGTTTTGAATTTAATGGGGTGGGAGACTCTGAGTGAGTGAGTGAGTATGGTTTTGCGCCGCTTTTAGCAATATTCCAGCAATATCACGGCGGGTGACACCAGAAATGGGCTTTACACATTGTACCCATGTCGGGAATCGAACCCGGGTCTTCGCCGTGACGAACGAACGCTTTAACCACTAGGCTACCCGACCGCCCCGGGAGACTCTGAAGGAAGAACCGAAATATTTAATGTACACAATCACACTTTTCTTGGACATCCAATTTTGTTTTAAAATCTAAAGTACTTCCATATTGGCTTCCAAACATTTTTTTAATGTTTCGACACCCCAGCCAAACACCCTTACCCGCACCCACACCCTATCCGCCAACCGACCAAACAAATCGGGGGAACACTGTAATGTTCAGAAATATTATAGGCACCGGTAGGTAATCGAGTATAGGAGAGGCAAACCAATGGGTGACAGTATGAGTAAGAACGATACACGATACACAATAATCTCCAGGTATTACATCAGTCTGGTCATGGGGTACTGTGGGATAGGTTTTTTTTAAGGCTCGGACAGTGATGGTGTTAATGTCAATTGGTCGAAAAAAGTGCACACCTCCAACCAACAAGAACATGCGCTATTTTTCAGATCAATTTATCCGGGCAGATCCCAAACTTATACGATGGCAACTTTAACACACACGTAGAAGCACGACAGTCGCAGTGTTTCGATCGTTCTGTGCCATCATGTCAAATCAAAGTGGAGTATTACTGCTAATAAATAATCACTTTAAAACCAGATTCCTATTCTGAATAAGGAAGACCGGTGCATTCTCTCATTAGAGCCAATGTAGTGAATACCAAGGTAATTACACAGGTTTGGAGCTGAGTACATCCTTGAGATATCTGGCCATGTTATTTTAGCCTGATGAACATCATTTGCAGCGTAATGACGTGCGGAGGGTGAACTCTTAATATGGCACCCCGGGGTTGACGGTGATGACAGCAGATGGTAGCACAGCATCTTCAGCGTGGGTGTTTGCATGGCCACAGTGAATCAATAAGCACGTCATACTTTTATATCCTCTTCCAATCATGAAACACAAGAAGCTGACAACTGGATAATAACGGTTTACTTCAAGAGTACTACACTATGTTTGCGCAAATATTACAATGTGCTATTCAAACGATTCATAACGGGGTTCATCTCCTAAGTTTCAGTTCTGGACAGAGCGGTCAATCAAACGACTCATCGGTAAGGCGTCAATATAACTTACTCTCAGACGATGAAATGGATATTTGCTTTACTGTCAGAGACTTTGCATGTAATAACCCAATGCCAGTGAAACCTGGAGAATATCGATGGTGCGTTGATTCAGGCATTGTAGACAGAAACTCAACACTTAATTCTCCTGAATCAATTATTGATCCAAAGCCTGTCTTTAGTTCTGGTAGACAGAGACACGATAGAAGTCGAACAGTAATAATACATGTACCTACTTGAATGTTATGTGTTGTGGTTGCTGCAGTCTATGTTCGGCACCGCGATTGTAAGAGTGGTCCAGTTGCCAAAGAGGCCGAATTTATGAATGGGTACCCGTAAGTTGTGTTGTTGTTGTTGTTGTTGTTGTTGTTGTACAGATTCAAATAAAAAATGCAACAAAGGGGATTTGGGTGGCCCTTGCCCTTTACACGCAGCAGACAGCGAATCAACACAAAACTTTTCGGAGAATTGAAGACTCCCCAACACTGCAGACTTCTGCATTATCCAGACTGTCGGATTCCTGACAGCAAACCCGGGTACTCTCCCAATGTCAGTCAACAGATTGGGAGGTACCAAACCTAAAGCACCGAGTACAAGTTGGTACTTGGGATGCAAGCGTGACACTTCGAAAGCGAGGTCTGCATATTTGCCATGCTTTTCTTGAATCGTGTGAATCATATTAACGTCAAAAGGGACAGAAAATTAATTCAATACTATAAACGATTTCATTGGATTCATCAACAAGAACATGGGTGCCATGGGTGGACCTCTGTGTCAAAACCAAAAGCATGGCGAAGACAGTAATAAATTTACTCAATCATGTCGCTTAAGATACTGTGTTTGTGTCAAAGCTTGACATCCACTGACAATGTGTTGAACAGTCTCATTAAATTCGTTACATGATTTACATTTCATTATTTGTATTTACATTTGATGCATAATCACACATTGACGGTTTCGACTGGGAAGTGACTGATCCTGAGCAACAAACAGATAGCCTTCTGTTTCACTTTTCAGGCCAGACGACTTAATCCAAGGACTCTGCAGGGTTGCCGATCTTCTCATCACACTGCATATAAAATCGATGCAGTGGTCGTTCAGATGGCCTCTCCCTTAAAAACTGAGTCTGGGCCGATTGGAAATGGCACTTCGTTTGGTTGAGCCATCAAGAAAAATCAACATCGACATTGAGATTGTATCCCACATCCTTGTCTCTTTTACGAAATCTAGTAGTAGTAGTAGTGGAATATTCTGCGAATTGTATGTCCGGATTAACGGGTTCATTGTATAAAGCATGTGCGTCTTGTGAGGGGCTTAAAGTTAACCGTTAAGATCTTAGAGATTTATTGCTGTCATGTTGATACTAACAAGTATGTTAATATGTATATACTTGACATTTATACGTGTCGTGTATTGATGTCTATTTCATATGAAATGTACAACCCATGTACATAAGCATGTGGTGTACAACCGTATATACGGTCTGCCAGTATACATATCCCGGTGAATTAAGCCCACGTGGGAATGCCGCATCTGTACAGCCCACGTAGGAATATAGAGCCAGACATTATTCCTTCACCACGATGAAACAAGCCCCTTTTTCCCTCTAGATAAAATTACTGTTACACATGTATTGAGAGAACTGGCATTCATCCGAGGAGGTATCTCTTTTGAAAGCATGAATCATTCATTGATTTGGAACAGATGCATTAACTGAATTAATTCACATTACGTCATCACAATTTATGACTTTGCTATGTAAGGCTAGTTATAGCAATTACATAAAAACAAATTATGTATCCTTTTGTATTTTGTACTGTGAAAAAATAAGTCTTAATATTAATCTAAACTATGATATTTGTTATTTCGATGAAATAAAAAAATACATTAACTTAAAAAATTACAATTACATTACATTCTTTATAAAATACTTCATGATTATACTTACAAAAATAATGATCATATTTAATTTCAATACTATAGAAATACAGTGCATGGGAGAGTAAGAATTAAAAGGCGATTTTTCAAACATTTCGAAATAAATAACATGATTAAAACGTAGGTATCGTTAGTGTATGGAGCAGAAACAGTTGCTTTCCTATCCTAAACACGTACAACTTCTAAAATAACAATCAGTTTTTGTAACTATTTCAGGAAATTACAGTAAGTTCTTAAATGCACCGAAACGAATAAATTCCTTAAGAAACTTACCTGGATTATACTTTAATACCCGTGCAGCGATACGTGTGCGGCGTCTCGAAGAGCTGCCTGTTTTTGTCTGATGTTACATTTACAGGCTCTCTCAGCGGGGATTTGTTGGAGAAACGTATGTAAACACGACCGATTGTGAACGCATCGGTCTATCTAGTGCAATATGAAATGGTCGCCAGGTGTGACGTCACTTTATCACGTGACAAGTAAGTTTCCATCCGCTTGCTGAAATACCTATCACCATCGATTGAAGAACCTCACCGGTACACACCCAAGTGGGAGAAGGGAGATGGGCTTGGTGTGTGTGTGTGTGTGTGTGTGGGGGGGGGGGGGGGGGGGGTTCTATCTGTCTGTCTCGGTGTGTCTCGGGGAAGGGGGATACATGCTGCGGTTTATGCTATTTGCGCCAACCACGACTCGTGCAGTAGTAGTTATATATTATGTATGACATACCTGCCGTTCAAGGCGTGAATGAAGTCATATCACGCAATGCTGCATTTGTGCAAGCTTACAGTACTGTTGAGATACTCCTCACAAACATACACCACAGTATGACATCCCCGCGCACTGTAAGCACCAGGTCGTGTGTGGTCTTATACAGTTGTCACCGTATATGAGATAATTTGGGGTATGATAATATTATGTGGTATTAAAACAGTGTGATGTATTATAGCAGTGTGAGATTACTGCAGTGTGTGACGTTATAAAAGTGTGAGATTGCTGCAGTGTGAGGTATTGCCAGCAGTGTGAGGTAATATAACAGTGTGAGAGTACTGCAGTGTGTGATGTTTTGACGGTGTGAGGTATTATAGCAGTGAGAGATTGTTGCAGTGCTAGGTATTATAGCAGTGTGAGGTATTATAGCAGTGTGAGATTGCTGCAGTGTTAGGTATTATAGCAGTCTGAGGTATTATAGCAGTGTGAGATTGCTGCAATGTTTGGTATTATAGCGTGTGAGCTATTATAGCAGTGTGAGATTGCTGCAGTGTGAGATTGCTGCAGTGTGAGATATTGCTAGCAGTGTGAGGTAATATAACAGTGTGAGAGTACTGCAGTGTGTGATGTTTTAACGGTGTGAGGTATTATAGCAGTGAGAGATTGCTGCAGTGCTAGGTATTATAGCAGTGTGAGGTATTATAGCAGTGTGAGGTATTTTAGCAGTGAGAGAGTGCTGCAGTGTGATGTATTATAGCAGTGTGAGGTGCTATATCAGTGAGAGATTGCTTCAGTGTAAGGTATTATAGCAGTGTAAGGTATTATATCAGTGAGAGATTGCTTCAGTGTAAGGTATTATAGCAGTGTAAGGTATTATATCAGTGAGAGATTGCTTCAGTGTAAGGTATTATAGCAGTGTAAGGTATTATATCAGTGAGAGATTGCTACAGTGTGGGGTATTATAGCAGTGTGAGGTATTTTAGCAGTGTGTGGTATTATAGCAGTGTGAGATTGCTGCAGTGCGTGTGCGTGTGTGAGGTTGCTGCAATGTGAGGTATTACAGCAGTGAGAGGTATTATACTTTTGTGAGGTTGCTGCAGTGTGATGTATAATAGCAGTGAGAGGTATTATAGCAGCGTGGGTACAATGTATGAAGCCCATTTATGGTGTCTCCCGCCGTGATATTGCTGGAATATTGCTAAAAGCGGCGTAAAACCATCCTCACTCACTCACTATTATAGCAGTGTGAGGTATTACACTTTTGTGAGATTGCTGCAGTGTGCGTTAGTATAGTACTGTGAGATTGCTGCAGTGTGCGTTAGTATAGTACTGTGAGATTGCTGCAGTGTGCGTTAGTATAGTACTGTGAGATTGCTGCAGTGTGCGTTAGTATAGTACTGTGAGATTGTTGCAGTGTGCGTTAGTATAGTACTGTGAGATTGCTGCAGTGTGCGTTAGTATAGTACTGTGAGATTGCTGCAGTGTGCATTAGTATAGTACTGTGAGATTGCTGCAATGTGCGTTAGTATAGTACTGTGAGATTGCTGCAATGTGCGTTAGTATAGTACTGTGAGATTGCTGCAGTGTGCATTAGTATAGTACTGTGAGATTGCTGCAGTGTGCGTTAGTATAGTACTGTGAGATTGCTGCAGTGTGCGTTAGAATAGTACTGTGAGATTGCTGCAGTGTGCGTTAGTATAGTACTGTGAGATTGCTGCAGTGTGCGTTAGTATAGTACTGTGAGATTGCGGTATGTGGTAGATATTACAGCATACCAGGATACATCGCCACACATCCTGACCATTGAGCGTGTGAGTGAGTTTGGTTTAACGCCGCTTTTAACATTATTCCAGTTATATCGCGGCGTGTCAGCTTAATGTGGGAGGAAAGCCCGAACATATGCAGGCGTTTACCACTCAGACGTTTACCACTTCGGTGAAACCCACGAGCACAGGTATGGTGCTGACAAACCTTGAAACATAATCGGGGCGAACCGGGATTCGAACCCACAATCATAAGTTTCTGGTGTGCCCAAGGGACGCAACTCTGCACAGCGAATCGCGGCGCCTTAGACGACTGGGCCTCCCGTGCCCCCTCCTGACCATTGAATACGTACATTCGATAACCTGTATTCTGTACAACAACTGTTATTTTAACATGAATGAAAACATGACAAAGACAAATCTCTATTCAAGACGTGTACCGCAAGCAATTACACCCAGCAAGCTAGGATTGTAACGCACACCGGTTCAATTATTTAACGTAATGTCTTAGGGGAGAGAGTGAGTTGGTTTTACGCCGCTTTTAGCAATATTCCAGTAATATCACGGCGGGGAACACCAGAAATAGGCTTCACATATTGTACCCATGTCGGGAATCGAACCCGGATCTTCGGCGTGACGAGCTAACGCTTTAACCACTAGGCCCCTAATGACTAACGTGTTGGTCGGTTAGTTACAGGTAACTGCCTTAAGAGGATATGATGGTTACTAAAATTGAAACAAACAAGAAAGGGTAATTCCATGGTGGTGTAATGAGCAGAGTGAAGCAGGCATTGTCAACTTAAGATTGAGTTGATCCGAAGATGCCAAGTAACGTTTAGATAACGTTTGTAATATTTTGGTCAGATCCTGTTTTCAAGTCTTAGAGTATTCTTACTCTTGCCCGGCAGTTTATTGGTGCTGGTACCGCAAAGGGACCCGTGTTAAACAAGGTTTCTAAAACCCTATTGCTGGTCGCAAAGGGCGACCAAGTGTGATGAGTACTCAAGCTCTGTGCATTGTCTGATTGTGTGTTCATTGTACCCTGGTTATGTGGATCGTTACTCAGGCTCTGTGCTTTGTCTGATTGTGTGTTCATTGTACCCTGGTTATGTGGATCGTTACTCGGGCTCTGTGCATTGTCTGAGTGTGTGTTCATTGTACCCTGGTTATGTGGATCGTTACTCAGGCTCTGTGCTTTGTCTGATTGTGTGTTCATTGTACCCTGGTTATGTGGATCGTTACTCAGGCTCTGTGCTTTGTCTGATTGTGTGTTCATTGTACCCTGGTTATGTGGATCGTTACTCAGGCTCTGTGCTTTGTCTGATTGTGTGTTCATTGTACCCTGGTTATGTGGATCGTTACTCAGGCTCTGTGCTTTGTCTGATTGTGTGTTCATTGTACCCTGGTTATGTGGATCGTTACTCGGGCTCTGTGCATTGTCTGAGTGTGTGTTCATTGTACCCTGGTTATGTGGATCGTTACTCGGGCTCTGTGCATTGTCTGATTGTGTGTTCATTGTACCCTGGTTATGTGGATCGTTACTCAGGCTCTGTGCTTTGTCTGATTGTGTGTTCCTTGTACCCTGGTTATGTGGATCGTTACTCAGGCTCTGTGCATTGTCTGATTGTGTGTTCATTGTACCCTGGTTATGTGGATCGTTACTCGGGCTCTGTGCATTGTCTGAGTGTGTGTTCATTGTACCCTGGTTATGTGGATCGTTACTCGGGCTCTGTGCATTGTCTGAGTGTGTGTTCATTGTACCCTGGTTATGTGGATCGTTACTCAGGCTCTGTGCATTGTCTGATTGTGTGTTCATTGTACCCTGGTTATGTGGATCGTTACTCGGGCTCTGTGCATTGTCTGAGTGTTTGTTCATTGTACCCTGGTTATGTGGATCGTTACTCGGGCTCTGTGCTTTGTCTGATTGTGTGTTCATTGTACCCTGGTTATGTGGATCGTTACTCAGGCTCTGTGCTTTGTCTGATTGTGTGTTCATTGTACCCTGGTTATGTGGATCGTTACTCAGGCTCTGTGCTTTGTCTGATTGTGTGTTCATTGTACCCTGGTTATGTGGATCGTTACTCAGGCTCTGTGCATTGTCTGATTGTGTGTTCATTGTACCCTGGTTATGTGGATCGTTACTCGGGCTCTGTGCTTTGTCTGATTGTGTGTTCATTGTACCCTGGTTATGTGGATCGTTACTCAGGCTCTGTGTTTTGTCTGATTGTGTGTTCATTGTACCCTGGTTATGTGGATCGTTACTCAGGCTCTGTGCATTGTCTGATTGTGTGTTCATTGTACCCTGGTTATGTGGATCGTTACTCAGGCTCTGTGCTTTGTCTGATTGTGTGTTCATTGTACCCTGGTTATGTGGATCGTTATTCGGGCTCTGTGCTTTGTCTGATTGTGTGTTCATTGTACCCTGGTTATGTGGATCGTTACTCAGGCTCTGTGCATTGTCTGAGTGTGTGTTCATTGTACCCTGGTTATGTGGATCGTTACTCGGGCTCTGTGCATTGTCTGAGTGTGTGTTCATTGTACCCTGGTTATGTGGATCGTTACTCAGGCTCTGTGCTTTGTCTGAGTGTGTGTCCATTGTACCCTGGTTATGTGGATCGTTACTCGGGCTCTGTGCTTTGTCTGATTGTGTGTTCATTGTACCCTGGTTATGTGGATCGCTACTCAGGCTCTGTGCTTTTTCTGATTGTGTGTTCATTGTACCCTGGTTATGTGGATCGTTACTCGGGCTCTGTGCTTTGTCTGATTGTGTGTTCATTGTACCCTGGTTATGTGGATCGTTACTCGGGCTCTGTGCTTTGTCTGATTGTGTGTTCATTGTACCCTGGTTATGTGGATCGTTACTCGGGCTCTGTGCTTTGTCTGATTGTGTGTCCATTGTACCCTGGTTATGTGGATCGTTACTCAGGCTCTGTGCATTGTCTGATTGTGTGTTCATTGTACCCTGGTTATGTGGATCGTTACTCGGGCTCTGTGCTTTGTCTGATTGTGTGTTCATTGTACCCTGGTTATGTGGATCGTTACTCAGGCTCTGTGTTTTGTCTGATTGTGTGTTCATTGTACCCTGGTTATGTGGATCGTTACTCAGGCTCTGTGCATTGTCTGATTGTGTGTTCATTGTACCCTGGTTATGTGGATCGTTACTCAGGCTCTGTGCTTTGTTTGATTGTGTGTTCATTGTACCCTGGTTATGTGGATCGTTACTCAGGCTCTGTGCATTGTCTGATTGTGTGTCCACTGTACCCTGGTTACGTGGATCGTTATTCGGGCTCTGTGCTTTGTCGGATTGTGTGTTCATTGTACCCTGGTTATGTGGATCGTTACTCGGGCTCTGTGCATTGTCTGAGTGTGTGTTCATTGTACCCTGGTTATGTGGATCGTTACTCGGGCTCTGTGCATTGTCTGAGTGTGTGTTCATTGTACCCTGGTTATGTGGATCGTTACTCAGGCTCTGTGCTTTGTCTGATTGTGTGTCCATTGTACCCTGGTTATGTGGATCGTTACTCAGGCTCTGTGCTTTGTCTGATTGTGTGTTCATTGTACCCTGGTTATGTGGATCGTTACTCAGGCTCTGTGCTTTTTCTGATTGTGTGTTCATTGTACCCTGGTTATGTGGATCGTTACTCGGGCTCTGTGCTTTGTCTGATTGTGTGTTCATTGTACCCTGGTTATGTGGATCGTTACTCGGGCTCTGTGCATTGTCTGATTGTGTGTCCATTGTACCCTGGTTATGTGGATTGTTACTCGGGCTCTGTGCATTGTCTGATTGTGTGTTCATTGTACCCTGGTTATGTGGATCGTTACTCGGGCTCTGTGCATTGTCTGATTGTGTGTTCATTGTACCCTGGTTATGTGGATCGTTACTCGGGCTCTGTGCTTTGTCTGATTGTGTGACAATGTTCCCCGATTGTACATTACAACATGATGACTGGGGACCAATTCTAACCATGATCCCCACAATGGGACGTGCTTCTGAACACATAGCCACATGATGACTTGGAACCAATTCTAACCCTGATCCCCACGATGGGACGTGCTTTTGAACACATTACAACATGATGACTGGGGACCAATTCTAACCATGATCCCCACGATGGGACGTGCTTCTGAACACATAACAACATGATGATCGGAGACCAATTCTAACCCTGATCCCCACAATGGGACGTGCTTCTGAACATATTACAACATGATGACTGGGGACCAATTCTAACCATGATCCCCACGATGGGACGTGTGCTTCAGAACACATTACAACATGATGACTGGGGACCAATTCTAACCCTGATCCCCACGATGGGACGTGCTTCTGAACACATTACAACATGATGACTGGGGACCAATTCTAACCCTGACCCTCACGATGGGACGTGCTTCTGAACACATTACACATAATAAATAAGAACATCATCACAGTGGACTAGGAAGTATCATCTAGAAGGTGGCACTAATACGCTTCCATATGAATCATCCTGGTTGTTGTTGTTGTTGGGGGGGGGGGGGGGGGGGGGGGGGGGCTTAAACTAAAAAAGATATTTCAGATTGTTGTTTTGTTCTTCACATGTACATTTACTCACGTAAGTAATTTTACACATGTGTAACTATACATACGTGTGTGTATGTAAAATTACTAAGTATGCGTTCACATATCAATTAACTTGGGTGTGTAAATATAAAGAGTGTAAGGCACATACATTCATCAGTCTGTTCACGACTTCACATACAAAGTTGAATGAAAAGAGAGTTACTTAAAAGAAATCTTCGCATGAAGCAACATGTGTTTATTTTACTCAAATTGTACACAAATTTTGGAATCCTTGAAACCCAAAGAAAACACCCTCCGCCCACCTCGGGATATACGCATAAAAGTAAGTATTACTGTTTAGAGAGTAGCGTCAACTTCAGAATACAGAACTGTTGACCATTTTGTTTTGTGTTGGCAAATCAACAGAAATATTAATTCTATCGTCCTCTAACGTTGGCATAAATGTTCACATTACAACGTATATATACAGTGCAAATTTACATTTACATTTGCACCTGCTCCAGACATGATGCAAATGTGCTCCTGGTGTAAATATACCCACATGAGTACGCGTTTACATGACAAGTATACTCACGCGTTTATTTTCACACACGTATGCAAATATGCACACATGTTTAGAGGTGCATGTTAACGGGGTATAAGTTATCTAAAACCATGCGTGCAGTGTTCAAGTATTTTAGCAAAGCTTGTTTGCTCGTTTAACATATTGCATCCAATTATTTTGTAATTATACCTACACTGTTCACAATTCTTTTCTGACATACATGTAGATTCACATTATTATATTTTTACATTTATGAATTTAGGGTCTGCGGAAAACCAATTTCTTAAAAAGTAACGTTTAAAACACCTATGCACCAGTCGTTCCTCAGTCGAAGCCCTCATCTCATCCGTTCAGCGTTGCAGATGAGCCTACAAGCATCGCTTTGCCACCGACATCAGGTTTCTTAAAAACGCCCGACATTCTTATTCTGAAGCGCTTCCTTAATGTTGCGGAAGTCGCGTAATATAAAGGCATTGTTAATCAATAAAGCATCGACCTAAAACTAAAAGCGTATAGGTGTGCGCTGAAGGAACAACAGTGATGACGCACATGTGTTATGTGGTCCAAATATATCCGATAGTAGCTTGCAATATGAGAAAACAATCATTGATCTACTTGTGACCAGTTTAGAAATACATTTAATCCATTCTAGACCTGGAAATAGCTGGCATGGCTTTCTTTGTTCTGCACCCTTGACTTAGTGAATCTATGGACTGAATTATTGATAATGCAGGTAGAACAGACGTAGTTTAGAATAATAAACTTTTCTTCCTGCGATTGTTCGCAAAACGGAATAATAAATCACGCGTACTTAGCATAGTGATTATACCAACTTGTCGGGGTGAAGGTGAGACAACCACAGTGTAGTGACGAACTTGATCTATCCTGGAGATTCCGGGAAAGAACATGTCCTGGTTGGTAATGTGCCCCATGTCGTAGTCTTTGTACCCCGTCACAGTACCCCGTCACTGTACCTCGTCACTGTTCCCCACCATTAAGCCCGTCACTGTACCTCATCACTGTTCCCCACCATTAAGCCCGGCACTGTACCTCGTCACTGTTCCCCACCATTAAGCCCGGCACTGTACCTCGTCACTGTTCCCCACCATTAAGCCCGGCACTGTACCTCGTCACTGTTCCCCACCATTAAGCCCGTCACTGTACCTCGTCACTGTTCCCCACCATTAAGCCCGGCACTGTACCTCGTCACTGTTCCCCACCATTAAGCCCGGCACTGTACCTCATCACTGTACCCTGTCACTGTACCTCATCACTGTTCCCCACCATTAAGCCCGGCACTGTACCTCATCACTGTTCCCCACCATTAAGCCCGGCACTGTACCTCATCACTGTACCCTGTCACTGTACCTCATCACTGTTCCCCACCATTAAGCCCGGCACTGTACCTCGTCACTGTTCCCCACCATTAAGCCCGGCACTGTACCTCATCACTGTTCCCCACCATTAAGCCCGTCACTGTACCTCATCACTGTACCCCGTCACTGTACCTCATCACTGTTCCCCACCATTAAGCCCGGCACTGTACCTCGTCACTGTTCCCCACCATTAAGCCCGGCACTGTACCTCATCACTCTACCCTGTCACTGTACCTCATCACTGTTCCCCACCATTAAGCCCGGCACTGTACGTCATCACTGTTCCCCACCATTAAGCCCGGCACTGTACCTCATCACTGTACCCTGTCACTGTACCTCATCACTGTTCCCCACCATTAAGCCCGGCACTGTACCTCATCACTGTTCCCCACCATTAAGCCCGGCACTGTACCTCATCACTGTTCCCCACCATTAAGCCCGTCACTGTACCTCATCACTGTACCCCGTCACTGTACCTCATCACTGTTCCCCACCATTAAGCCCGGCACTGTACCTCGTCACTGTTCCCCACCATTAAGCCCGGCACTGTACCTCATCACTCTACCCTGTCACTGTACCTCATCACTGTTCCCCACCATTAAGCCCGGCACTGTACGTCATCACTGTTCCCCACCATTAAGCCCGGCACTGTACCTCATCACTGTACCCTGTCACTGTACCTCATCACTGTTCCCCACCATTAAGCCCGGCACTGTACCTCGTCACTGTTCCCCACCATTAAGCCCGGCACTGTACCTCATCACTGTTCCCCACCATTAAGCCCGGCACTGTACCTCATCACTGTACCCTGTCACTGTACCTCATCACTGTTCCCCACCATTAAGCCCGGCACAGTACCTCATCACTGTTCCCCACCATTAAGCCCGGCACTGTACCTCATCACTGTACCCTGTCACTGTACCTCATCACTGTTCCCCACCATTAAGCCCGGCACTGTACCTCATCACTGTTCCCCACCATTAAGCCCGGCACTGTACCTCATCACTGTTCCCCACCATTAAGCCCGGCACTGTACCTCATCACTGTTCCCCACCATTAAGCCCGGCACTGTACCTCATCACTGTTCCCCACCATTAAGCCCGGCACTGTACCTCATCACTGTACCCTGTCACTGTACCCTGTCACTGTACCTCATCACTGTACCCTGTCACTGTACCTCATCACTGTTCCCCACCATTAAGCCCGTCACTGTACCTCATCACTGTACCCTGTCACTGTTCCTCATCACTGTACCTCGTCACTGTTCCTCATCACTGTACCCCGTCACTGTACACTGACACTGCACCCGGTCACTGTACCAGTCACTGTACCTTGCATCTCGTTTACCTTGTCCAACGGTGAAAGTCCGCCGCACTACTGCTGGGATATCGCACGCTTCAAGAGGTTTTCTCTTGGAATTCCGTGGCTCGATCGTAGCGCCACCAGTGGCTACTGCGAGTTTGTCCCTTCAATGTCCCTCCTATTGACCAATTAAGATTCATAATCCTGTCTCACTTTCGTTATTTACATCAAACAAAATGGCGGCGCACAGTCAAGACGATCTGATCGTTAGTCACGATCTATACTGTAATGAAATGGGTCTTATCTTAAATGGATCAAATTACTTAATCACGTTAATTTTAAAAAGTGAAAAGATTTGTAAAATATCTGTCCATTCCCAGGCGGTACCCGTGCTTTGCAAATCATGACCTAAACCTGCACGAACCGGATGTCGATTTCTTTACGCCATGTTTGATTCGTGTATGCGTAGACTCGTTAGGCCAGCCAAAATAAAGCTCAGAAAATCCAGCCATGTTCGGCAGGGTGTAAACTGTTTATAGTCTTTTTATAGACTTCCCTTGCTTGGGGAAATTTCTTTTGGCTTCAGGAGGCCAAAACGCACCAGCCAGTTCTTGCAACAACTTATATATGAAAACTGTCAGTATTACAAATTATTTTGAAAAGAGACTACTTATTGAAAACCATCGTTTTATAAATTTATTATTTTTTGTAGATTCCTAAACATATAAAACTCAAATGTTTGGGTTTTTTACCAAATGCTCATCGACTATTCTAAAATTCCAAAGTATTACTTTAATGGATCGGGTAGTCAGACTCGGTGAGAGAGTGGGTCGTTACTTACAAAACCAATTACCGGTTTACCGGGTCAAGTCTCGAATATGGACAAACAACAGTCAGATAATGTTTAGTGCGGCGTTAAACAACAAACAAATTTAAATATTCAAAGCTAGAAAAAATATTAAGAAAAAGAGGAACAATTACAATCTCACCAACCAATGTAAAGACACGTAGCTGAGAACGAACTATGTGCTGGATATAAAATACCACAGTTTTGGGTACAGCTGTTATTTCACCGAATAACTCAGAATACATGTATGTCATTGATTTACAATTTGATCAATTAAAACCCCTTACATTTCTTACCTTGTGAGATTTATATTTACGGCAAAAGTGATTACAATTTGTTTGGGATTTAGAAGACTTGAAGCCATTTTCGTTGGCCCACTTTTGAATTTTTGTTGTAGTTGTCTTTCCATCGTATGCATAATCTCACCACGACAGGAAATGTTGAAATCGTCTACAAAAAGTGACCCATCAATACAGGTGTGTAAAACTTTAGTGAGACTGTCAGTGTTGAAGCTAAATAGTGAAACTGATAGGATGCTGCCTTGAGGCACGCCCTGATCTTGATCGAAATGATCAGACAGGGTAGAGCCCACACGGTCTTGAAATTGTCTGTTGTTTAAAAACTGAGATAATCTGCCCCTCAATCGAAATTCATTCATTTAAAATACCATGTTTTCACGTTGTATCATATGCCTTCTCTGGGTCGAAATATTTTGATACAGTATGTTGTTTGTTGACAAATGAATTTTTAAAAGTTTAATAAATGATTCTAGAAGCACCAAATGGTCAATGATACTTCTGTTTTTTTCGGAAACCACACTGGATGTCACTCAGGACATTTCCGGTTGTCCATATTTCATGAAATATATTAAGTAGAGTTTCCAAACATGAATCGGGCAAGTGTTTCAGGAGCTGACAGTGAATGTTGTCGGCTCCTGGTATTGTTTTGTGAACCTGTTCGAGGGCAGTATGCAGTTATATTTATAAAGTGAAAATGTTTCATTTTAGTTCTCACCATTACCAGAGTTAAAATTGAAAAAATATCTTTTCTTGCTGTTTTTGCTATCTCTGAAACTGATGGTTTTAGTTAGATGATGACGAATGGTTTGCCAAAGTTACACCAGGTTTAAATATAGTGGGTAGCACCGGAGTGGATTGGGGATGTACACCTCCGCCCCAGTGTTACAATAACCAGCTTTGATAGATTGATGGATAGGTGTTCGAGAAAATGTAATGAGATAGGTGTTGTTTGGCTCCACCAAATACGGTTAATCCTTTGACAGCTAGGAAGGAATGTTGTTCAATTTCCTTGGCAATTTCTCCTTCGGTCATGCCGGACAGGCAGCGAGGTCCGTCACGGACAATGCCCTTACATGAGTTCAGTGTTTTGTGCACTTTTGTGCAACTTTGATACTGATATTGACAAACTTAATTTGAGCCAGATCGACGCTTTGTGACATTTGTAACCTCTCCGCAGATTCCAATGATACCTTGGAGATTCAAATGGTTTCAGTTTGATTGGTTCTTTGTGTAAAGCTTTAATAACCAAGAAACGTGGCCAATAGTCAGATCCAATGGGCGTAGTAGTCTCGTAAGATTCTGTATGTCGTCTTTTTTATCCAGGGTGTTGGGAAGCTATGTCGAAAGGAGAAAATTTTCAGCACCCCTTTACCCCACTGTTGACAGTCTTATGCTGCAGCATGTCTCCATGCTGCAAAGACCGAGGACAAAGGGGTGTTCTACTCCAGCAAATTTGACACGAAAAGCTATAGCTATCTACCGAATAAAAAGTCAGGCTGGTTCGATCCATGGCAATCAATTGGAGACGTACAGAATTCGGAGGTCAGCATCACCAGCTTGCCCCATGAACCGCCGTCTTGTGGGCATATGGCAAGTTTATAGATTGGTACATATATAATAGACATTTAGAATTAATATATTTTCAAATGCCAAATTTTGTGCGAAATACTGTATGCAAAGCGCATGACATGACCAGCTGATTGATAGAATCGGGCCCATTCTACCGCCCGTCTAGGCAAAGTTAGGGTCGAAGTGGTGTGTTGGAGCACTATAGCCTGCTCCGGCGCCCTCATCAACCAGACTCCTTACCTCTGCCGACACAGGGCCGAAACCCACATAACGCTATCAAGAAATAACTGGTTAATATACACAGAAAATGATAAATATGACCTAGTGAAAAATGAAAGCCAATGTTTTTTACAGATGACCTCGTTTAAATAAACTGTTGATACTGATGCGATTGACAACATACGCGCGACAGAAGGGGACGTTACATAGCTAAAACATATCACGTCACAATAATACACTGTGTCATCCTGTTACAAGTTCTCTTTCACTGTATTTGTCATTGTTGTAGTTAAATATCATCCCCTCCGTGGTCTAGTGGATAGAGCGTCTGCTCGGAAAGAGGAGGGGGGGGGGGGGGGTCGATCCCCTGCCGCGTCATACCCAAAAGACGTCAAAAGATGGGACGTGTTACCCTGCCTGACGCTCGGCATCATTGTGTGAAACAAGGACTGGTCGGATCGGAGTCTGTACGCTTGTCTGAATGGGTAGCTCCATGGGCAAACACTTTAAAACCGGCATTAGTACGGACAAACCGGCACGCACGCACGCACGCACGCACGCACGCACGAACACACACACATACACACACTTACAAAATCAAACTAAAGCAAAAGGCCATTTTTTTAAAGTTACGGTATATTTTGTAATAGATGGGCTAAAGAATTTATAACATTTAATAACAATTCTTAAACTTGATTTACACCAGAATAGATAAGTTGATAGTTATGTTTGGGTAAACAACTATAATTAATGATGTCGTGTTGCGTAGCTTTCTCATTTTTATTAACATATAAAACAAAGAGAGGCTAATACATATATTCAATCTTTAATATGTATGAATAATATAATTATGAAGAAAATATATAAAAATGACTTGAATCACATTCAACATGAATCATACAGTATCACGCGACATCAGATCATGACTCCGGTCAACGACATTCTGGTTATTAAGGCATGCCAAGATGTTTAATATATTCATATAACATATCTGTAGGTACGTAAGAAACACACAGACTAAAACAGTCAGAGCTGGATAGTAAAACAATGGATATTTTTAAAATATAACGGATCAGCGCATTTAGTGTTTAGATCATTCCTGGCTAAATGCCGTGCAGCAACGAGCTGGTTACACTGAATTGTAGTTTAAAGTAATATATTAAATATTAATTCGAAAAAAAGTTTTATGGAGCGATTCGGGCACACAGAATTCATTTTAAATTTTGTTCAGAAACAGAATTAAAAATACGTCCATGAGACTAGTTTCTATCTATCTAAAAGGATGAAAATATACATCCAACTTCATGCAGCTGATATAATAGGTCCTTCATGGACACCCAGTAACTTATAACAATATAAGGTTGTATCTCCACCAATGAAATGGCTTCATTCATACACCAGCTCGACCAATGAAATGACTTCATACATCTAGTGAATATAAAAAAAACATCAATCTGATCTGACCGTACTCAAGAACACGACTTTAAATCTTTTGATATTTCACAAGCTTTTGAGTCAGTATCTGTACCGACACGTAAAGCTACTTCTATGTTTACAAAGCACGATGAGAGCTTCCTTAGTATTTCCGAAATCATTGATTTGAGGGTAGAAAACGATAAACTTATAACGTTCAATTTGAAAAATCTAAAGGGAACGTCGTTTTGAATTTGGATGAAAAGTAGAAAGGCTACGTGTGACCTACGCAGTGTCTTAACATATTTTCACACATTCAGAGGGGGAATATAGACTGCTCACAACATTTGTAAGCGTGTGGTAAAAAAAAGAATCGCTGCTTTTGAGTATCATCGATTATCCAGGCTTTATACCTCCATTCGATTTGGATAAATATCATTAATCCTTTCGCCACAATAGCTCCGTTTAGGAAGTGACGTCACCTCCAGCGCTCCTATATCTGACTTTCTCGTGAGAGTAATTTGATTGAACGGCTGTCATTAGCGGTGTTCAAATTGGACTCAGCTCGATGTTAGAGCAGTGAATGGTCCCTTGGTATTTATCATAATAGAATAGGGGTATAATCCACTGGATAATCGAAAATGACAATGTTATTATCCAACACGTTTTTGTCCCAGTATCACGTTGCCCTCTCACTGGACGAAGGTGGTCGTCCTGTCTGCATTCATAAGCATCCCTCGTCTATCTCTGCATAGGGTATATGTTAGATGTAATTTTGAGAGTACCACAGAATTAATTCTTCTTTCTTCATGGTTCACGGCGCTTCGTTGTGTCCATAAGACACCACGGTGCTTGGTCTATCATGACATGCACATTCTGTTTAAGATACATCTTTTAGTCCATTACGAAGCCTGTATCTGAGGATACCCCATAGTAGGTTACGTCAGGTGAACCCTAGGCGAACTTGGACCTTCTAGTATAAATGAAAGAAGCGTTGGTTCTTGTGTCAATCCAACCGCCCCCGTGGTCTAGTGGTAGAACGGGCGAGCGGTTCGATCCCCGGCCGCGTCATACCAAAAGACGTTAAAAGATGGTACTTGTTGTTACCCTGTCTGGCGCTCGGCATTAAGGGGCTAAAACAAGGACTGTTCGGCTCGGTGTCATCATACTGTGTCTGAGTGGGGTATTCATGTTAAACTGCGGCATGGTATCTCAGTGAGCCAGCACTATAAATAGGCATCAGTCCGGACTAGTACAAGCAGCCATACACACACGTGCATAAGTGCAATAATCTTGGACGAGACGTTAAACCCAATTTCACCTCATCCCACCGCACCTTGTGCCAATCAGATGTCAGCTTTCTTAAACAAGCTCATTAAAATCAGATCAAAGTACTCGCTATCGCTAAACAAAGATCTGAGGACATCTCATTACGGGTCATGTCGGAACTTTGATCGACCACTGGAATGACTAACAAGAAGTCGACATCAGTCAATTAGAAAGCAGCTTTCTCGAGCTTTACGGCACTCGTTTCAACCTGGCGACTTCCATTTGAGACGACGCTTGACAAATATGTTGACACAGTTCTCGATTACAATTTTGAAAACTGAATAAACGAACATTCTGGAATGTCTAATATTTGGTTGAGATTTATAGCAGTGCTTCCCACGTACTGTGCAACGCCTCCTCCGTTCAAATGTTTATCCCACGGAAGCGAGAGATAAATGACGGGATCAGTCGTACGGGCCGTAACTGTCGTTCGGAATACCCCGTTTTAACGTTTTCGTGGTTGCATTTATCAGAAAACCCATTCAGACTGTCACTTTCATGATCTGGTAAGTGACGCTTTGATTGGTCGGATGAAACGTCGTTCTGACGTGACCCATAATGGGATGTCCTCAGATCTTTGTTTAGCGATAGCGAGAACTAAGATCTGATTTTAATGAGACTGGCTTTCTTAAATGATTCGACTTTATTCTTTACCGCCTTGATTCGGATATTTTGATTCGAATAAATGAAAACCCGCACAGAAATCAAACATTTCGATCATACTCCCTTTTGGGTGTAGATGCCATGGCGCACATAAGCGATAAGTGAGTGAGTTGGATTTAACGCCGCTTTGATCAGTATTCCAGTATATGACGGCGTGTCAGCTTAATGTGGGAGGAAAGCCCGAAGTGGAACAGGTCTGAGACGTTTACCACTTAGGTGAAACCCATGGGCACGGGTATGGTGCTGACAAACCTTATAACATTGATCTACATTCGGAATTTGTCGTTTGAGTTGGTTCTCGGTTTTTTTTTTATGAATATAATATGCTTGTCTGAATGTTTCATCCAATCGAAGACTCGACAATGATTTGCTGATTAGAAAGTTCACCTGACGCGACCTTCAATGGAGGTGTCTTCATATCATCACGCATGCGCAGAGAGGCATCGTATCGGAGTAAAAGATTTGATTTTAAAGAGGTCTTGTTTAAAGCACCGTCGATGTGAAAGAGATATCTTGTTTATCCAACTACAGTACGTCAAGCTTTGAGACTCCCCTCACTTGAGCTGCGCTACAACCCGTCCAATGCTGGTCTTCACAAACAGTAGATAGTGTTAACTTAACTCCCATCGGTACCATTCCTGAGTTCTCCTGGCGTTTGCTTTCGCCTCAATAACAAATCCTGAACACTACACTTTACTGTGGCGCAGTTCCCCGTTAACACCATTTTTCACAATAAATTTCTCTTTTTCGGCGCTGTCAGATTTTGGTGTTTCTAAATAGAAAGGTCTTTTTTTCTTCTTGGCGACAAAAAGGGCTACGATATAGAGAAGGACGGAACTTCCTCTCGTAACGCAGAACCCAGTGTGGTACTTGAGCTTTAAGTCCAAGAGACTGTACAGAAGACAAGCCCCTGAACCGGAACAGGAAGTGGCCCACGTGCGGCAGGTTGTGTCGATTATCTTCCCGAAAAACACAGGCCCTGGGAACCAACCTGGAAAGGGAAAATCAGTACTATTCTTTTTTTATCATAATTCATGTATAATAGACTGTCTCTGTGGTCTAGTGGTAGAGCGTCCGCCCGGAGAACGGAAGATCCGGTGTATGATCCCAAACCAATAGACGTTAAAAGATGGTACTTGTTGTTACCCTGCTTGGCGCTCGACATCAAGGGGCTAAAACAAGAACTGGTCGGCTCGGAGTCAGTATACTGTGTCGGAGTGGGGTATTCATGTCGCACACACACACACACACACACACACACACACACACACACACACACACACACACACACACACACACACACGAGAATGCTTGTCGGACGCGACGTTAAACCCCATTTCACCTCACCTCATATATAACAATTACTATGAACTGTGAACAATATTTGTTCGAAACAGCTTTCTTAAAATTACTTGACATTCTATTGTGACCACGATAGAAAACTAAATTTTGCTGTTTACATTGTCAATATTTACACGAGAAAACGTAGATTATGGTGTCTCGTTCAAGTAACAGTCTTTCGTGTAATGTTTAATTGATTAAGTAGTTGAATATGGTTCTACGCCGCCTGTAGCAATATACGAGCAATATCACAGAAACTGGCTTCACACGTTGCACCCATATGGGAAACAAAACTTTGGTCTTCGGCGTTACTAGCGAACACTTTTACCACAAGCCTACCCAACTGCTCCTGTATTTGGTTGAGGATTCGATAATATGGCCCAGTAGTCAAAGCGTTGGTTCGTCACACCAAGGACCCAATTTCCACTGCCCAGGTGGTATAAGGTGTGAAATCCATGCTTCGAGTCCCCGGAAGTTATGTGGCTGTAATTCTGCTAAAAGTGCGAATAACCACACTCACTCTTTGTGCAATTTGTGCTGATTGAACTAAGGCCATATGTCCGTGGAGAGAACGACCATTCCCTGTGGTTCTCGAAGATATTTGATAGCGTGTTCATTCGACGAGTAAGTGTGGCTGCAATATGTTAGGGTTCTAGAAACACCACTGCCACACATCATCGGAATAGATCACTTCCAGCTTGTCAGATGGTGAACTGCACTGTGTCTACTAGATCTCCCATATGCTTACCTAGTAAAGTATTCAGGAACGCTGACAAGCCTATGGCGAGGGGTTTATCTGCTTCTGTGACGCTTCTGGAACATGAGAGATTAATGAACGTATTATAACCACGACACAGTTCATAGAAGAAAAGACAGTGGGGGCGTTTGATAGATTTTACGACTGCTTCTCGTAATATCTGCCTGTCAAATTCCCTCCAATTTAGCATAATTATATTTTATTTGTTATCATTTCTTCGGTCGATTTTCTAATCATCGGCTCCGAGGGATGTGTTTACATATCTCTAGCAAAAAATGAAATAAATCATCGGATCTTAATGAGTTCCTGTTTAGCTTCGTTCAAATTTCAGGACACAAAACACACTAAAGGGGGATAACTCAGTGTGACATGAGTGGAAGTTAATACACTGTTGGACAGTCGTTTCTCATTAAAATCAGACCCTTTACTTTAACACGATGCCTTTCTTCGTGAAAATTTGAGAACACCTCTGTACGAGGTCGCGTCATGTAAACTTCAAAATCTTTTAATCAACGTCGATGCATCTCAATTCTCGCATTCATGACCAACTCGTGTAGTTCCGGGACAAGCCGAATAGCTTCTTGCAGGTTACGGAAAGGGGCGAGTGGTGACGAATGCAATTCCCTGTCATTCATGACCAACTCGTGTAGTTCCGGGACAAGCCGAATAGCTTCTTGCAGGTTACGGAAAGGGGCGAGTGGTGACGAATGATTCCCTGTGAGTGAGCGAGGCATTCAGACAAGCGTATCTGATTTCTGTATCTCGGGAACGGTTATAATCGAGGAGTTCCGAATGCAAAAGCTTAACGCCGTGCTATTATTTGTTGTGAATATTTTATATATCCTGTCGTTTCATCCGCCCTGGCAGTGCATCCACTCTTTCTAGGGTATATCTGTGTTCTTTTTATTTCTTCGATCCAAATTTCCGTATCAGGACATAAAGAACCATTTCAGAAAGAGGACATCTTAACATCAAGAATCCACACATCCTTTATCTAGACTAGACGGTCAAAGATAAATAAGCAGGTGGTTATTGTGTCTTGAACAAGATTAAAATGTGCCAGTTATTTGTATATTCCAGCTGTAGGGACCAGACAATCCATTGATTGACATCATGAGCATCGATCTCCGCAATTGGGATAGGCATCAATGAAATGAGCGAGCCTGACCACCCGATCCCGTTAGTTGTCTCTTACGACAAGACAGTCGTTTCTTATGACAGGCTTGGGTTGCTGAAGACGGGTGGCCAGTTATTTAACCAGAAAAACCGCACGTGATAGTTAGTTCAGCTTACCTAATTATATACGATTATCTACAGTGTGTGCAAATAAGGATGATGGGTCATGTATGTATTACTTATGATGGATGGGAGCGAGAGTGGCCCAGTCATCTAAAGAGCAACAATTCGCTGTGCAGAGTTGCGTCCCTTTGGCACGCCAGGAACCTATGATTGTGGGTTCCAATGCTGGTTCACCCCGATTATGTTTCTAGGTTTGTCAGCACCATAAACGTGTTCGTGGGTTTCACCGAAGTGGTAAACGTCTGAGACCTACACCACTTCAGGCTTTCCTCCTATATCAACGAGGTGATGTAACGAGAATACTGTCCAAAGTGGCGTTAAACCCAACTCACTCACTCACTTACCCACCCACTTACAAGCCGCCAGAGTGCTTTGTGAACATGGCGGATGTATAAGGTTCATCTCTACTGACCTAACTGTGACGATAAATCCGGGCATCATTCCGAGGGTCGCTGTGAAGGCACCGAAGAACATGACGGCGATGTAGGGGTAGAGGTTGCTGCAGCCGCTCTCACACAGACCAGGCACTGCTGTGGAGTTGCCGGAGATGCACGCGCACCCCGTGTAATACTGAAACAAACCAGTGTGCTTGAGTTCGCTTAGATAAATGTATCCTCCGGTTTGTGGATAGCAGCAGTGCCACCCATCCTCCATATCTCCACCTACACTCATCCCTGGATCTTGTCTGTCACCCAGACCCTGGAGAACATGCATATTGAAAATAAGTCCAACTAGCAGTCTAGAATGGTTTGGCAAGTTCAAATCGCTTCGGTTCTAGGATTGATCGGGGCTCCATTAAGATTTTATATTTCATATTTTGTAGATATATATTTTTGAAAAAGATAAATGTATTTTTGGGACTAAATGTCAGTCTACCCTTGATCTATTCACAGGGTTCTTGCGATCTCAAATCAATTTGATTTTCATTACCCAATTTGATTTACTACGCTACTCAATCTAACGGACCAATCAGAATGGGGGCTACAAACCAGCCTCAATGTTGGGTTGGCGATATCAACACCATGGCGGTAAGTCGCATGGATAACGATAGAGTTTGCGAAAAGTTCAACATTGAAAAGCTGACAGACACGCAAAAGAAAGCTTTCAAAAATCTTGTTGAAAGGTTGTCCATTAAATCTGCCGGGGGCAAGCCCCATTACCTTTTCCCTTATCTCGACGTCTGATTGGTCGGTAAATGAAAATCAAGGGCGGATACTTTAAAATCGCGAGAGCCAGGGGTAGGAATCCTGGGGGTTGTGTCAATTTATCGAAATTCGACCCCTGGGGATATAGAGGATGGGCGCAGCCGTTTAAATATTGTTTCTGTATTTGTAAACCCGCGTTTAGGGATAATGTTCTGCGCCATGTTGCAATCATACACAGCCTCAAGTAAATGGATGGCTACGAGTACAGGTTATAGATAATTTTAGGGAGCAATCATTCTGGAAAAGAGAATAAGTGAAAAATAATGTCTGCTCCCTTATGTGTCTAGGACTGAACATGCTGATTTACCAACGACTACAGGTTGATGGAAGCTGCTAAACAACACATGGATCACTACCTGACTGGTCAGGGTGAGATTGTTTTCTACACATCTATCACTCGCCCAATTATGTGTCACTGTTGTACCAAGACCAGCACATCAAATCTTGAAAAACATCAAGAACGTGCTCCGGGATTTATTTGCACTGACTGCGACATCCCTCTCCCATCCCTCTTGCCTCCATCTGTCACTGTCACTACCTATGTAAATTGCTTAAAGGAAGCGGCACTGAATGTTCTCAAATTTGCTAACAAAATTTCTCCCGCATACAATGAATATTTGATAAATGTAAAGTAATCGCCTTCTTCTTCAGACAGGTACTTACAGAGGACATCCACGAGTAGGAACATCTAAATTCAGGACAAGTTCATATGACTATTAGGACTCCAGTGTCTGGACCTTCCTGTCCGATGATTTGAAGTTGAATCATTACTGATTTCTGCAGGCTTGTTTCGGAACTGGTCAGGACCCATGTGCAATTGCTACATATGTAAATATGATAATTGCTGTGCCCTGCAGGGCGATGTGGATAAAGCCTTGTGGATAAAGCGTTCGCTCGTCACGCGAGGGCCGGTCGGGTAGCCTAGTGGATAAAGCGTTCGCTCGTCACGCGAGGGCCGGTCGGGTAGCCTAGTGGTTCAAGCGTTCGCTGGTCACGCCGAGGAGCGATCGGGGAGCCTTGTGGATAAAGCGTTCGCTCATCACTCCGAGGAGCGATCGGGGAGCCTTTTGGATAAAGCGTTCGCTCGTCTCGCCGAGGGGCGATCGGGTAGCCTAGTGGTTAAAGCGTTCGCTCGTCACGCCGTATACCCGGATTCGATTCCCGACATAGGTACAATGTATGAAGCCCATTTCTGGTGTCCCCCGCCGTGATATTGCTGGAATATTGTTAAAAGCGGCGTAAAACCATACTCACTCACTCGTTACGACAAAGACCCATGTTAGATTCCCTACATGGTACAATGTCTGAAGCCCCTTTCTAGTGTCCCCCGCTGGAATACAGCGAAAAGCGGCGTTAAACCCAACTCACTAACTGATGTCCCCTATGACATTACTCGAAAACGGGACAATCCGTTTTAACCAAGTTTCTTAACATTGACATTGATCAAGTCAGTGTTTACGAGAAAATGTAAACACAGAATAACAATATATATTTTATTACAAAAACACTGCCCATAATATTGTTTAGAAATAGTTAACTAAGACATTTGTTACCTCAGTGTCAGATGACGGGCATCCGGCGTGACATGGGGACTGGTAGCTGATCCCATCCTCGCCACACACAGGGAAAAAATCGTTGACGTCACAACCACAGCTCGATGTGCAGGTCAGTGGTGGTGTCGTGGTGTTACTGGAAATATATAATATAATTGCTGTCATCGAACCCCCTACGTCTTGGGTCATTGCTCATTATATCAACCATTGGTTTGTCTAGCCAAGACTCTAACATTTACAGGCCGTCTTGTTATTGATGGAACATTTCTGACTGCGGCGTAAAACAACGAACACATATTATACAATTACGTTGTCCTATTTTTATCATAGAAAACTTCTTTTTTTAAATAAACTGTTTTGCTTCAATTGTTATTTCAACAAAATATATTAACACATGTCGAAAATAGTGAACGTGTTGAAATTTTGTCTTTGTTGGTAAGAGTTATCTCCTTCAGAAAAGAGGGCAGATTTACATGCCGCAGATGTGTATATAGGTCAATAGAAATACAGATCGAGTGTTTGTGCATGTCGCAATGTAAACCAGTGGTGCAATAGTATGCATTGGGTAAAGGGGATAATGGTATAAAACACCATACACCCGGAATAATTGCCAGAATAAAAGCAACAACATTCTGCCACTAAACATTCAAGTCAATATCTTCAAGAAATGACGTGAAAAAATCTAATCATATCTAGGAAGAATAAAGAAAATGAAAGTAAATAAAACAAAATAAATAAAAATACAAAATAAATCTTTATTACAATACACTGTATAAAACAGGGCGTTTGGTTTGAGTTATGGGACTGATTCTAAATCCTCACAATTTTAATAAATGTGATCGAGGTCACACTGTACACAATACTCCAGCAAGGCAGAACAGCTATCGGGTTTACATGCACGCATGCGGTATATAGGTGAAAGGACAAAGCAAGCGGGCTTGTACATGTTATATGAGCTATGCGTTATTTACTTAAGCTGCAATAACATACTCTACTGCACTCAACAGTCTCCGTGAGCGTAGGTAATATAATAGGTCAGGGTGAAGTTACCCAGGCACATCAAACAACTGGCTGCTATGTGTTGAGGGCCCTCATTACACAACTGGGGGTGATAGTGTTGCACATTGATAAGAATGTAGGTCTATATTCTTTTCTTAAGACATTGCAAGTTGTGTCTGGGTGAGTGAGTTGGGTGTTTAACGCCGCTTTGAACAGTATTTCAGTAAAGTTATGCCAACCTGATATCGGAGGGAAGCCCTAAGGGGGTCAGGTCTCAAACGTTTGACTCTTTGATGAAACCCACGGATGTGGTGGTGATAAACTTAGGACCTCAAACCGGGATTCGAACCCACGACCACATGTTTCTGGCATTCCCAAGGGACGCAACTATGCATAACGAATTGCGGCACCTTAGACGACTGGGTCGCCACTGCCCCAGTTATGCCTGAAGATCTGCCTTTGTATGATTCTTGAAGTTATCAGCAGTCTGTACCTTAGAGGTATTGTATAGTCCCCAGGGAGCTGAGAATGAGCATAGAGAGCACGCTGATCCATGGACCGGGGCAATAATGTTAGCGAGTTGAGAATGCACCTTGTGTATGGATACTAGCGCAATATAAGCACACACAAATCATTATGATAACTTACAACACGTGTTCCACGTATTACATCACGGACCATGCGTCCAACGTTTACATCTTCTGAATAATGAATTAAGATATTAACACTGCAGACGGAATGTACATTTCTACGTGTTATCTCAAGGAAAGTCACTTTGTGAATACAAATTCAAATTGAACACGATAATTTGTATTGGATTTGTGGTATTATCAGGTGGTGACTAATTAGTGAATTGTCACAAGTTATAGACACTTTTAAAGGAGCATTCTCAGTTAAATTAACAAATATCAGCAATTCGCTGTGAAGAGTTGCGTCCCTTTGGCACGCCAGGAACCTATTATTGTAGGTTCGAATCCCGGTTCGCCCCGATTATGTTTCTAAGTTTGTTAGCACCATACCCGTGCTCCTGGGTTTCACAAAAGGGGTAAACGTCTAAGACCTGCATCACTTCGGGCTTTCCTCCCACATCAAGCTGACACGCCGCGATATATAACTGGAATACTGTTAAAATCGGCGTTAAATCCAATTCACTCACTCACCCAGCTGAGGATTAAATCCTTTTTTCCCCGCTGATAGACAGAACAAATCCTTGATACCCCGCTTTAAAGCAAAATGCCGCACGCTTTTTCGGAGTCAATAGAGGTCACGTGACACAGCACAAGTTGATCACAGCTAAGTTGAACAGATTATTTTACATGTCGGTAAGATAAATTCGTTGTGGAAGGATCATGGGTACATTTGGTTTTATGCGTGCCCCGTTAGGTTTTATACCATTCCGGCTCGTGGCATATAACCTAACGCGGGACTCATAAAACCCCATGTTTCCCTCGTTATTCTGCTACAACTTCTATTGTCCACGTTATGCTTACCTGATCAGCTGAGTGGTATGGTGCCCCACGATGACGGGTTGGGAACAGCCCAGGAAGAAGCCGCTAGAGCTCAGCAGCACGGAGACGGAGTTTATCCCTGTGAGGAAGAGGATGCAGGTGACGGGCCGCATCTTCAGCTTGGAGGTGATGATGCCCCCTAACATGGAACCACCAGCAGCAGCAATGAGGTTCAGGGCACCTGTAACGTTGAGATGAGGCTTGTCAGTAAACGTGATGAACCCAGTCACATAATCCTAAGAAATCCATTGCACGATTCTGACTTTATCATAAGCAAGTATCTATGTCTGATACCAGGTGTTCCCACCAGTGGAACCCGTCACAAACACATGCAAAGTCACTTTAAATAAGTCACTGATCAGACAAACTCCGTTAGCCCGGATCCTGCTTAGCCGGAAACCCCACATACCGGCCAACGTACGGCTATTACTCTAACAAAGGATCTCTGGGAACACCTGATCTGAAATTGCCACAGTAAGTGACTGAGTTGGCTTTAACGCGGCTTTTTGCTGTATTCCAGTTATATCACGACATGTCAGCTTGATGTGGGAGGAAAGCCCGACGTGATCCAGTGTTAGGCGTTTACCACTTTGGTGAAATCCACAGGTATGGTGCTAACAAACCTAACAACATAATCGGACGAACCGGGATTCGAACCCGCGATCATACGTTTCTGCACAGCGAATCGCGGCGCCATAGATGACTTGACCACCCGTGTCCTCGTAAACACTAAAAGAACCGCAGTTTAACATGAATACCCCACTCAGACACAGTACTAGTATACTGACTCCGAGCCGACCAGGCCCTGTTTTAGCCCCTTAATGCCGAGCGCCAGACAGGGTAACAACAAGTACCATTTTGTAACGTCTTTTGGTACGATGCGGCTGGGGATCGAACCCAGGCCTAGACCACGGAGGCCATTACAACCAAGAGAATACCTTCAGGTAAAGTAATTGTGCAACATTTCTTTTTATTGAATAACGGCCATATTATCACACTTTTCGTATGAGAGATACTTATACTCCAAAACAGAAAGCGAAATATGTCATAGTTCACCCCAACGCATTAAAACCTATCGGTATAATGAATATTCAATCCGTATGTAAAGTACAGTACTCTACAATTTGCCTGATCTCTTCCGAGGATAACTTGTATATACGTCATGAGGACCTCATGCGGCAAGTATAATATATACATCATCAGCGAATGTGAGGTGAAATGTTGTTCTAATTCAAAATCATTATACGCGTGCGTGCGTGCGTGCGTGCGTGCGTGCGTGCGTGCATGCGTGCGTGGACTCATGCCAATGTAATTGAGCTGACCAACTGGGAAATCATGCCGCAGTTTAACATGGATACCCGACTCAGACCCACTCGTTGTTTCGTTCCCTTACTGCCGAGCGTCACGCACCGTAACAACAAGTACTATCCATAGACCCCCCGCCCTCCGAGCAGCCGCTGTATCCAGTGGACCACAGAGGCGTGAATGTACCAACATACGTACCGAGTATAATATTTGCTTTCCATGCTGGTATTTGAAACTGGACTTCGATGTATTTAGGCAGGAAGGACAACATCCCACTGATGGCGAACAAGTTGAGGCAGGTACCGAACACCATACACATGTAAATAGGATTGGTCAACAGCCGAATCACCGCCTTCAGCAACTCTTTTCACATGAAAATAAAAAAAGTATTTTTAATTCTCTATAGGCCATACCAGGTCTACAAACAAAATCAAAACCCCAATATTGATTTGTCATCATAATACCCTTTAATTATGTTTGTATATTAAAATCACTGCGACTGAACCCCATAATGGAACGATCCAGTACATCTGCCCGGGGCAAGGATCTTTTCTGACTGTATAAGTCCAGTTTCCAACCTTGCCGAAACAAGGCTGGAATTTCGTGGCTCTATCGTAGCGCCACCAGTTATTACGAGTTATGTCCCTCGTACTTACTTCCTTTTGACCAATTACCTTTCAATATTACTTGCATTTGCTTCAAACAAAATGGCGGCGCACAGTCAAGACGATCTGATCGACAATCAATATCTTTATTGTGATAGAATAGGTCTTTCCTCGTGAAGAACATCAAATCACTTGAGCACCTTGATTAAAAGCATGAAGAGATTTGGGAAAACATTTGTCAACGCCCACTTGACGGAACACATGCTCTGCAAATCCTGCAATCGACCGAAATCTGCTGGGCATTCGCCATGTTGTTTACGAACCAAATGTCGATTTCGTACGCAATGCTGTTTGGACTATGCATAGACTCGTTAGTCCCACTAAAATAATAACTCCATCATTCCAGCCAAGCTCGGAAGGTTGGACATTGTTATAGTCAGTTAATTCCCTTGCCTCTGGAAGATGGACCCGGTAGGAGGCCAAGTAGAAGTAGAATGCCTACGAAGGGAGATAACTCGATCTTACAAATACGTTTCATATCGGGTGCAAATGGGCCTTTTGTTGGCCTACGTCACCCTTATACTATACCGCCACACCTATATTTCATACCATAAAAGTAAGTAACTCACCTGTTACGTCGCGTTTGAAGGTAATCCTCCTCCTTTCCTCTATTTGGGCGACTGTTCGGTCACGTGGTTTGATACGCCGGGGGAAGAAGAAGAGTGGGATGCTGGCGAGAACCCCACCTATCCCGAACACGAGGAAGCCAAGCCACCACGCCCCGATCCATCGTGGATCCCGGGGGGTGAGAGTGGTAGCTAGGGTTAGAGAGGGGTGTTATTATTATTTTGGTCATAGCACAGCCTTTGTTATCTATGTTTAAAGATCGCGCCTTAAATAATGTAATACGTTACACAATCGACGCTTCTGAGACGTGGTGTAACAATCGGATATCTTACCAAAACTTGAACCTTTTCCTGTCGTGAGTCATATTTTCCCGCGATTTATTTCATACCAATAAAATATGTTCTCCGGGACATACGCCCCCGAGAATTAAAAGTTATGTTTACAAGGTGTGAACATTAAATATTTACTCCTTGCGATGACCTGTCCAGAAAGCTATTCAACAGATACCTCTGTCATTGGCCGCAGAAACCATTGTGGTACTACTTTCATTGAACTAACACACTTGACATAATGACTGTCCTATGAGGCGGAATAGGCCGAAAATGCCCGAAAGATGTGCTGACGTACTTACCCTCCAACGTAACAGGGATCTTGCTGAACACGCCACCTAGTGTGAATGCTATAGCTGGCCCAAATATACTCAGACCGGTGATGATTCCTGTAACGAGAGGAAATCGTTGGTTCTCGGACTAAGTTTTAATGTTCTGTTTGTTTAATTCATAAAACTTTCTTGCTACTCAACAACAATCTGTTAACTTGGTCTTGGCTGCTCATCATTAGGCTGATGTTTTCAGTAAGAAAGTACTGGTGGGCTCTAATCTTTCAATTTTGTGAATTGCAAGTACAACTTCGCCTAACGGTTACTTTTCACTTTTACTTTTGAGAAATGGCGACTGGTCTTATCAAAATATTGTAAAACAATTCTTCCTTGCGCTTTTTGCTGATATTGTAATAGGATAACACAAGCTGTTCATGGAAATCCTACTTAGTTGTTTCCCCTAGCCGTACCAGGATCCGCTGATCCGCTGGTCATGGGTTTGAATTCCAGATTCTCCCTCATCATCTACTTTAATTATCAAGCTTACTTCTTAAGAAAATACGCTTAAGCATTTCCCAAAAGCGTTCAACTGGACAGTGATCAATCAATCGATTGAACATTCAAAACCAACTCTCTCTCTCTCTCTCTCTCTCTCTCTCTCTCTCTCTCTCTCTCTCTCTCTCTCTCTCTCTCTCTCTCTCTCTCTCTCTCTCTCTCTCTCTCTCCCCCTAATTTAGAAAAGGACACAGAATGAAACATTGTCGCAATTTGTTTCAGGATATCCGTTGTGATACCAATAAATACTCGGCCATGACATTTGCAACAGAGAGAACTTGATGTAGGCCTTCATATAACAAGCGTAGTCCTGAACCATGGGAACATATCACACACGACGAATGTCCCAATCGTATGTCCGTTCAAAGGTCACCAACTTCAGATAACCGTGTTGTTTATGAAGGCGAACCGTAACGTTGACTATATTTGTGATTTTAATTCTGTACACTAAATCTGTAATGCTTTTTTTCGTACCTTTCTGTATCCACGTATGTTCCTATTATACTTACTTGGGGAGGGTCATGAAAAAAAATGGATTTTTTTTTATAATATAAAAAGCGCTTTTGCATTTTGTTTTTTCAGAGAGGGTCATGAAAAAATGTACATGGACATAGGGAGGGTCAGCGGTATGTTGCTGTCATACTTCTGATCACCATCTTCCTGATGAGTGAGTGAGTGAGTTGGGTTTAACGCCGCTTTTAAAAGTATTCCAGTTATATCGCGGCGTGTCAGCTTAATGTGGGGGAAAGCCCGAAGTGATGCAGGTCTCAAACGTTTATCATTTCCGGTGAAACCCAGGAGCACGGGTATGGTGCTGACAAACCAAGAATTATAATCGGGGCGAACCGGGATTCGAACCCACAATCATAGGTTTCTGGCATGCCCAAAGGACGCAACTCTGCACAGCGAATCGGCCACCCGTGCCCTCCATCTTCCTGATGGGTTCAAGTGCAACCAGCACAGAGCAAACTGATGTGATTTACCTATACATATTTGCGATACTATTAGCGTTAGGGCGGAAACGGGGAGATCCGTGATCTAATGGTCCGCATTTCGCTGTGCAGAGTCACTTTCCTTAGCAGTGGCAAGATCAGCTGATCGGGGTTCGAATCCAAAATTTGCCCTGCTCATGGTCCATGGTTTGACAGCACATACCAGTGCTTGGGGGTTTCACCTAAATGGTAAACGTCTAAAACCTGCGTCACTTTGGGCTTTCTACCACATTAGACTGACAAGCCGTGATATGACTGACAAACTGTTCAAACCCCGATTAACCCAACACACTTAGAACGGGCCAAGACCCTGCATCCTCATCCTTTGCCTCCTCCTTCGACCAATGTCTACAAACTAATGCCCTGTTATATCCTGGCAGCACATACCTAATGCTCTAGTGATTTAAGAAATTAACGATTCTTGATCGTTGTCTATCGTACAATAAAACACTGCAGGGAGAATAAACCTTGCGTGGCGCCCCTAGTGGTTTATTCTCCCTGCAGTGTTTTATTGTACGATAAACAACGACCATGAGTCGTTTATTTCTTATGAGCTATCAACATAATGTACAGCCTCGAGAAGGATGTTAGTAAAAAGTACACGCCTTAAGATATTTTCCCATGTAATGTAATGTAATGTCGGACAAGTCCATTGTATGAACAGGGTCTAAATGTGGTCTTCCCGGCATATTCTCACAATGGTCACGACGATTATCTATACCTTTTCTCTCAATATCGATTGTCATATCTCTCCCACTTATGGAACGATCGTTCGGCCACTGCGTTTATCTACGTTGCCCAGCTTCATCTATTGGGAACAACTCACTAGACACTTCCCTCTGAAAAATAACGTTGTCCAATTTACGACGTCATGACGTTGAGAGCGCATGTTCGAATCTTCAGAAATGACGTCATGAACAATGTTTTATCAAGAAATTGTTCATTGTTCTTTGCGATTTATGGGGTAGATACCTTGTATAATTGATTAAACGTAATCAAGAAAACATGTTTGAAATCTTCGATATGGTCATACTGAATGTATTTTATTTTAATTCTCACACCGAAAAAAGGGGCTTTAAATAGTTGACGCCCAATCTGCACCAAATACCTGGGTGCGTTGTGCACTGGATGAAAATGTGCTACACATGTGGGAAGGTCACAAGTCAAGTCACACTAAAATAAGATCACTGTTAAAGACTTACGACGCCAGAGATATGATAAATGTTCGTATTTATTATCAGAATTTGTACGTTGCATTTATAGTTATGTATGAAATGCAAATGCCTTTATGCCTTGTTTTATTATGCTGAAATATGATAATGTATGTCACAAACACGTGAAGCATGACTTTCTCTTTTCACAATGTCACCATAAAAGCAAAATAACAAGGTTTAAACAACGATAATCATACTACACATATGTACAAATTGGTGGTAAAATCGGAAGTATGAAAGATACATATTGTGAAGATTCAACTGAGAAAATTGATGTTTACTCACATCTCTATTTTATCGCAACACTGTTATCGCGAAATATTTTTGATCATTATTCCAATCAATAGTTCAATGCCAGTGCCACGGTTTTCGCCTCTCGCATTTTGATCTAACGAGACTTTCAAAAACTTCCGGCTATTACATGGTAGCATTCAGAGTAAACTGACGGACAAAAGAAAGTACACACCCATGTTTGATGGTGACTGAAAAGGAAACACACAGGAAATGGGCATTCGACGTTTATGTACTTGATACGGGTGTTTTGACCCTTAAGTTTGTAGTGTTTGGTGATTATTTTCAGCCTAGTAACGTTTTGATACATCGCAAATTTGAATTAAAATAAATAAGCCATTCCGTATTGAATTATGAGAGAATGTAGTGAAGAGTATTTTACAACCTTTATTCAATTACTTTTAGAATAATATAATAACATTGTTCTCTCGCAGTAAATTCCGATGTCAAATAACGAGTTATCTTGGACAGAAAGCCGATGGATATAATGCGTCTCCAAACCGTCATTTTTTCGTCCAATGACCATATACGGGGGGAAACGACGTTTTCGTGTTTGCAGTGTAACATCAGTGATAATATCATCTTTCTCCGTCGTTGCAAAATATCAAAGCAGGTTTTGGCTAGATGTTTTGTTTTGTTTTTTGTAGATTTTCAACTAAAATGAACTGATAACAGGCGTTTAGCAAAAGTTAAAGACGCAAGAAATCATAAACGGGACAATTCAAAAATGAACTTTTTTTCCCAATCACGTTGTTTACATAAGGGGCATATACGTTGATCGACAAGAAGGTTCTCACATCACATAATGGCAACAGAGTGTTTGAGGGCTTGTTTTAACCAGTGGCTCGACGAGATCCTATTTGGGACGCTAGAATTTGTGATGGAAACATATAAATGAATCAACTTACCAAGATAAAAGGTTGTCTTCGTTTTCTCTACGTTATCATCAACGTATGTTGCGATGAACGGGTAGCGAGGTGACTTTCCGAAACCTTGGAGGATCATTCCGATTGCTATCAGAGCAATCGCGAAACTTCTTGTAGACTCGGGTATGTTCGCAATACTAGCTGAATCTAGCCTGTCTAAACAAGTGTCACCATCAGAAAAGTTACTTATACTATGATTTTGACCTATGGTACACAATCGTCCTCCAAGGAGCCGAGAAGTGTTCATCCCTGTTGAATTGACCCAGGGGTGAAGGTCATTTTTGGTAGCAAAATACGGAATACTGCAAATAAGGCCGGAGACTCCAAACAGAATGGTAGATAGACCCAACACCCGAGGAATGTGGGTCCTGCGAGCGATGTAGCTCATGGCTAGCGTAGTCAGCAAGTAGCCGATGTCGTTGCAGCTGAGGAGGAAGCCACTGACGGAACTGCTGAACCCGAACTGTTTTTCTAATGTGGTGATCTGCGAATTGATGTAGATGGAGACAGTGGAAGTCAGCAAGCCTGACAAACTGTACATTGCCGAGAATACGCCCATGGTTGCACAGCACTGCAACGCAGTCGGTCGGCACCCACCTATCCCACAATACACTTCATCTTCCGATGTGACTTCCTCATCCGGTTTCTTCGCCATTTGATTATTGTTGTTCCCGAGGAAGGCTCGACTGTCTTTGGTTTTCGATGACATGCTTAATAGTTCTGTGTCCTTTCACCAGTAATACTACATACAATGACGTCTCAGACCAACAACGCCATGCACCGTCCTGTAAGACTCCAACCTATGTTGCCCCGATGTCTCTCCGTGTATGACCCTGGAACGATATAAACAATATGTAGATATATGATGTCTCTTCACATTGCATCACTGCAGTAGCATAACTCTATCTGAATCCAGGGCACGCGTGGACAGGTCGTTTAAACGCGCCGCTATTCGTTCGTACACCGTTACGTTCTGTAGATCGTGGGTTCTAATCTCAGATTCTCCCTGCCTTCGTCATCATCATACCCATGCTCGTGTGTTTCACCTCGAGCGTTTCCTCCTAACCTGACATGCCGTGATATAACTTATACTGTTCAAAGCGGGATTAAACCAAACTATATCACTATACCCATAAAACCAGGCCAATTCAATTCATTCTTTAATAATGCCATCTGCAAATTTACTCAATAGGCTTGGTCTGGGCGGTATTCTGGAACAAAGAAACTAGTTATTACCATGTAACCATGCAATGGTATTGCTAGTTATTAAAGATGCAATAACCTAAAGCTGGATCGTGAAAAATAGGTTAGCCAAAAATACATAATTAACATACTTGTTTCAAAATGTCTCAAGTAATTAGAACCTGACCTAATTCTTCAGCAATCTATGATTGTCGTAAAAGGCGATGTTATTGCGACAATATATGCCGAGGGGCACTACACATATAGTCGGCATTCGTCAGAGCAAACAAAATAAACTTGGAGATGACGATATTGTTGATGTCGACTACGTTTGTCGTAAGAGGCGACTAACGTGATCGGGTGGATGCATGTCATCGTATCCCAGTTACGTAGATCAATGCGCATGATGTCAATCACTGGACTATGTGGTCCAGGCTCTGTTATTTACAGACAGCCGTCATTTTGCTGGAATATTACTGAGTGTGGCGTTAAATAACAAACAAAGAAGCAAACATATTTTCAAGGGCCCAATTTCACAAAGCAATCTTAGCACTTAGAGTATTGAAAGTCTTTGTTAAAGTAAGGGAGTATACGATGGTCTCAGGGCGAAGGTCGCTTTGTGCAAGCGGCCCGGACATTCAGATATCTCAACGCGGTGTCTTTTGATGTCAAAGATATGATTCGAGTTGAGTATTGCTATATATAATATAAAAGGACAGAATGGAAAATATTATATTTTTTAACCAATGTCCTTCTGAAGCATTAATTACCAGACTGAGTATAAAAACGCATTTAATGTGAAAAACAAGCTGTTGATGTTTGAGATTACCTCTGTAAAGATGGATAACGCTTAATCTTAACTTCCCCCAAAGGTTACATATGCGACTTCATCAAGTGTGATACCCACTCTGCGGATATCATTAAAAATTGGAACTCCAAATAAACGTTCACAGAACAACTGTTAAGCATTGGTGTCATAATTGTCTCCACAGCCTACATGGCGACATGGCGTTGGAATGTCTGCAAGGGAATGAAACTGAATATACTTGCCATAAGTAAATATTTTAATACAATCGGACTTTCTAGTCATTTTCAACCATCCGTTGAAAAACCTTTATGATCGATGTTCCTTTGGCAATGGCGGGCTATTATCCCACACCGAGACGAGGAATATATAGCCCTTGGGTCACCGACATTGTATTATATAGCTCCCGTGTCACCGACCTCTTTGACACCGACTATGCTTTCAGTACTCGTCACATGAAGAAAAACGTGTCCGCGTGAATTCGCCAGTGCGTTGAATCAACCTTGAACCCACTAGGGCTGAGTCATTTGTTTTGTTTGTGTGTACCATTGATTGTGTTCTGTCAACTGGAAATATGTCCTGGCGTAGTAACATTATATACCAATATCACTGTCAGTTTCGTTTCGGGTTTCAAGGTTTGTTTTGTTGACAGGCTCAGTGGCTCAAATGTTTACAGACCGACTTCGTGTATTTGGAATGTTGGTGTGACGTTACACAACCATGTGAGGTTTAACCCATATCATAAAGCAAAAATATATTAACTTGAAGTAAGAAAGATCGAGTTGTCGGTGATTCGTAACAAGCGAAGTGTGGATATTAGTCGACAGTTTCCTCCTAGTCCCAGTGCTTTACTCGATGAAATGATTCATTGAGTAAATGAAGTTGAGGAAAATGTATATGAACTTCTAGGTCAAACATTGGTTATACGTTCGTTTGCTTGTTTGTCTGTCTGACTGTTTGTTGGTCTGTTTATTGTTTAACGCCGCACTATACCAGCTCTTACAGCACGCCGAGGTTGCTGGGGACTACATTCTAATACGACCAGGAAGACTACATGTAAAAAGAATCTATGTAGAAAATACTGAGTATTCTTATTCCATACATTTGGGTATCCAGTAAATCGCAACACCGCTGACAGTATTGCGGAATGGCAACACAGTCGGCCATTGCTGTGTAGAGTTGTGTGCCGGAAACTTATGATCTCGAATCCCCAATGATGTCTCTATGTTTGTTGATATCACCAAATTGATTAACGTCTATGCACTTCGGGCATTCCTCCCAGATCCAGCTGACATCACCAAGCTCATTCACTTACACGTAGCAGAGGTTTATGTGATTCTTTGAGCTTGGAAAACCTACTGTTTGTTGTTTAACACCGCACTCAGCAAAATTCCAGCTATATGACGGGGGTCTGTAAATAATCGAATCTGGACCAGACAATCCAGGGATTGATATCATGAGCATCAATCCGCGCAATTGGAATACGATGACATTCATCAACCAAATCAGCGAGCCTGACAACCCGATCCCGTTAGTCGCCTCTAACAACACGCATAGTCGGCATATATTGTCGCCAATCGTGACATATTAACGTCGGCGACCATATGTGCCCCGGTTGCAGTGATTTGAAAGACCATAGATAGATTTTTAGATGACACCATGATGAAGATGCTTTACATTATCTTTTCATTGGCCCTCAGTTTACGGTTATTGGATGTAATTGTTACTTCTATAGGAATAGATATTATCTGTTTTATATGGAAATACAAATGTAACTGAGGATGTTCATCTCCGACCTTTTGAAAGTTTGACCTTAAGAAATGGGTAATGTTGGAATATACAGAGACAGACAGTCGTGAGGGGGGGGGGGGGGGGGGGTCATCAACAACATCCTCATCTCCAAGTTTATTTTGTTTGCTCTGACTTCATGACTTCATGGGGCGAAACCTTACTGCATACAGAATACGTAAAAGTTCGTTGCACAAGGAAGCATTAAAGTGTGCCCTCGTGTGTATGTGTCAGGAACGTCTCATTCCACATGGCTCGGTTCAGTGAACAGACGTGTCCACGGCCCGATCGACATGCACGGGATACTTGTCCTCGTTTTTTAAAGGGCATGTCTAAAAGCGTTAAGTACATAACGTCGCATCGGCATTATTTTAGCCATATAGCGACGAGAACAAATACATAATCAACAATGTCATAATTACAAATTATAGTTCAAAATAAATTTGTCAAACACATTTGGGCATAACAATACTTCTTACTGTAAGCAAAGTAGGAATATCAGGCACCTGTAGACTACGTCCCCTTTTAAATCACGAAATAGTGTTATTGCTAAAACGCATGCAAATACCAATATTTCAAACATCTTTAGAAAAGGGCGGTGGGGTAGGCTAGTGGTTAATGAGATCGCTCGTCACGCTGAAGACTTGGGTACGAATATTGTTAGCTCGCTATAGGGTGGCATCTTGATAAATATTGATGTCATCACATAACCGATAGAACTTAAGACCCCAAAGAAAGCATTTACAGGGACTGAACCTGGCCCATGGTGGCGTGTCACAGTATCCCCATCGTCTATACTACTTTATCGATTCAAAACCATCACAGAATCTTGACACAGTTGAGGGACGCATATAAAAGTAAATGTTTCTTACAGGAAACAAAGGCGTTCTTCTTTGCGCAGATTGGGTGAGTGGCGGGTGAGACCGTTAGGGTAGGACATTCTTACCCTTACCTGGTGTCATCGCTGATTTTCAGTGACTTTTTCATATAATTTTAACCGCTATTTTGCCTTTCACGCCCTATTGAAATCTGATTCGGCGTATAATTGAGACTGGTTATTCTCTGGCATTGACTTTTTATTTTTAAATAACCGATATCATTGTGTTTCCAGGTGGGTTTGTTCATATTTGGCAGGAACAAAATGAAAAGGGTTTCTCCCTCATCTGTTTTGTTTTTTCTTTTTTTGTGCCGAGAAAAGTTAATTTTCCTTTTTGTTGTTTGTTGAGCATCGATCTACGTATCTGGAAAACGATAACATGCATCAACCAAGTCAGCGAGCCTGACCACCCGATTCCGTTGGTCGCCTCTGACGACGGGATGTTTAAATATCTTTTTAACAGCCTTAAAAACCTCTTGTTGAAACTGAGCCCCGGAACTATCGAATAATGTTTCACGATATGATTCACTCAGACGGAGGATGTGTCATGATAGTGCATGTCATATCATGAAGCCTATGTGTTCATTGCAGACTACTTGTATTGTGTCAAGTGCCTCCGTAGTTATTGATTCGGTGCATAAAGATTACACATTTAACTGTCTCCACTTGAGACAGTTTTATTCGATATAGATCTAAGCTTGTGCACTTGTACTTTCTTGTACTCACTCATGTCGTCACGTGATTTGGCATGATCTATAATGGGAATAGTTTACCCGACGCAAACCATTATTTGAGAAGTGCAGTGTTTTGTGTGGGAAAGTCCACATGACAACAATGAGCTATTCTAAAATGATACGTCCTCACCCGTGAAGATCCGGTGTAGAACAGGTCTTCAGCAACCCATGCTTGCCTTAAAAAGAGACTATGCTTGGCGTAAGAGGTGACTAACGGGATCGGGTGGTCAGGCTCGCTGACTTGGTTGATGCATGTCATCGTATCCCAAATGCTCATGATGTCAATCACTGGATTGTCTTGTCCAGACTCGATTATTTACAGACCGCCCTCATATAGCTAGAATTTTGCTGAGTGCGGCCTTAAACAAGAAACAAACAAACATGATACGTCCTCGGATAAAGCATTTAACTAAGACCCAACTGTTTAAACATAGTAATGTTCATAATCATCCTTATTTTTCGCACTACCTCCGTGGTGTACTGGAAAGAGCGTCTGCCAGGAGAGAGAAGGTCGGTGGTTCGATCCCCCGGCCACGCCATACCAAAAGACGGTACGTAGTTTCTTGGCGTTGCCACCCTCCTTTGAAAATCACTATTGTACCCCAATGACACGAACGAAAATACATTTGCATTATTGAAATTCAGACGAATTGGTCAGTACGTAATCCAGGCATTTGTGATTGTAATACCACCTATGGGTCGCACTGTACATAGAAATTATAGATAAAACTGTGCCCTACATACATTCTGTTTACTGGCATAACGCATAAATATGGACCTTGTGTGGCCTTAACCTTCAGCCTTTTTCCCCAGAAATGTTATGTGTGAAACATATTGTGAAAGACAACACCTGGGTCGTGACGAAGTATTTCGTCATCTCGGACGTAAGAACAGGGACCTTGATCTTGGCATAGCCACAAGTTTGCCAAATCCTGACTTTGTTATTATTAACAGACCGCCTCCGTGGTCTAGTGGTAGAGCGTCCGGCCGGATAGCGAAAGATCCGGGGCTCGATCCCGCGTCATACCAAAATTCGTTAAAAGATGGTACTTGTTGTTAACCTGTCTGGCGTAGCTAAAACAAGGACTGCTCGGCTCGGAATCAGTATAGTGTGTCTGAGTGGGGACTTCATGTTAAACTGTGGCATGGTATCTCAATGGACGACACACACACACACACACACACACACACACACACACACACGCACACACACATTTCACCTCACCTCTGGATAATTATTGACTGTGGTGCTAAAAAACATTCAATCACTTACTCGTATAAACGGGTCGGTCAGTGCAATACAATTGCGTCGTAGAAATAAACATAAGCGTATCATTTTACCAGGTCACAGTACTTTTATAATAATAGAACGGCATTATCTTAACACTCCCTTTTCCTAATATACTGCCTTGTGAGACTCCTGAACGGTCTATTCGTGTCAGCGTGTCCTCTGAATAAATGTTATAAAAAATTCTACCTTGAGAGAAATTGCAGAAGCCAGTGCTTCATGGTGTAATTTATTCACATCGCCAAGCTACTGACTCCTATATGTGCGTAATACTATGTTGACGTTGATATGCCCGTCTCCCGTATGATGCCATCTCAAACTGGGAGAAACACATGTTTCCACACACACACACACACACACACACACACACACACACACACACACACACACACACACACACACGCGCGCGCGCGCGCACGACACCTGCGCACGCACCACACACGCACGCACGCACGCACGCACGCACGCACGACACATGCACACGCACCACACACACACATGCATACATACATGATTTGTCTCAGTGACTCAACGTTGATCACAAGATTGGTCTCCTTCGTGAATTGATTATGTCTTAAGTCCGAATAGAAACCATTATTATTGTATATTTCCCAAATATTATAAAACCAAACTGACATAAACCACGTATGTCTTAACATCACCAAAGAAACAATATATTATCCCACATGTGCTAAGTATGCTCTAACGTCACCAAACAAGCCACGTTTTTTTCTCATATGATTTAAATTTTATTTCAGTCCAAAATCAAATTTACCATATTGAATGAACTACTTGAATAAAGTGCAATTTTGTGACATGAACGAAACCATATTCAAGTGTATATTAGCATATGAATTCAGACTGTCACCCTATATCTTTATATCCTTATATTCATAACGGATCTCACTCTTATCTCAAAGGACAATACCTATTCACCATTAAGATATATTGATTCTCATGTGAGTTAACAATGTTAATCTTATGTCAAAGAAACCATAACATATATTCTCATGTGAATACAATATGTCAACTAAATGTCACAGAAACCATAAATATGCTCATGTGGATTAACTATGGCAACTTAATGTCATCCTAATGTCAGAGAAACCATAACAGATATCCTCAGGTGGATTTACTATGTCATCGTAATGTAACTAAGATATATATATATATTCAAATGAAATAACTTTCGAATCAGCTATATCATAATATCATCACGTAAAACAACAATCCTGTGATCTGATATTTTTTCTGGAATACTGTGTCGGCTAACAATATCTTCATTATCTGATATCATCTGATATCGTGTGGCTGTCCAAGTGATCGGATATCATTGTAGAATCGTGTAGCAGATTCTCATTAGAGCCACTGTGTTAAATATGTGCATGAACTTGAAGCAATATCAAATACACTGACACCCGAACTCGCTCGGCGCAACGCTGGGATAAGGCCAACCAACACGTCTGTAGCGACCAGAACTGGGATAAACAGTCCACAATTTCGCAAAACCCCATTTACTGCGGTAATGTTTTCGGTTAGCTCTAAAACGCATGGCGATATACTGAATATGAACATATTTCCATGTTCCATTCCAAATAAATAACCCACATTAAATTCTTCACTATAAATCGGAAACATCTTCACGTCCACACACCCCTGGTGTTTTATTCAACAGTGCACTATTAATAGCGCATACCAACCATTAATGGTAGCAACTGTATACTTAACCGACCACCTGCAGATATCCAAGGGTAACTTGCCAACAGTGCATTTTGCCTAAAGTTCCATCAAAACAACTTCATGGTTCAGGGGAAACAATAACAAAACCGTCATCCCAATACCGTAATCACTAAAAAAAAGCTTTTACTGTTGGAGATCCGCACTGCAGGCGAATAGAGATGGAGCCTCTCCGAGATATGGCCTTGTTTCTTCGTCTGTATTTTGTGAAGGATGCAAATCAAATAAATTTATACTTCCCGAAGTTAGTGAGTGAGTTTGGTTCTACGCCCCTTTGATCAGTTTTTCCTTGAATCTTTTACCACTTGGGGTGATGAGAGCTTTAGTTATGTCAGTTTCCATGTGTAGGATGCCAACAGTCAGAGGATCTAATTATAGAGAATCTGGTATCCGATGATCACGGCAGGAAAGGGACGTCACCCCGCATAGCAAATTTATAACAGTTTACACCACTGGGCCAACTTTGACCCCTTTTTGTACAAGGCATGTGTGTCGTTTATTCTATGTAAAGTCATACTTCTGAACGATTTATGCAAATATGTTCTAAACATAACTCCAAAATAATATGTAATGCCCGCAATGTGTAAGGTTCGCCCTGCAATGTGCAATTGCAGTGATATGCATACTTACAGGAGTTTGGTCTCCACTATAGTCGACGTCTATAATCTAAACTTCTATTTTGAGGTGATATTTATGATATTGAAGTCCATCTTATTGCAGTTGTGGTAGCGATTGTTTGCGACATGACCCCTCCCACTCCTAGACAGTGGTAGCTGATGTTTCGGCGTGAGTGGACAGGGGTTTAAGCTTACAGTTTCAGGCCATGTTATGTCGGGGGTACTAAATCGACTCTCTGTGACAGTTACAAGATGGCTGCAGGTGCGCGACCGAATCTTTATGAATAAACATGCAGAGTGTTAAATTGTTGAACCGTAGAGGACACCACATGCATGCGTTTGTGTGTGGGGTGAGTGGGGGGTGGGGGGGGTGAGATGAGAGAGAACACCGCGTGTGTGTGTGCGTGCGCGTGTGTGTGAGAGGGAGAGAGAACGCCATATGTAGTATGCGTGTGGGGGTGGAGTGAGAGAGCGCACCATTCACATGTGTTTGCGTATGTGTGTGGGGGGGGGTGGGGGGGAGGGGGCTAATAGAGAACACCACATGCATGTGTGTGAGTGTGTGTGAGAGTGAGAGAGCACCACATTCATGTGTTTGTTTGTTTGTTTGGTTTGGTTTGTTTTTTTTTGGGGGGGGGGGGGGGGGGTGTCATAGACAACACCACATGTGTACAGTATCAAATAACTAATTACAGTATATACCGTCCATAAGTGTTTACACTGATTTGTCATGTTAACATTAATAAGGCCCATACCAACATCCACCACGGCACTATAGTGATACAGACATGTTGACAAGCGGGCTCCTGACACCCAAACGTAACTGTCAGAAGCATGATAAACTACATTATGTGTGTCAAGAGCTCGGGTATGATAAGGGCATTGACAAGAGTAGGTCTCCTTCCCTTGACTAGACACTAGACACCCAATGCGTATACCTCTATGTACCAAACATAGACAATAGTGTAATATATTGCATCGATATCTGCCCCAGACACACCAAGTACTCGAAGAAACTACTTACAGCTAGGACAATCTGGTATAGAATAACAGATTGATAACTGGTCAATTAAATATCTGATCACATGGCATTGCATATATATATCAGTACACCGCCCGCGAGTGCGCCATTCGGTCAAACTCAATTCCTGCTTTGAGTAACGTGCGATATTTACTGTAAATCTACCCGTAAACGCATGACTCGTGTACGTACAGCGTTGTTGACAGAACGGAAATAGATCACGGCACCTCGTTTCCCCTCCGTCGGGTGTGCACAGTCAAACAGTGCAAGAAATATGGGAGAGAACTGTGTGTTTCTTAATGGCGATGTAAGGTGAGAATTGTTTCTTAAATACAGTGTTTAATGCTGTGGTGTCACTCCCATATCAAACCTACTGTCACGGCTAAGGCGTTCAATATGAAATTGATTATTTTATAAAATATAACATGGCACGTACCAAATTGTAGCAATGGTATGCTTATTATTAAGTATGCTTAATAAAAAAAACGAATTAGTACCAGGATAGAATATAAATGCTGTCACTTTACAAAGATGCATCAAAAATAAAGTTATATAACATTTTTGCCAAACAAAATATCTTACCTTATAACAAGCTGCACACTAGGTCACTTGGTCTACGCGAGATGTTAAGCTTTCTCTCCCGTCGTCAGTCAAGTGTCCTCTGGGTATCGTCCTGTATCGTCCTAGGACTAAGGGTTTATCTTCCTCTGAGTGAACGAGACCCGGGTGGGCAAACTTGTGAGACCAACATTCAAGACACGTGACCACGTTCACACACGGGAGGGACAGCCATTGAGCTGAATATATATATATCCTTTCAAGCGCTGTGAGAGCCGAGTGATGGTGACACATTAGTTATCTAACACAAGCCCGTGTGTCTGACATGACATTGTTTATGTAGTACTCTTCATTTGCCCTACACATGACATGCAACACGCAGGGGATTGCATGTATCTTGCCCTCGGCTTCCCTAAACAATACATGTATGTATTACAGCAACACTAGAACACACGTGAACAAATAAAGACGAAATTGTTTAATCAATAGTTGTTGGGTGTGTTTAGCGATAACACATATCTGTAGATTTTACATTGGTGTTAATTGAAATGTTTTAGTAAGACAATGACGATTTCTATGTTTAAAAAAGGTGTCGTAATGGTTACGTAAACATGACCTAATTTCACATCTCCTCGAACTGCCTTGTAGAAGAGAGCCGAGGAATGTTTACAGAAAGTCGGGGACAGATTCCACATGTCCGAAGAAATACTTTAACCGCGCATGCGCATTATATATAGAGAGAACATGCACCTAGGGCAAAAATCAATTAAAGAGTAAATATTTGGGAAATAAATACAGTTACCTTCTCATACTGGAAATACGTTTTGTCGATCGATGGAATATGTGATATAAGTCCATTCCACAGTTATTTTCAATTGCGCTGTTCCTTTTAGGTGACATCTACGGAAGATGTTTGTTCGCCATCAACACACTCGCTGACACATGCACTTTTCCCTAATGCGGCAAATATCTTTACTACGTGTTCAATATGCTTGCAAGGAAGTACACAAACAAAACGACAGCAGATAAATCAATAACGTCATTGCTAGAAGGCTCAGAATTGTGATGTTATATCTTCCGTTAAAGAAAACACACATGTTCATCAATACATTTTAATTTAGATACCAACTTTCGTGAAAGCCCAGGCATTTAATCCCAATTTTTATTTTCAAACTTGTTAACATCGAATGTAGGAAAATTTACATTTATGGTGAACTTAGGTAAATATGGCAGGCAAATTGTGTGAAAATCGAAAGAAGATCCAGAGGTCTGGTGTAAATGTAGGAGAAATAATTCAATCTTAAATCAATGTGTCATTATTTTTGTTTTCCAGAAATAGCTCTTCGTGTGTACGTTATCTGGGACTTTTGGTAGCTGAGAGTCAACTAGCATTATCTCACACACAAGACCTTAGTAAGATATGGTAGATCACGGCGATATAATAGATAATAAACGCACTTGGCAGGTAAACATTAACATGTATACTAGGTTTCAGTCTTTAATTCCAATAAAAAGAAATACACATGCAGTTCTAATCTGATAAAATATACTCAAGGCAACAATAACAATAAACATGCTTTTCTTAATAATTTTGCGATTTTTTTTCGGATTATATTACAATATATATATATCCTCTCTTCTTTTTGAATATTTAAATGTACCGGTGTTTAACTGTATTTAAGTTAGACGCCAAAAATGTTTATACAAATTCGAAATTTCAACTTAAAATTATTTCAAGCAATTGCTGTGTTCTCTGCCAACGTTATTGTGAAATGTCTGGTTATTTCCACATTCAATTAAAGATACACCGCAGTTTAAAAGAGAAATAGATAAATGTAACTTTTTATACCGATACCAATCAGCTTCCCTTATCTGCCTTGACATATGAAAATGTGTATATTTCAGTATTGACATATAAAGCCATATAGCCCCTGAAGATCTTGAATTATAATTAATGTTCCGTTATAAAGGGAATCACAATTTTAAGGTCTTCTGAGTTGCTTCATATAAATAAGTACAGGGGACTGACCGTTTGTTTTTCTGGATTTGATACAGAATTATTTTTCAGTAAGATCTTCAAAACATACATTTTTATTGGAAAGAAGAGAAGTCATAAACATTAAGGTTCAGAACATCCCGCATATCTAGTGAATAATATATTTTTTACTGTGAACCCTGAATACAAATTATTTTCCCAGCGTTTTGGGGAAAATACATGTATTTTTTTATTTATTTTTTTTAGATCCCAACTACTAGCCACTGTTGTGCTGTGTACTACAATTGTTACACATTGACGTCTCTATCATCATTGGCAGTAGGGGCCGTTCAGATTCCCGTGGTCTAGTGGTAGAGCGTCCAGGGTTCGATCCCCGGCCGCGTCATACCAGAATATACATTAAAAGATGGTACTTGTTGTTATCCTGTCTGGCGCTCGGCATTAAGTGGCTAAAACAAGGACTGGTCGGCTCAGAATCAGATTTCTCTGTCTGAGTGGGGCGTTCATGTTAAACTGTGGCATGGTATCTTAATGGACTAGCACTATAAATCGGCATCAATCCAATCCAAACACACACACACACACACACACACACACACACACACACACACACACACACACACACACACACACACACACATAAATTGCTTCTAAAAGACATTGACAGCTTGTTCAACAGAGAGAATCTGGAAGTTGATTAGCGAATGATGATGCATCCTGATGTATGTGAATACTACCACCTCATATAGTGTGTTCAGTGATACAGTAAAGTTTTAACTACGTTTATAACGAACGCGCTTATAACGAACTGACGGATACAACGAACTATTTTTTGGTCGTGTCCTATTTTTTTGGCTGTATATTCCGTGTATTTGCTTATAACGAGCTACGGTTATAACGAATTAAAATGAGTGGTACCTTTGAGTTCGTTATAACCGTAGTTTACTGTACTTAAAAAACGTGCGAAGATACTTCACAGTTATTGATCACCCAGAGAACTAAACTAAATTCCAGCGTGATTCAACTGTTAACAGATGAATCGTTTGACAAATAAATTACTTCATATAAGTAGGTAATATTTTAGCACTAAGTATACCTGATCACTTATATTACTATCAACTCGGTGAATATTGTACAAGAAAGCTTCGAATCCACATTTACCATGCCCCAATGACGGGTACACGTGGTTAACTGTGCTAAGCTTTCTTCCACTCTTTGACAAATGAAGCTGAAATCACAATTCGCTTTATCCTAACTTGGCCACAAATGTTACAAAACAATAACAAGTATATGAACAAATGTGTTTATTTACAGTGAAATCTCGTTTATTCGAAGTCCCAGCCGTTCGGGCCATAACTATACATATCGAGTTATCCAGTGTTCGAGACAAGCGGATTGTCGATTTATTTACAACAGTGCTGGTAAGGCTTCTGGTAGAGCCAGAAATTTACAGCATCTTCAGCGAATGCCTGTTCAATGGAATCCGAGTTATTATAAGGTTTCGCTGTTGGTATATTAGTGACAATTCACGTTTACACAATGGCAAGTACAATGTCAAGTCCGAGGTGTTAATACCTTACAAGTACACAAGTACCAAGAAAAACACACGTACACTTTCAGTTTTTCCATCATCATCATCATCTTGAACACGCTTATAACGAACTGACGGATATAACGAACTTACTTTTTGTCCCGACTTTTTGCTGCAGTTATATTGTATAATATAATTTTATACTTATAACGAACTACGGTTATACTTTTTGTCCCGACTTTTTGCTGGAGTAATACTGTATGTATTCTTATAACGAACTACGGTTATAACGAACTAAAATTAGTGGTCCCTTTGACTTCGTTATAACCGTAGTTTATTGTAGGTCTTTAGTTTGGATTTAAAGGCGACTAATGAAAGGGCGCATCTGAGCTGTAGGGGCAGAAAGTTCCATAACACTGTTGCAGAATGGTGAAAAGATCTGGCACCAAGGGTAATTAACTTTTAGGGAGGTACTTCATAGAAGGAATCAATCCTGACGGAATACCTCATTCGTTCAACATTTTTCACTGAAAAATATTAGGCCTGCGGAAACGATTTGGGTCCAAACGAAGCTAGTTTTGTTTGTGTAATTACTCCGTGGAAACCTCGAAGCGCTGCATAACAAAACTATTCGGGATGTATGGATCTGTACTTAACGTTTTCCCAAAGGAGACTAATTGCGTTCATATAAATATGTAAATTATAACTTGAAATATGTACTTACACAATCAAAAGCTGTAAATTGCTCCTTCACCAACATTTTCAGAAGGTTCCAGAAATCAACCTCAAGATAGATTAAAGTACCATGTCTCTGGCTTTCACTCCGGGGAACCGATATGCAATTTCGGCCTGATGACAATATTTGGGACATGAGAAAACACGTGACCCAATGAGAAATATTACTCACTCCGGGATCAGGAAAGCTCCATGCCTCCAACAAAAGTTAAATGCATTTTCAGCCCATCACATTCTTGTTATTTGCATTTGGAAACATAGTTACTAGTTCTTTAAAATGTTAAAGAAAGTTTGGCATCTTCTATTCATTGGAAGTGGGCCATCGCGACCCATAATTATTTTCATACGATTGCCATCACTTGTCACGCATTATATAACTTCTCCATGCAAAAGACTGATATCGGAAGAAAAATGTATAGTAAATGGCACACATAATTTACGAATCACCTTCACCATGACCTTGACCTCACGATTTTTTCCCGATCGCTGCCCCGTTCTATGGATGACATGTCCCGAGTTTCAATGAAAGTGATGACATGTCCCAGGTTTCATTGAAAGTGAACGCTTCTCGATTTAACTGACGGAACTATTTTTTTCAGGCTATGACCTTTGGGGAGACCTTGACCCTTGACATGATTGGTCAATGTCTCAAAACATTTTCCCAGAAGTATAAATGATATTCAATTATTACTGTATCTTTGCGATGACCAAGGATCGTGTGGTTTCAAAAACATAACGCGACAGCGTCAAATTCTTACAAAACCTCCAAATACTCGTATCCCAATTTACTCGGGGCTGTGGAATGATAATTATGATAACATGGTCTCTACAGATAGATCTTCTAATAACCATTTACACAACAAACCCCTTATCAAGACAGACCGCTCAAGCTACTTAGTGTTATATGTAACATGTCTAAACATGTTTCTCTTTCAAGCAACAGAGGATCGAAATAAACAGACATTTCGCCTCACCAGTGTACGGAACAGAAACATTAAAAATTTAAAACGTTCTCGCCAGGGAAAAATTATTCTCGATTATCCGCCGAAATAGATTCCATTATGCTTAATGGATACGTATAGAAATGGATCACTGAAAATGAGTGATGACACCAGGCGAAAAGGCCATATTCTGCCCTAGCGAAAGCACCAGCCTCGACAGATTTTGAATCGAAACAAAACTAGTGAGTATACTTGCGATTTTGAAGAATGCCATCCAGTTATGTTCAGTTTATTTGTTAATGTGTTTGTGTTGTGTATTACTTTCTGCACTTCACGTAACTTGCTGTTGTATTACTTTACTTATGAATGCACGCCAGAATATATGAATTATTTCCACTCTGTGACTATGGCAGCTGGTAAATGCATCTTTATTACAACTCTACTTTTGTTGTAAGACGAGTTCTATGGATGAACAACTTCTTTATTACAATTAGTGCGACGTTTCGGTGTAGATCCTAACACCTTTATCAAGCAAGTGATGGATAGGGCTTACTTACTTACTTATATTGGAGATTTAACGTGCGCTTTCCGACTGCAAGCGTATGTCGCACACGGGCCCGGCCAGGCCATTTAATGTGTTTCCAAAAAGGGGAAAAGTGAGTTTGTGCAACCCAGGAGGGGGCTTTAGGGGTTACTTATATAGTAATTTTGAAATTTTGAGATTTGGAAAGAATGCCAAGAGTGGGTGGGGGACGAACTAAGGGAGCTGTGTGTGTTGGGTGGTTATCTAATAAGGTAGTTTTGGTTTTAATATTTTATTTGGGGTTTAAATGCGACTAATTAGTCCTGTTTTTATTAGGTATATGCCTAAGGCTTTGAATTTTTCTAATTTATTTTGTGGATTTAGGATTGATTCTAGTGTAAGTCCGGTTTTAAGATTTAGGGTGGTCTGTAGTGTTGTTCGGTGTGTTTGGTAGTGTGTGCAGTGAATGAGTACGTGTTCTGGTGTTTCTTGTTGTTTGCAATGTGGGCAGTTTCCTGTTGTGTGTAGTTTAGCTATTTTACGGTGATTATTTAGTTTGGTGTGGCCTGTTTGTAGTTTGGTAATTATTCTGTCGATTGTTTTGGATGGGTGTAGTATTTTGGGTTTATTTAGGGGTTTTTGAGTACTTTCCTGATTTGGCTATTTGAGTTTTGGTATATATTTTGCCATTTTTTGTTAATTTTTTGTTTAGTGACACTTTTGATTTCTGATTTTGAGCTGGGTAAGTTTAAGCTTATTTCTGGGAGTTTAGGGGATAATTTTGCTGCTTTATCTGCCTTTTCATTTCCAAAGATTCCTACGTGGGCGGGGATCCAAATGAACTCTATAGGGCTAAACAACATAGGTATATATACACTTATTGACATCTAAGTTGTTACAGTGACTAGTTGATGGACACAGAGAGGTGATTAAGCTCATTGGAAGCCAGTGGATGACTAATGAACACAGAGTATACAAGCAGAGTAAACAAGGAGACTGATGGAGATGATGGAAGCCACTGTATTAATTGGATGGACAAAGGGATTAAGCAATTAGGTGATGGTAAGCAGGCGGGATGTAATAGCCTTGGTGGTGTCTAGCCGGGAGAGCCACATTTCAGAAATGGCTATTGCCGGTAAAGCCACATTTTCAGCTGAGTGCATTTCGCCTATTCTAGCGGGTAATTAATTAATCCGATTACCGATACCTTTATATGAGTGTCCCACATTTAAATTACTAAGCGCGGTACTCCCAGACTGAGGGAGGCGACCAGTTCCTACACCGTGTTAGTGACGACATCATCATCTTCACTACAGACAAGAACATTGAACATTTGTGTACTGCAGACATTGTATTTTGTGATGGTACATTTTATGCCTGTCCCAAGTTGTTTGATCAGATTTATTGTTTACATGCTGAGGTGTTTGGCCATATGTTTCCATTAGTTTACTGTTTGTTGTCCAATCGAACAAAAGTTATGTCAACATGTTTCAGTACCTATGCGATTTTGCTAGTAGGGGAGGTCTAGAGTTTGCCCCACTTACAATTCAGTTGGACTTTGAACGTGCAGCTCACAATGCCGTGACTGAGGTATTTCCTGGGACATTAGTTAGAGGGTGTTTCTTTCACTTCACCCAATGTATCTGGAGGAGGGTGCAGAAAGAAGGTCTGGCGTTGGACTATAAGGAAGATGAGGAGATGAAGAAGCTGGTGACAAGAGCTGCTGCCCTCCCTCTAGTACCTCGTGACAAAGTGGATGATGTGTGGCTTGATGCCATTGCTGACTCTCCTGCTGGCCCTAAAGTGACTGCCTTCATGGAATACGTGACAACCTGTTGGGTTCAAGGACGGGCCTTCATGCCAGAGATTTGGAACCATTTCGAAAACCAAGGCCACCGTACCAACAATCACCTGGAAGGGTTGCACAACAAGATAAAGAAACTTGCCAAGAAGTGCCACCCGAACATCTACGAGGTGGTGAAGCTATTTCAGCGAGAGCAGTCACTCAAAGAGGTTGCAGTCCTGAGACTCTCACACCAGTGATCAGAACCTTCACGAAGAAAGAAGTACAAGGCAATCGATGCACGTGTTGCGTCCCTCAAGATCCAGCTCCTGAACCCACACCTGAGTGAGATGGGATATGCTGACCACGTGGGCGACCTCCTTCATCTGCATTATGATATTCATATGCTATTCATATTCATCAATGTAAAGTTTTGATGAATATGTTATCCTTGTTGAATAGAAAATGAGAAAACAAGATTTGTTTTGTTATATACGGTAACCTGTTAGAATCACAAAGCATGTTTTGACAGCATAGCCGCAAGAGCCACATTATACAATCACGCAACCATAACCATTGCCGCGAGAGCCACATCAATTTGGGCTATCTATTTTCGAAATGTGGCTCTGTTGAGGCTGATTTCTGGTTATGGCTGGCTGGATCCTTTTGATGTAGATGGCTTCTAGGAGTTTCCTGATTTTGTAGTCTGATTGGTTGTTGGCCAGGATCTTGATGTTGTTCCACTGGATGTTGTGATCGGGGTGGGTTAGGGTGTGGTCGGAGATGGCTGATTTTGAGTCATTTTTTTGTACTGAGGTCTTGTGTTCTTTTATTCTAATGGGTAGGGGCCTGGATGTTTCTCCTACATAGGAGTCGCCACAGTCACATTGTATGTGCTATACGGCTCCAGCTGGGTCTTCTTTCTTAGATGTAGGGGGGTTGCCATTGGCGCTGAGGATGTTCTGGATTGTCCTGCCTCTCTGGAATACTGTATCAATGTTGGCGTGGTGTTTGAGCAGTCTGCGGATCTGGTGGCTGGCTGTTCCTATGTAGGGAAGACTGATGACAAACGGGGCTGTCTGTTGTCGTGGAGGCCGCTCTCTAGGGCTGAGGATGCTGTTGATTGTTTGTTCAACTAGGCTGGTAGGGTAATTGTTGAAGTTAGTGAATACATGGCGGAGGTGGTTGAGTTCAGTTTTTAGCTGTTGTGGCGTGGAACAGATGTTGACAGCACGTCGGGCTAAGGTGGCGATAATTCCTCTCTTGATTTGTGGTGGGTGGTTAGAGGAATTGCGCAGATACTGATCCGTATGGGTGGGTTTACGGTAGACACTGGTGTGTAGTGTAAGAGTACAGAAAGATCCCGATAACAAACTACACACCAGGATCTACACCGAAACGTCGCACTAATTGTAATAAAGAAGTTGTTCATCCATAGAACTCGTCTTACTTCATCACTCCAACTTCTAAATGCCACTCAAAGAAGTCTACTTTTGTTTGTTTGTTGTTTAACGCCGCACTCAGCAATATTCCAGCTATATGACTGCGGTCTGTAAATAATCGAGTCTGGACCAGACAATCCAGTGATTAACATCATGAGCAGTGATCCACGCAATTGGGATCCATGACATGCATCAACCAAGTCAGCGAGCCTGACAACCCGATCCCGTTAGTCCCCTCTTACGACAAGCTTTACAACAGCACTGTTAAGGCTGATACGGTACCCTACTTGAACACGAGTCGAGAACATGAATTTATCGGAGGTCAATGACCTTTGGTCTTCAGTTCCATATATCTACGAGTTCATTGTGAGTGCAGTCGCCGTTGAAACTGTTGTTGACTAAACACTCCGGGGGACTACTCTGAGGGAAATTAATACGCCCACCGTGAACTCTGCATCAGTCTTTCAACACTGTCAACCTGTGTTATGTAATAATCCCTTGATCCCTTCATTTATTCAGCCCGAAAAATGTTATATAACGTTTTGGCTCTCTTAAAAGGCAAGTGTACACGGATACACTTACTCGAAGTAAACAAAAACGTGATTTCATGATTTGTGATTATTAAATGAAAAAAATGTGCACCAAATCTAATGCTGAACCGTCGAATGTATGCTAAATCAATATGTTCGCCAATTAATATTTTACTTGAGGAAAATATTTCCTGAAATTAAATGGCCGTGGGCTGTTTCTGGGCCAATTGTACCACGATCGTGCCCTTCACTCGAGACAGGGCTTCTCAACGGTTTTGTGAACACCTGGTGTTGCCATGCATGTACAGTAAGACGTGGCTGTATTTTGTTTAATACTTTTGCCTTACACATGTTTGGACAAATATGCATGAAGTTCATTACACCAAGGGTGGCACGGATGGCCCAGTCGTCTAAGGCGCCGCGATTCGCTGTGCAGAGTTGCGTCCCTTGGGCATGCCAGAAACCTATGGTTGTAGGTTCGAATCCCGGTTCGCCCCAATTATGTTTCTAGGTTTGTCAGCACCATACCCGTGCTCGTGGGTTTCACCGAAGTGGTAAACGTCTGAGACCTGCATCACTTCGGGCTTTCCACCTACATTAAACTGACACGCCTGATATAACTGGAATAATGTTAAAAGCGGCGTTAAACCCAACTCACTCACTCACTAAAGAGATTGCACTGGGTGTTACTATATGTAAATTTATAATTGTTCTTGGTTTGACCTTGTCCAGCCTATATTATCCCATGGGTCAGCAATTAACGAGACAATTTAGTTTTGTTTGTGACATAGTACAGAATATGACATGTAGTTTCTTTCTAGGTGTTGGCAGTAAAACACCCAATTTGGCTGTCCGAGGTGAAATGTCGCATTTTTCAAAGCCCCAGAAATGAGATATGATTAGGCATAAGTTGTACAGAAAATGAACAGTTCTTAATACCGAGTGTTATATGCAGATTTTCTAACATGTTTTTTTTAAAATCATGGGATAATAGTTTTTTTTTCAATTTGTTCAATTATCCTTAGATACAAGTAGCATATTTGTGTAATATATATTTTTTTGTATATATTTTATTATGCAAAGATCAATGGATTGCCAGAATTGAAATAAGGACCTATGCAATGATCTAGGCTAGGGCAATCTAATAGAAATAAACTTCGTACCTATAGACAGCTTAAGAAATTATTTCTATCTGAACCATCTGTCACTGAAATCCTACAAAGATCATACCGTAGGTACTTTGCCTCTTGAAATGTAAACTGGTAGATGTTCACGCCCCAAAACACCGAAGAGAATAGAGTTTGTAAGTAAATCACACAAAATATTGGGGACAAAAATAATATTGCCTCAATGTTTTCCCCTAAATAAAGCGTTCACTGGGCCCTGAAAAAAAAACTTTTCTAGGTACAAAATAAGTGTTCTGAAGAAATAATAAGAAAGAGATTGTGTGTCTTGATGTACTGAGAAACAATTATGTTTTTGTTGGCACATCACATTGTGGGTTGCTATTGTGACCTTTATCTCGACGTGTCTACTAAAACCCCACGCGAAGAGCAAAGTTCAAATTTTAAGCATAAACTTTAAATATATTAAGCGAAACAAGGCGTGGCAAAGGTCTTCAGCAACCCATGCTTGCCGTATAAGGCGAATATACTTATCATCAGAGGCGACTAATGGGATCGGGTAGTCAGGCTCGCTGGCTTGTTTGATGTATGTCTTCGTATCCCAATTGCATGGATCAATGCTCATGGTGTCAATCACTGGGTTTTCTGGTTCAGACTTGATTATTTACAGACCGCCGTCATATAGCTAGAATATTGCTGAGTAAGACGTTAAACAACAAACTAGCAAACAAACAATTCACCATCTTAAGATGTTTTGACTTTAGTTTGGAATTTCATCAATACTACAATTAATCATCCAAACGTAATTGCAATAAATTCCGCCATAAAACACAATACTTTTAATCTTCCTATCTGTGTTACACAATTCAACACCTGTAGACCGCCTCAGTGGTTAAATGGATGGAGCACCGTACGGAGAGCTGAAGACCGGTGGTTCGATCCCCTGGCCGCATCATACCAAACGACTTTAAAAGACTTGTTTTACCCCTGCCTGGTACTCGGCGTTGTGGGTTAAAACGAGGACTGGTCGGTTCGGATTTAGTATCGTGTGTCTGAGTGGGGTATCCATGTTCACGCCGTGGCATGCTATCTCAGTGGGCCAGCACAATCAAACCAGTCACACACAAACAACCACCAGCACGCCGCTATATAGTGACAGTGCAATGATCTTTAACGCAACGTTAAACCACTACCCTGTGATGTATGCATTACTAGACCATGTTGTGGAGGTATGTATGTCAACAAAACTCACTCGAACCCCGTGTCATCTACACGCAACACTGTAGATAACACTCTGGAGCCTACCCCAATGACACCAGTTATAAATACTTGTAGTATACCGAGGTTTGACTGACTGACTGACTGACTGACTGACCGCTGCTCATTAACAAACATTTGCTTGTCCACCTCTGCCTCGATTATTTACATTTGTGATTGCTGTACTGTGACTGACGTTATAATTAAATGAGATTCGAATCCAGGACATCTACTGGCATTTTCTGTTGCAAGCATCATGTCCACATTTGGAAAAAGACGTGGTATTCACTTTGGCGTCATAAACCACGCATCCTTTATATGTTGTGTTTGGTGTAATATACATGAGAAGAACTTCAATGCTGTTGGTGTTTCTTCGACTTATGCTAGCCATGCAGGTTTCGTTGTCATTGAGGTATATAACGTTATCCACAGCATCTTGACATCACAGCACTCTGGAGTGGCGTCATGTGGGTACACAGTTGTGTGAGCACACATAGCAAGGATGTGCGACTGAACATAACGGATAAATGGATTGAGGCTAATCTGTTGAGTTGGTGGTGTAGCACAGTTGCGTCCTTAGCCGTCACGAAGTGGCTCCCTTTTAAAAAAATTAAACACGCCTCACTGAGTCTTGTTCCACTTCACAATATAAAATATGTGAAGTCTTATCACACACTGACGTTAACTGAAGGACAATGTGTCAAGATAATGTGTATCTTTCAACAAAGACCATAATATTTATCTGACCAATCTTCTAGAGCTATGTTTGCTATTTTTAGAAAAATACCAGTATTAGAAGTACCAACTGACTGTCAACTTAAACTGTTTGACTATCTTGTTCAACCTTTATTGTTGTATGGATCTGAAGTCTTGGGCTTCGAAAATACTGTTATCCTGGAACGTGTTCATTTAAGATATTGTAAATATATTTTGAAGGATAAGCAAACTACCCCTGATTTCATGGTGTACGGGAAATTGGGGTGATTGATACCCATTAAGTTAAGAATGGTATCATATTGGTGTAAATTAGTTCAATCAGAAACCAAATTATCAGGAATAATGTACAAACTTATGTTGAAATTAAATTGCCCACTCAGAGTTTAAGTTCCTACTAGTAAATGAATGCCAGCGTATTTTACAAAATACAGGTCTGAATCACATTTGGCTGTCTCAGGAATTTCCAAGTGAACAATGAATAAATGGTTAACGTCAAAACTGTTCTTATATATATTTTTTACAAAGCTGGAGCAGTAATAAAGTGAATTCCTCAAAAGGACACTATTATAATTTGTATAAAGATATCCTCCCAGTAGAAGACTATTTATTGTATTTACCTCATAATTTAAAATTTGGCTTACTAAAATCAGAACCACCAACCACCGACTCCCAACTGAATCTGGTAGATTGTATAATCTAAATAGGGAAGATAGGCTTTGCTCTCTCTTTTAAATTAGAATAGGTGATGAATTCCAATTTAAACTAGAGTGAGTGAGTGAGTGAGTGAGTGAGTGAGTGAGTTGGGTTTAACGCCGCTTTTAACAGTATTCCAGTTATATCACGGCGTGTCAGCTTAATGTGGGGGAAAGCCCGAAGTGATGCCGGTCACAGACGTTTACCACTTCGGTGAAACCCACGAGCACGGGTATGGTGCTGACAAACCTAGAAACATAATCGGGGCGAACCGGGATTCGAACCCACAATCATAGGTTTCTGGCGTGCCCAAGGGACGTAACTCTGCACAGCGAATCGCGGCGCCTTAGACGACTGGGCCACCCGTGCCCCCAATTTATACTAGAATGCCATGAATTGGACCATTTAAGAAATAAACATATCCTATCATATTATTGTAAATATCCAAATACAAAAAAATGCTCCACTAACAATTGTCTCATTTCTTTGTATATATGTCTCTCTTGTCAACTTCTTTTTGCCACCACGGTGATTCATGAGAAATAAACATCTTCTTCTTCTTAATAAAAATTAGCTTTCGCGGTGATGCAGAAGTCAAAACAGCTTATTCAATCAGATATGGTTATTGTAATTTAAAATCTGCGATTTACTCGTCAGAATGATGGTATAGAACTCAATATATTATAACACCCGCAAAAAAGTAAAAAACACATATTTATCCCCAAATTCACCCTCTCACCTTCGAAAGAATTCCCCTCATTACACGGAAATGACGGAAGCATAAACGGTAATAATTTACACTCACATAGTGACTCTGCACAGAAATCTTACTTATAGGAAAGGATTGTTACAAATGTTAATATAGTATGACGACCATAGGTTATGCCATCATAACTGTAACGACCACCTTTTTTCGCGACTTATCAAGTTCTCTAATAATATGCCTTCTTATGACAGATATTACAATCTATCAACTCTGTGGAGCTAAAAGTAATTTATTGCATTTCTCACCCAGGGTCATTGAAAGAGAATACCTTTAACAGTTCTATTGCAAAGCAACTTGTATTGTTTCTTATCATTCTGTTTATAGCTTTCATGTATTAGAATTTGTCTATGATTGCACAAAAAGTCACTCATAACCTGTAATAGGTGGATCATTGATGTGTTTTTATATGTGTTTCTCTTGTAAACATGAGGTAGTACTGTAATAAATTATCTGTCTGTCTGTCAGTACAATTGAAAAGATGAACTACAGTAGAACATGGATATAGCCAACTATAAGCACCGGAGAAATCAGTTCGTTATATACGTTGTTCGTTATATACGTTTTCGCTCGGAAACGTCCGCCATCTTGGCTAAAGCAAAACACAATACACATACACGTTTATACACGTTTCCTCCCGCATCTACCGGTGATTCAGTTAAAAGGTACCCAATGATACAACTTCAAAACATTTTGATCCAATTGTAGGATCAATATTTGTTTTACAGACAAGATTGGTCCAAATTACATGGACGCGTAAGATTAACATGATGCAAGTTTAACAAGGTCGAATGGTAACCAGTGATTGTGTTGACTGTGTATTATCATTCGTGGAACAATGCACTATTGGCTCGCAATGAGAAAACAATCATGCATACTACTGCATCTTAAGATATCCCAGCACTCTTACAATCAGAATGTTTTGTTGTAAACACGGACACACATTTCATCTGCGTCCCCAGTAGGAAGTCATCAACACCTTTATCACAGACACTGATCAGTTACCAACAGTTTGATAGTCGGTGTTTAAAGTCATTTCTCCCCAGGACCCCGTCCAGCTCAATCTTGTTTTCTTTCAGTATGACTACGTTCTACGGGTTAAAACTGCCCTTCTTAGCATTTGATAGAGGTGAGGGGAGATAGGGTTTAACGTCGCATTAAAGATTATTGCTGCTTGTACTATTCCGGACTTCTGTGGGTTTTATAATGATAACCCATTTAGCAATATTTTATTTCCGAGTCGACCAGTCCTTGTTTTAGCCCCTTAATGCCGAGCGCTAGCCAGGATAAGAACAAGTACCATCTTTTGACGTCTTTTGGTATGACGCAACCAGGGGATCGTCACTACTAAAGTCTTAACAAACAGCAACATAATATGTCATACATAAAGGAACATTCACTATTAGTATATATAGCATGCTTGAAAGTGTTGAAGTCAACCAACGAAGGATGCTCTTACATTCGGAAGTCAATAAGGCACCTGGTAGGAACGATAAGCTTGTCACACCGCCTCGCTTCAGACGACCATTAAGTGATTTAAAATTACTCTACAGAGCAGATAACACGTCCCATTTTAATTCTGGAAACCCCAAAGTCCAGAAACTCTACTGACTTTTCCCAGTCTCGGTTATAGGTATTTACAAAAATAAGCAAGCTGTTTTCATGGGAACATACTAAGGAAGAAAAAATGAAAAAAAGAAGAAGTAAAAAAACTCAATATTTACACAATATTTTCCTTTACTCAAAACTCATGTTTTTGTTTTGCAAACATTTAACTTGTATTCCATCAAGTATCATACACAAAATTTAACACATTTCAACTTAATTCAACGATTTTATAGCGATATTAAAATATTTCGCCCATGGGCGAGAAAAAGGCCTGGCCCATGGGCCTGCCCATGGGCGAGAATATTTTCCTTTACTCAAAACTCATGTTTTTGTTTCGCAAATATTTAACTTGTATTCCATCAAGTATCATACACAAAATTTAACCCATTTTAACTTAATTCAACGATTTTATAGCGATATTGAAATAGTTCGCCCATGGGCGAGAAAAAGGTTTGGACCATGGTCGAGCATAGTTTCCTTTGCTCAACAGTTTGAGCGACACGTGCCCGTATTTAATGGGGAGAAAAACCCGATTCGTCTTTTATTGCATAACGTCTAGCTGAATATCTCACATTCTAACGAAATCTCGAAATAATTATTTCATTATATGCGGTACGATGTTAACAGGCGATTGAGTGAATATTATGACACTAAAGCAACTTTTAAATGCATTGTCACTTTTGGTATGAAAATGGTAACAGTTCATAAAAAAAAAACAGCCTTCTTATGATAATTCTCATATTCTCATTAGTACGTTGTATCTAATTACAGTGTCGGCAATATTTACAGGTGATTCTACAATACCTGCTCTCGGTCAATTACGATCTACCACGCGCGAATAAACAGTTATGCAGGTGTTGCTGTGGGCAAGTACCTAGCCTGTATATGTATATTTTTTTGTGGATACTTGTATTACATATTTTCGAGGAAATATTAAGCTCAAAGACAACAAAAAAAGTTCATGAAAGATGAATTAGTGCCTTGATATATTCAACGAGATGTGTTTCATCGTTTGATGGCCCATTCAATAAAAGTATGTTTGGAGGAGATATCAAAGGAGCCGCCCAATATACACAGTGTCATTCGGCGAACTACCGCCCCATCCTGTCCGTAAGAGTTATGTAATCGGTACACAAATGTATTTGATGCGGTGTCAGTGTGTAAGGAGTTTGAATTACGTCCGCCACTGGCCACAGAGGTCACTGCCGTACTAATTACCTAGTGACGCACGTAACAACGACTGTCAATCTGTCTGCTACAGCTACCATACCATCATCCCTGTCACAACTGGCATATCAACGGCTTATTCAAAATATTAATTGTAGAAACGTCGTTGAGAGACTAACGTATGTGGTATACAGTCCTCATATTTGATAAAAAAAAGAAGTAAATACGTCAACTGGGAATTCAACTGGATGTTACCTTCCTTATATCAGCTAACAGCCCTGTTTGTGAAAATATGTACTAGACATAAGATTTATAGACTAATAAAATCAATTGTAAGACCACATAGACCATAAAACCGAATTAAATATGTCTTGGTATCATCGCTTGTGTATAAGATGATGGTAATGACCTGAAATGTTTTAACGTTAGATTAGGAAGGAGAGACATTAAAGTGTTTTATAATACTTGGGAACATGAGCAATAAGATGTAGCAACATAAACATGCATGGAAGAAAAGGAGTTTAATACAAAATTATTGAATTAAATAACTTGCCACAAGGGGTACCCAAACTGGTTCTGGACGGGGGAGCGAAACCTAGCCATTATGAACTCTAAAATCTCTTCGCTTTCGTGAAGCTACAGTAAGACTGGTCAAGCTACAGTAAACACTGGGTATTGCTTGTTTGACAGTTATTCGGGTGTTGTAGACTGTCGAATGGGACTCATGTGTGTACGTAGGGTACACATATCTATTGTAAGTTTTTGTGTGTGTTGATATGATTTCTATTTTCGTACATGATATGATTTCATTTTTATCTTTGGCTGCTCTGTTTATATATGTTGGAGTAGTTGTCTGTCCCTCATAAATTGACATTGCTGCCTCGGTATTGCATCTCTTGACTACAGGAGATCTACAACATGTAGCAGATCTAACTGCAATTCTTGTTTTAACCAAGCCCGGGTTTGACATTCCAGTAACTGGATTCAGGTTGATTGCAAGATATGCATGACTCGTCATAGTGATTGTTGTGAATTCCTCAAAGTTTTGTCTGTTTGTTAGTTAGTTGTTTAACGCCGCACTTAGCAATATTTCAGCTATATGACGGCGGTCTGTAAATAATCGATTCTGGACCAGACAATCCAGTGATTGACATAATGTGCATCGATCCACGCAATTGGGATCGAAGACATGCATCAACCAGGTCAGCGATCCTGACCACCCGATCCCGGTAGTCGCCTCTTACGACAAGCGCTGTCGCCCTTTTACGCCAAGAATGGGTTGTTGAAGATCTGGGCAGCTCAGTAATTAGGAGGTAAGACCAGGCAGGTACACTGGTCACACTTGACTGGTCTGTCCGATGATAAGGTCGTCTGACATTTGGGAGTGAACCATAGCAAGTACAGCTGGATTGTTGCTCCTTTTATAGGACCGATTAGTTTTATGACCACGGGCCTCGGCACAAGCGTGGTGCTGGAAGACAAGTTATTCATGTACATCCCATATGGTGACTGTTTTTCGCTATTGATATTCTAAATTCATTCATAATACCACAACATTTAAGAACTCCTTGAAACTTTACAATCACTTCAATATGTACAATAGATTAAACGAGAACAAATGATATATTGCAGATTATTGTCATTGTCTCTTTTATCAGCCGCTACGTTTGTATCGTTTGCATTGTACAAAGAAATATTTTGTCTGTCCTTTTTCAGATTTAGCCCCAGAATGTGCTCATTCGAATTAGGAACGAAAATAATTGCTTATCATGCATATATGATACAGTTAAAAGTTACTTGTACACAGTAGATGTATTCACGTTAAAGTCGTATACGACCTTCGCGAGCGAGTTATATGATCCAGGTTAATTGGAACGAAGTCTAGAAAGGATTATAAAGTTTTGTATTTGGTAATGTGTAGGTTTGTTAAATATGATTTTTTAAATTCCTTTTATTCAAAATGTAAAAAAAAATGATTATACGCTGAAATATAGAGCCGACTTGATGGGAGATATGGCGTTAGCCACCTGAGATTGTCTGGTGGACACGGTTTAACCTTACTGTGCCCTCACCCTGGTAGTCTGTCTTACAGACCCTGATACAAATATATCAACTACAGCCCATGCAAGTCTATAATGTTTGGCAAGTCTAGATAAAATGGAGAGAATCACTGGGCTCGCTTTTTATTATATTCTTTTTAAGATAACTGAACAACTGGTTTTTTGTTCGATATGTTTATTTCAGAGACTATATGTTAGTCTATCACCCTGGTTGTTGTTGTTGTTATAAGGGATTGGGAGCTACAGCTCATTGCATTTTTGGTTACAGTCTCTCTCACTAAAGTGGACATGTGCAGGTGAACTCTGTTCAATTTGAACTCCAGACAATAATAACCTGAGAGTAAATCCTTTCTGCCTTTCCCCTCGTTCACCTGAAATTCAGTGACAATGTTGCTGAACAGTTGAATCTGACGGACGTATTGTGCAGAACCTGTTTGACACTATTGGTTCCCGGACCACTAACACTGGGAAGAGTGGCACTCTGAGCTGAAAAAAGTTTGGTCCTAACCGCCCCAAAATCTACAAGTTTGTAAGCTTTTTGACATCTTTAAGAAGAAATTAACAGTCCCATGCTGAGACCTTTCTCAAAATTCAGGCCGGTGGCAGGCTGCCAACAAAGAGAAGAAAATATCGCAACCTCGACACAAGTGTGCTCAGTCAAACGATGAACTTACGACCGGCAGAAAACAACTCCAGTTGAGTATGCCGATGCTGTATCTCAACTGTGTTGGCCTGAAAAATTAAACATGTTAATTAAACCCATAATCGTATAATTCTTTTTAATAGAAACCGTATCTTAGTTTGTTCTTGCACTGTATCATATCGTGTATTTCATCTGTATAGGTGTAATGTGAATATGTATAAATGACTACACTTTTACCGCATATTCTGCAACAGACAATAATTAATCAACTTATTATTGTCTCTCCATTTACCATGGCTGACTGCACTAATACCCTTTTAACAGTTCACGCCGATTTCAGTATAATTGTAGGCTTTTTGTTTAAAAAGGAATATGCAGGAAATTATATGTAATGGCGTTTGAGGTTTATAATACACTCTACAACAATTTAGTCGTACCGATCCTAACGTATGGAGCTGGAGTGTGGGGAACAAGGGAGTTTAGATGCATAAATAATGTTTACCACCGCGCTTGCAGATTTTTCCTTGGAGTTGGCGCGAAAACCCTTAAAATAGCTGTGAGAGGCGAACTGGGATGGTACTCATGCCTCACCCTACAACAGATTGAAGTAATCAGACTTTGGAAAAGGATCAATCGTCTTGACCCAAATAGAACGCCTAGAGTGGTCCTAGCTTGGTCTCTTCGATACAGGAAAGGATGGGCAAACACAGTGATTACTCTGCTTCAAAGACTGAACTTGAATATTCAGGATATACACAACATGAACGAATTTGAATTCAACTGTGTCAAATCAAAGCTGTTAGAACTTGACAAAGAAAAGTGGCTTACAAGTCTCCATGATGATAGTGGACAGAGTAATGGAAACAAGTTACGGACGTATAGGATTTTCAAGACATACCTGACAACAGAAACCTATGTAAACAAGATAATGCCAAGATCACACAAAAGTATCCTAGCTAAGTTTCGCTGTGGAACTCTCCCTCTAGAAATAGAGACCGGTAGAATATGTAGGCCATCTGTACCGCTGCAAAACAGAGTCTGTAAATTCTGTCACCATTCATGTGTCGAGGACGAAATGCACTTCCTTTTAAAATGCCCCTTTTATTCTAATTTTAGAATCTTACTGCTCGAAAAAGCAAATCTGGCCAACGCGACCGTACATGATGTAGATAAACTTAAGCTCTTGATGAATAACCCACATATACAAAGTGTTTTAGATACAACAATATCTACACATCGACAACAGTCTAAAACTATGTCTTTTGAAATTAACATTTGGTATTCTTACTAGAAGATATTCCCTAACATTTAAAACTTGCACGTAGGTGCTAATCAAATGGTTTAACCATACTGGTGTTAACATACACATAAATAGGTGTTTTGATGGTTATTTTTTCCTATTATTTTGTACTAAAAATAGACAGCCATTTGGTAACTTACGATCTTAATAAGCACATAGAACGTTAAAATATGGTGTCCAACAAAATTGACAGTTCCTTGGCTGCTGGGATAAGAAAGGATGATGTTACAATGTTTTACTTAGATACTTTTATACATGTTTTAATGTACATACGATGTCTTATAAGCCTGTAAAGGCTGGGTGCAATAATGTTGATAATTGTTTAAATTGTATATGTTATTTGCACGTGACATCTTAATAAAATATTTTCTCTCTCTCTATGTAACAATTAACTGTGTACTAATTACACGTTTGAATGTTATCAGTTTTGCGTTCTGAGATACAGTGATGTAAGCATCTTCTACAATTAACAATACATGTATATAATAAAATACAGAACTCTCTGCCGGAATTTTTCGTGGAAATCATTCGATAAAGTATAAATGACTGCGTGACAAGACAAATCAACTATTTATACCCGATAAAAGAAACTGGCCTATTTTAGGAACAGTGCTACATCAGGACATTTGAAATTTCTAACCAAGCAGATACATTAGAGACAGTGACTAAACTACATTTACGTAATCCGTATCAATCAAAGGTGTAAAATAACTGAAAATCATATCTGTCGGAGACCTACCACATTTACCAAGATTTATTATTACTATATTTATACAATGCAAATACTTTAGTGATACATTTTTCAGAGGAGAGGGCATACATACAAGTATTTTGCTTCCGTGTGTGAATCCAGGTGATACTTGGCATCTCAGCTCTCAGTTTTATACCGGTTGTATATCTGAATTTGTATATGGAACCATGCGTACAGCATGACAATTACTTGCTAGTCGTCAGTCTACAACGCACATAACACAGTCAAACAATTTTGGGCACCGCTTTTGCAAGTTATTTATTACAATAATGTTTTATTAAAATCCTTTTCAATTTGTTTTCACCATTTTCCCTATTCCATTCCATGCATGTTTATGTTGCTACATCTTATTGCTCATGTTCCCAAGTATTATAAAACACTTTAATGTCTCTCCTTCCTAATCTAACGTTAAAACATTTCAGGTCATTACCATCATCTAATACACACGCGATGATACCAAGACATATTTAATTCGGTTTTATGGTCTATGCGGTCTTACAATTGATTTTATTAGTCTATAAATCTTATGTCTAGTACATATTTTCACAAACAGGGCTGTTAGCTGATATAAGGAAGGTAACATCCAGTTGAATTCCCAGTTGACGTAGTTACTATTTTTTAAATCAAATATGAGGACTATACCACAAACGTTAGTCTCTCAACGACGTTTCTACAATTAATATTTTGAATAAGCCGTTGATATGCCAGTTGTGACAGGGATGATGGTATGGTAGCTGTAGCAGACAGATTGACAGTCGTTGTTACGTGCGTCACTAGGTAATTAGTACGGCATTGACCTCATCTTTCATAAACTTTTTTTTTTGTCTTTGTGCTTAATATATCTTCGAAAATATGTAATACAAGTATCCACAAAAAAATATACATATACAGGCTAGGTACTTGCCCACAGCAACACCTGCATAACTGTTTATTCGCGCGTGGTAGATCGTAATTGACCGAGAGCAGGTATTGTAGAATCACCTGTAAATATTGCCGACACTGTAATTAGATACAACGTACTAATGAGAATATGAGAATTATCATAAGAAGGCTGTTGTTGTTTTCAGAACTGTTACCATTTTCATACCAAAAGTGACAATGCATTTAAAAGTTGCTTTAGTGTCATAATATTCACTCAATCGCCTGTAAACATCGCACCGCATATAATGAAATAATTATTTCGAGATTTCGTTAGAGAGAGAGAGAAGAGAGAATGTGTTTATTTAAGTGTCACGTGCACATTATATGATAAAATACAAAATGTACATTCATAGAATGATAAAAAGCACCCGGCCATATGGCCTATGAGATACTATAATCTAAAATATCACAGAACAACAATAAGTTAAGAAACAAATGTCACAAATGACAAACAGTCCCTACATTCAATATATAATAAAAACATGAATTATACCCAAACCTGCATGAGAACAATCATACAGGTCTATCAACAACGTAGATTCTCGCACAAACATGCATTCAGCCGAACGCATACACACATCTACATACACACACGCATACACACACATACATACACGCATACACACATATCATACACTTAGACCCACAGACCATACATACACACATACCTACATACACACACACACATACACAAACACACAGACACCTACACACACCTACACACACACACACAAATGTGAGAATGTGAGATATTCAGCTAGACGTTATGCAATAAAAGACGAATCGAGTTTTTTCTCCATTAAATACGCGCACGTGTCCCTGTATATTGCATATCTATTGTCACTTAATTTCGCAGTGTGATGTATTAGCGATACATAAAATGGGAAGTGAAATAGAAACAAACTAAACTTTAATTCGTTGAAAAATAACGCCAATGAATTGGTGTACACTCGCATAAATTTGTATGATAAACTGTCAAAACGTTTTGAGAGATAAGGCCGGGTTTATTAAAGATCGTTGCAATATGTCAAAAAGGTGAAATTTGTAAAACTTCTGCAAAGGAAACATCCAACCAAAGGCCCTTTTAAAATAGTAATGTAATGATGAATACAAAGTGTGTTTCACATGATACAATATACTTTGTAAACAATTAGTTAATTCTTTAAAGGGACTGACGAAAACATGGGCGAAATATTTTTATAACGCCAAAAATTAGTTGAATTAAATTAAAATGAGTTAAATTTTGTGTATGATACTTGAAGGAATACATCTATGGATTTGCGAAACAAAAACATTAGTTTTGTGTAAAGGAAAATATTCTCGCCCATGGGCCAAGCCTTTTTCTCGCCCATGGGCGAAATATTTCAATATCGCTATAAAATCGTTGAATTAAGTTAAAATGGGTTAAATTTTGTGTATGATACTTGATGGAATACAAGTTAAGTATTTGCGAAACAAAAACATGAGTTTTGAGTAAAGGAAAATATTCTCGCCCATGGGTCAAGCCTTTTTCTCGCCCATGGGCGTTAATTTCAATATCGCTATAAAATCGTTGAATTAAGTTGAAATGAGTTAAATTTTGTGTATGATACTTGATGGAATACAAGTTAAATATTTGCGAAACAAAAACATGAGTTTTGAGTAAAGGAAAATATTCTCGAGATGGTGTAAATATTGAGTTTTTGAACTTTTTTTTCTCCATTTTTTCTTCCTTAGTATGTTCCCATGAAAACAGCATGCTTATTTTTGTAAATACCTTTGACCGAGACTGGGAAAAGACCGTAGAGTTTCTGGACTTTTGGATTTCCAGAATTAAAATGGGACGTGTTAGATGTAATCATCCCAAATATAGCCCTTCATCACGACACATACATTTCAGTGTGCAAGTCAGTGAGCAAGTCAGTGAGCAAGTCAGTGTGCAAGTCAGTGTGCAAGTCAGTGTGCAAGTCAGTGTGCAAGTCAGTGAGCAAGTCAGTGTGCAAGTCAGTGTGCAAGTCAGTGTGCAAGTCAGGGTGCAGGTCAGTGTGCAAGTCAGTGTGCAAGTCAGTGAGCAAGTCAGTGTGCAAGTCAGTGTGCAAGTCAGTGTGCAAGTCAGTGTGCAAGTCAGTGAGCAAGTCAGTGTGCAAGTCAGGGTGCAGGTCAGTGTGCAAGTCAGTGTGCAAGTCAGTGTGCAAGTCAGTGTGCAAATCAGTGAGCAAGTCAGTGTGCAAGTCAGTGTGCAAGTCAGTGTGCAAGTCAGTGTGCAAGTCAGTGTGCAAGTCAGTGAGCAAGTCAGTGTGCAAGTCAGTGTGCAAGTCAGTGTGCAAGTCAGTGAGCAAGTCAGTGTGCAAGTCAGTGTGCAAGTCAGTGAGCAAGTCAGTGTGCAAGTCAGTGAGCAAGTCAGTGTGCAAGTCAGTGTGCAAGTCAGTGTGCAAGTCAGTGTGCAAGTCAGTGAGCAAGTCAGTGTGCAAGTCAGTGTGCAAGTCAGTGAGCAAGTCAGTGTGCAAGTCAGTGTGCAAGTCAGTGAGCAAGTCAGTGAGCAAGTCAGCGGTAAGGGGAAAGTTGTACTTGTTAACCATCTTTAAGACTTAGTTTTTGCGCTCGCGTACGCCGGGATTAAGCTTGATAGACCAATGTATTACTACTGTGGAATCAACAATGAAACTTTGGTGTTGATTTTAAATCTCTATTTTGTGTTCTACGCGTTGTTTGTTTGGTGTCGTTTTGAATGCATTATATTGAAAAGGTACAATGACAGTTTTGTCTGACAACGTGTTAACCTATCACAGTTTTGTTTCATCATATTAATTCACAAGGCTTTAAACTGTCTCCTGACAGACATTGATATGCTGCATTTGGCTATTCTATTTCAGATCGTGGACCATGAAGATCCGGGTTAGAATTGGTCTCCAGCAACCCATGCTTGCCGTAAAAAGCGACTATGCTTGTCGTAAGAGGCGACTAACGGGATCGGGTGGTCGGGCACGCTGACTTGGTTGATGCATGTTATTGTATCCCAGTTGCGTGAAACGATGCTCACCATATCAGTCACTGGGTTGCCTGAGTGCGGTGCTAAACAACAAAGAAGTAAAGTATTTCAGATCCTGCCCTAAGATATCCTTACTGGTTAACTGCCAGATATGTGGTAACCTCAGTTGACTCAGGTCACCTACATTTTGTTCATCAAATATGTAAAACGTCAACACCAGACAATAACCAGTCTCAATTATCAGACGAAACAGATTATTCAATCGGGCGTAAAAGGAAAATAGCTGTGAAAAGTATATAAATTGATCACTGAAAATCACTGATGACTCCAGGTGTTCGCGAACAAAGGCTCGTACTGTAAAAATACCGTGACGCATATTACGTAAATTCAACAGAAGCCGTAAAAGTTTCCGTCCTGTGTGACGCCATGACTGACGCTAAATCACGCACAACGATGACGGTAGTTGTCTGCATTTCTGACTAATTCTCTTTGATACATTGGAATACATGGTAAACAAATAACAGTACGCCGATTGTCAGAATGTTTCTGATTACCTACGTGACACATTTATGTGTATACGATCCCTCAATCAACGAAAACCTTCTCTGGAAATCCCGCGTAATGTTGTCAGTGAACACGCCATTTTATAAAAGTCGGTCACCTGTAGTGATGTCATACGGAAGTAAACATTGTTTTACATATTTAGTAATTTCTTTGAGGTGTAAACTTTCAACTTGGCACCCAGCGTGTTCTTGGTTTTTGTCTAGTATGCATTTTCATCATCGCCTTGATAATCCACAGATATGACGGAAACCCTTTTTGTGTAGGGCCGCATTATTTATGAGTAGTAAGCAGCACATAGGATGACGTCACTTATGACAGAGGTGTTACGTATTAATGCGCTACTGCAATCATGAGAATAGACAAAATTCATCGGTTCGCTCGTTAGATACGTTTTGAAACAACTCGTTGTAAGATCAATGGTATCTGACAGGCACGAGTGCAGTAATCTGTTTCTTACACACCCTAAAATCGCACCTTTTTAGCATCGAACCGATGAATTTTGTCTATTCTCATGATTGCAGTAGCGCATTAATACGTAACACCTCTGTCATAAGTGACGTCATCCTATGTGCTGCTTACTACTCATAAATAATGCGGCCCTACACAAAAAGGGTTTCCGTCATATCTGTTGTTCGTCAAGAACATTGTTATTGTTCGTTTAATTCAAGTTAACCAGCGACAGAAATTCTGTAGTAGGTTAGCGATACGGGTGATGGAGATAGTGATGTCACTTTGTAGTGATGTTTTGGTGGCGTATAGGCGTATAGGTGTAGGGTATGTAACAACTCGTTGTTACAAAGCGTATCTAACTCGCTTTCGCTCGTTAGATACGTTTTGAAACAACTCGTTGTAAGATCAATGGTATCTGACAGACACTCGTGTAGTAATCTCTATATCTCCATTCCATGATGATATACATACCCTACACCTATACGCCACCAAAACATCACTACAAAGTGACATCACTATCTCCATCACCCGTATCGCTAACCTACTACAGAATTTCTGTCGCTGGTTAACTTGAATTAAACGAACAATAACAATGTTCTTGACGAACAAATCTACAAATCAAAATAGTGGCCGCGTTTGAGTGAGCCCTCGATACTTTTCAAATGAAGGAGTTTACATCGAATCATAATGAACTTCTATCTGAAAAAAAGATATTATCTTCAGGAAAAGACTTCAGGAGTCTAGTGTTTGTAACATTGTTACTTCCCCTTTACGGAATTCACGTGACCAACATTGAATAATTTGATTGGCTGGTTATAATTAGAGGACTCAAAATCTTGATGAGATGACGAAAAACACATTAAGTTATTTATTCAGCTGTTAATAACCAGTATTTTAAAACTTGTATTTATATAGTATCTTACTCTGAAAATAATATAAATCGAACCGAACTTAAAGAATTTACTTTTAACTGAAAAGATCTTCTAAAACCAAACATTTCATTTGTGGTTGATATAAACATTCATAATATTACAAAAATGGAAACTGTGTTACCTTGAAGCTTTCGGCAGTCGGTTGGCATGAAGGAGCAAGCTAAATGGAAGAGATCCTACTATTGTCTTCATTTATTCATGAAGTTAATTAAAAACTGCTCTAAAACTGTTTAGTTTTGACAACATTTGCATAACAGAGGCCCTTAAACAAAGTGCAGTTTGAGATCATTCATTATAATGAAGATATCCAACATGTGGTGGAATTAATCTACTAAATTCATATTTTTATTTAGGGAGTAATTATAAGATACATCTCTTTAATGATATATAATCAGCCAATGGGCCCGGATGACATACATAGCGCCATGATGCTAGTGCTGGTGTTAAGGACAGAATATCTGAAAAGTAGAGCAAAACATCCCATCAATTATGCCTAGCGACATATTTTGGTTCTGTAAACCCTTGGCCAAAAATGTTTCTTCCCATCATTTCTGGAAAACATTATATATTATTATCCCTGACCTATCATTGACCTATCATTCAGAACCATAGGCCTTCTACACCACCCAAGTCTTCTCTTAACTGAAAGTTCATATTTCACTCACGGTCCAGATCACAAGAAGACAACGGGCACGGAAAAAACTCATTCCTGTAGTGTAGGTGTGATAGACGAGGACCACGGCATTAAAACATGTAGGCCACAAAACTCATGTGGAGGCATCTACTAAATTATGTTTATATTGCAACACGAGACATAAGTGCGTTCTTCATGGTTACCGCAGGAAGGAAATGTGACAATTACGATTCTGTTTGAAAGTTTCAAACTGTTTAAATGTTTCTTCTTGGTGGATGTCGCACGAGGAAATGTGACAAATACGATTCTGTTTGAAATTTCAAACTGAATTAAAATATGTTTTTTGTCATGATGGATATTGTCATGAAGGAAATGGTATAAGTTCTTCGGTGGACAGGAAGGAATTGTTACAATTCTGTTTCATAGTCTATATTTCTTTTCGTTTGTCAATTGTTCTCCTGGAAAAAAACCGAGACACGGTTCAAAATAGTGACTTGCAGTATAAATCATATTTGTCACTGATGACATTGTGTCGGGAGGGTAGTTATTAACTAAATTATTAGATAAATAAACATATTATTTATTGAGGACGCAGTTAAATATTGTTGTGTTTGAACGACATGAGAAAGTTGCCAACAACCAATTATACTGAACAAAATCCCTCTTTAACGTCATGTCAGTTTGGAAGAAGACAAAAATCGGTATCCTTAATGATAAATATATTCCATGATTGACATCCGGGTTAGAATTGGTCTCCAGCAACCCATGCTTGCTGTAAAAGACGACTATGCTTTTCGTAAGAAGCGACTAACGGGATCGGGTGGTCAGTCTCGGTGACTTGATAGATGCAGGTAATCGTATCCCAATTGCGTAGATCGGTGCTCATGATGTCAATCACTGGGTTATCAAGTCCAAACTCGATTATTTACAGACCGCCGCCACATTGTTGGATTATTGCTGAGTACGGCATACGGCCAAATTACGGTGTGGTCGCTATTTTTACCCAACGAAACAAGAGACAGTCTGGTTTAAGATATAGGGAAGCCAACTACTGCTCTCTGACCAATGAGTGCTCATATTACAGAGCAAAAATTTTCTAAACATGATTTTAATCCGTTTTGACAAGCCTGTTGTTTCGAAGGAATCATAAACAAGGACAGTTGGACAGGTTCCTCTCCAATCTCTTTCAGTGTCTTGTGATCTTTGATGTTTTGAGGAAAAATAACGTTATCATTTCGAGAAATATCCCCAAGACAGGAAACAGGCTTGCATTCAAATCTGTTTTATACGAATATACGAAAAAAGGTGACAAGCTGTAACTGTCTTGTCAAATGAATCCGTGGTTCAACATCACGGTACAGTATTTGACCGTCACGCTAAAGCTCTCCTCAAAGGTCGTGCTGAATAACATAGCCGACAGTATGTGGAGTGAAAGAAAGAAAGAAAGGTTTCTCAGGGACAGGAGAGAAATCGGTCACACAATTAGCTTTTCACTGAAGCGGCAACAGCTTTAGTAAGTTGAAAAGGAACTGGTCAGTTATTATTTGGGTTGGGTGGATGGCCGTGAGATTGGTTATAAGACTGGAGAATATTTTGCTGACCCCCACTATTTCATGTAACATTTGCCATCCCCTCCCTATACATGATACAATTTCTATAATGCCCCTCTCCCTTCCCTATAATAAACTACCAGTTCCTAAAAAATGTTCAAATATATATTTGAAAAAAATATTTGAAACAAATAGAACTATGCCACACCCGAACCCCTTCACCTACGACCTGTTGTGATAAATTTTGATGACGCCCCATCTTTTACTATGTCAGTTTTTCATGATCATCCCACATTTACTCTCAGCGGCCCAAACTCCTCTATAATATATGAGCGGTCCTTTTTTGGCTAGATTCTGCCCCAGTTACTGACTCGCGTAAAGACGCAGGAGGCAGCCTGAACGTATATTCAAGGTTTTATGTGAGCAGTAACTTAGTAGTAAAACTGCCGGAAAGAAATCCAACACGACGTTTTTAATTGGGGACTGATTATATCAGGCCCAGTAATGCTCGTTTTCATCCTGTCGTGGTCATCTTTTCGGTGGTCAAATCTAGAAATGTGCATGGCCATCCTAGCGATGTGAAGATCGTGCAATGTTCCTGATCATCCTGTTGTTGTTCAGATCAAGCGCTATTGGTGATCATCCTGCCGCAATGATCAGATCTAGCACTGCTCGTGATCATTCTGTCGGTCCACAGCACATCCACATACACAGCAGTGTGTGGTCATCCTGCCGGCGTTCATACTCTGCAGTGTGTGTGTGTGTGGTCATCTTGCCGGCAATCAGACACAGCAGTCTGTATGTGGTCATCCTGCCGGTGTTCAGACACAGCCGTCTGTATGTGGTCATCCTGCCGGTGTTCATACACAGCAGTGTGTGTGTAGTCGTCCTGCCGGCGTTCAGACACAGCAGTGTGTATGTGGTCATCCTGTCAGTACTCAGACACAGCAGTGTGTGTGTGGTCATCCTGACAGCGTTCATACACATCAGTGTGTGTGTGGTCATCCTGTCGGTGTTCATACATAGCAGTGTGTGTGTGGTCATCATGTCGGCGTTCATATACTGCAGTGTGTGTGTGGTCATCCTGTCGGTGCTCAGACACAGCAGTGTATGTGTGGTCATCCTGACAGCGTTCATACACATCAGTGTGTGTGTGGTCATCCTGCCGGCGTTCATATACTGCAGTTTGTGTGTGGTCATCCTGTCGGTGCTCAAACAAAGCAGTGTATGTGTGGTCGTCCTGACAGCGTTCATACACATCAGTGTGTGTGTGGTCATCATGTCGGCGTTCATATACTGCAATGTGTTTGTGGTCATCATGTCGGCGTTCATATACTGCAATGTGTGTGTGTTCATCATGTCGGCGTTCATATACTGCAATGTGTGTGTGTTCATCATGTCGGCGTTCATATACTGCAGTGTGTGTGTGGTCATCATGTCGGCGTTCATATACTGCAATGTGTTTGTGGTCATCATGTCGGCGTTCATATACTGCAGTGTGTGTGTGTTCATCATGTCGGCGTTCATATACTGCAGTGTGTGTGTGTGTGTGTGTGTGTGTGTATGTGTGTGTGTGTGTGTGTGTGTGTGTGTGTGTGTGTGTGTGTGTGTGTGTGTGTGTGTGTGTGTGTGTGTGTGTGTGTGGGGTCATCCTGTCGATACTCAGACACAGCAATGTGTGTGTGCCCATCCTGACAGCGTTCATACACATCAGTGTGTGTGTGGTCATCCTGCCGGCGTTTATATACTGCAGTGTGTGTGTGGTCATCCTAGTGGTGTTCAGTCACAACAGTGTGTGTGTGTGTGTGTGTGTGTGTGTGTGTGTGTGTGTGTGTGTGTGTGTGTGTGTGTGTGTGTGTGTGTGTGTGTGTGTGTGGTCTTCCTGCCGGTGTTCAGACCTAATACCCAGTGTTACGCGTAAATCTCATGTTTGCATGTTAACTAAATTCGGCTTTACATGCAACAAAACATAAGTTAAGTATTTATAGTCCGCATTTCAGTTAATTGTGAAGAAAGGTGAAGATTTACTGCCAGACATAAATAGACATGAAATAGTGTTTTATCACACAAAGGGACGCAACTCTACCAGCCGCGAGTATGGAAGTGACTTCATCACGAGGGACACAATCAGTATTATTTTATGCCTGCATCTTGAGGCCAACACATAGTTTGGGTAGCTCTAGTAACACACAATTCTCGGGTTCCTGTTGTCGTTATATGAAACACAAAATAAAACACCACCCCTTGAAATCAAATTGCGTTCAATGAAATCATGGTACAGATTGTGACGAAATGGACAATGTATTTACGTCAGAGTATATTGCTGGAATTCTGGAATGTGACTTTATGTTTCTGTCTTCAACGTATTCATCAGCACTGAGAATCAAGAACACATATCGCAAATTTATTGCTATGGAAGGTTGATGATTTAGGGTTTATATTGATACTTCTAAGGTTTATATTGATACTTCTATGGTTTATATTGATACTTATGGTTTACCTTGGTACTATTATGGTTTATATTGATACTTTATGGTTTATGTTGATACTTCTATGGTTTATGTTGATACTTCTATGGTATATATAGATACTTCTATGGTTTACCTTGGTACTTTTATGATTAATATAGATATTATTATGGATACTATTGACACTTCTATGGTTTATATTGATACTTCTATGCTTTATATTGATACTTCTATGGTTTATATTGATACTTCTATGGTTTACCTTGGTACTTTTATGATTAATATGGATATCATTATGGATACTATTGACACTTCTATGGTTTATATTGATACTTCTATGGTTTATATTGATACTTCTATGGTTTATATTGATACTTCTATGGTTTATCTTTGGACTTTTATGATTAATATGGATATTATTATGGATACTATTGACACTTCTATGGTTTATATTGATAATTCTATGGTTTATATTGATACTTCTATGGTTTATATTGATACTTCTATGGTTTACCTTGGGACTTTTATGATTAATATTGATATTATTATGGATACTATTGACACTTCTATGGTTTATATTGATACTTCTATGGTTTATATTGATACTTCTATGGTATATATTTATTCTATGGTTTACCTTGGTACTTTTATAATTAATATTGATATTATTATGGTTACAATTGATACTTTTATGGTTTATATTGATAGTTTCTGAGCGTTTACATACTACTTTCGACACACGTGGCTAAGCTGTAAACGCCATTGCAGTGGTCTTATCTGTCAGTCAAATACATATAAACCCATCACTCGTGAGAGTAGGCCTAGGATATGAGATATCACTGACCTAAAGGTCCTTATTGCATGCAGTGGTTGAAGTCATGTGTTGCCTTGTACAATAAGCACTTGGGATTGGACAGTCAGAGTGCCATATTTCTTATGTGATGTATCAAACAAGTATACAGTATTTTTTTTAAGAGGGGGGTGGATGGGGGGAGGTGGGGCACGGATGGCCCAGTCGTCTAAGGCCCTGCGATTCGCTGTGCAGAGTTGCGTTCCTTTTGCACGCCAGAAACCTATGATTGTGGGTTCGAGTCCCGGTTCGCCCCGATTATGTTTCTAGGTTTGTCAGCACTATACCCGTGCTCCTGGGTAAACGAAATGGTAAACGGCTGAGACCTGCACCACTTCGGGCTTTCCTCCCACATTAAGGTGACACGCCGCGATATAACTGGAAGACTGTTAAAGGCAGCGTTAAACCCAACTCACTCACTATGTTTGAAAGTTGATGTTACGTTTTACCATGCTTAATATGTCCGATGCGTTCGTGTAAACAACAACATGAAGGAGAAATAAATGAACTTGTATAAAGAATTTTTGCGACTAGTTAATAATACTGAATGATAGAAACATTAAAATTGGCTTTGGCAACAGCCCAGAGGATTTGGTTTAGACATGGACTACATATCAACACCGAAAACATGGATTCTGCATTGATGAGTGGAGACAATCTTTGAACAGTATCTCAATAAATGTGACCAACCGGGTGATAAGGGACTTCATGGGTGAAAAATCACAGTTTGACTTCTCATTATGTGTTAAACCTACAGTAGGTTAGGAACACAAGTCTACAATTCATCAGCTTCAATTCATATTTGTAACAGGGATACATTTAGACTCAATTTCAGACTTAAAACTGTTCAGGTTTCAAAACACATTTCTTACAAAAACTGTGTATGACAAGATCTCAGCTTGTGTTAGAATCGGAAGTTCGAAAACTGAAATATTTACATCATGTGGAATAGGCCACGGATGTATGTTGAGTCCTGTTTTATTTATATTTTTTATAAATGATCTTGTAGATGAAATGATGAAATGTGGATTGAGAGGTGTTTTTGTCAGAGATGGACTAAACGATACGAGATGACGCAACATTGATTGATGACACAGTAATAGGCCTACAAAAAAAACATTGATGTGTTAAAAGGTTATTGTAACAAATGGGGCCTAGAAGTTAACCTGGAGAAGTCATGTACCTAAGAAATAGAGAAACAGTCACCTATGATGATGAACATATGAAAGTAGTATCCAGCTATATATATCTAGGTATTGTCTTCACATCAAGATTAATTTGGTCAAAAGCGTGTGAAAATTAGCACTAGAAAGCCAGAAAGGTTTCGTTTCCTAGTATTACCTCATTAAAAGATTATCCAAACATTTCTCTAAAGGTAGCATCTGCAATATTCGACAGTAAAATAGCTTCCATATTGTTATATGGTTTGGAAATTAAGGGTTACACTTCTCGTGCAAATATTGAAAAAAATCAGAGTTTTTACTTTAAACGATATTTATGTATTGATAAAAAAGTATCAACCAATGTTGTACCAGGCGAAGTAGGTGGAATCTACGTATGTGTTAAACTGGATTTACGTATGTTTGGATCGCACAGGAGTGTGGCAGCATATCAAATTTTATACAATGTTTTAAGCAAAGATGTGAAGACATAGAGATTCAGAATTGGCATGCTAAAATTATTTCTTCATCATTTCTAAACCATTATTCTACATATAAGTCTGTACTCGAACCAGAGAAATATATCTTGGAGTTATGTCCCAACAAAAATCTTATCCGCATATCATATAAATTCCGGTGTTTGAACCATAAGTTGGGTATACAACACTTTCGTTACAATGACAAAGTCAATACTGATTTACTTCAGTGCCAGAAATGTAAACATGATATAATTGAAGATGAATACCATTTCCTGTTAGTTTGTCCATTTTATGTGGAAAACAGAAAGTTTTACATCCCAAGCCACTATTACAAAGTATCCATCACGAGCAATGTTTTAACTAGTAGCAACAAAAAGTGTTAAGCTAATTAAAAACATTGCAATATACACGTATTTGAAAAGAAATCTGCCTGCATAATGTACTGGCTCCATTGTCACACCCTACTCGATCATAACACCTGTAAAAGTGGTAAGATTAATAGTTCGGTGCTGCAAATTCAGACATAACCCATAGATACATGTATCATTACACATGTGAAATTTCAACCAAATATGATAACCCTAAATGGTTCAGGGGAAATCTTTAATGAACACCCCTCGTATCATACATATTGTTTTGAGATAGTATGACACTTGTCCCACCTGTCCATTTTCAAAAGTATATCTCATGTATTGTACCCTTGGCCATACGGCCTTTGATACCAAATTATAACTTCTTCTGCGTCGCATCCGAGATTATTGCATTTATATAGCGTTTGTAATAGTCCGGACTGATGCCGATTTTATGGTACTAGCCCACTGAGATACCATGCCGCAGTTTAAAATGAATACCCCACTCAGACACAGTATACTGACTCCGAGTCGACCAACCCATACTTCAGCCCCTAATGTCGAGCACCAGGCAGGGTAACAACATTTACCTTCTTTTAACGTCTATTGGTATGACGCGGCTGGGGGACAAATCCTGGACTTTCCGCTCTCCGGGCGAATGTTCTACCACTAGACCACGCATTCGGTCTATAAAATATTTAGACCATATGAAAATAACATTTATCATACAAAACTGGCTCCCACAGGAGATATCGCTTGGATGAGATCAAGCGATATCTACACTGTAGATATCGCTGCAATGAAATTACATCACAATGCTTTGCAGACCATTGTGACGTCACTGGTTACCATGACGTCACAATCAAATGACATCACTGATGGCTCTGCTACTGAAGCTGTTAGCAGTACTTTTTACACTGAAGACACTGCTAATTACTGTCTACAAATTGAAAAAGTTGAAAGAATGATGTTGGATGATAAATAAAATCTCATCCTCGTGTCTTTTGATATCAAATATATCAACACTCGTTGATAAAAGTGGCAAATATCCTCGGCAAGCCTCGGATTATTTCCACTTTTATCAACTCGTGTTGATATATTTGATATCAAAAGACACTTGGGTGAGATTCTCTATATCTAAGGTGACTCCCATGAGAGCCATTTTCAAATTAACCTGTACAGTTCACACACATGATTCAGTTTACAACCATCTTGTATTAGGGTATGTATGGAGTGCAGTATATTTCTTACATTTTTACCCTACCTGAAATGTGATTTTCAATAATAATCATCATAATCATAATAATCATAAATCATACGAAATATCCGTTGTCTGATTCCAACTTCATAATAAGTATGGGTTTACGAATCACTATCAATCAGTGATGTTCGCGAAGAGGTGAACGTATCCCGTCTCAACGTTGGTACTCGAAACAAACACTTGCAAAGGCAAGTCAAATGTTCACCTGAATAAACACAGTTAAATTATGGTACACTCCAAAAAGGGAATTGCATCGGACATCATTTTGATCACCGATGCGTCAAATTTGGAAATGAACCCCACGTGTCTTCATAAAAAATCTTTTGAAAACCTTACTACGGCCTTGAATGTTGTAATCCAACTTCAACTTGAATGATTGGGTAAGAAAGAGCATGCTCGATTGTACCTCAAAAGTACCAAAGGTAAGATGCTGGAATAGTGCTCCACATAATGGGAAGGTTGACCAATGGAACGTTGAAGTCATGTCATACTGTCAGAATGGGTTTAATGTAGTGATGCTGACATAAGCATGATGGCCCTGCTATATAAATCGTCAAAGCCGCTGAAACAGATTCAAAGTGGTGGTGAAAATTATATGAATGAATCACTGAAAATCAGTCATGACACGAGGTGTTCCCGAAAAGTGTAAGCATTTCCTGCCCTACCGGGCACTTGTTTGGTTGGAGATGGCGCTTAGAGGATTGGTGTGCTGAGAAACAAATCCATCAATCAAATCAACCATAGAATATTACTGATATATTATTACCCATATTCGTTTAGATATTAGGTTTACATTGAAATCAAGTATGACTACTCCATTGCTTCCCGAGGTATTATGTAGGTGACGGAATAAACCGAGTGGATCCGAATAATTCGAACTTCTGTAATGCAGTACCCGTCCCACGTATTGCCGTAGGTACATGTTGTGAGTATTTTGGTGTTCAGGTGTAAAGTCATCATATTGATAGCTGAGATCTGGAACAAACAACACACTATTATTTAGTTGGATCACGAACGCAACCAGAGTTAACGTGCGGTGGAATAAATTTGACGTTAAAGTAGCACAGTGGGGACATTCGTGAAAGATCAGATGAACACCTTCGGAGTGACTATTTAGTATGCCTATGCCTGGTCACATCTACAGTAGGAAATCTTTAGACTGTAGCCCATTCTCGTGTTGATAAAAACTTGCCATGTCATGACACGGTTTGACAACACTAATGGTGCGGATATATATTCAGGGAATGACTTTCATTTGTTTATTAAATCGACTACACAAACACCAGGCGCCAAAACACTCTGAAACCATGGCACCTGTTAACAGGCCCATCGTCATTCTTTCCGCGACACATAAACCTGATGGTATAATGATTTTATATTACTAAGAAAAGGAGAATTATAGTCCTGATACTGGTGGGACCATACACCTAGTAGCTGCTATTTTTATTTATTTTTTTGCGTTACAAGCCCCCGTGGCCTACCATCAGGATCGTACTGGAACGTTCCTCAATACGAATCGCGCTAATTTGAGCAGCATGACTATCTCAAGGTATACAACATTACCAAAGACCTTGACAGGTCGTGATGACATGCGCTGTCACAGCCGGAGACTGGGACACGTGGCATGTCACAACATCCCCCTGCTTAGGACCTTAGCGGGTGAGTTTCTGTCGTTGTTACATTATATCCTTATTTAAACTCAGTTAAATTAAAGTTCTCAAAATATATTTTAAACTTTTAACTCGTTTAACATGCTCAGTAACAGGTCATGATCTAGCGATGTATCTCGATTACAACTATCATAAGGGTGGGGAGGTAAGGAGCCCCAATTCGCTGTGCAGGGTTGCGTCCCTTGGGTACGCCAGAACCCTATGCTCATCCCGGTTCGCCTCGATGAACTGTCTCGGTTTGTCAGCACCATACCCGTGCTCATGGGCCAACACAACTACGATTGGGTTTCACCAAAGTGGCAAACGTCTCTGACCTCATAATTTTGCCCACACATCGTGATATATGTGGGAAAATGTTAGGGTTAAACCCAATTCACTCACTCACTGTTCTCCCCAAGGGTTTCAATTTTGTGGTTATATATGGCCACAGTATTGAAAACAAATAAGCAAAAAGGAACGACGATGCAAGTAACAAATAACCAAGGAATGCTCCTATTACAAAACCGGGCATCGATTGAAGAATAATGTCTGTTCGTAAGATGAATTCAAAATCTGATACCCATATGCATGGGCTAAGCTTCACTAATTAACTATATCCGTCTTTTATAATTTCAGGCTGGTGTGTAAACGTCAACGCCAGAGATTAATCAGTCTGGATTATCTGCCGAGTAGATTCCATTGGGTGTAAAATTAACAACATTCACCATCCAAACATGGAACAGGGGGACCCTGCAAAGGAAACACTGGTAATAAACCACGAAGACGATAACACCGGAAATGACGTCGACAATAACGAACAGCCGGAATTGGCGTCATATGGCGATGGTGGAACTCGCCCGACATGCCTCCAGCGATTGGCCAACATAAACGTTTTCACGGGAACCATATCAATCACTGTCCTATTGACGTCGACGTTGAGTACCTACGTAAACTCACAGGTCACCACTTTAGAGAAACAATTCGGGCTGAGCAGTTCCGAGACGGGGTTCCTGATGGCAAGTAACGACATTGGGTACATCACCGTTGGAATCTTTATCAGCTATTTTGCTCCACGGGTACATATACCCCGCTTCCTGGCTGTCTTTACCGTCCTGTTTGGCATTTCCGGTATCGTTTGCAGTTTGCCTCATTTTCTGTATGGTGTGGAGCAAAACATTGGCGAAAGCCAATCAGAGAATAACACTGCCATGAGAAATAATTTCATTGGTCAGTTGTGTGTAAAATCTAACCAGTCAGGAAACGATTTGTGTGATTCAAATGAAACAGGAGGTTCCAAACCCCGCGACCACGCTACAGCAGCTGTGGCCATTATAGCTGTAGGGATGATTGTTCAAGGAATCGCCAAAGCACCAAGGCACCCCTTCCTAGTTACCTATGTTGACGACAATGTTGTCAGGACCAAAACGGGCTACTATGTCGGTAAAGTAACGTTCCATTTAAGTGTCAACAATACTAATATTAGTTCATGGACAAACCTTGTGTTTTCTCCATAGTGGTACTTTAGTACATATACATCAGTATATATTTGATAACATGTTATTAAAAGTATGATATTATCATCATAAACAATCGAAATTGAAATGCAGGAAATGAATGAGCTATTTGAAAGAACTAATTATCTCCTCTAGGCTGCCTTTTTAATGTTCGTGAACAATTCGGCGGACTGTGTACAGTCGGATTGTCTGCCCCAGTCTCGATAATTTACAGACCGCCGTCATACAGCTGGAATATTGCTGAGTGCGGCGTTCAAGAACAAACAATGATAATGAGTCTTGGTTTTGGTGGTAAGATTTACATAATTCCGTGTCTTCCTCTCACATCAAGCTGACACGTCGTGATGTTACCGGAATATTTTCAAAACGGCGTTAACCCCATCCTCGATTGTCCAGTGTGTTACATCTCCATTCTATCTTAAAAAGTACCCTGGACCCCGTTTTCCCATATATCCGTTTTAAGTTAATTAAATTTGACTGACGACCGAGAGACAATAGGTGCATACTTACTGATAGGGCACATGGAGATGGTGACGTCACTTACTAAACAAAATATATTAGTGGATCGGTCCAGGGTATTTGTCATAATAAAATGAGAATATGGTGCCCTGGAATCTCGAGGATGCGCTGAACACAACGCACTCAAAATGGATTCGAACTTGCTGAAGTAACCAATAATATGTCTGTTTGTATTTTTGTCCGCTTCATTCCAATATGTTTGTTCAGGGATCATCATCACCATCGCCATCTTGGGACCCGTGCTCTCCTATTCTCTTGGGAGTCTGTTCTCAAGACTATACGTTACACTCGAGGGTAAGTTTGGTTGTGTCAAGGCATTAAGTATTCGTTCTTCGAAATGGTTGGCTATTTCGATAGCCGGGGGGAAATACCACCTTTCATAAGCAGCAGCACTAAAATATACATCTCTGATAAAGAGAACGGGAAAATATAACCATAAAGTTATTGATGATATACCAATTCTAGCATCTTCAAAAAGAATATTTCAAAACATGTGCATGGATGCTTGGAATCTGTTCATTTATTTGCATTCACCACTTCCCATTCACTGGTTTACCAATTCCTTCGCTCACTCTAAATCAGCAACTGACCTTCATCCCCGGCATCCAAAATGGGTGGGAGCCTGGTGGTTGGGATACATCGTGTTCGGAGCGGCCGCCATTGTTGTTGCCTTCCCAGTGTTCCTCTTCCCGCGCAGACTCCGAGGAGCTCCCACTCGAGAAGAGGCAGTGCGCAAGACAACAGAAGTCGTTCATGGAGACATAAAAAGGTTTCAAGCCATGGAAGAAATCAAAAGTAATAAGTTGATGAATATTGATGACTCTTGATAATCTTGATAATAAAATAAGATAGAATTCATTGCAAAGATTATTTTCGAAAAGTTACGATGCGTTGACGGTGCTGTCGGACATATTCGCCAACGGACCAAAATAGCTGTATTGCACCCGATTCGTTAAACAAGATCATCTACCACCATTTGCCATGAAATAATTTCGAAAGAATTATCTAGAAATTTTGAGTTCAAATTAATTGTGCGTGTATGTTTAAGTGATTAGTTTTGAACGCAATACTTACATGTTATTAAAAACAAGTTTGGCCCCAAATCAGGAGTTCCTTACAACATTCATAGTCGGAAAATTATTTTGTTCTAAGTGAGTACTGGTCCAGGTAATACTGTATCTTTAACAACCAAACACCCCTACATGGAAAAAGTGTTGTATCATTCCAAAAGTTTGCGACCCGTGAACATTCAAGGGTAGAATTGGTCTTCAGCAACCTCTGCTTGATATAAAAGGCGACTATGCTTGTCGTAAGAGGCGACTAACGGGATCGGGTGGTCAGGCTCGCTGACTTGGTTGATGCATGTCATCGTATCCCAATTGCGTGGATCGATGCTCATGTTGATAAAACTGTTATGGTTTCTGGTCGGAGGTGAACATCTTCAATTAAATTTATATTTCCATATAAAACAGATAATATCCATTCCTATAGAAGTAACAATTACATCCAATGAAGAGATAATGGAAAGCATCTTCATCATGGTGTCATCTAAAAATCTATCTATGGTCTTTCAAATCACTGCAACCACGGCACATATCGTCGCCGACGTTAAAATGTCACGATTGGCGACAATATATGCCGACTATGCGTGTTGATAGAGGCGACTAACGGGATCGGGTTGTCAGGCTCGCTGATTTGGTTGATGAATGTCATCGTATTCCAATTGCGCGGATTGATGCTCATGATATCAATCCCTGGATTGTCTGGTCCAGACTCGATTATTTACAGAGCGCCGTCATATAGCTGGAATATTGCTGAGTGTGGCGTTAAACAACAAACAAACCAAACCAAACCCAAAGTATGCACATGGCGAATGTGTGGCGGGATGCCACGGAGTGCACGTGCAGCAGGTTGCTCATGTTTCACCATTACTGATGAATTATTTCATTATCATTTCAATATTAGATATACCTCGAATGAATAAATATTGTTTTACGCCGCATCAGTAATTTGGAAAGCTTTCCGCCTTGTAGAAAGACCCAAAAAAGCGTGTATTCGTGAAAATAATGCCCGCTTTTTCGATCTTTCCGTCTGACATACTCTTTCATAATCCTTCCAGCTTATTTCCGTTTACTGAGAAGCATCTTGTCCAATCCTATATTCATGCTGCTGCTTTGCGCTACAATAAGTCTCATCTTCGGTGTCGGAGGGTTGCACTCCTTCATGCCAAAATACATCGAGAACCAGTTTGGCCTTGAAGCATGGAAAGCAAATCTCATCATGGGTAAGTCCTACTTTAATTCAGTTAAATAGAACAATTCTTAGAAATATCGTTTCGCACAGTTTTGATGCATTCGTCACGACTCGCGTGTTTCCATAACCTCCAACGAGGCTCGTCCCCCTCTCGAAGGCCGTCATGCGTCGAAACGACGCAAGCCAATCAGAATGGGCAGGATGTCAGTTCGTCGATCAATATGAACCCGAGTATTTAAATTAATTTAACAACATGCGTTTGTTTAAAAAATGTGGAAAATTGTAGATTGTAAGTTCAACAGCGCAGTATATGAATATAACATAAATGTGATATTTATTTGGATATTGTTACTTGTAGGGCTATTTTGGATGATATATTCAAACGTGCACGTGAGTGTTTTTTCATTCAGAAAACGGCTCATTTGACTGCGGTTCCGTTCATTTGAGCTATATAGCTATACTAGTATTACACCGTACGAGGGGCGTTCAATAAATTTTGCAACTTTAATATACGACCAAGTCGCAGAATATCTTTTACACTTTTATTTTTCAATATATTCTCCATTCACCTCAATACACCTATTCTATTTTTCCTTCAAGCTTTTAATACCACTTTTATAGAAATCCGCAGATTAGCCCTCAAACCACGCTTCTGTGGCAGCCTTTATGTCCTCGTCATCCTAGCACAATAGCACAGATGGAACATTTTTTAAGGTGACAATTTTAGGTATATTGATATTCTTACCATGTTGAAACGTGTAACATGTGCTGTCCTACGAGTAACGAATCATCTATCAAGGTAGAGTTAGGGTTGGGGTGCGACCTTTACTGCGGGTTTCTGTTTACCTCTGTCAGGAGAAATCAAATACTTCATGAAACTTTCATTTTAATGTTCAAGCTGGTCTCGGCCTGTCGACAGCCACTGTTGGGACATTTGTTGGAGGTTGGTTGACAAAGAGGTTCAAGATGGGGCCGATGGTTGCCCTCAAGGTCACCGCCATTTTGTATTTTGGAGTCGTGGTGTTTTATGGTCTTGGCTTTGTATTTGGATGTGAACAACCAGAAATTCTCAACACGCCGGGGTAAATAGATCAAAGCCTTTCTGACACCATGTACAATTTTAAAGGTTTTATACTGAACCAGATTCGTAAGAAAAGACCAAATTGAATATTTTTACGTCCGTCTATACAATCACTTTAAAAGTTTTCAACCTGTCGTGTCATTTCGTCATTTGCGTGATTCTAATATTCGAAACATTGTTGACTGTATGATGTAGTGTCTTGCTCGTTTTATTTCTTAGATCAGCAGCGAACACTTGTCCCGCCGGATGTCCGTGCAATGACCTTGAGTACTTCCCTGTGTGTGGGTCGGACAGCCGGAACTACTTTTCTCCTTGTCATGCTGGATGCGGTTACCACGAAAAAGGGGTACAGCAGTATACCTAAAATGATGGATACTAAAGGGCTTACCATTTGATATTCGGGGGTCGGGGGAAGGGTGGTGGAGGTAAGGGGCTGGGATTTGATATGGAGACGAGATATTTTTTCAGCTGCAGCTGCAAAATAATAAGTTTATAATTAAAACTATGAGCCCATCTTTTTTATTTCTAAAACTCATCTTGCATCAATGCAAGCAGAATTTACTCTGAAGCATAACTTTTTTTACAAGAAATTTCTAGAACAATGTATTATCTTTTATAAAATACCTAGCTGGGACAACATATTTTCTTTATAAAATTCCCAACAGTCTGAAGCATAATTATTCTTGTAAGAATTTTCTGGGGGAAATTTATTATATTCGATGAAATCCCAGTCTGGGATAAATTCCAAGCACACTCTACCCCCTATCCCAAGATAATATCATTGATAATAGCATGTTTCTGAGAGTATATATAAAAAGAAATCGCATATTACTTCTTTTATTTTACTAAATAAGAAAAATATGTTTTGACGGTTTCTTGGACGTTGAACCATTTTGTATTGATAAACAGTGATTGTAACATTCAAAGCGCGCGGCAAATATCGATAGTCTTTCTTCATGGGTAGGGTGTGTCTCTTGTTGCGTAGATGTACACGAACTGCACGTGCATCCCCGGGGGTGAGGCGACAGCGGGGTCTTGTGAGTACAACTGCCCCTTAGCTTACCCATACTTCATCTCCATCGGTATGTCCTTCCTGCTGTCAACTATGGCCATCATGCCCAAGATAATATCTGAGATCAGGTGAGCTAAGGCGTTCAATTCTATTTATGAAAAATATAAGAAACTACTATATTTAACCTTTCCATTTGATTTTGATATGCTTTGAAACCCCGTTGGTCCTGAATCATCATCTTTTGATAATTGATTTTTTTCGTACTCTTTTCGCGAACACCTGGTGTCATTATTGATTTTCGTCGATCTATTCATAATCAGTATTTTGGCTCTTTACGTTCAGTGGAATCTATTTCGGCAGATACCGGAGACTGATTTTACTACTTAACGTCTTCAAAGGACACTGAAACGAAACAATCCCGTGAGGACTCTGTTTTAGAACCAGTGCTGGTCACAGCAGGCGAGTAAATGGATCGGGTCGGGGGAATCGGGTGGTCAGGCTCGGTGATTTGGTTGATTGAGTGTCATCGTACCCCGACGCCGTGGATCGTTTCTCGCATATATCAATCACTGGATTGTATGGTCCGGATTTGATTATGTACACACATAGCTGGAATACTGACACCAAAAATGAGCTTCACACATTGTACCGATGTGGGGAATCGAACCCGGGTCCTCGGTGTGAAGAGCGAACGCTTTAACCACTAGGCTACCTCACCGCCCCTACAATTGCGTTTACTTATTAATTTCTTATTCAAATATCAGTTGCTGATACCCCGTAGACCTCCTGGGTCAGCTGAGGTCCCAAGCAACCTATGCGTGTCGTAAGAGTCGGCGATCAAGACTACGATAATTTTGGTGACATCGTACCCCGACGGCGTGAAACGTTGCTCATTATATCCATCACTGGTTTACCTGGTTCAGACTCGATACTTATTGATTTTCTGATATATTCTCAACAGATGTGTGACTGAGGAAGAGAAGTCGCTGTCCATCGGTGTGATGACCGTCTTAGCGTCATTGTTTGGTAGGTACAGCTCGATGACCGTCTTAGCGTCATTGTTTGGTAGGTACAGATCGATGATCGTCTTAGCGTCATTGTTTGGTAGGTACAGATCGATGACCGTCTTAACGTCATTGTTTGGTAGGTACAGCTCGATGGTCGTCTTAACGTCATTGTTTGGTAGGTACAGCTCGATGACATCTTAGCGTCATTGTTCGGTAGGTACAGCTCGATTATCGTCTTAGCGTCATTGTTTGGTAGGTACAACTCGATGATCGTCTTAACGTCATTGTTTGGTAGGTACAGCTCGATGATCGTCTTAGCGTCATTGTTTGGTAAGTACATATCGATGACCGTCTTAAAGTCATTGTTTGGTAGGTACAGCTCGATGACCGTCTTAACGTCACTGTTTGGAAGGTACAGCTCGATGACCATCTTTGCGTCATTGATTGGTAGGTACAGCTCGATGACCCATTTAGGGTCATTGTTTGGTAGGTACAGATCGATGGCCGTCTTAACGTCATTGTTTGGTAGGTACAGCTCGATGACTGTCTTAGCGTCATTGTTTGGTAAGTACAGATCGATGACTGTCTTAGCGTCATTGTTTGGTAGGTACAGCTTGATGACCGTCTTGGCATCATTGTTTGGTAGGTACAGTTCGATGACCGTCTTGGCATCATTGTTTGGTAAGTACAGATCGATGACTGTCTTGGCATCATTGTTTGGTAGGTACAGCTCGATGGCCGTCTTGGCATCATTGTTTGGTAGGTACAGTTCGATGACCGTCTTGGCATCATTGTTTGGTAAGTACAGATCGATGACTGTCTTGGCATCATTGTTTGGTAAGTACAGCTCGATGACCGTCTTAACGTCATTGTTTGGTAGGTACAGTTCGATGACCGTCTTAACGTCATTGCTTGGTACAGCCCCTCGTTAATGACGCCTCTTAAAGAGGTAGCAGGCTCGGGCAAATTGGCTGTCAAGATGTCCAAACGCTAATGCCTGCTGATTCAAACTTTATGATGTAGAACTACACGTAGTAATGTTGTTGATTACCCTTCATACAGAGAGACATGGCTTCACACCTAGCACATTTATGGTGTAAAACCGAGCCTAGAGATAGGACCAGGTCCCTATTTCACAAAGCGATCTCAGACCTCTGAGTTGCATAGCTGCTATATAATAACATAGAGTTGTGATGGTCGTAATGCTTAGGTGGCGCTGTTGAAAGAGACCCTGACCTCTCTTCAAAAGCCATATAAAACATTGTCATGATGTTGCTTGTTGCAATTTGTATTGCGAATACTGACTGTAATAACACGTTCAGTAAGCAGTGATCAGTGAGATAGTGGGTGTTGTTTTATGCCCAAGTCAGCAATATTTCAGCAATCAATCAGCAATATACAGCTATATACATTATATAAATAATCTGGGACTGGATAACGAAGCCTCGAGAGGGGCGCATGCGTACTGTACAGTATGGTCGACTTCCGGATCAAACACTCGTTGAGAGGTACTGTTTCGGTTTTGTTTTTTGTTCTTTAACGCTCGACAATTTTCCATCCACAGGACGGCGGTCTGTAAATAATCGAGTCTGGACCAGACAATCCAGTAACTAACATCATGAGTAAACGATCCTCACAATTGTGATACAATGCGTGCATCAACCAACGACGAAATGGGTTGCTGAAGACCAAAAATATTCTAACCAGGTTCTTCACGTATGGTGACAGAACATGTGAGGGCACACAGATAGCTTTACATTTCACGGTAGTTCTAATGTACACATGTATGTAATACATGTACATAATATGTAAACTCATGTTAATTGTTTTACAGGATGGTTGCTGTCACCTGTAATATTTGGCCGAGTCATTGATTCAAGTTGCCTCATATGGGATTCAGTCTGCGGCGAAAGGGGCGCATGCGTACTCTACAATATGGCCGACTTCCGGATCAAACTCCATGGCGTTGTTTTGGGAGCACGCGGGACCTCGTTCGTGTTTACATTTCTTGCATGTCTTGTGGCAATCAAGACTAAAAAATGGAAACTAAAAGAGGAAAAGGAAGCATTGAAAGATTAGGGATTACTGAAAGAAGTGACAGGTTTTTGGTGTATAAACAATCCTCAGACAGTTGATTATATTTAGATTCTTCATTAGTGACAATTATAGATAATACAGTAATTGGCATATCATCGCAATGGTTGAGGTAATGTCGGGATAATATTGACACAACTACTTGTAAAGCAATAGTATTGTCATGATATAATGTCTACATATAACGTCTCACAGTAGATTATTTAGGAGAGAGGGACACGTTGTGTTTATATTGTAAAGCAATGTTACCTGTAGATCTAACCGCGCTACATTTAATTTGACCGAAGGTGCAGTGTGCCATCTATTGCAATCAGAGGTGGATATTGTGATTTGAAACTTTTTGGTTGTTATTGTGATTTGAAACCACTGATTGACCTGAATCGCGAAATTCCAAATTCATGATAGAATTTGCAATAATCTACATGATATTAATATAAACGTCAACGCCAGAGAATACCTTGTCTCAATAGACCGCCGAAACAGATTCCAGTGGGCGTAAGAGGCAAAATATTGGTGATGGCTATCACACCCTAGAGTCATCTGATCTCTTCGGAAATAAGAGTGACCTCCGAGTATTGCTGATATTAGTGATTGAATGTTTTACTGTATTTTTGGATAAAACGAATGGTCAATTAAACGAGTATCAGTGAGGTTGTTTTTTTCATTTTATCACGTGTACCTGGCGGAACCAGCGATATTGTAGCGCTGCATCGATGTTAACCATTCATATTTTAACTTGGCCTCGTTGTTTTCCAATAGGGGTATATACACTCGCAATATAAAACATATTGCATCCTCCATATCCCACCTCTGGGAATAGGATGACAAATGTCATATGTCATATGACGAAATACTGGTTGAACTGTACACCAAAGATACAATAAACTGATCACTGGGTCTGCTTTCAAAACATGTTTCTCGGCCATATTTTTCTGAAAAGTGTTGAGGGCTGTTGGACTTCGTGTTGCGGAAGGAACTCTTTTAATGTTTTCTCCTTCTAAAATACCCAAAGTGGTAAACGAGTGAGACTTGTATCACTACGGGCTTTTCTCCAACATTAAGCTGACACGCCGTGATCTATAGGAATGTTGTTAAAAGTGGCGTTAAACCAAACTCACTCACTCACCAACAAACACAACTTGGATCACATTCAACTCGGTCCTTTAATAAAATGTCAGTAGTCAAGCATTATATTTTATGGATAACAGAGTATGCTTCATCTGACGTGGGAAATGTACTACTGAGGAGAAGTTAAATAACACTGGAAATTGTTATGACTTTACTTAATACGTCATGGCTGGTGGGTAACAATACGCAACCTTCCGACTGTGGGTGCTCTTTAACTTGTTTTGTGCAGTATGTAAACAAGTATGTACTATTTAAGACAATTATGGCAATACATACGACTGACGCACAAGATTTGAAGTGACGCCCCACTGCCCGAGAAATGTTTCATTTTGGGGGGACCTTATAACATGGTGTGAAATGTCTCAGTACGAGTGAGTGAGTATGGTTTTACGCCGCTTTTAGCAATATTCCAGCAATATCACGGCGGGGGACACCAGAAATGGGCATCACACATTGTACCCATGTCTCAGTGCGCATATCATAAGTTCAGTAGTATACCCTCTGCACGTTGTCAATTCTTCACGGGTTCTATATACACTCAATCACCTGTGAATACATACGGCCGAAATTGTGTAGTGACGCGTGTCCATTTTGAGTCAATAATGGGGCCGTGTAAAACTCATGGAAGAGAAAATTGCACTGCTCAGTGCATGAAGTTCGTGCTGACCCTAGATTAACAGTATGGGGTGGCATAGGGCAAATAAGGTGTTGTTATGCACCGTTGGTGGCGGAGAAGAGTTGTAAGAGTGATCAGCTTGACTCCTGAGGGTTTATAGGGCTTGATGGTGCTGCCCCACGCTGAAACATATGTAGCTGAGAATGACACACTAATCCATTGACCGGCGTAATAATGTAGAGATTGGCGCATATTTTAGGGTGATGATTTGGCGCATTATAAATGTGCACATTATATAGTCTACGAAATCTTGAATTTCCTTTTCTGATTTCATAATATATAATGATCTTAACTGGTTTTGGTTTCATAAAATACATATATTCCACCGTCGTGATGCAGGACTATGCGAAACCTATCTTCCCGAGGTAAGAGCGTCCACGTCCACGAGCCTATGAAATTAGCCTGGAAATTAGAATTTTATATAGGCTTAGAATAGGTCTTCAGAAACCTATGCTTGCCGTGAAGGCGACTTAGTCTGACTAGGCTTGTCGTAAAATGCGACTAACGGGATTGGGTGGTCAAGCTCGCAGACTTGGTTTATGCATGTCATTGTATCCCAAATGCATGGATCGATGCTCATGATATATATAACTGGATTGTCTGGCCCAGACCTGATTATTTACAGACCGCCGTCATGTAGCTGGACTATTGCTGATTGCGTCCATATACCGCTCACCACAAGTCAACTTTTGGCGCCCAAGGTGTTGTTATGTACCGGGTATGTGGAACAGAATCCGGGACTCAAATGCCTCAGTCACATTTGCTCTACGGCATAGAGTTATCGCTTTTTTAATTCCTAGGTTCGCCGTAGCAATTAGACACGCCGTAGCCATGCCGTAGAGCGGTTCCAGGGCGACCATACGTCATGCATACGGTGGCCTTGCGTTTTTTCGTGCGGCTGCCCTGGGGGGAAACTTTGCAATGAAATGTCTGTTGTGAAATTTCTTGTGAAATGTCCTGATGTGTGTGGCAAACCCCTCCTTATATATTCCAGGGCCCACTTGCACAAAGCGATCTTAGCGCTACGACTATTGAAAGCCTATGTTAAAATATGAGAGTTACGATCATCTTAACGCTAAGATCGCTTTGTGCAAGTGGGCCCTGTAGCGGTAGCGTCAGTCTGGCCGCACGTTCGCCACATGATCCCCGTGGGCGCCTTGCGGCTAACTTGCGGCTACCTTACGGCTACCTTGGTATTTGTCAAAAACCTACGGCCGCCGCAGGGACGCCCTAAGGCGACAGTGCTTCACCACTTCAAAGACCATACGGCAGCTGCAAGTTTTTGTGGGTTTTTTTTTAATTATATATTTATATACCGCAGGTATCCAGGTACTAGTTTCTGCTCAAATGCGGATTTTTTTTGTTCCCCGAAAAGTGGATCCGTTTGCATTGCTGTTATTCTCAACTCCCTGGGGAGTATACAACCCAAGCCGCCAAGGGGCGCTAGAAGGTTTTTACATCTACCTCACATATCGGGTACCCAGTGTGAACAGAGGCACATTTGGGCTAAGTCACTTGCCCAGGGTGACAACACATGTGTTTAAACTTGTGTTTCGGATGTATGTACGTATTCGTGTTTCACCATCAGTTCATCTACCATCGGACAAGTGGGTTCTTTTGTGTGCACATGGTGAATGTACTGTACACAAGGGGAAGTGATAACACTGTAAAGACCTGTAAACACTGTTGGTCCCAAGGCTGAATAACAACCCGGTCAATAGTGGGATACGATCTCAGCACCTGGCGCTTGCTAGCATGGCGCTTTTGACCGCTTGACCGTGGGAATGCTGCGGGGGCCCTATAATTGCTATTGGTCGTATTTATTCTAATGAAACGATGTGAGGATCTTTCTTATTACAATCTGGGGAGAAATCTGTGCGCAAGACTTTTTCCCATTGTCATCATTCATTCTGTTGTGTCGACGACTCTGATGAGACCATTGTTGGTCTTTTCTGTACGAGATTACCCTTTGGTGTGCGGAAATGAGGCTGTTTTCATTTAAGCATGACTTGAGCCCAGAGAGCACTATAATCTTTTTTGTTTGTTGTTAGTTCCGGAGAACTTGACTCTGTCCTAAAAACGGTCTGTGACATTTTGTGCGGCTTGACTATAAATCATGTTGGCTTTTTCTTCCCTTCGTTTGGGTTGGGCTGACCCTTTCGAGAACTGGACTGGTCCTCTTGGAAGTTGGGCGGACTCAATTGTAATTTCTGGATATAAGTCCGCTATCTCCATTTCTGAGTTTATATATGTCAGTCCCAGGGACCTGGGTGATTGACGACGGTGCAATTTAAGCTGGTGAGATTGGTAGGTGGGAAGGTGGGGGGTGTTGGGGGGTGGGGTGGTGTACAGTACGGGACCTGTGACACATGAAGTGTGAGGTGACCTGTGAGGAACCCCGAATAAAGGCCGCTATTTATACCACAGATGCTTTTCGCGGTCATGTAATGGTCATATGTTCAATTATCACTTATTTCACCTACACCACAATGCTGCTGATCTACCGCGCTGACTAGCTGAATCTAGAGGTAGCCTCGAAGTTTTGAAAGACATAAGTATTCAGAAATTGGTATAATTACTTAACAGTTTTCTCGGAGAGCGTGTTTCCATAGAGTTAAGTTTACTTCCCTCTCCAAACGGAACATTCATGTCGCCTTAACGCTGAGCACAAAACGCTTATCAACTAACACTTGAAAATGAACGTCGACGTATATCAACACCGATTGAGATACAGTCTTAGTACACATATTATTGAGTAATATACACAAACTATGTTATTTAGTCCTATTTTATAAAGTCAAAAATATTTATAAAAATAAAAGAAAATATGACGTATTTTGGAACTTTGATATAAACATGGTATTAGCACAAAAATGGGTAAAATGTTAGAATCAATTCATAGATATGTTAAATCATGTGTTCGGTCAAATAATCTCATGTCTGATTGCTTTAATTGCCCTACTGGTGTTAGACAAGGCTTTGTGCTTAGCCCCTTTTAATTTCAGTTCTTTTTAAATGGGTTAGTTATTGAGATGGATCGTGAATGTTCAGATGGCGTACAGTTACATTCTGATGTTATTCATGTTCTCTTACTCTTATTTGCTGATGACGTGATACTTTTTGGGGATAGTGTTTATAATCTTCAAAGAAAGTTAAGGTTTGTGATTTAAGAATCAGCTGAACTGGTCAAAAATCCTTTGATAGCATAGCTTTACAAGCTTAGCGGTTTTGAATGGGTGTTTTGATAAATGTAAATTCACTACGTCTTTTCTCCTATGATTTCTACTTTAAAATATTCGATGCTAAGGTTATACGCATACTGTTCTACGGTACTGGAGTTTGTGGGGAGGTTGGAAACGTTTAACGATGTGACACAGCTATATGCTTGCTATATGCTTGCTAGCTTGGTGTAAACACTCCATTGTTTGATACAATGGAGTGTCGGGGGAATGAAGTAGATGCCCAATTCATGTACATGCCATTCATAAATGTGTTAAATACCGTACCAGCTAAATATTATCAAAATGTCTGAATGTCGCATACCAAGAAAATGTTATATAATGTGTAGCTATGAGGAACAAGAGAAGATAAATGGGTTTAACAAGCTAAACAATAGTTTGTGGAAACTGGGATTTGGCGATGTGTGTTTTTTCCAATCGTCTGGAAACAAAGAAAACATTTATAAATCTTAAATTCATGCCGTCAGTTAAACAAAAAACTACTCTTTCAAGATTTCGATTAAGATACCATGATCTAGAAATTGAACGTGGGAAGCATGCAGATATTCCTAGGAATGTACGTAAAAGTAAGTTATGCAGCTGAAACTCTGTTGAAACGGAATACCCCATTATATTTCTTTACCCCGTGATTGATAACTAAAGACAAACTTATATTAAAACCAAGTATTATCTCCATCCAAACTATGACATATTCAACTTCCTATTATCATCGCAAGACCCTTACTATGTAGTTAATTTAGCTAATTACAATTATAATGCTCATCTTGAAAGAAACATATTATCCAATTATTAACAACCTGCGTGTTATGATACACTGTATACAAAGCACAAAGGCCTGTGACCTATACGTATTGTATAACACATGGTTTACGACCCCCCCCCCCCCCCCCATCCCCAAAGAAAAAATCATACAGTTTAAATGAAAACATCATATTTTCGCAAGCACCCGGTATCTTCACTGTTTGATAATGTTTCATGTACAACATGTTCGTGGCATAGTCGGGACGTACACTCTACTCTGATTTCTAATCTTTGTTTGTTGTTTTGTTAGATGTTTAACGCCCCACTCAGCAATATTCCAGCTATATGACGGTGGTCTGTAGATAATCGAGTCTGGACCAGACAATTCAGTGATTGCCATCATGAGCATCGATCCACGCAATTGGGATACGATGACATGCATCAACCAAGTCAGCGAGACTGACCACCCGATCCAGTTAGTCGCCTCTTACGACAATCATAGTCGCCCTTACGGCAACAATGGGTTGCTGAAGACCTATTCAATCCCAGATCTTCACGGGTTAGTTCCCGTAAGTCGCCTGTTACGACAAGCAGGGGTTGCTGAAGTTCCATATTGACCCGGATCTGATTTTCTTCAACGGGCGCTTCAACATCTATTTCGACTACAATTACAACGCTGCCTGGATTATTTGGAGAAAAGCCCACTGTCAGCTTATCTTACCTGTCAAGAAATACTATTTACAACAATGTCTACTAAACTATGACGGTCCTCAGCCATTGACATCCGAGATACAAAAGCTCGCCTTTGTATAGCTTAATATATAATATATGAACTCTTCACCTCCATCCTTCATTCGGGTAATCCCGACATGTTCCGTAAACCGGTGAAGTGGTAAGGCGTGCATTTGAGTGATGTATGCTTGTCTGGTCTATGCCTTTTGACGGGGCAGTTCCTGGAAGTTTGGAATTATAAAATATTTTTTAAAACACAGGAGCGAACAGCATTGACAATCACTCAGGTACGGCGACATTTTTGTTTCTATAGGTTCTGTTATCTTAACTTTTGCAATATACAAGTGGTAAATATTTATGGCAGATGTGACGTTTATCGTCATCACGTATTTTTTTTGTAGATTTTGGACCTGACAAGAATGCTACATACGAATGTGTTTAACATGAAACAACCTATAGTTTTGGGCAAAGAAATGTCAAATATTTTAGGTGATAAACAGTGTAAACAATCCTTCGATTTATGGCCTAAAAATAACACCATATTAACCATACCTTTTTATATGATAAAGATGGCGGAGTAGCATAGCAGGTTCAGCGTTCTAGGTTCGAGTCCCATCCTTGTATAACGTGGGAAGTTTATTCTTCGTGTCCACGTAGAAACATTGCTGGAATATAACTAAACCTGGCGCAAAAACATTAACTACACTGTCACACACTCTCGCTATGGAAAACAAAAGAAAAGAAAAAAAGATTGTACTTGTTGCTATTTGATCCAATCCATTCATGGCTACAATTCGTGAGGCCCATTACTTGTGTCTCTAGTCTCGATTTTTCTGGAATGTTGCTAAACGCGGCTTAAAATAATCATTCTCACGGTTGGTAAAGAAATGTAAAACATCTCTAATGTACTAATGTGATGAAAAATAATAAAAACAAGAAGAAGAAGGAGAAGAAGAAGAAGCAACAACAACCTAATATATTTTCGATCACTGTTATAGATTTTTTTCTTTGAAGTGCGAAGTCGAATAATTATACGTTTGTGTACAGCAAACAATATTTAGTTTATTGTTTAACATGTCTCGAAATTTCAACTTCCAATGGGCCTATTTCCGTTAAAATGGTACCTAAGTAATTTGAAACGGGTTTACACAACTAAGTTACATACAGTGTATTAGATTCAATAGATCATACGGCTGAATGAATGTCCTATCTCGCCTTTGTACAATCAACCCATTGTTACGCTACCAATTGTATACTGATTGCAGTCATCGGGGCTTCATTCGTCATTGGCATGTCCTTAATCCACAACTACAAGCTTCTTAACCTGCACACGTTAAACAATTACCCGGGATTTACATGGCCATGCGTTTATTTAGTACATATATATATGGTTTACTCTCACTTTGCCCCCAGGCTGGGGAGATTAACTTGTACGGTCCAGTGACTTGCCGGCTATAGCCTGTTCTGATTATCTGAGCTCTTTGATGACTTAGCTGTGACCCACTGTGAGCCAAACTTAACTAATGAAGTGAACTGAGTTCAGCTTAACAGATATTGCTAAATTATTTGATGTGAACATAAATCACTGATTACTTTACTTTTCCAAACAGACAAATTGAGTGACTTTGAAATAACGGGTATATACACTGTATATATATGGAGGTGCCATTTGAGAATTTATACCGTGTGCGAAATACGCATCAGTCGGAAAGCGCACGTTAAATCTCCAAAGTAAGTAAGAGAATTTATTGTAATATGGCAAATGCACAGGTAAACGTTAAGTTCATCCCTAATTCGCGAGGTTTACAGAGTTTAGTGTATGGTGGACATAAGTTCAGAGTCAAGACAAGAAGACGAGACACAGTGCACTGGAGGTGTTGTAAGGCTGGATGTCCTGCAACCATCAACACTGCCAACAATCTCATCACCACCTACAGGAATATCCATAACCATCTTCCCGATGAAGCCAAGTTGAAAGTCGACGTCTTCCTTGCCTCCATGATTGATACAGTTCAAGTTGACCCTAGGCCGGTGCCTAGTATCTATCTAGTATCGATTTGGCCTACAAGCAGACTTCCACAGCAACCCAAGTGTCAACCAGTTAATCCGTCGTAGCTCTACCTCTTCTACGTCTGTGCCACATTGAGAACTTTTGGTTGAATGCCATAGAAGACATTGATGTGGACTTACCTGGAGTTAGAAACTTTGCTGATTATGTCACTGAGCAGTGGGTAGAGGGTGGTGAAAGACGCATGTTGAACCACCATGATACCATCGGCCCTAGAACAACTAACCACGTCGAGGGAAGGCATTCCACGATGTCGAAGCTCGCTGCCTGCCACCCGAACGTATACAAGTTCATCAACATGATCAAGAATGAACAAAACGTTACAGAAGTGACCATCTTGCAGTTACATAACGGTGGCATACTGAGACCAAGGAAGAAGAAGTACCGCCAGCTGGAAGACAAACTTGACAAAGAGAAGAGACTGCTCGCAGCTGGTGTTAAATCTCCCATCGAGTATGGTGATGCTGTATCTCACCTTGTCGGACTCTAAGTGATTTTGCTGTAGCCAGAAATAAATTTTGCAAGCTATATTGTATTAGATTGTCTTGAAAATTTGAACATCTGAACATGAATGCAATTTTTAATTAATAATTAATAAAAACCTATACTACTACATACATTGTTTGTGTAATATCTACCTAGACAGGCTGTAGTCTGGCTATAGTCAGTCAGTGAAAGTGAAACAGTCTATAGTGTTAATCCCCATTGTTGTAGGGATTATTACGGGCTACTGATTTTTAAACTAGACCAATGATGTGTAACTTCACGAAGTTACATAAGACTCGTACTGAGGGTCGCGACTAGGAGGGAACACCCCCAGTGACCGTGTACGCCACTTCATTGGAAAAGCTGCTGTATCTTCTCTCTAACACCAAGTGGAAGTTTCAGTTCGCCAATCGGTACAGTAGTTTAGTGTTTTTTATATCAGTTCATATTACACATTATTGTAAATCGTGTAATATGAAATATCTTCACGAAATCAGGCGTTTTATTACTTATTTTTTGGCTTACGGATCCGCCGATGCTACATAGGTAATGTAACAACAACCAGTTAAGAGATATATAGTACATATACTGCTGCACCAAGCAACGTTTGGCTTTGTTGCCATGAACACGTTTTAAAACATTTAACTGAAATATGTTGTTTTCATGCTACCGATGCCAAAACAAGGCTTGATCAGCATGGATATCAAGATAGACACAATTTTTATGGATAACAACTTCTTCAATACTGGGAAAAAAGATTTTCTATCTTGTCATCAGTCAACTTCTAAGTGATGCCTATCAAACAATTTCAGCATGGATATGTTTGAAAGATTATGTGGTCATGGCGCGGACTACAAAATATCATAGTATCATGTAAGTTAGTATATATACACTTGAGTTAGTGCGTTCGGTTTAACACCACCTTGAACAATATTACACTGTCAGTTATATCACAGCGCGTCAGCTAAATGTGGGAGGAAAAGTGATGCAGGTCTCAGATGTTTACCACTTTGATGAAACCCACGAGCACGGGTATGGTGCTGACAAACCTAGAAAAATCCGGGGAGAACCGGGATTAGAACCTACGATCACAGGTTCTGCTGGCCAAAGGGACGCTACTCTGCACAGCGAAATGCGGTGCTTTAGATGACTTGGGACCCGTGTCCCCCAAATATACACTAAATGCATTTTCGACTTTAGTTACGTGTACTAAACTGTATTTACATTTTATATAACTGCAGCCTAGGAAGAGACGCAAATTTTCATAAATGTGTAATCTGAAAAACAACATACTTTGTTCAAAGGGTTAACCGATAATATGGATTTTGACAACGCCCCATGTGCCAGGGAGTTTTATATTGAAGGGGTAAAGGAGCGAGGGGGATTTATGGTGTTTATCGAATTCAAGCTTACTAAACTTACTGAAATTGAGGACAGACATTTTCTTTGGTTAATGCATTACAAGTGATTGTTTTCAAGACCAGTCGTGGGTATGGGGTTCGGTATGGTACAAGTGAACATTATATATATATATATATATATATATATATATTATGCGTCAAGTGCGTAGCAAGTTCGACCAAATATAAAACTCTCTTTCTCTCTCCCACATAAAGTTAAAACCCGGTTTGGAGTAACTCTGAGATATAGCAACCTTAAACGTAAAGATCTCTCTCTCTCTCTCTATAGATTTTAAGATTTCCTTTAACACTTTGTTTTCATCTTTGACGTTCCCTTGTCAATGTCATATTATTTTCAATATGTTGGCCAGTCTTCTCCACCAATCACCACATGCTGTACCACGCGTATGACACATGTCAAAAGACTGCAAGTAATTTTTTCCTTGTCACGTATTCAGTGGTGCTAACTAGATGTCAGGTGACCATGTACTGGCTACAGGTAAGTACTATAAACCAGCAGTCTCGAAGGCAATGGTCCAGAGGATCATCTGCGTTCTCTTCACTGCACTGCTTCCCAGGTAAACGATACATTATTCCTATAGAATTGGAATACACTTACATGTATGACAAGAGGAGGAGAGGTGTACTGTAATGCATGCACGTGTGTGTGTGGCTGCTTGTGCTTGTCCGATTTTATAGTGCTAGCGCAGCGAGATTCCATGCAGCCATACACTCCAGTCACCTCGAAAAGCTGCAATATTGCTGGTGCGGTGTTAGGCGTTAATCACTCTCACTCTGGCGATGTAATGAATAATACTCAAAATTTACCTTTTTTCAGGTTCATCCGTTTTCGAAAAACAGGCCTTTCATTAATTACCCCTAAACCACATCCCGACGATATTTTTGTGTCCGACATTACAAGGGTTGATATATCTGGTTCAATGTTCAAGTGTCTTTTTTAAAACCTAGTTTTGAGACTGAAGGAAGGGTGTATTGGTGTGTTAAGTGTGTTAAGGTATCTAGAACAAGACAACATTTTACACAGAGGTGTCCCGTTACCTCATTTTTAAACTCACTTGGCAGCATCCCAGAAACCCCTCCCGATCTTGGCATGCAAATACACACAGACTCATGATTGGGCATAACGACAAAAGATGCGATGTCACCAACATATCACACGCCTGATGATGACACGTGGATGATATGTGGATTCAAAACATAAGTAGATATTGGACCTTGGAGCCCCTGGAACCTTGTTTGTCGGGACCTTGTTACTCCGAAAATCTGTTTAGTCCGGACATTGTTTGATTTATACGTTATTTATTCAACCGGAACCCTTATTAGACTAAAGGGGCTTATTCCGGTAGCTGTTATAATCAAGACTTTCTCACTCGAAAATTCGTCCCACATCTTTCCTTTCGCTTAAAAGAGTAATTGCGATGAGTGAGTATTGGTTTACGCCGCGACTGTAAAATATTGTCACGGCGCACGTTGGCGTTTTAGAAACAAACCTAAAATGTGTATCTGCGATGAATGCAAACTCTCATTTCCGTTCGACTATGTGAAAGCTGACGAAGGAATTCCCTTTGGTAAATACAAATGTATGCATTGACCATCTTAACACATGCATTGACCATCTTAACATTTTAAGTATTCCAAGTAAGATTGGGAGAAGTAAAGTGGGGTTTAACGACGCGTTCAATATTATTGCACTTATCTATTGACGCGCTTGCATGTGTGTGTGTGGCTGCTTGTATATTGGTTCGGACTTACGACGCTTTTTTGAAAGACATAAGTATTCAGAAATTGATATAATTACTTAACAGTTTTCTCGGAGAGTGTGTTACCATAGAGTTAAGTTTACTTCCCTCTCCAAACGGAACATTCATGTCGCCTTAACGCTGAGCACATAACGCTTATCAACTAATACTTGAAAATGAACGTCGGCGTATATCAACACCGATTGAGATACAGTCTTAGTACACATATTATTGAGTAATATACACAAACTATGTTATTTAGTCCTATTTTATAAAGTCCAAATTGTCTATAAAATAAAAGAAAATATGACGTATTTTGGAACTTTGATATAAACCTGGTTTAAGCACAAAAATGGGTAAAATGTTAGAATCAATTCATAGATATGTTAAATCATGTATTCGGGCAAATAATCTCATGTATGATTGCTTTAATTGCCCTTCTGGTGTTAGACAAGGCTTTGTGCTTAGCCCCTTTCAATTTCAGTTCTTTATAAATGGATTAGTTATTGAGATGGATCATGAATATTCAGATGGTGTACAGTTACATTCTGATGTTGTTCATGTTCTGACCGCCTCCGTGGTCTAGTGGTAGGGTGACCGCCCGGAGAGCGGAAGGTCCGGGGTTCGATCCCCGGCCGCGTCATACCAAAAGACGTTAAAAGTTGGTTCTTGTTGTTACCCTATCTGGCGCTCGGCATTAAGGGGCTAAAACAAGCACTGGTCGGCTCGGAGTCAGTATACTGTCTCTGAGTGGGGTATTCATGTTTAACTGCGACATGGTATCTAAGTGAGCTAGCACTATAAATCGGCATCAGTCCGGACTAGTACAAGCAGCCAAACAAACACATACACGTACATGCACGTCGCTATAATTTTGGACGCGAGGTTAAACCCAATTTCACCTCACCATTTCATGTTCTCTTACTCTTATTTGCTGATGACTTGATACTTTTTGGGGATAGTGTTTATAATCTTCAAAGAAAGTTAAGGTTTGTGCTTTAAGAATCAGCTGAACTGGTCAAAAATCCTTTGATAGCATAGCTTTTCAAGCTAAACTGTTTTCAAAAGGTGTTTTGGTAAATGTAAATTCACTACGTATTTTCTACTTTAAAATATTCGATGCTAAGGTTATACGCATACTGTTCTACGGTACTGAAGTTTGTGGGGAGGATTGAAACGTTAACAAACTCGATGTGACACAACTATATGCTTGATAGCTTGGTTTAAACGTGTCAGCATCAAACAATGGGGCGTCGGGGGAATGAAGTAGATGCCCAATTCATGTGCATGCCATTTATAAATGTGTTAAATACCGTACCAGCTAAATATTATCAAAAGCCTGTATGTTGCATACCAAGAAAATGTTATAATATGATGTTTAGTTATGATGAACAAGAGAAGATAAATTGATTTAACAAGCTACAATAGTTTGTGGAAACTGGGATTTGGCGATGTGTGTTTTTTCCAAACGTCTGGAAACAAAGAAAATATTTCTAAATCTTAAATTCATGCCGTCAGTTAAACAAAAAACTATTCTTTATAGATTTCGATTAAAATACCATGATCTAGGAACTGAACGTGGGAAGCATGCAGATATTCCTAGGAATGTACGTAAAGGTAAGTTATGCAGCTGAAACTGTGTTGAAACGGAATACCCCATTTTATTTCTTTACCCCGTGATTGATAACTAAAGACAAACTTATATTAAAACCAAGTTTTATCTCCATCCAAAATATGACATATTCAACTTCCTATTATCATCGCAAGATCCTAACTATGTAGTTAATTTAGCTAAATACAATTATAATGCTCATCTTGAAAGAAACATATTATCCAATTATTAACAACCTGCGTGTTATGATACACTGTACACAAAGCACAAAGGCCTGTGACCTATACGTATTTTATAACACATGGTTTACGACCCCCATCACCAAAGAAAAAAAAATCATACAGTTTAAATGAAAACATACATCATATTTTCGCAAAGACCCGGTATCGTCACTGTTTTGCTTCAATGGGCGCTTCAACATCTATTTCGACTACAATTACAACGCTGCCTGGATTATTTGGAGAAAAGCCCAGTGTCAGCTTATCTTACCTGTCTAGGAATACTATTTACAACAATGTCTACTAAACTATGACGGTCCTCAGCCATTGACATCCGAGATACAAAAGCTCGCCTTTGTATAGCTTAATAAATAATATATGAACTCTTCACCTCCATCCTTCTTTTGGGTAATCCCGACATGTTCCGTAAACCGGTGAAGTGGTAAGGCGTGCATTTGAGTGATGTATGCTTGTCTGGTCTATGCCTTTTGACGGGGTAGTTCCTGGAAGTTTGGAATTATAAAATATTTTTTCAAACACAGGAGCGAACAGCATTGACAATCACTCAGGTACGGCGACATATTTGTTTCTACAGGTTCTGTTTTCTTAATTTTTGCAATATACAAGTGGTAAATATTTTTGGCAGATGTGACGTTTATCGTCATCACGTATTTTTTTTTGTAGATTTTGGACCTGACAAGAATGCTACATACGAATGCGTTTAACACGATACAACCTACAGTTTTGGGCAAAGAAATGTCAAATATTTTAGGTGATAAACAGTGTAAACAATCCTTCGATTTATGGCCTAAAAATAACACCATATTAACCATACCTTTTTATATGATAAAGATGGCGGAGTAGCATAGCAGGTTCAGCGTTCTAGGTTCGAGTCCCATCCTTGTATAACGTGGGAAGTTTATTCTTCGTGTCCACGTAGAAACATTGCTGGAATATAACTAAACCTGGCGCAAAAACATTAACTACACTGTCACACACTCTCGCTATTGGAAAAAGAAAAGAAAAAAGATTGTACTTGTTGCTATTTGATCCAATCCATTCATGGCTACAATTCGTGAGGCCCATTACTTGTGTCTCTAGTCTCTAGATTTTTCTGGAATGTTGCTAAACGCGGCTTAAAATAATCATTCTCACGGTTGGTAAAGAAATGTAAAACATCTCTAATGTACTAATGTGATGAAAAATAATAAAAACAAGAAGAAGGAGAAGAAGAAGCAAGAACAACCTAATATATTTTCGATCACTGTTATAGATTTTTTTCTTTGAAGTGCGAAGCAGAATAATTATACGTTTGTGTACAGCGAACAATATTTAGCTTATTGTTTAACATGTCTCGAAATTTCAACTTCCAATGGGCCTATTTCCGTTATAATGGTACCTAAGTAATTTGAAACGAGTTTACACAACTAAGTTACATACAGTGTATTAGATTCAATAGATCATACGGCTGAATGAATGTCCTATCTCGCCTTTGTACAATCAACCCATTGTTACGCTACCAATTGTATACTGATTGCAGTCATCGGGGCTTCATTCGTCATTGGCATGTCCTTAATCCACAACTACAAGCTTCTTAACCTGCACACGTTAAACAATTACCCGGGATTTACATGGCCATGCGTTTATTTAGTACATGTATATATGGTTTACTCTCACTTTGCCAGCAGGCTGGGGAGATTAACTTGTACGGTCCAGTGACTTGCCGGCTATAGCCTGTTCTGATTATCTGAGCTCTTTGATGACTTAGCTGTGACCCACTGTGAGCCAAACTTAACTAATGAAGTGAACTGTGTTCAGCTTAACAGATATTGCTAAATTATTTGATGTGAACATAAATCACTGATTACTTTACTTTTCCAAACAGACAAATTGAGTGACTTTGAAATAACGGGTATATACACTGTATATATATGGAGGTGCAATTTGAGAATTTATTGCAAAATGGCAAATGCACAGGTAAACGTTAAGTTCATCCCTAATTCGCGAGGTTTACAGAGTTTAGTGTATGGTGGACATAAGTTCAGAGTCAAGACAAGAAGACGAGACACAGTGGAACCATCAACACTGCCAACAATCTCATCACCACCTACAGGAATATCCATAACCATCTTCCCGATGAAGCCAAGTTGAAAGTCGACGTCTTCCTTGCCTCCATGATTGATACAGTTTAAGTTGACCCTAGGCCGGTGCCTAGTATCTATCTAGTATCGATTTGGCCTACAAGCAGACTTCCACAGCAACCCAAGTGTCAACCAGTTAATCCGTCGTAGCTCTACCTCTTCTACGTCTGTGGCACATTGAGGACTTTTGGTTGAATGCCATAGAAGACTTACCTGGAGTTAGAAACTTGAGCAGTGGGTATACAAGTTCATCAACATAATCAAGAATGAACAAAACGTTACAGAAGTGACCATCATGCAGTTACATAACGGTGGCACACTGAGACCAAGGAAGAAGAAGTACCGCCAGCTGGAAGACAAACTTGACAGAGAGAAGAGACTGCTCGCAGCTGGTGTTAAATCTCCCATCGAGTATGGTGATGCTGTATCTCACCTTGTCGGACTCTAAGTGATTTTGCTGTAGCCAGACATAAATTTTGCAAGCTATATTGTATTAGATTGTCTTGAAAATTTGTACATCTGAACATGAATGCAATTTTTAATTAATAATTAATGAAAACCTATACTACTACATACATTTTTTGTGTTATATCTACCTAGACAGGCTGTAGTCTGGCTATAGTCAGTCAGTGAAAGTGAAACAGTCTTTAGTGTTAATCCCCATTGTTGTAGGGATTGTCACGGGCTACTGATTTTTAAACTAGAACAATGATGTGTAACTTCACGAAGTTACATAAGACTCGTACTGAGGGTCGCGACTAGGAGGGAACACCCCCAGTGACCGTGTACGCCACTTCATTGGAAAAGCTGCTGTATCTTCTCTCTAACACCAAGTGGAAGTTTCAGTTCGCCAATCGGTACAGTAGTTTAGTGTTTTTTATATCAGTTCATATTACACATTATTGTGAATCGTGTTATATGAAATATCTTCACGAAATCAGGCGTTTTATTACTTATGTTTTGGTTTACGGATCCGCCGATGCTACATAGGTAATGTAACGACAACCAGTTAAGAGATATATAGTACATATATTGCTGCACCAAGCAACGTTTGGCTTTGTTGCCATGAACACGTTTTAAAACATTTAACTGAAATATGTTGTTTTCATGCTACCGATGCCAAAACAAGGCTTGATCAGCATGGATATCAAGATAGACACAATTTTTATGGATAACAACTTCTATAATACTGGGATAAGCCCGAAGTGATGCAAGTCTCAGACGTTTACCACTTTGATGAAACCCACGAGCACGGGTATGGTGCTGACAAAGCTAGAAACATCCGGGGCGAACCGGGATTAGAACCTACGATCACAGGTTTCTGGTGTGCCCAAGGGACGCTACTAGTAGTATAGGTAATGGGGGTTCTGGACCACTTCCACTGGAGCGGGATTCATATACCTATACTGCTACTACAGGTAGCATTTTTTATGTGTAAATGACTATGCGATTCAACGATAGTCATGAGTTGTATTAAACGAAACATCAATATTAATTAATAATGAATAAAATTTACTATAGCCCACGAAAGGGGAAAGGTGTAGGAGCAATAAAAAAATTAGCCACCGCGGCTAAGGTATCTAAAGATGTGGCCAAGGATTGGTTAAAGAAACAAGCGTTGTGGCAAATATATTTACCGGCACCGCGTTATATACCGAGGAAGAAGTTTGATATTTTTACAACGAATGAAGTTCATCAGGTTGACCTCTTGTTTCTTCCTCACGATAAGGTAAAACGCAAAACGTATAAATACGCTTTAACAGTAGTGGATGTGGCTAGTCGATACAAAGAGGCTGAGCCATTAACCTCGAAAGATTCAACAGAAGTAGCTAATGCACTGAGTCGCATATATAAACGCGGACCGCTAAAATGGCCTAAGCTATTTCAAGTAGATCCCGGTCGAGAGTTTATGGGATCGGTAACTAAACTTTTAACAAAGAACAATGTCAAAATCGTCCGTGGTGAAAGAGAGGCCCACCGTAGTCAAGCCATTGTTGAAAGATTTAACCGGACTCTAGCGGAACGTTTGTTTGGCTATCAGTATGGGATCGAAATGAAATCCGAGCGATTGAGATCAACCGAATGGGTGACACGATTATCAGCCGTTGTATCAGCGCTAAATAATGAAGTAAGGAGATTAATAGGGAAGAAACCATCCGATGCGATTAAAATGAAATCCGTGACTTCCGAATCTTCAGCACCGAGGAGAGGCAAAGAACGAAAACTTCCGGATAGAGTAAGGGTAAGATATTTATACCAGCCCGGTGAACTCGAAGGAGGCCTACGTCGCGCAACCGATCCCATATGGTCCCTTAAGACGTATAACATTAGTCGATTGGTTACGAAAGAAGGAGAGCCTATTCTTTATTATCTTCAAGATGGACCGGGTAGGGCATTTGTACGAGAAGAGTTGTTCATAGTTCCCGACGGTACGGTATTACCACCATAACCATAAGCATAGGTAGTTACACCATCATTATCAATCCATCTCTTTGTATCTAAGGGGGATAATGATGTCTTGTTCATTCTTAAACCATATATCCTATGATCGTAACTTCTTAAAGAGTTCATCTCGTGTTTGAACGTTCTACCGTTGAATAATGATTCTTTATACTGTTCGTGTTTGATATGCTTTTTTACAACATACTTTTTAACACCCTTGGCTTTTCTTATCTCCCCATTATCGGACTTCTTTATAGAATACATCTTAGGTCTTAATCCTACATACTCCGCTATAGGGGTCCCAGCACATTCATCCTTCATCTTACCTAATACCTTTTTATTTACAAGGCTGTGCAGTGGATTATCTTTAGGGTAATCGCTCGTGTCGTATATATCTATTTTTTCTGCCATATCTTTATACACATCCTCGGTTTGTATTTCCATCAACAAAGAATCTGTGTCGGTATATAACACCTCGCATCTATCGCCGTATTGCTTCTTAAGTTCGTTGTAATAAAAGTCATACATTAAGTGTTTTGACAAGTCGAGAATACTCATACCGACGTACACCGGTCTGTTGAATTTTATATTACTCTTCTGCATATGCAACGCGGCTAAGTCGTTATCGAATATCTTGCTTCTGTTAAAGGCCGGACTGGCTATAAGTTTCCTGAGTCTTTCTTCCTCATTAGATCTGACTAATTTAACATCAACACGCTTCCTTAGATTCTCCATAGTTTTACCGAATACCAAGTTATTCATGAGCTTATATAGATTCTTTTCGAAATCGCTAGTGGCTATCTTTCTTAAATCTGTGTTCAGCCTTATATAGGGCTCCATCCAAGGGCTTTGATCAAACTTAAGAACTCTGTGTATTTTCTTAAGTTTCATACCTAACGATAGATACAACTGGAGATTTCTGTAGTGAACTATATATTTTGTCTTATCCATCAAATTGGTACGAGTTTTTCTACGTTAGCTAACCTACTATTACCCATCAAAGAGCGTTGATATTCAGACATCCAATCTTTATTAACCATTAATCTTTCGGGAGCTAGCGGATAACTGTTATGGTCTATATGTAAGGAACTCGGATATTCCAAGTCAACTTCTAGTATGTACCCTTTATTCTCATCATTATTATCGATATCATTGACCCACTCAAAACCACCCGTGGGTAAAGGTTGACTCATAGCCCATCCGTACAAATTGTTAGCGTCGAGATATAATATGTGCGTGTCGGGTTGACTCGGATCGTATCCTTCCACTAATTCATTATTAGCCTTAGAATACCTTTTCGCTGCCATCGATATACCCCCTCTTAATCCTTTCTCAATAAACAAGTGCATATCGTAATCTGTGAGTAATTTTAGTTCTACGCCGGTCTTCTTCAACAATGCATCCCACGATAGTTCGGGACTGGAATAGTACCATGCCGGGTCCAAGCCGTATTGTTTTAAACACGTCTTTCTAAATATCTCGAATATATCGGCTAGTAACAGTACATCGGTTTTTAAGTACAGATCGTGATAATCGCCTAAATTCTTACAACCTAATTTATCCCAGACCGTCAGAGCGTGTTCATAATCGGCATCTGTTATTCTATTTTCTGTTAAGTTACTATAAAATGATTCGAGGGGTGGTAATTCAGTTTCTTCGAATCTAGACCAATCATCCATATATTCGTAAGGATATACGCCTTTTCTCAGCAACAAATGACGAGTTATCTTATCGGTATATTGATTTGTTATCGCGAAGTCATTGGGATTGTTCGCTTTAGCTAAATTGTCCAGGGAAGATAACAGAAACTGTACGGAGTCTATGAATCTAAGCCCATTACTTTGCTTTATTCTAGATTTCCCATCCTTGTCCCTCTAATGTATAGGTTTAGTCAACGAGAACGAAATGTATTTTTCCATATTATTAGGAATGCACGTTAAACCGCCGTCAGTCTTTGAGATAGCTTGCATAATGAGATGTGAATCGTATCCTCTAAGGTTATGAAACACAACGGGGATGGGTATTGTTTGAGCATTCATTTTTAGTTTCAAGTTACGCTCGTTATGAGCGGCTCCCCGATAATTACCCGTGACGTGACAATGATCTCTTACGGAATCCCCATCCAGGGGTTTATTACAAACGTGACAACTCATTGACTTCTTGTGGGCCCTCCAATCATCTATCGTCATACGCATGGGTTTCTTACACGATAATTTTTCCCTGATTATTCTCTCTTCGTTTTGTAAATATTCTAGGAACTTTCCAGCTGCATCGGGACCTCTGTAAATCACGGGAGTGTTTGTTTTCCCATCATACCTTACAACTATATATCCAAACCCACAAGGAATATGTTCTTGAGTTTTGTACGTAAAACTATCTTTAGTTTCTTGATTATTGCGTTCAGTATTTTCTATGGGCTTGATAAGCGCTTCGAAGTCGGCGTAAATTACGTACGGTACTGGCATTTGATTACAATAATGTTCAAATTTTAATATATTTTTTCCCTCTTTAGGCATATCGATCCTGATAGCGGTCTGTCCAACACCTCTACAGTCTTCTTTATGCGCTTCTATTAGATCTTGTCTGCTGTACCCATGCAGGCATCTTTCGCAGAAATATTTCTTTTCCTTATGTTTTGTTTGATCGTACAGCACCCTGTTTAAACTCTTTATCCACGTATAATGATATTTTCCATCTTTTTCGATCAGAAATGAATTGATTCTGGGAATATGTTCCGGAGCGGAGCTTATCCTGTGTACAACAATTCCTTTAGAATGTCCGAAAACATTTATAGCTAAATTATTTTGCTTTTCCACCTTATCAATTTGTGATATTGGTGTAGGTTCGTCTATACCATCGAAGTTGAGTCCATCGTTTTGGGGATAGCTAGAAGGTCTATCCGGATTTTTGTCTACGGGGAACAATGCAGATCTTATCATCATTCTTAAACAATCATCGGATTTATTTTTTACGTTAATTATGGCTTTTTTCTTCTTATAATACGGGGGTAAATCTATATAAGATCCACCTTTGAAGGGCATGTAATTTGCTATATCTAAATATAAACTATCGATTTTATCCACACCCCAACCCGAACCTCTGTTAGTCCAGCGTTCTAAAGTTTCCTGTTTCCTCTGAATTGATGTATCTAATGATGCGTTTATAGTATCGGATTCGGTTATAACTTCTTGATTGCTACGGAAATATGGTTCGCTATATTCGACGCTATCGTCTGCGTTACTTTTACTCAATGTCATTTTAATCGTCAGCTGGTATTTTATACTTTGTAAATCATCTAATTCCTCGTTAATTTTGCTTGATATGATGGGCTTAATATCGTTAACATCCATGTTGGAATTAATATCCATCTTCCAACCTCTTAGATATTTACCAACGCCGGCGGATGTTGGTACAAATATTAATTCTTGTTGTTGTTGAATATCATCCTCGTCTTGTTCTTGTTGATTATTATCTAGTAAAGCGATCAATTCAGCTCTTCTCATTCGAGAATAACCTCTCAGCCCACTGTTTCTCGCTCGAACTTTGAGTCAGGGGTGATTCCAAACCGAGTAAGGTAATCAATTCAGCTTTTCTCATACGAGAATATCCACGTAGACCACGTTGCTTTGCCATAGCCTTCAACTCTCTGAAAAAAACCATAGTGGTTGAATGGTATATGCAAAATGAAACAAATGTCTAATTGGTTGTTTTCATATATCTAAATACGTATCCTACCCAACCTATTCCTCTCATTGATGTAATCTCTCTTCCTAGCATAAATAATCTGATTCCTGACCCTATCAGCACCGTGTTTCTTACATAAACAATAACGACCTTTGACCCCTATCCCGCATTCAGAACACGTATAGTTTATGTGTCCACGCTTGATGTAATAATTGTGTATACCGCAGTAAATTTCAACACAGCGGCGGTTACATAGAGTCGTCTTCCCCATGAGTGTAAACTTGCAGTTATTCATGGTATATACATCTATCATATCATTTGTCTAAATGCAAATCACATCTACACTAGTGAATAGCTGAAAATCAATACTGCAGATAACCCAATAATCACAAATGCGACCTCTCGGTCTTTCTGAGCCTCTGACGGTGTATAAAACTGACTCATTGTTGGTCTAGGTATTGGGTCGAGTTTTTTCCCATAAACGAGGTAGTATTCGTGCATGGCGGATTCAACATCATTAAACGTTTGAATTGAATGTCCTTCCTTAATCAGTTTTTCATGAATAAAGTCTAATCTCTTCATTCTCTGCTGCGTATATTGTAACTGGGCTGCTTGGTATTGTTCTAATGCTTTATTATGTCGTTTACGCTCCTCTTCAACTTCTTTAGCGTTCGATTCCCTCATACTGGAAAATAAATAATTACTCCCCGAAAAAGCTAGAGCATTAACAACAGCTCCACCGACCATCATCGCAATTGATGCCATAGTATATGAATATAAAATATTCAAATGTTTAATTACTTCATTATGTCTTCCGGGATAGGTCTTTGTTTGATGAGCATATCCTTCGTTGCCATTGCTAATCCAATATCCAGAACCATCATACCTATATCAAATCCATTAAAATCTAGCTTGGGAGGTGTGGCTTTAGGAATCATTTTAGCCATACGGGCATAGCCAATGGCCAAGCCGGTGACCACCGCTGAATGATACGTCGCGTTTACCAACATTTTACCGTCTGTAACTGGAGTAGTCATGCTTCTTATAGCATTATATGAGGACTAACCTCTAATTGAACTTGTTGTTGCGGCGGGGGTGACGTTTTCTCTTCTCCGGTCTTATAAAAGAACCATACAGCCACTATACCAGCAACTCCTACTAGTGCCCATGTTTTAATCGGATTTGAATTATTTATTAATTTCGCTTTCCTCGCCAGTCCTCCCTTCCTCCCAGCTGCGATTTTTTGGGGGTTCTTAGTAACTCTGGGTTATTTTTGTGTATTGACATGTGGTGCATTCTCATTCACTTGTGGTGGTTCCTCATTCACTTGTTCCGCAATCTGTTGCGTTTCCGCAATCTGTTGTGGTGTCACCTGTTGTGTCTCCATTTATATTATTAAGTGGGCACGTATGTTTAAATTGACAATACCTAGCCGTTATTAAAGCTGTGGTGAACGGAGCTAAGAACATTCCGAATCTGTGATAAAACTCACAGCTCACTGAGCTTGTAGTGTGTTCGATGAATGGAGATTTGCATAAATACATGCGATGTTCTGCCGGGATGGGGAGAAACGTACTAGCTACGACTGTGTATAAGTGTAATATAGACGACCCTATAGTTTTAGTCATTGTAGCTCCCAGTCTAGACTCGTAACGCGCGTACAGTTTTTTAATCTCTTCGTTGGTCATGTTATCAATTTTTTGATGGTATAATTTTCTCCCAAATATTGGGAACATTTTCCACCGGCTACCAAAGCCGCGAGTCTTTCTTTATGTTTATCTGCATGTTGATGTGTATGTTGATCAGCATCAGATTCTTTGAGCATTTGTTCGATGAGTTCGTCGCATTCCATAATGTAATACCTAAGGAGATATTTAAGTCTAACATAATATAATATGACGTATCCAATACATCCCGTAATAATGAACTGTTGCGAAAGAATGAGGATTTCGAACCACATTTTATGTAATATTAACCGCTAATGTTCAATTTGCTACATTTTGCTACATTTTTGCTACATTTTGCTACATTTTGCTAAGCAATTGCATAAGCAGCTGGTTGATCGGTTTTTAATACGAGTTTACAGTGCTTCGTTGCTGCTAACACTTTTCTGACTTTATCACGTTCACCCTTGGTATAAATGACGTCATTTTCGCGTAAACATTCCTCGAATGAATCTCGATCTTTGCAATGAAACAGCGCTACCCATTTGGTCTGCTCTCTGAGATCTTTCAGGACAGAGTTGTATTTTTGAGTAAGTACCCAAACGCTATGTTGAGTATGCCTTCCGGAGAATGCTAAATACGAAAGCATATCTTTCTTTTTTGTTAATTCTTTACTCGCGCTGCAGTCGTCTATTACGAAAAGGGTTGATTCTCCTTTGTATTTTTCGTGACATACTCGGAGACAGTCTTGTAAACGATCGCCCGGATCGACTCTGTGTACCCCGTCGTCATTCATTACCCAATCTCTCGATAAGTATGTTTTATTAACGCTTATAGTCGGGCACAGAATAATAATATGATCGAAAACGTCCCGATAATGACTTTCTAAAATATCTAGAATAAAAGCTGTTTTTCCACAGCCTGTTTGCCCGCATATGATAGCGCAGTGCGGATCTTTAGGTAAAAGATTATCAATAGATTGCTTGCACGAATCTCCCATTCTGTATATTAAGTTGCGCATCCATAATCACGTACAAATATATGTTTAATTTACCAGCCGATTCCTGAAGCTTCGTTATCTGTATGGTGACACCCTCGCTAGCATTTTCTATTCTCCTCCCACTGCCTTGTAGTTGGTCATCGTCCGTTGTTCGCATGTCGAGCCATAGCGCGTACTTCGTGGTTAGGTATTCACCCATCGATACACTCCCGAGAGACAGATCTTTCACGACCGCCTTAACTTCCGGGGAGCGTTTTATAGAAGGAAGTTTTTTAATCTCATCCCACTGGTGATACGCTAGCATTCCTTGGCTATATAGTTGATTAGGAACGCCCTCGATAGCCAATTCTACTTTTGTAATCTTGGGATTGTAGAACTTCTCGGTATTTCTTTTAAACGCATCGGAGGGGTCCTCGAACAACATTAAAATACCCTTCAACGACCTCGTGGGGACGTTTATATTGATATTCCACATCGTATCTTTTTTGTCCCTCGTGATCTTTCGATGTCGAAGCACGCGATCGTACAAAATGGCTAAACTTCCCGAATACTGGTTACGAATTTGTCTGGCTAATTCGGGATCCGTTATCATATTGTACTCGAGCGAGATATTGTCAATGGAATAGCTAGCATCTTCAGCGGATCTGATTACTCTACCGTAGTCGTTAAAAGTGAGTTCGTATTCTAACCTATCGCCTAGGGATGCTTGATAAAAAGGCATGTGTGAATCTAGTAATTCAAAGTCTAGGGGAATATAGAATCTGTTACCTAATGCGTCGGCAACGGCCTGATCTTTTACGACAGTACCATCACCACTAGAAGCATCTACGCGCAGTCTCAATGTGTTCTTATTACAAATACCTTGGTACTGTAAGTTTTCCCGCTCTTTATCCGTTCTCCAGAGATCCATGTAACAATAGTATACATCGCTATCGTCGATACTCAAAACATCATTACCGCTAATTTTAATGGCGATTTTCTTAACGATAGCATGACCTAAGTTCTGAATGGGCTCCCTGTTAACGTCGGTAGAATTCAAAACAATCGTAAATGCTAGTCGGACAGTTCCCGGAACTAACACATCGTGTGCGCCAAGATTAGGAAAGCGAACCAGAAGCGTTTGATTCTGATCGATGGTACTAGGGTTATTAGTTATAGTAACAGACTGACGAATTGCCTTGACCCCTAATGGATCTCGAAGTCTACGTTGTGGGTTTAACTTGCGTCCGTATTGCGAAGACATTGTTATATTGAAAACATGTACCCTATCTTTAATATAAAAATGACTAATTTTGATATTAATGACTTTGATCTAAGTACCTTTGGTGACTTTGATAACCCAATCGAAGATACTGACTTTGGTGGCACGAATCTTAACGATGAACTTTTACAATCAACTGTCAATGATTATTACGATGCATTAAAAGATGATAAAAATTATGTTATTCCAATAGGTCGTGAATATTCAAAGTTTGAGATAGATAGTAAAGGAATATTGCGACTGCGTGGCGCTCCGGATATTGATCTTATGCATTCTCATACTCGTAAGCCCCTAGCCTTGTCTACGATAGCCGCTAAAAAAGCCATCGGCTTTGTTCGTGATGAATTAGGTTTTGTAGACTGTCAACGACTTTCCGCGAAGACTACTAAGGCTCTTCAGACTATGAGGAAAGAACTCGTTAATACAGATGATTTGGAAGCAGCCTCGATGGTGGCCTCGAACGGACTCGGAGAAATCTTAGATACCTACTACGATAATTCCACGGCCAGTGTACCACATTCAGAGTTCAGTATTAGGGAATTACGAGGTCTTGACAAGGCAATGCAAACTATGCGGGGAGAACTGATCAATAATACAGCCAAGCTATCCGAAATTGACAAACATATAGCTCAAGAGAAAACAAAACTCGAACAGGCGGGCGATGAGTTCAGTAGACGCCGCGTTGCTGAAAGATTGCGTAACCTAGAAGAGGAAAGATTGGCCCGCCTCGAAGCAGCTTCCAGTAATAGAAAGGCACTTCGTTCGCAAATCAGTCGTATTCGAGAAACTATCGATCAAGTCCTCAACGATGACACTACACTGGCCGATAAAATTAAAACATTGTTCAGAGAACAGGGAATAACAATTGACAGTATTTTAACCGCGTTGGGGTTTATTATATCGACTTTGACTCTCTCGTTAACAGGTGGTGGTACAGGTGGTAGTACACCGCCTAACGATAAAAACGGTATAAAAGAGTGGATAAAAAAGCATTTAAAAGCATTAGGTTCAGCACTGGGAAAGCTAGCTGAGAAAGCCGCGGCCGCACTTCCCAGTATAATAGGGAGTGTTGTTTCCTGGCTATTGAATTTATTAGCTAAGACCACCACTTGGCTTAGTCAAAACTTGTGGGGGTTGATCGTAGCAATTGCAGGGTTGTTGTACGTATTCGCTAAAGACTATTTAACCAAATCAGTTCGCTAAGAACTATTTAACCAAATCATGAGTAAGCCAACCGAGACTCCACCCACTACAAGCGCTGTTTTTTCATCGATATGTTGTTGATTTTTAGCCGCAATATGTGGTGACACTTGCGCATCAGTAGATGGTTGAGCGATAGTTGATGTTTGTGGCTTGACTATTCCCTTTTCTCCCGTGATCGTTTGCGTTATTAATTCGACGTTCATATCTGAATTTATACCTGGTTTTTGTTGATCGGTAGCGATAACAATTTTATTATTATAGCCTATCACTTGACCGATCTTAAGTTCCATATTACTCGGAGACATGTATAGTCCCGGTGCATAAACAAAGTCCACTTTGGATTGAGCGAACTGTAATGCATCTTGAAAACGCTTTATAGACGATGGTATGTCAACTGGTGAATTAATGGCGTCCTCCACGTTTGCGACAAACTGTTTTTGCGCATCGAACGCCGTCCCAGTACCGATAATGGACGTTCGTGTTTGCGATTGTGCACCGAGAATTGCCCATACATAAGTTCTTATCGATTCATTAACTCTTTCAAATCCTGGGTTAGTAAAATTATTTTCCGTTCTATCATTAAGAAATTCATTCCAAGCGTCTGTTGTATCGTTTGGATGCACAAACTTTGTTATAATATAAGGAATGCCACTCTCAAAGTTCATACGATCTGCTCTAAACTGTTTATCCGAGAGTGCAAAGCTTGAAGGGATCACACCCTCTTTAATTAAATAATCGCTTTTATCTTTAATAGTTCTTTGTCCAGAGTACGGAATACCTAGACCATGGCTAGGTCCTTTAATGCGCCAATCTTTACTCGTAGAAACATTAAATTCATTACAAATACGTTCGAAGGCCCTCTTATCATAAATATTATTGGCATGATTCCATGCTGGATCCAGACCGCCTCCGTGGTCTAGTGGTAGAGCGTCCGCCCGGAGAGCGGAAGGTTCGGGGTTCGATCCCCGGCAGCGTCATACCAAAAGACGTAAAAAGATGGTACTTGTTGTTACCCTGTCTGACGCTCGGCATTAAGGGGCTAAAACAAGGACTGGTCGGCTCGGAGTCAGTATACTGTGTCTGAGTGGGGTATTCATGTTAAACTGCGGCATGATATCTCAGTGGGCTAGCACTATAAATCGGCATCAGTCCGGACTAGTACAAGCAGCCACACAAACACACACACGTACATGCACGTCGTTATATAAGTGCAATAATCTTGGACGCGAAGTTAAACCCAATTTCACCTCACCTCACCATGCTGGATCCAGCGGTAATGGAGCATTAATTTCTTTAAGTATACGTCTAATCTGATAGTACACGTGAAATAATATAACAGACTTATATAGTTTAAATCCTGGGGCATTAACAGATACGCCACATCCCGTTGTGGCACACCATACGGCAAAGTTTAACTGATTCTGCCAAGATTGCATCAGATTGTGAAACCAATCGTTCACCATTTTATCGTTAGTTGCCTTGAAACTGTATTTTTCAAAGATATCGTGGAATTTAACTAAAAATTCAGCACCAGAGGCAGTTACTATAATCGATTGATTAGTAATGTATCTCGATTTCATATTTAAGTTATGATATAGTATCATTGTATATTTAATATGTATGTTACACTCCCGGGAATAACAAATGGTCAGTCTATTGAACTGCTTCATACAATCGATAACTCGGATGAACAGCTCGAAGTAGCTCTATGCGATGTAACGTATTACCCACGGTGGAACAATATAAGTGCTGCGAGAGGAAATAATGAGATAATGATATTACATGACAAAGGTAGAATTATTGCTATACCTGATGGGTATTACAGCGTATGCTCAATCAATGATGAATTTTTTAAGCCTATGGGAGCTAGTCTCACACAAAATGAGGCGACTGGGAGACTGAAATTATCCCCTGGAGCAAATGGTGTAGTTCCTACCGGGAACTTAAGAATTACACTTGGATTTGCAACCGATGTTAATATAATAGTCGATTCATCAAATGAGGGATCTAAATTACCTGATTTAGTTCCCTATAAAGAGCTGTGCATCCATCTTGATCAAATAAGCACGACGGATAATATTCAACTAGAAAGTCCTTCAACTCTGCTCAGAAGTGTTCCAGTGAAAGATGAAAAATATAATAGTGGTAGAACGGAATCTTTCTCGTTATTACAATATAAAAAAATTAAAGCGGGGTATTATTTCAGACCTTAAAATTTCTGTATTAGATGTAAAACACCAACCTGTACATATAGGATACTTAAGTGTAACACTCCATATTATAAATAATGGTTGATTCCATATTTAAGTTATGATATAGTATCATTGTATATTTGATATGTATGTTACACTCCTGGGAATAACAAATAGTCAGTCTATTCAACTGCTTCGTACTATCGATAACTCGGATGGACAACTCGAAGTAGCTCTATGCGATGTAACGTATTACCCACGGTGGACCAATATAAATGCTACGAGAGGTTATAATAATGAGACAGAAATAAATGGTCAAAAATACATTATACCTGATGGGTATTACAGCGTATGCTCACTCAATGATGAATTTTTTAAGCCTAATGGAATTAGTCTAACACAAAATGAGTCAAATGGGTTACTGATTTTAAACGCTGGAAAAAAGGATGTAAAGCTTTACAGTAACTTAGCATACACACTTGGATGGGGAGGAGAAATAACAGTAATCAAGACATCAGATCAGGGACTCTATTTACCCGATTTAGTTCCCTATAAAGAGCTGTGCATCCATCTTGATCAAATCAGTACAACGGATAATATTCAACAAGAAAGTCCTTCAACTCTACTCAGAAGTGTTCCAGTGAAAGATGAAAAATACAATAGCGGTAGAACGGAATCTTTTTCAACATTACAATATAAAAAATTAAAGCGGGGTATTATTTCAGGCCTTAAAATTTCTGTATTAGATGTAAAACACCAACCTGTACATATAGGATACTTAAGTGTAACACTCCATATTATAAATAATGGTTGATGCATCAGGCCCTGGAACGATAAGACAATGTAATACAATTGCGCTTTCCGATCTCGGAGACACGGAAGGATTCGGTAAACCCGGTACCAATGGTAAGTTATACGCTTTACACTTACACGATAATGTATACAAGCGGAAAGAAGTTACATTCACGGGTAATCTAGAAGATTTAAGCGATGTCGACGTTAGTAGACTCCTTAAAACCACTCCGTACAATATCATTTACAACAGTGAGAATAAATGGACTATGGTCGAAGCAAACATCAAGTGGCTGCTGAATATCGCCATTACCCCACCTTATGCGATGATGGGTAAGGGACATAATTTAACTAAGATAATAAATAGTGGCATCGTACTCGCAGCCTATATCCCGTCAAAACGAAAAAGTGTGTTAGTCACTCCCCTGCCAGAAAAACCAGGTCATATGTTATATAGTCGTCCAGCAATCCAAAATGTTAGTTTAAATTTGGTTACAGAATTCGATGATATTAAACAGAACTTGAGTGCAATACCTAATATTTCTACGCTTATTATTGAAGTCTTGTTCGGAGATGCACCGGTAGATGCCTTCGAAATATTACCAGGTCTATCGATTAAATGGCTCAAGAAACATGAGCGTCAACGTTGCAGTATTATTCATGTCGGAGCATCACCCGTTACAACCCTCGAGGGGGTTCAAATTATTAAAAGTGACAGAATTTCTCTTTCTAAGATATTCTTACCGTATAATATACATTTGATAAGGTTGATGTATACTCTCAAAACATTTAAGCAAGACCAATTAAAGACTATTATATATTCGTAATATACACTATGAGTTTATATCCAGCGCTCGATGAAAAGATGGAAACTGTTGATGGATTTCGATTACATCAAATAAGCGACATAAAACATCGAATAGAAAAGGATAGGGAGTTGAGACTTGGATTGTATAAAAAGTATCACAGAGCCGTGAATGCTCTGGACGGAGTTGACACCGCTCTTGTAGTGGCTGGCATGGGACTCGGTGTAGCCGGTGTCGGTTTACTATCAACTATAATCGCCGCGCCTATCGTGCTCGGCATGGAAATAGCCGCCGGAGTCTCGGGACTGACAGGAATAGCGATAAAATTCATTTCTCGTAGGTTGCAAAAGAAAGCATTAAAACACGATAGTATTTGAATACTCGCCGAAGCAAAGTTGAACAGCATTGAGGATCATATTTCGACAGCAATGGTCGATTGTAAGATATCCGAGGATGAGTTTCGTTTAGTGTTGTCAGAACTCACCAAATACAATGAAATGAAGCAGGAGATTCGATCAAAATCTCGTAAGACCAATGGTATTAGCGAAGACGAGAAAAAAAAGTTCATAGAACAGGGGAGGCAACAAGCGCGTCAATTATTCCGTGCCAAAACCAAAGAACTGGTTGGAGATTAAAAATAAATTGCTTACTATCGTGTGATTACATTTAGACAAATGCTTACATAAATATATAATAATGGAAAAAACTATTAAATGGAGAGAATTACCACAAGGTTTTTATTATATCAGTGATGTCAAACCAACCAAATACGGTAATCAATTGTTTCTTATCAATTTACAAAAAGAGTGTAGTTATATAGTCTGGTCTCCTAGTAAAATGAAGGAAGAACTTAATAAAAATGTTGAATATCGCTTTATCGATAAAAATAATGAAGAATATTTTTATTACCATTTAGACTCATCTAAAGCAATGATTGGCCCCAGGTATTGGTGAGCTGGAGTCAATTTAGCTGAATCTCATGACTATCGTTGAATCGCATAGTCATTTACACATAAAAAATGCTACCTGTAGTAGCAGTATAGGTATATGAATCCCGCTCCAGTGGAAGTGGTCCAGAACCCCCATTACCTATACTACTCTACTCTGCACAGCTTTAGATGACTTGGTACCCGTGTCCCCCAAATATGCACTAAATGCGTTATCGACTTTAGTTATGTGTAGTAAACTGTATTTACATTTTATATAACTGCAGCATAGGAAGAAACGCAAATTTTCATAAATATATAATCTGAAAAACAACATACTTTGTTCAAAGGGTTAACCGATAATATGGATTTTGACAACGCTCCATGCGCCAGGGAGTTTTATATTGAAGGGTTAAGGAGCGAGGGGGATTTATGGTGTTTATCGAATTCAAGCTTACTAAACTTACTGAAATTGAGGACAGACATTTTCTTTGGTTAAGGGATTACAAGTGATTGTTTTCAAGACCAGTCGTGGGTATGGGGTTCGGTATGGTACAAGTGAACATTATATATACTGATACTTGCTACGCACTTGACGCATAATATATATATATATATATATATATATATATATATATATATATATATATATATATATATATATATATATATATATATTATGCTACGCACTTGACGCATAATATACATATATGTATATTATGCGTCAAGTGCGTAGCAAGTATCAGTTCGACCAAATATAAAACTCTCTTTCTCTCTCAATCCCAGATTCACTTTTATCCCACGGTTTATCATCACGTCAATATTCTTCCCTTGCGACAATGTGGTTGAAAGATTGCGTAACTTCGGCCATTTCTCCCACGTAAAGTTAAAACCCGGTTGGGGGTAACTCTGAGATATAGCAACCTTAAACGTAAAGATCTCCCCTCTCTCTCTATGTGGATATGTGGATTCAAAACATAAGTAGATATTGGACCTTGGAGCCCCTGGAACCTTGTTTGTCGGGACCTTGTTACTCCGAAAATCTGTTTAGTCCGGACATTGTTTGATTTATACGTTGTTTATTCAACCGGAACCCTTATTAGACTAAAGGGGCTTATTCCGGTAGCTGTTATAATCTCACTCGAAAATTCGTCCCACATCGTTCCTTTCGCTTAAAAGAGTAATTGCGATGAGCGAGTATTGGTTTTCGCCGCGACTGTAACATATTGTCACGGCGCACGTTGGCGTTTTAGAACATCTTAACATTTTAAGTATTCCAAGTAAGATTGGATGAAATAAAGAGGGCTTTAACGACGCGTTCAATATTATTGCACTTATCTATCGACGCGCTTGCATGTGTGTGTATGGCTGCTTGTATATTGGTTCGGACTTACGACGCTTTTTTATAGGCTTGCCCACAGAGATGCCATACTGCAGTTTACCATAGATAAATCACTGCGTACGGACTCCATGTTTTATCCGATTAATGCCGAGTTCCAGGCAGGGTAACAAAAAAGAACCATCTTTATCGTCGTTATGGAAGAGAAGGCCATGTTTTGCATCATCAGATTGTCGCTCATGTTATCAAACATTGGTTTCATTGAACCAGGATCAGGACGTCGTGATATAGCTGGAATATTGCTGACTGATACGTAAAACATTAATAATTCTTTTATAAATACCTTTTTTTCACAGATTTCTGACTGATACGGAAAAATGACGGAGAAAAAGGACAATGAGATGTCCCTTTTGGACAGCCCAGACAATGAGAAGACCAATACCGGGCATCTTGGTTTGTCGGTGGAAGACGACCCAGAGACCCAGTGCGGGATAGGATCGTGCAAGCCACGCGCCTTTCAGGTGTTTGCCAATATTACCGCCTTCACAGGCTTCTACGGCATAACAAGCCTCTTAACGGCAACGTTGTTGACGTACGTCAATTCCCAAATCACCACACTGGAGCGACAGTTTGGCTTTACTAGTTCAGAAACTGGAATAATAATGGCCAGTAACGACATTGGCTATATGCTTATTGTCGTTTTCATTGCCCACTTTGCCCACCGATCTCATATTCCCCGGTTTATGTCAGCGAGTGTCATGCTTTTTGGCATTTCCGGTCTGATATGCTGCTTACCTCACTTCCTGTTTGGAACGGTGCAGTCACCTCATGAGGAATACGTAGTAAGTAATATGACGTCTCAGTCACGAGCATATGACCTGTGTTCATTTGCTAATGATTCACTGATGAATTTTTGTGAAAAATCAGACACTCCCGACAAACCGGAAGTGTTATCAAGGAGACCACGTGATCATGCAGCAGCAGCGCTTGGGATCATCGTCATCGGGATGGCGCTACAAGGCGTAGCAAAGGCCCCAAGAAACCCATTCTTGATCACATATGTAGATGGAAATGTGGAAAAAGCAAAAACAGGATATTATATGGGTAATTTATTAATCATACAGAATTACCTTATAATCATCTTTATCTTCAGCTGAACTTGGGGTACGTCAAATTTTCGTAGTTTTTTTTTATTTATATGCTTCCTTCCGAAGACAATATCACTGACTCAGTGAGTGTCCCTGAGCTAATGGGTCAGGTTTCGAATAATATGAACTTATTAGCTGACATGATAGATAATTTACTGTATTTGTAAAATAGACAAATTGTACTCTATTCTTCCTCTTTTTCTCTATAGAAACATAATTTGCTGGGTTTCTTTACGGGGGAAAACACAAAAACATACCACTTATCACTTAAATTTATCATCGACTCTCTTGTATTCAAT